>NC_135388.1:9145833-9761666 GCF_051989625.1 Stigmatopora argus | reverse complement strand
AATTGACTAGCATGCAGCTTTTTTTGATTTTTATTTTGAGTTAGCAGGCTACTTTCTGCTGCGATTGGCTGGCAACCAATTTAGGGTGTATGCCGCCTACCGCCTGTTGTTGGCTGGGATAGGCTTGAGCAATTTCACAACACGTGAGGATAGGCAGCAAGGAAAAGGAATGAATGAATGAAAGGCTACCTGCTTCATGGAGGAAGATGTTAGCAGTCATTTCGAAATTTAACGCTGGGCAAAATATGAAAATGAATCCTCAAAATCACATTGCATGATTTTCAAACTTTTTTTTAAATTCCACCTCATAGCTTCAGATAGGGACAGTATACTTTTCGGTCACCGATGCGGGTTTGACAACTGGAGCACAAAAACGTTTGAGCATCTGTTTTAATAATGAAGAAGCAAAACTGGATTTTCCAAACAGCATTTTAACAAATTAAAAAGCTTATGGGTGAGTGTCTTATTGGCAAGATTTCACTCGCCACTCAGGGCAAAAAAATCCACAGAGTGACGGGTCGTTTTTGGATTTATTCATAGCTCCAGTCACCACTGTGCTTGGGACACCAATGATATGGAAATATTTAAGACAATATATCATATGTATTCTATAGGCAACGCCAATTCAACCCAGTTTTTAAAAATCCAAAGCACTAGCACAGCACATTCAAACATTTTGTTAAGGGAACATTCAAAAATGATAAGTCGCTTTCATCACAATGATGAACTCTAAAGCATTGACCAAATATTGCACAGCCCTAAAGTTGGTGGTTCAAGCATAATTACTTTGAATAAACACATAAAATGGAATTCAAAGATCATGGGCGTTTTATGACTTTTCATGGCATACAGTACAAAGTTTGTTTTAGAAGTTCTTCTATTGATGTAGAGAGGGAGCCTTTGAATGTCTCCTGTGGATCGCAGAACAACATGAATAGAAGTTTTCGTATTGGGAAATGTTCTCACGTGTCTCAGGGAGTTCTGGGTTTCTTTTAAGATGATATATTCTGATACCGTCCATCATATTTGTCTGCGGCATTATAATTCAGTGTTATCACATTCACATGACTGTTTTACGCCATTAATAAACCATAACTTACAGGCCTGTTTCATTCCTTCAAATTAATGTGGAGGACATTTTAAGTACTGCTATATTTGTGCCAGTTACAGTAAACTGATGATCTATACTCCATTTATTTTTCTGTTTGATCAGAACTACAACTACTTTTTAATCATGGTTTTAGCCCTTATTTGTTGAGAGATACCCTACGTAGGCATGAAATAGCCACTTATAATCCTGCCAATGACAAAGGGCAGTATATTCCATGTGAAATATGACAATATATTTGCAGAACTCGCAGGTTTTTAGCTGCCACTATAAATCTTTCCTGGTCATGTTTTTATTTCTTCCAGGATGTTAAAAAGGCTTAAAGATCTCATATGTTTAAAAGCTGCTTACTATGTAGCCTAAAGTACTCCAGTAAAAAGTACAGCTATGTTGTACGTAAAGTCTTGCAATTTCACAAACAATGCGATATAAAACATTAATGTCTTGGGTGGGTAAAATTTTTGAGGATGTAAAAAAAAAAAATTCTGTCCAAAAGCAAATAAATCTTTGTGCTGTCTTTGGAGTTGTACATCAAAAATAGCAGGTTGCAGTAACCTCGTTTTTTTTGTATGCAAGTGATTTTTATTTTTTTCCAAGAATGGCGTAAGCAGAGGGCCCTCAGCGATGCTGTCTGCCTGCGTGGGCGGGGCTGACGCACAATGTTGAATGAATTCCATTAGAGCCTAAATTACCTTTAATAATACAACAACAGGCAATTAGTGAGGCGCCGTTAGCATGGTACCGAGGTGTTTGCTCGTGCGTGTGGCACAGGCCAAGCATATGGTTCGGCTCACGGCGAGCCCGCCGTTATAAAGCTAACATTGTCATGACTGATGTATGGTGGCGTGGTCGTGAGCTCTGAAAGATCCATTTGTCTTCTCAATTAAAACTGAGAGGGGGAAGACAGGAACGGGATATGGGGGCAGGGAGGTTGCCGTGGTAGGATTCTACCCCCTGTGCGGTCCGCACTTAGGAACATGTGGCGGGGGCCGAAGTCAACCCGTGTGTGTGTTTGTACGAGACTGAACAAGTGTGTGTCAGACCGTTGGATACTGGCCAGATGAAGCCTGGGAGTTGTTTTGGCAGTTTCTTCTTTCTTTAATTTTTTTTTTCGTTTTATTTTTTTAACCTAAAAATGTCCCCCGGCCCACATTAGCCTCCCCCTATCTTTTCCTCACCATATTTGCCATTTTGCCATGCAGTCAGGAATCTCTTCCCCGGGGCAGAGACCACTTTAATGTGGGAAGCCCGGCAAAGGCAATCAGAGACCCAGACTCTTCTACGCCACGCGTACATGCACACGCACACAAAAACACTCACCAACACACTGACATAAAAACACACTGTTATCAGACTACATGAAATGGCGTGTTGTTCTATATGCAACAATTGCACTCAAAAATATGCACACAAACACAAAAAAAATATAACCAAGCAGTTACTTATACACACAGGCAAGAAAAATCAAAAACACACACATTCCTTTTCTGACTTGATCACATGGCGTATATGTTCTCTACACTTAAACACACACAATGCTTATCTGACTTGATCACATGGCGTATATGTTCTCTACACACACACTCGCACTACAACAGGAAAACACGCAAACACACTTTTTATCTGACTTGACGACATAGCGTGTATGTTCTCCATTTCCCTCCTCCACCTCAGTGTCTCACCATCAAGTAACACAGATAAGCCCTAATTAGGGAAAGAGAAGAGGGCAATTTTTTTTAGGCTTAAAAATCAGCAAATCAGTATTCATCCATTAGGGCATCGTTCTTCAATAATTATTCTATCTACAAAGACATTCTTTGATGCTTGTCAGCTCATCCGGTTCATATGTGCTGTTTTTTTCCCCCCTCTTCTCCCTATCTGACTTTATCAGCGGAATTAACCTAAGCACCACACCACTTAGAATGGCTTATTTATAGACCCTTGTTTTTTTCTTTTTTTTTCTTCTGATGACGCAATTTTGGAATTTTACTGTGATTAAATTCACCTATGCCCCAATGGTGTCAATCATCTAAACAATGAAAATGGGCTTAAATGGGCAATGGCCAATTGGAAGATATTAGGGAGCCATTTTTCACAGCTATATTTAAATGAATCAAAACACACATTGATGATTGTATTTCTATCTTGCACACATTTACGGGTCTTGCCAACACTGTATTGTTCTCCAACTTTTCGGGCTCTCCAACAGCTGCTAATTGGGCCTCCTCTCATTATGCTGTACATCCTGGATGGCACAGTGCTGTTGGTATGCGCTGAAATCCAATCTCACTTCTAAGAGGCGTAGAGGAAGCTTACTGTATGCTCAGTGTGTGATGCTTTTTAATTCAAGGTCTCATCCAATTCCTCGCTGCACATGTGCTAGAACATCTGGAGCGTGCCTTCACTTTCCCTTAGTGTGAGTCTTGGCCACTCAACGTAATATATAGTTTAGGATGGATAAAATAGTAGCAGCAGTAATACCGGGTGTAAAAGGATATGATGAAAGCACTTGAGGTTTACGGATTTCTCATGTGAAATATCAATTTGCGATCAAGTTTCGTTGAGCTCTATTTCCATATTTTGTCCTTGGATTTTTGTTTCAAACAAAAGAAATAACATTTTAGAAGACCAAGTGTAAGTACAAGTTGTCGCCTGAATCTGAAAAGTATACTGTCAGAACGGCTATTTTTTTTACATTTAAATTAGGTTGTATTAAAGGTGGGGAGTAAAGAGTTACATTTACTCCATCATATTTACTTTAGTATCCTTCACATGAATTCTCAATCATTGTAGTTTTTAAATGTAACACTTATTTATTTAAGAGCCTGTATGCAGATTTAAATCCTTAATAAGTGCGGTATATAATCTACTACTTTCTTATAATTTATATCTTGAAAATGTAACATCCTGAAACCTCCTAGTTTTCTTCGTAGTGCGGATTGGCTTTTTTATTTATTTATTTCAAACACAATATTTGGCTAAAATTATGCAGGAAAAAAAGAGTCACAGGGATTTTTTTCTTCTTGTCAGTCAATATACTTTGCTTTTTTCTATTTTAAATTTTGTCCATTAACGTTTTGATGTAAATTTTTATTTTCATTGAGATATTAGAAAACTGTTATTCAAATAGAATACATGAAATATATTCTATATTGCTAACCAGATTCACAGATATTGTGATCATTGAAAATCTTTTAGTTGTTAAATTCCATTTAGTCAAAGTTAAATATTTTCAACTCCTCCTTGATTCCCTTATTTTCACTTGTGCCTATTTTTATATCTTTTTGGAGTACATTTTTTTCAATAATTAGATTAAGATACTCAAATGTGTACATTTGATTTTTGGCATTTTTATATTTTCGAGTGCTAGCCCACTGAAATTGTTTATGACACGTCCAAATCTGCAGCAATGAAATTGGACAGGAACAAATATAAAGACAGCCTATTTTGATTTCAATCAACTCCTTGACGGAAGGGATACGTTGCACTCGCCATTCTGTCAAAGCGTAAGGGAACACCCCGCGCTTTGACGTGGCTTTAGAGCCAACTTCCTTGAACGAGCCTCTGGCCACACTTGCCTTTTATATTTATTGTGAAAATGTCTAATAACTTAAACCAGTGGTTTATGGAGGAAATGGTTTGAACGTGCTCCTAGTGCGTGAAACGCAATCCTTTCCAGCATTTATGGAAATGTGAGGCTCGGAGTGAGCGCAAAGCAAACTGAGGCTGCTCTAATAGTGTGGTGCACACTAATGAAATCAGCGACCAGGCCGGCCTCATGAATGAGGTCCATGCATTGGCTGCGTCCTCACCCAAGTGGTCTCCTCAATTGGACGCTGTTGCGCTGGTGGGGAGAAGAAGAGGCCTCATGGTCTCGTTGGGCTAAAAGGATTGGAGGCCTATCTGGGAATCAGCTACACTTTGGGATTTTAGAGGCACCATATTTCCTATCCTGTATGACTACAGAGGCAACTGTAGAGTGCTGTTCTAAGAGGTGAAACTTTATCTGGATGAGACACAGGAACGATTTTTTTTGTGGTCTTAAAGCAACCGTGTCAAAATGCAACTATTAGTTTCGTCTTACCACCATGTGTTGGTCCAACAAATTACAGTTTAAGTGAACCTGCAGAACCCGCTACAATAAATTGCTTACTTTTTGAATGAAAAGAGAGAATTGCAAATGGCGCAGGATTTTTTTCGAAATCATAATGTTCTTGATTTCTTGTGGTGTCTGTTGACGGATTTTTATTGAATGTGCAAATTACTACAAATGCATCATTGTGAGCTTTTTAGTTGTCTGCTGGTTGTGGTGGTTCTCTGAAACAAAAATCAGAAGGGATCGATCTGTGTTTCCTAATCCTTTATCAAGCCATGAAGAAGTCAGCATTTTACACAAGCCAAATTTCATGTGTCATCACCAGTCAAAAATGGCAGAAAGAATTATTTAAACAAAACGGCAACACAACTGATGGTGGAGGGCACATGTGTCAAAGTGGCGGCCCGTGGGCCAAATCTGGCCCGCCGCATCATTTTGTTTGGCCCGGGAAAGTAAATCATGAGTGCCGACTTTCTGTTTTAGGATCAAATTAAAATGAAGAGTATAGATGTATATTAAATGTCCTGATTTTCCCCCTTTTAAATCAATAATTGTATTTTTTTCATTTTTTTCTGTTTTTAGTTCAAAAATCATTTTGTAAAATCTAAAAATATATAAAAAAAAGCTAAAATAAACATTGTTTTGGATGTATGAAAAACTGAATATTCAGGGCTTTTAATCCAGTTCTTTTAATCCATTTATTAAAAAAAATAAATCTAAATATTATATCTAAAATGCTCCGGCCCCCGTGAAATCAAGTTGACGGTAAAGCGGCCCGCGAACCAATCCGAGTCTGACACACTTGGGTAGGGGTTTGCTTGACTTTAGTGCGGGCGAGCGTGGTATCGATTCCCGCTTGGTATTGGTATGATTGGGCCTGAGAATGATTCTCCGACTCTGTGCTGCCTATGGCGGACTGGCATATGGAAAATGAATGAAAGAATGAAAAAAAAAAAAACAGCCAGTGGTTCGTTACACAGGTTTATTATTCCTCCTGCCATCTACTGGAATATTTCAATGTTCTGCCTGTCACCATATTTCAATGGGATGGATTGATTTTCAGTGAAAATTTTGTTCAATTATCGTGACAAACAATTATCTCTCACAACTCACCAGAATTCAGTTGTTTCATAACATTTGTAGAACAATTGTTCTTTTAAAAAGGCATAATTGAAATCAATACTTGCACAGTGTAGAAAAATCAATAGTGAACCTTGATTGGTTAACTTATTGGTCAACCATTTACTCTTATACAATTGTACTATTTGCTTGGTATTTTTTGTGTATGTTTATCAATTGAGGACTCTGACTCTCTCAGGCAAAGGAACTGGCAATGTAAAGACATCCACACTCCCCTAGAGACAGAGAAACTAAGGAAGCTCTGGGTTAATTAGATTTGTCCTACAACGGAGCAAAGCACGTTCCACTTCAAATATTTATGGATCACACGTCAGGAAAACAGAAATTCGAGACCTTTTTGGGCTCCGACTAGCGGGACTCCACGTCTTGCACACGCACGTAAAGCACATGTGCAAGCCAAAAAGTACTTGCGTAGTCAACAAAGAGATTTTATTGTGTTTTAATCTGGTGAATGGGTGATGCTGCTTTTCTCGCTTGAGTTGTTAGCGATCAGGATTGCAATTCCATTTGGATATCTTGAATATATTAAAACACTGTTGCTTCAAAAATAAACATAAGGATACCGCTTGCATTTACCGTACATAGTTTACTACAGAATCTAAATGACATATGTTACATGATTTTGGTTGACGCTCTTTTGTATGTACAATATAAAGTTTAATGAAGGATAAAATTGGTTAGATTAGACAGGAAATGTAATTAATGAGTGAACATGCCCTAATAAGACTCTTGGTGTTAGAAATTATGTGCAATGTTTTTACAAATGTTGTCGAATGATGATGATAGAACAGAAGAAGAAATCTAGTGCGCCCAGGAAAAATAGAATGATATCTATATATGACTGTGTATAATATACCGAATACTGTTGTGTATTATTCCCATACCTTCTGTCCTCTACATTCCTGAAACCTTTATGTTCTAGGTAATATTATATATTTTGTTAGGTGGAAGCTTAAATTGAGGCGTGAGAGGTTGAATGGTTCAAAGAATATAACACACGATGCAGACAGTCACAAGATGAAAGCCAAAGAGTAAATTAAGTCTTATGCCAGTTTTAAAAAATTACAGGGGCAAGTAGCAGCATTAAAGCTAATGAATTAAATATTATGAAAAAGACTACCTTGGAATGCATAATCAGTGAGTATTTCTGATTTTATTCACTTTGATCTTTTTAGTTGGAAAAAAAACCCAATATGAATTTGTACATATATATTGAATTGAATCCTTTTATCATAATTATACCAGTATGACTTTTAAAGCTTTCATGAAGTCACTTGCCCTGTAAATTGATTGGTTCATTGAAAAAAAAAGTACACTAATGAAGTTAATTTGTGTACAGAGCACAAGGTTCAAGTAAATCACACTTCAAAGATGTAAGGAAAAATTTGCCTATGCAGAAAAGCTTAAATATATCGGCACACATGACTTGCATGAAAAACACAATTGCCGGTCATCAACTTGCACTTGTAACTCTTAACTCTATAAAGTTGATTTGTGAATGGCAGCACGAGTTGCTGAACTCTACTGCATGACGGATCACAGAACAATCCGGAGTCCCCGTGAACCCATCCTGCACCTTCCGGCAACACACTCTGGTTACTGTTCCCCAGACTTTTGCCGTAACCCTCCACGCACAAACCCACGCACACACACGGCCGGCCGCACATCCTTAAATAGCCCTGTCAAGGCGTTCCTGCTTGCCTCTTTGGCCAGGAGAGCCACAGCGAAGCAAAACATTAAATGAGACGTCAGACAAAGGGAACAAATAAATAAATGCGAACAGCGGATAAAAGGACGGGCAAGCAAGGGGTAAAAACGAGGGCGACACGGGGGAAAAAGTGACGAGACAGAGCAGCGTTGAAGTCAGCCAGGCGCATGTTTGCAGCCTGAGAACAGGCCTGTCCCACTATCTCTAGTCGGTCCTTTACAGCTCTACAAGGCCTGGGAGACGTTTTATAGTAGCAATCACTCAGATCCCCTTGGCTTTTATTCCATCTCTGGATTCCACAGTATTCCATTTCACTTTCTATTAATAGATGAAGGAGAAATGTGGACACGGCAGCAATTATCGAGCTCCTTTTTAAGGTAGCTCACAATTGTTTTGCCCCAGGACAAGTGCAATATTGTCCAAGGTGTTGGCGTATTGGGGTGACACTGACCTTGTGTGTTTTGTAAAAGCTTTTTCTACCCGATATTGAGTGACATAACAGCTCTTTTGTACCGTGGTGAGATCTGATGTGGACTCCAGTGTTATGCTGCCATTTGATCTGCAGAATGAATGTTGTTTCTGTCCCAGAGGGGGGGCTGCCTTTCACTGAGTCTGCTGTGTCTGCTCAAGACCACACAGCCAAAAAGCTCAGGACCCCGGGACCCCGAATCATTAGATATAAGGACGCTGCGAGTCTGCCCACCCTCGTTCCTCTCTTCACACGACCGTTTTAGCGCAATCATGTGCTGCCAGCTGACAGACAGATGCATCAATTATGAGCATTTAGTGCAGCAGATATGTGAAAATATGTGAAAGGCCAACAGACACGTTAAAGTGTGTCTGACTGATGACCTGGTCATTGAATCTGTGTGTGTGTGTGTGCGTTTGTGTGTGTGTATATGTGTGCGTGTCAGAGAGAAAAAGATGTAGAGAGATATAAGCAGGCCGACATGGTCCTTATTAGAAAAACGTTTTAGTTTGTTAATCCAGTGTTGAATGTTAAAGTCTGTGCTGGGAAGAAACTAAATATTTTTTGGGAAAATCATTCAGATAATGATATAGTTAAAAAAAAATCAATTTAAACTAGTAATAGTGGCCAACCCAAAGAACCTTATAGGATGTCAACGCCCTCTAGAGGGTTTTGTCCGCAAGACTTTTAGTGCATTCATGACTGTTTGCCTGTGAATAAATAAATTGTAAATGATTTACGTCATCAGTATTTGACTGCATTTTCGTTTATTTATTATAGGTGGAATTATAGATTTAAAAATCGTAATGATTGGATTTCTCTTAAATGGGAAAAGTGTACCGTCAGGACTGGAATGTAGGTCCCAATGATCCCCCTGATAAAATATTTAGCTCGTCCATTGCCACCAAATTGGGCAACTTTAATTACCTAGTAGGCCCACAAATTAGGCAAAAATGATTTAGATTTTAATACTAAAATGGAAAAAAAGTGTACATAACATTATACAGTGTGAAAATTGAACAACCTGACTAAATACCGGAATACTTTAAAGCAAACCGTTTTACAGTGCTTATTTTTGTCAAAATGATATTCATAAAAAATGTGTAGTAATTCAAATGTTTTTTATTATTCTGTAAGCAGCACATATGTGTCACAGCTCTAATGTGGGTGCTATTTTGAGCGCAGACTGTAATGGTTTCATGCGTCATGTGTTGGTCATAAACCGTGCAAATCGTCTTGGTTGTGAACAAAACTAACTGAGAAATGGAAAATAGAAGCCACAGTGAAATCTCAGGGATGTTCCTCCACCCTATGATATTAGTTTGGAAGTCTAGAGGGATAAAATCCAAATATCATAAATCTTATAAATATTTGAATTGAATGCTTTTATTGTCATTATACAAGTATAATGAGATTTCAAGCTTTCACCTCGTAATGCACAAATAACAGCAACAAACAAATAAATAATTAAAGAAATAACAATATAAATATAAAACATTGAGACATATGGTAGGTAGACATTGACTACACTAGACAGCAAAACACAAAAAAATATTAAGAGTTTAATTGTATAGCTAAGACTCAGCCAAGGCCTGGAAAAATTCCACACTGTAAATCAACCTTTATTAATCTTCAACATTTAAATTAAAGCAGGAGTATTTTTATTTAATATTTATGAGGGCATGTTATCTTAGGTGTACCGGTTCTCCCCTGATTTATACAGGATGCATTAAATAATGAATTACATGTTACATAAAACAAAAATATTATTTCCACGTGTATTAAAAAAAGAGAACCATAATCAAGCTGTTTTTAATTATTTCATACTAAATACTCCCATGTGTTTTGTAGACACAGAAAATTGATACCGCTTAGATTTTCTGTTTTACTATTAACGTACAAACTAGCTAGTAGTTTGTGATATTTTCGTTGACATCAACCAGTCGTATCCAGATGACTCCTGTTTGTTGTTGGCCAAGGAGTCACAGGCTGCCAGTCGCTCTTCCGAAAAGGAACCTCAGGACAAGTTGGGGGGGATGTCTGGGTAGAAGGGAAGTGGCCTACGTGCAAGTCTCATAAAGGACTGATTTCCAATCTCCTGTTCCATTAAACAATAGAACAATCTGAGCCAAAATCCTTCAATCTCATTTCACTATTGAATGTCAGACTTCTGTGTTGCAAAGCATGTGCATCTTTTTTAAACCCTGAATTGCTTTGCCTTTAATTGATCCCTTGTTAAAATCCGTAAGGTGTTTAACGCATTGGCTCATTGACGGCTCCAGATGTCTAATCTTTTTTTTTTTTTGAATGGGAGAGGCTGGCAGAGATCATTCACAGTCAAAATGGATTGGACATCTAATGCCGTTAAGGGCACTGAAACATGAGCCTTCATAGCCAGTCCTCCCAGTTTCAATGAATTGGATGTCTGTTATTGTTAATGGAAAGCAATGAGTTAAGTTAATAATGGTCATCCATTTTCTTTACTGCGTATCAGTGTTAGGGTGTCATAGGGTTAGACTTGACTGATTTTGGCTAATAGATATGGATTTTCTTTGAACAGGTCTTCAGCCAATACAGCACACACGTCGGATTGAGAAACAACCAATCACACTGGCATCAAATATTAATAATAAATATATTTAAAAACGTATCACAAGAATTCCTGATATCAATCTTAAGTTTAGATTGTTTGCAAAAGCTGGTAATTATGCATTAAAAATATGAAATTCCAACTGTAATTACTATGCCAAATCAACATGAATTTTACTAAAATACACAACAGTTAGGAAATTGACTCCTACTTGTATTTATTAAATTTATTTTTTATTTTTTATCGGTTGATCAGTAGCAGCGTGTCTTGCCGTCGTGATTGCAGTCCTATTGTATTTCAACTACGTCTCAAAACTATATGTGCATTTTCCCCCTGCGTTGTGTTAGTATACGTTCATGCGTGAGAACCTCCCCTCAGTCTGAACAGGGCATGACCCCCATCCTGTCACCCGTCGGGGACCCAGACACTCTTGTGGCAAGCCAGGAAGGAGCCTGCATTCAACTTCCCTGGTACCTGACAGCCATATTTCACTTCTCTGTGTGACCTTGACCAACTCCTTGGCAGAAGATAACAAGCGTTCAGCTATACGTCTGAAAAACGCTGTTTCCACAATGCACGCCTCAAAACACTTGGCAAAACCCTGACCCCGACTTCGTCTGACTTTGGAGAGTGGTGCCCTTCCCCTCAAATGTTCATCCATGACCTCCTCTCTTAGCCACTTGTACCCCAGGTGACCCCCAACCTCCTGCCCAGACACTGAACCCTCCTCGTGTCCTTGCCAAGTGTGACCCCGACCCAAAAAATGCACGTCTGTTGCACTCACGATAATTTTCTCAAGCTACAACTATGCCAACGTCAGCGTCGACCTCATAGTTCAATTATAATGATTATTATTTCGAACAAAAAGGCCTGTAGCATTTCAACGTGCATGCAAAGTACCACCGAATCTTGCACTTCTTGCTCATCTTCTGAAAAACACATTCTAGGTAAGCTGCCCACCTTGTGACAAGGACACAGGATGGATTGCAGAGCCATGTGTTGGATGGAAGAATGCAGGCCGTACCATTATGAGATAAAGGCCAGCGGGGGAGAGATCCAGCCCCGGCTACCTGTCATTCGTTATCACAAATGCGGTATTAAATGTAGAGATAAGCGATGAAAGGGGAGGGAGGCAGGTTGCTGATAGGCCAAAGGGTGTGTGTTGGAAGCGGGCAGATGGCGCTGTCCGGCATGGCTCGGCCCGATCCAGCCGACAGCTGCGCGAGAACCCCATCCAAGGTGTGCTCGGACTCCGGAGCCAGACCTGGTTGCTTCGCACCATGCCGTGAGGAGGGAAAATACTGACCTTGTGCTGAAATTGGGTGTTCGGTGTGGACGGGACGCGGGGTAGCGGCTTGACTGGTGGCAGTAGGGAGTAATTGTGATTGAGAGCATTACGTACTCCTCACTCCACCCATGTGAATGTCAAACACACACACGCACGCACACACACACACATGCACACACGCGTGCTGCCTCTCCCATGGGTCATTCTGACACTGTCCAGATAAAGCAAGAGACGGATGATTCGAGGGAGAGAGAGAAAAGGAGAGCGTGTGTTTGGGCGGGTACATTTATTTTTGTTTAGCTTTTAATGTGTTAATGTGTTTGCCATCTCATTTCAGTTTATGTTTTAGGACAAGGCAGTGTTTAATGTATTACAGTAAAACCTCTTGGGTGAAACGCGATCTGTCAGGGACAGTCGTCGACCCCTTCCGAAACCTCGACTTCCGAATTTTGTTCCCATAGGAAATAATGGAAATGTATTCCTGGGTCAAATTGTTCCACTGAGACTCATAAAACCAAGATGAACTGTATTATAATTTAGTTACATTTCATCGTTTTTAATAATGTGAGTTTGCTCACGTCTGAAAATTTTGTATGACTAATCCATGTTTTTGAGGGCCATCCCACAAAATCTGTGCCGTTTGCGTACATAGGAAATCAAATGTTTAAACATTAAGTGAGCTTCATTTTTTTACTCCTTTCAAGCAAAATGTCCTGCACCTTTATGATTTTCTATTTATTAGATATAATTTTAAAGAGTTTGAAGTACCTTGACGCAAGAGAAATACATTTAACTCTTCTTGCTTATTAACCTTTAATTTTACCTCATGAAATCATTTCAGTCCTTTGTTTTATATATATATATATATATATATATATATATATATATATATATATATATATATATATAAATATAAATTTCTGTAAAGTTATTAGTTGGGATGTCACCATCATTAGGCTTATTTCAGATCCTCATCAGAATTACTTTTCAATTCTGACTAAATGTAATTTGTTCATTTAGAAAGAATAACTTTTGTTATGGAATAAATGTAATGTGCTTGGCAACAACATGCCATTATCTAATTTATGCTAAAACCTAATTTCTTGTTATTTTTAGTCCTGGTAAGCAAATATAAAGTTGGTGAAGAATAAAGTAGTGAAAGATCAGCCAGAATGAGTTGGACATCTATTGCCATCAATTGCCTTGAATTTGCTAAACAAGTAAGTACTTAAACAACAAGAAGCAAATGACAGCAATTTGGTGGAATGGCCACTTTTTTTTGGTTGTTGATTGATTCAAAAACAAAAAAACACCAAAGAAATCACATCCTTTGATTACCTTTACTCAACATAGTGATATTTTAATTTAAAGGTGTATATTTCCCCAGAATTCCATTTAGGTTTTCAAGCGGCTCCACCATTATTTTGATTGTATGTCTTAAATCTCTGGGGAAAAGCAACTCTATCCAAGAGCAGTGATTAAACAACAATTCAACTTGTTCAGTGCGGCTGCACATCCAGTCGGGGTATTTTGTCGTACAAACCACAAACATAAAACGCATTTTTGAAATATGCTTATATATGCCACAACTTGTAATTTTAGTTTGCAATGTCCCAGCTGACTCTGTCAAGAGGGCAATTTATGACCGTATGACAGTGGACGAGTAGCATACTTTGGAATCTTTTCAGGCTTAAAGAATTTGATTACTGCACCACAACTGTCAGTTTTGCGCTCGGAATGACTGGGCGACTCATGCGTCATCCACAAAGAGGCGACCATCTCCGTACCAGTCTGTTGTTTTACTATTCTAACCGGCGATGCTCCGCCCTGACCTGCAGCATGCTTTTGCCCACAGGGGAGCCTTGTTGATGGGGCGTGTGTTAGCGTGCGTAGGCCCCTGAGCCTCGGCCCTTGTGTGGTCCGCCTCCACGAGTATGTGTGTGGTCTTCCCGGCCCCCGGCTCATCTGTCCGAGGCCTGCTAACGGCCTGCCCAATGACCACGGCTGTTTACTTTACTTCTGTCTGCACCAACTGAACTCTGATCGCCCGCTTCCTCCAGCTGGGCCGAATCAGACCCCAGCTCAGAGTTTCAGCAGCCCGTGGAGAGCCCCCAGAGTCGAGGACATGACGGGACATTGGGTTGGGTGCGGGTGGATTAAGACACCTTCAAGACCCTCCGCCATGTTCCCTCTTAGCCTCCTTTTCATCTCCTGTTGACCACACCCTGGCATATGGTCTCCATGTTGAGATGATCTTGTCAGAGGCCTGGTCTCGTTTGAGTAGGATCATCATGTAATTGCTCAACAAGGGCAAACTACGCAATGGGGGCCTTCAAATTTTCTTCTTTCGACTCGTAGTGCAAAATCACAAAATTGTCTTTCCCCACTGAATTGATGACAAAATAATTTGTAACAAAAATAGAGCCCTACAGTATTATAAATACTACAAAAAGCCTTGTGTTGGCGATAACCCTTGGGGCTGTGTTTGAGACACAGGAGTCATCGTCATTGAGCAGAAATCCATAGTACGTTTGCATGCTAGCAACAGCCAAGTTGTCTTTTTTTGGATTCCTAAATCCTTTTCACATTGAACCTCAGTGTTTGCCAGGTCGGAATACTGTAATTTGTTTCCCCATTTCTTTCACAACAATACTGGGGTCACAGAAAGACTTGATAATCACACCACTTTACTTGCATCCATCATTACCAAAAATAAGTAATACTTTAGTTTTAATATACAGTACATGGAAAAACATTTATACTTTATAGAGACATCTGTTCAGTGGACATTTTGAAATGACACTGTAGGAAGTGCACATATGTTGTCTGGATGTGAAAACCGCTGGCAACAAAGTGAAGCACTTCCGATCTTTGCATTAAGAATTTGCTGTTAATCCACAACTGAGTTTCTTCCTATTCGTAGCCTAGCCTTGTATTTATTAATTTACATTTTTACAGTGAAGGTCAAGAAGTTAAGCGTCCAAGCGCGCCACATCACACAGTGCGTATTATCCTACATAAATCCACTGAGTAATGAGGCGGAGATGGCAGCATACCCGCTGCCCCTCCTCCGCTGTCCCTGCCCCGGGTAATTCCTCTCATTGAGGACGTACTATGTGTGTGCGTGTGTGTATTTGACTTCAGGTCCTAGTTTGGGATGGGGGAGACGAGGCAAGGGGGGGAATTTGAGGGAGGCTGGTAGTGTTTAAGACCTGTGTTTGGCCAGGGAAACCAGGAGAGGCCCTCTGGGGTCACCCTGTACCGCTTTACAAATTGAGGGCTGTGCCGGCAGGCGCCAGGGCAGGCTAGAATGAGCGAGCAGACTGACCTTTGACCACATCCCAGCCCTAGCGCAGGAGCCCCGGTAACCTAGGAGAGGGGACCGCTGACCTCCGGGGGTCACATATCTCCTCTTCCTCCACCAAAGCTGCAGGGGATTCAGAGTTCTCCCAGCACCCATCCTGCAGAAATTAGATTTAACGCAGACCATTGCAAAAATAAACAGCGTATTTATGCTTGAAATTGTCCTGAAGACCATGAAGTTGGATAAAATGACGCTCTGCGTAAGTCTGACACCAGGTTTTATTGACAAAGCGTGGGGAGTGGATGACCAGTATTTTGCTCAATAAGTAAAATACAAATGATGGAACTTTTGCATTTTGTGTTATTAAATGCATTGGAAAGGTGGAGTCCAAAATATTTATATTCTTTGTCTCAAGTCCTCTCTTCAAAATGTTCTCACTGTGTTTCATGCACGTGCGCTCTTACAATCAAACATTCTTGTTATCCATAATAAGGAAAACAGGAGTGGTAAATTCCACCACTCAGTAGGCTGATTGTGTGAATTTTTCTGGTACGCTCGTCACCAAAGCTTGGCCTCCCTCGTCGTGCGGCCCATCCACTGCTTCTTATTAGTAATTGCAACAGGAAGTGTGATCACCATGGTTCAAGGACTCCCTAATTCTATCACGGAGCAGGAGAAAGTTCCAGGGGTGGACGAGAAGGCCAAACGTGACGAGAGGCAATGTGAGAAAGGCTGGAAAGGCTTCAGTTGAGTGGCCCGGGAGTGAAAATGTGTGGCTAGTTTGTTGGACTCTGAAGGCTGCTTGTCACGCTCCATTAGGAACAGAAACACGCTCATATTCATGTCAGACGAAATCAACGTCCAGTGTGGTGGGAACAGTCGCAATCCTGTGAGGCCCATGAATGCTACTGACATTTTTATTGCGAGCGTATTGTCCCAGCATGACTGCAGTCATTCTGCTTGCTGAAAACAGGGTTGGTGTTAAAGTTGACATACACATAGTAGTTAAACTACCAACATGGTAGTTTTACTACATTTAAATTATTGGTTGCCAGTGATGACATTAGATATCCATCTTGACTCTTTAGGGGATGCCAGTCAAAATAAATTGGACGTCTCTCTCTCAATGGCACTGCGATATAATTAATCAATGCCAAGTATCGAATAAAAAATGAATTGGACGTCAATCGCCTTCATACTTTCTACTCACAGGATACAAGCCGACATGTACTAATTTAATAGAGTAGGATTCCATCAGTCACACTGAATAGTACTTATCCTTTTTTTACAATGAATTTAAAATACATTAGTGATGAATTTACTGTCTACCTTGCTATTTAAATCATCAGTTGTCAGTGACAGTGTGCGTCTAAATGTTTTTCTTCATGTAAACTCTGTGATTGGGGACCAGTCAAGTGCGCAATGCGCCATTTGTACATTGAAATTAACTACAGATAGGCCCCCTCTCACTCTCAACAAGATAAGTGGTAGAGAAAGTTGATGGACGGAACAGTTCCAGGTCCAAAATGTCCCTTTACGGTAACTGAACAGCCGATATTTTAAGTGGGATTTTGACATTCCTACCAGTCATTTCCACACCACTTTGTCATACTACAGTGGAAATAAAAAAATAATTAAATCCTGGCTTCAACTCCAACAGCAAACTATCTTGTATTAACAGCCCACAAGTTGGACACTTCACATTAATCCCAATATGGTTAATACGACGGTTTTTAATGATTAATGAACAGAAAATCAACACATGACAGTGACCCACATTGAACCCTGTTGATGCTAAAAGCCAGGATAGATTCCATCTGACGAGGATGGCTAATTCGAAGAAGAGACTCAAGTGCCAGGTGTGCTGTCTCATGGAGTGGAGTCCGATGTTTGGATAAGATGCGTGTGGCCAACAACTCCCGACACTCATGAAACAGAAAGGCCGTGGGCTGGTGCGAATTTCCTGCACAGGTCTCGGAGCATGTCCGCATGCACGGTTAAACCTCACCACTGGAAACGTACGCTTTCCCATCACGTCACTCTCCTGGGCGGTTGCGTTTGCCCGTGGCTGACGACAAAAAGCCAGCAGCGAGAGGTGTTAACCTGGAAGACTTGGGTGGCGAACCTTACGCTGTTAAACTGACCCAGCAGCTCCACATTCGTATCTCTTGTACGTGTTTGGGTTTTGTTTATTCATGTATATGCAGGCCAAGTATGTACATATGCTAAATCTCCCACCAGTGGAGGTCCTATAAATGTTCCAATTAAATTTTAGACAAGCCGGAAGAGGACACTGAGGGTTGTAGACATTTTTTTCCCCTACTCAGATGGTGCGTATCAGTGGTAGAGCAGTCATTCCCCAACCCAGACGAAGCTTGTCCAATTCCCCACCCTGGTGACTGTCAAAATAGCCTTGAGAAAGATATTGAACCTTACGTTGCTCCTGAAGGTGTGTCATCATAGGTTAATGACGAAATTGTCTCAAGACACAGGCATGAAGTTGAAAAGGTGTAGTACGAGTATAAGTCAAATTACCATTCATTAGAATACATCAGACTTCAAAATGGTGCACTACAAAAGTCATTTTAGTTTGTGCAGTTTTACTGTGTAATTGTATATCTCCATTTAACCAGTGCATTTTATTTATATTTCTTTCTAAATCTATCCTGCCTAATGGTGGCATTCTCTTTAAGTCATGGATACTTTGGTTAACTTTGATAGTGTCTTGACCTAAATGTAATATTAGAGCAAAGTCAGAAATGCTATCTGGACTTAAACTATTTCCTTCCTCTTAACAATTTGTTCCTATCACCCACTTCCTGCTTGCTCTCAGCCTTCATTTCAACTGGCTCTAACTTAGATACATGATACCATATCTCAATTATGATCCTGCAATTTAGATTATTGTGCTGCACAGTACAGTGCCGTCTCTTGGGTGAAGGGAGTCGTAAAATCTTCTGATCTGACCTGAGCAGTTCACAGCAAGCAGACATCCCTGTTGACCTTTTATTTCCAGTCAGCACATCCCAGTTCAAATGGATTTCACATTTATCACCATCAATGATGCCAATGAGGTAGTTCTACCTTGACATTCAATAATTTTTGCCTCACACTAACAACTGTAGTTTAATCATAGAAATTGTTAAAATCAATTCCATAATTCTACCTACATGACTATTTGTGGTGTTTACTCTTCTGACTTTTTTTTTCTATTAAGCCTGTTCATTTTAGACACTGAGAATGGGAATCTGAGTGTCTTCATGGGCTGGAGTGTTTTAATGTGCCACATGGGAGTTTGGTGTAGTCCCATTGTGGTTCTTTATATTTTGCTGTTTATGAGGGGGGAAAGCAGAGGTTTTTGAAGGGCAGAGAAACTACTGCCTTGTTTCACTAATATATTTTTAAATACATCTGGAGTGTAATTTGTTCTTCTTAATGCCATAATACTAGTTTTCTGGCCTACTGAGTTTGCACATTAAGGAAGAAGCTGATTTGCACTTAGTTGGAAGTTCCCCTCAAAATGTTGGCAAAGGAGTTCCTTGCTTCTCAATAACTCCCACTTTGTGTTCCAATCTTTGGTTTCTGATTGAAATGTGCTGCAATACATTTGACTCTAATCATAGAGTCCACATATTGGTTTGATTTGTGTAGATGACGCTCTAATGACCAAACACTCTCAGGGTTAGTCAGTGAGTGTGAGTCGACAGCTACATTTTGGGCCTCCAAACCACACAGGTTGCAGAATATGTATGCTTGCTTGTTCCAAATGTGTGGATGCAATAAAAACAAGAATCGTTCCATAATAACTTCAAATCACGTGTTTAAATTTACCAGGATAAAAGTTCCAGAGAAGCTCACCACTTTCATGAAAGAGTTAAGAGAATACATGATGACGTGCGATGGCATCCAACTGAGCATGCGCCAAAATATGTCAACAAAGATTCACCTACAAAGAGCAAATGCATTGTATTGAAATGAATGATCTCAAACTAATTTGAATCCTGATCCCTGTTCAGTGACTGCTCATGGATGTGTGAGGCGTGCCCTGCAGCAGGAGGAGCCTGCGTTCTGACATGGACCCAGCTGGATTTACAGTCCACTAATGTCCTGGCAGTGAAGACACCCCAGCTGCTTCCACAGCACAAATGAGCAGACTGCGGCACCGCCCACAAAGTAAAGGTCAGTGGTTCAGCTCAAGTTTAGCTTTGAGCTAACTGGAATTAAAAAAAAAAAATCATAACTGCTCAAACTCCTCAAAAGGCTCCATCAGATAGTATATTTATCATCAAGTGTTGCACAAAAATGTCTCTCCACACATTGTGCGACGCCTGCTTGACTATGGGAATTTAAAAGTCTCACAGTAATAACAAGCTTTGCTAGAGTTCCATGCCACCCACTGACGTTGTGCCCGTTTCAATTTAAGGAACTTTGGGGGAGAAAAAAAAACATGTCCCAGTCCGTTGTGGTCTTGGCTTTGGACACGGTGGTGGTTATATTGTGGTCTTATAGGTCATGCGTGTGTAAGCAAACAATGGAGATGGATGGATAGAATATATACGGCCCAGCAATGTACAAAATTTAAGGAATTGGTATGAAATGTTACCAGTCACTCACAGAGACCCTTACGGTTCAGGCTCTTGCTTACCTTGAAGATTTGGTGTTGTTTATTTATTTATTTATTTTGTCTTTTGTCTTTTCACTGCCAACTTTCTCAAAATACCTTGTATAGTGATTTCAGTGATTTGTTTCTAAGTTTGAAGAAAACATGAAAAGAATGAGAAATATGTATTTCTAAATTAAGGAGATACAGTACGGTGCTAAACATTTTTTCACTATCTGAAATTTCCTGATGTTGGGCCATAGAACAATTGTCAAACCTTTGCATCCTTTTTACATTAGAATTTCATATCAGTTCAATTCAGTGATTGTCTGATGGAATGCAATCAGCTGGCATGGACACTTTTAGAGCGCCTCGTTGTCAGCCGTGAGAGCATAAGGGAAGAAGAGCAGAGGAGAAAGGTCTGATGTAGATTTCTAGTAGTTTTGAAGTGACACATGTTGTGATTCTGCATTATATATATACCATGTATGACTGTTTTTGAAGATATGTCTTAGAGTCCTATCCAGCAAATACATTGGACGTATTGGATGAATTTTATTGTCGGCAGTGAAAAACCCTTGTGAGCAGGTTCATACCCCAGGAGAATATGAACCATAAATGGTATTTTTTTGGAGCATCACTAGGACTGTGACTGAAATACAACAGAACCATTCTGGCGTAGCGTTGCGGGCTATCGTTTTGCTGGATATAAATTCAAACAGCTTAAAACAATAACAGAGCAATGGCACTAGAGCGCAGACACTTGTTGCAGGAATGAAAAGGTCTAAAAAATGTTAAGTATTGCAGATACGAGAAGAAGGTCAGATTGTGTAAGCTAAAGTGAAATAAGCAGCAGGTCTGCTGTGTGGCCAAGCAGCAGTGAGGGAGTTTAAACAGATAATACGTCTTTCTTTTTGGGCGTGCGCACACACACACGCACGTAAGCACAAGCCTCTCATAGTAAAAGTGTTTATCCCAGTCCAGCCATGCGGCTATAAAACATGGTCACTGTCAGCGCCCGGGCTGTCAGTGAACTCCTGTTTACCTGACAAAGTACGTAGTCCGACCTGGGTAGCGTTGTTGGATCAACGGCCCCCTCCGCTGGAGGGCCTGGAGAGCTTTGCCTGATGGGCCGATGTGTGACAACGCGTGTTTATGCATTAGCCAGCTGAACTGGGGCTAAAGTGACAGTGAGGGTGATCCATGGACCAATCTTGGTCTCACACAGATAAATAAATGCAGAGCCAAATGCAGTAACACTAATTTAAAGGGCTTTCGGAGCACAAATGACTTTGTCGTCTAAGAGCCTATATGGAATGGTGTCCATAACAAAGTTGTTAATTTTGCGGTACTTCATCCTCTGTCACTTAGAGTGAGCCGAGGGTTTGACCTCAAGCACAAAACGCGTTAAATTATTTTACACAGTAAGTTCAATTACTCTAAAAAATATTTACTTTTTTTTTTCAAAATACACACTACCTTCTTTCCTGTCTGTTTAATATATCAAGAGCCATTTCAACATTTTGGCCAATCAGAAGCAATTAAAAAAAATATAACATATAAATGCACATCAAGGAAATTAGAACTGTAGTTACATCTCATTATAAATCAAATTATGAGGAGTGATATGATATTGATTCTTTGGACAATGATACGATTTTTCCAGTTGATTCCAGTTCGCATTTGAGTCATATTTATTGGATATTCATTTGTGTTTTGAAGTATAATTTGTGTGTATAAAAAGTGATGCATCCCAGGACTTGTAATCTTGTTACCATCTCTGGTGTGGGCATGGCTTTAACTTCTCGCCCTTTGGACAATAATTGAGGCCACAAAATGATGACGTCGGCAGTGTTGTGCATGTGTCGCCACATATTATTACTGTGCGCGTGCATTGTGAAGCTGCTGTTTATATGATTCAATGATTCATGTCGTCCAGGTGCTCTCCTTAGCAGAAATGATTCCGTGGCTTTTTCAGTTCGCTCACACATTTTCCTCTCCTGGCTCGGGCGCCACTATATTTACAGAGTTGGACAAGCCATGGCGCTCAACCCTTGACCGCCATTTACTCGTAAATGATGCTACTTCATGGAAAAGAGACCGCGTGAGCGCGGGCAAACGAGATGTGGGTGGGAAGAATTGGAAGAGGCTAGGGTGGCAAATAAAAGAAAGCAAGGTGCGTTACGAGGGTGTGACTGTACGCCTAAGAAGGAAGGAGTCGATGAAAGACGCCGCGGTCGACGTTCAGACAGCGTTCAGCTTTTTATTAACCCCATCTCCACAGGTCTAGACAGGAAAGGCTGGACCCGACCTGCATGCGGCAACTGCCCCGTAGGGGGAGGCCGATTTCTGGATCTGTGTTCAGCGTGTCCCTCAGACGAGCAAGGGAGTGTTTATTTTTTAACATGGCTGATGCGAGGTCCAACGTGTGTGCGCACAGACTATGCTTTAATATGGTCAGTGTGGCTTTTCACATTGACTGGACATCTTTGTGGCCACATATGTTGCTGACTCCGCAGATTAGAAAAAGACTGGAGGTGCAGGGGTCAAAAGAAGGTCAATAAAAGATCCAATGGGACTCAGTGGAATGTGTGCTAGTGCCAAAGTTAACTGCTTGGTTGTTTGGTCCAACCACTGTGGTGAGCGAGTTTTTGCAATATACATTGATTGAAATCGATTGATGGATTGGTTAAGAAACAATTAAGTCATATTTGGAATTGATAATAATGCAAAATATTGATCAAAGTTGTTTTATGTTTGCCGTTTTGTCAAATAATGGTTTTGATTCAAATGTCTACGATTGCCCAAAGTTGGCTGGGATAGGCTGCAGCACCTCCCGTGACCCTTGAGTGCCTAAGTGGAGTGGAAATTGAATGAATGCTCTCTCATAGCAACATAATGATGAAAAACGTCAAAGTTGTTTTGTGGGATTTATTGCTTTCGGTGAAATGCCACTGGTTTTGTTAAGTGTATTTAATATCCTAGGTCGAAAGCCCTTCAATCGATTCAAATTGAAATCGCTTGGTAGTCTTTGCAATGTTGTCTCATCATCCAAAGATTATATTATTAGTTGACGTTACTTCTCCTAACATGGAGAACAATATGACGATATAAATTTCATATTCTTCAGAGTAGGGAATTCTTCCCATTCTGACAGCAAAATTTAAAATATTCATTTCCATATTTCTATCCAAATCTCACCAAGTACCTTCTAGCCACCCACCAAGGTACATGGAGCTCAGTTGTTTAAAATAGATTTTTTTGTGTGTGCAATCCTCCTACTGGAAATCCAAACTCACCTGAGTAACTACCTTGTGAAATTATAATATTTCATTTAATTTATTTTAAAACGAATGGACATTTCTGTTAGTCTTCATGAAGAATCTAGGGGATAGGTTAGAGAACTTTTTTGGGGAAAAAAAGAATCTTACTAATTCCAATGGGAGCCAAGTGGAAAACATGTATAATTCACTGATATGTGAGGAACATTGCGTAACTGTTGGCAGTGGGGAAAACAGTGGTGTAATCGTTGGCGTTTAACACCAATGTCTCACTCCCACCCTGCATCAGCTTGATTATGCACCTGTGTTTTAGACATTTTACTGGAATATCAAAGTGTTTTAGGGTTGTTTTCCTTGGACTCGGTTTTATTAGGTCCAAAAATTGTCCATCATGCTATCTTGAAACGTACAAAATGTGAGGGAAAAAAGCATTTAAGTGTTGAGCTGTAATTCAATGCTGTGTGCTCATCTTTTTTCAGCACCCATGAATGCTAACTGTCTACGCCTTGCAAAAACAGCTCAATCAATTGTAGTTTTTTATTTATTACAATTTTTTCCCCCAAAATTGATCCATCAATTAATTATTCTTTTTTTTCCCCCCAAAACATTATTTGTATAATTTTTTTTATTGCTCATCGTAAAATACTGAAAGGCGCTAAACATTGTCCCTGGGCTGCAAGATTAAAAAAAAATATAGAAAAAAAAATCCTAATTCATTCATGAAAGTGTTCATACGTGCACCATTTTTGGAAATACAAAACAACAACCTATAATGTTCTTAATGAATTTTACTGCAACCGTTATTTTATGTTGCTGAAGTAGCCATTTAAAGGAAACTTCCCGGCAATGATGTGAATCTACTCCTAAAGTTGAATTTCCTAAAGATGAATTATCACAAACAAGATTCATTGATCAAAATCATATTAAAAAATCTGCTATCGCCAAAATCTGGCCCGAAAAGCACAACGCTGAGCATGCCAAACCAAGTGGTACTGACTTCCTCCTTGTAAAATAAATATGATGTAGAACAGATGTGGGTTATTAGTGGTGTGTGTTTTAATTGCCGGGGAGGAAGATTGGATCTGATTTCGGATGGAGATATCCTCGGAGATGAGAAACACTTTTACACACATGCTGCAATCAGTGACTCAGTAACACATATTTCACTGGCTCTTTTATTTATTCAGAGGCTGAATGGAACCACTAAGACGAGTTGACTTACTGGCTGACTGACTGGTCAGGCCAACCGTGCAATATTTCAGTATTGCTTTGTGTTTTGAGATGCAAGCTTTTGTTTGGACGATTTTTGCCTTTTAAGCCATGGACATTTGAACATAGACATTGGAAATCTCGTAGTCAGACCATAGTACTGCAACACGGCATACATACATATTTATCTGTAATTAAGTAAATTACAAAAGCATACTAGGATGGGTGTTGTAATACATTCTATAATTTGGGGGGCATGAAATGGGTAAATGTATTTTCTTTTTCTTTTTTTCAACACGGACAGAGTTTCAGGATTATATATTGATGAGAAAGTAATGTCGCAGATCAACTTCTGGTTTGCAGTTGTTTATAAGGGAAAAAAATGCCTGTCCACATGAAGCCATCCTATCGAAGCTTGACTATGCCCTTTGTGTTGGTAATCACTCTGCGTCGAGGAAACGAGTTTATTTTTTGCCATTACAGTTTTCACCACATGCACTTAAAGACAAATAAATGCTGCAACTGAACTCCAATGGTCTTCATTTGTGGTTTAACTGAATGTCACCGACATTCTCTCTTGAAAACACTACAACTTCCCTTTGCCATAAATCCAGGGCATTATGTATAAAAAACTAAATTGGCGGAACAGCAGTCTTTCCACCAATACTGTAACATTTAGTTACATTAGGCCATATATTTTTTTTGTTCCGCACCTAATAAAAATCTTCCCATCAAACTGCAGGGAAGCTTTAGCATCACGGTGGCGAGACCTCTCTCTCGGTGGTCCTCTCGCAGGGAAAGTCGGAGCTAAAAAAATAAACTGTTTCTGGCATTGAGGGTGGGCGATGCCACTCTGCAGCAAGGGGACGGTGGTCTCTGGTGAGTGTTACTGAACTGTCACTTTACCCCCTCCCTCCCATTGCTCCCCATCAGCGTCCCTCTGGAGAGGGTTGACCTAATGGGACATGTGGAGTTAGATTCCCGAACATTCCGGGCATTCCCGGTCAACGGCAGGTACGCACGCGCCTGAGCCCGGGTTCACGTGCACGCCTTAAGCATTCGACACTCGCTTCTAGTGTGGCAGGACGTCATTTGGTGTGTCGGATTAAACAAGACACACAGCTAAACCACGCCAGGTTCACTCAACAAGGGTCGACCTGCACCCTGCAACAGGCTCTCATCCTCCTTTTGTGAAAGAATAAGTGAAAGAAAACAGCTGGCTAATGTTTTAGAGCAGCAGCCCTTAGTGGACTCGGCATGGCCTGACACAGTTCATTTTGTGACGGAGCACTGATTACAACGATAGGCCAGGAATCATAACGTCTGCTCCCTGTACGTTCATAGCAGCAGAGTGTGAAACTACTTTGTGAACTCATCCTCTCTCACTGCTCTCTTGCCTTATTACTATATATCCAAGTGTAATTAGCTAAAATAGTTAGCTAATTCCATTGCGATTTAAGACAGATATCAGCCCCAGATTTAGGATTTGTCCTCTTTGTATCCAAGGATAGACCTTTCTCCTTAAAAAAAGAAATGTAATCCCGTTACATAACCTTTTTTTTCGGCGTGATAAAAGCTGAAATAAGCATCTGGACTTGCTTTGCATGAAACCTCATCTTATTAGCACTGATGAAGTTAACCTTCTGAACCCTCCACTCAATTGCAACACAAACCAAATGTGCATTAAGCGCAAAGCTCTCCCAGAAAAAATTGGTTTCATTCAAGAAACTCCGAGAAATCAAACTCCATCACCAGAAGAGCGTGATGCTGGTTTTCCCCGTTTCTCCTTATTCACCCGATCTAATCTCACCCCGTTTTGGCTTGTAGTGGTAAATGAATGTTGGCATACTACACTTACAAGTGTTCAACATTTTGAAGGCTTCGTGTAGAGGGCCATAACTGAATTGCCTGAGTGGTGTGTGTGTACTAAACGCACAAACAAACACACGCACACACACTATCTTCTCTTACTTTGGCTCTCTCCTGCATGCTAAACGTTATCCTTTGGGCTCCTAATTGTCTGTAATTTGCTCGTTGAAAGAATCCCCAGCTTGTCTGGAGCAGTGACGCATGGTAACCTGAGAAATCCTGCAGGGGAGGAAGAGTGGGGATTGGAGGAAGGAGTGGAAGTCAATTAAGAGGAGAGTGAAAAGGAATGGAAGGAACAGGGGCGCTGGTTGAAAGATTCTATTGAACATTTCGTAAATGGATGTCTAATTTGTATATAAGACTCTTATATTGAATTTCTTATCAATAATGAATGTACAAAATAGACACCAGTATATTACCCCTTGATTTTCTTTCCAATCATCCCCACTTACTCTTTAGTCTGTTATTTTTTTGTCTTTCAGTCTTTTTTCATTTACTGTTAGCGTGATTATCCTTTCATTTTACTTGACTCTTTCTCCACATCAATTATCCCTGATTGCGCTAATAATACCCTTGACTCACCCTTAACCTGGTTGACCTACCCTTGACTTACCTTTCCTGTAACCCTGTCTCCCCTAAACCTTACCCGTCAGCTTACCCTTAACTTTTATTGGATGCACCCTCATACCTGTCAACCTCTGCCGATAACTGCCCTTATAAATGATTACAGATTCCCCTTACAAACCCCCAAAAAAACTTACAAACACCGTACGAGTCGTACGGTGTTTGTAAGGTTATTTGGGGGTTTGTAAGGGGAATCTGTAATCATTTATAAGGGCAGTTATCGGCAGAGGTTGACAGGTATGCACCCTTAACCCTCTATAGGGCACTCATTTAACTCAATGGCTGCCATCGACGGCACCAGAGGTCCAATCCCTTTTCACTGGGAGAGGCTGGCGACCAATCATCGAACGACACTCCAATGCTAAGATGCCATCCATTCATTTTCTCTACTGCTTATCCTTAATAGGGTTGCGGGGGCCCTTGCGTTTGACTTTAAACCCAGATTTAACCTCGCTTTGACCTCCTCTCCTGGTCACTTACGATACCGAGTCTCCACCCTAAAATTCTATTCGAGTCACCAGAACACCACTGCATTCACAGATTTACATCCCACAAGCTGAGAAATACGCGGCGCTCACACACACCCGAGCATACAAAAAGTGTTGTGCTCGGAGCATCGTGCGGTCACGAGGACAGGATGTAAGGTCTTGATTGTTTGCTTTGATTTCCTGTGGTGAGGGATGATGAGCGCCTGCCAGGAGTCTCCGCTCACTTGACTCTCCTTGCCAATTCCGATGCTTCCCAGCGTGCCGCGGCGAGGGGAACACAAAGCCAGACGCGCACGTTTCCCAGCGTTCCTAAATCCCGACCGCACGACCCGACTAAACCCTGTCCTCGCGTCACCCACCGATGCTGCGAACGATTCACTGGCAGCACCGGCAACCTGTTTCAGTGTACAGTTGATTGCTTTGTGGTTCCGCTGAGCCGCTTCAGGAGGGGGTCAACATCCTCATGTTTGACAGTTGGAATCACGAGCAAATTGTGTCATTTCCTACTTCTTCTTGTGCTTACTCCATCAGATACGTGTGCTCGTGTGTCTGAGTCAGCAAACTGCCTTCCATTTCATTATATTCGCCTTTCGAGACAAGTGCACATATTGTAGAAGCTGATTCATTGCATTCCAGCAGTTTGCCATTTTTTTTCTTTAATTTTTGATCACATCTTGCCCCACTGTGGTGCGGAGCTGCTCTGCAGTTTATATCTGCTTGTCTGCCTCTTTTCTTTCCTTCGCCTAAGTAGGACCACCCAGAAGAACCGCCAAGATTTCCCCCTCTTACTTTCCACCACGCTCTCCATTGAGTTCTTGTCTTTCCCCGTGTCCTTTCTCCCCCATTTTCTTTGTAACACTATTCGCCGAATTGCTCGGGATGGTGTTTTGCCTCTCTAATTACGGAACGCAATTATATTCAATGATCAACACATGGAAGATTAATCAGCCGTCATGAAATTCACGTGTAACAAATAAACAGAAAAACAGAACAAAGTGGGGATCTCACGGGTGTTCTGTCGAGGTGCTTTGTGGCTAATTATACAACTATTCATCTGTCTAACAGGCATTTCTGCACATGAAAGGTGGACTTTGTGCTAAAAATGGATTCAGAACACAGATACTAACAAATCTCACATGCTTGGAGATATATCAGGAGCTAAGAATGCATTTATCTCGAGGCCCAGTGGTGTCAAAAATACGGCCCGCGGGACGGACGCCGCACACTAAGGGCGGTTCGATCTGACCTGCGGGGTTGTTCCGGGCTGAAAGGCAATTTGTAGCTCATTCCTACTGTACTGTACAGAATCAAATGCTTTTATTTTTTTCTTTTCCTATCCGCCGTCACATTCGTTCTTTCGACCGCTGCAGTCAAAATGGTGCCATCAATGGGTTGTCATTGATGAGTTATCAAGGAACCATAAAAGGAAGTAACCTGTAAATGCCCAAAAATCTATAGAACGCAACCCACAAAAAAAGAAATCCCCCCAAAGTCATTATTAGGAAATTATCCAAAAATCTTTACAAAAATTGACCTGTAAGTATCCCAAAATGAAAAAGGAGTGACACAAAATTAACTCATTACCTGCCACTGACAAAATAGATGTCTCCTTTCACTTAAACTGGCAGTGGATGCTTATTTTTCAATGCCATTGAGGCTAGTAAAATCTCCAAAACACTTGCAGAAAATATGTAATGTAAAAAAAAGGAATCAGTTTTTTGTCCAATGGAAATAAAGGGCTTCTGATTCTAATGTTAGGTGCACTCGTTGACACATAGTTGACTCTCAATTGTCATTTTTCGGTGATTTGGGCGGGTGCTGGGGTGGCAGTGTCGACTTGGCTGGGGCGGACCCTCGTGGTATTCGGTCCTCTCCTGTCTTAACACACCAGGCTCTGTTTACATTTTGGGTTCATGGACTCTGTAGATGGAGATACCGCTCATATTTTTCTGGGCTCTCCTTTTCTCTTGGGGTCTGGGAGGTGGGCACACGGGGCATAATTATAGTGAAAACCTCTGCTCTGCACTTGGCAGAAATTCAGAGTTTAATGGTGATACATTTTTGGTTTTGTTTTGAAGTGACCAAGATGTAACATTGACATCAGCAAGTTCAACCTTCTGTTTTGGTTATTTATTCTTTTTTTACCGTTGATTTACTGGAATTGCACACCCAACTGCAGTCGTATCGCCCTATGCATCATGCAGCAGACGCATGGCCACAATCTTATATTAGTGTTAGAGAGTGGGCTGAGTAGCCACTGCCAATACAAACAAAGAGATATTTTGTTTGGACATGCTTCCAAGACTGATAGGGCAGTCGTTCAGGCGACTTGATTGGGCTTGACTGAACTGGCACACGTCTGGCTTGCTGTTCTCTTGTCATGTCAATGTTATAATGTTTGATGGGTTGATTTATCACTCAAGTTTGTAAACCATATTTTTAATCACATTGTAAGTCATTGAATAGTTTTTTTTAAACAAAATCAATTCAGTGGAACAACATAATAAATATCTATGCTAAACATTAGGTACTTAATCCCATTATATTGTGTAAATGTAATTTAAAGGAGAGTAAGTCAGCAATAAATTACTGCAATATCCAGTAAAAAAACCAACCCCAGTTGAATGCATTTTGAAGTCATTATTTCATTTTTTTATTTTTTCATTTAAGAGAGATTTCAGAGTATCATTAATTTGAATATAACTGCATGTAGTATGTGTGTGTTTGATATGTGGCTATATAAAAAGAAAATGCGAGGACAGAAATGTTAAATTTGAGTGCCTATGATTATTTTTAGTACATTCAACTGGACACAATCATAATTTAACTTTAACTGTTTTTCTTCTTTAAAAAAAACACAAAGTCAAACGATAAAAGTGATCCTTGAATATCCAATTATTTTAATAAAACGAATCTGAGGCATAATGATGTATCTTGAAAGGTTAACACATCCAAGGCAATCTAATCAGCCTTTCGGATAAAAGAGGTCCAAGAGGAGCTCCTTAATTGCTCGTTTGTTGTGGAACTCCAAGCACTCAGCAGCGCTAACTGGCCCCAGTCTTTGCCCCTGAGCTCTCCCCTCCTCCTGACTAACTGTGAGCACACACGCACATGCCCACACAGTAGATGTTTACTTGCAATCATGGCATTTAGTTACAATAATTTATTTCCTCGCGTACATGACATGGAAAATCCAAATTACTGCCATCCCTGAACCTCAGAGCCAAGTCAGACATTTTGTAGTACGGTTGATTGAGTTACAGTTGACATGGTAACACATAGCAGCTTGTATAGGTGAATTGGCTGAGAGGCTCCCAACTCAGGATTTGGGTGCGATGTAGCATAGTATATATATGTGTATATATATATGTATATATATATATATATACATATACATATACACACATACATATATATATATATATATATATATATATATATATATATATATATATATATATATATATATATGTGTATGTGTGTGTGTGTGTGTGTGTGTGTATATGTATATGTATATATATGTATATGTGTGTATATATATGTATATATGTATGTATATGTACATATGCATGTATGTACATGTAACAAAACGTTTCCTATTTCTATTTTATTCCTATTTTCTATTCTATTTGTACAATGAAAAACTCATCCCTGGTGTGTCAACACATGCGCAAAAAAGGTTTGGGACAAGACTCCGGCGTGTATTCACTGGGTCACAGGGTTAACACAAGCCAATTACCAAAATAGTTAAGGAGGAGACAGGAAACACAATATTTACCAGATGACTGCCAGAGTGATGCAACACACACAAACACAGACAAATGCACACACACCTCCAGTTTTATTTTTTGACCTTTGCCTAGCCGCTCTCCACATTTTGATGGATTCACGCGTACGATTCTCAGAATGTCAATTTTCGGGCTGCATTTTTAAGACTGTCAGCCCAAACTCCATCCTTGCGCAGGGAGACAATGTTCATGCTCCATTTTGATGTTTTGACAGAGCCGATAAGTCTAAAGGTCCGTGTATCTGATATGTTTATATTGGGGATGTTTGCTATGACCCTGGCGTGTGGCTACGGGACGTTGCGGGAGGTCGCAAAGTTTCCTGTTTATCACATCTTCCCCCATGAATGTCAAACAGTTTACCTAACAAGGTACTCTGTGTCTCCTTTTTGTCACATACTCACACACGCAAAAAGTGCACTAATGTCATATACTACACTAAAATCCAATTTGACATACACTGAAAGTTCGGTTTGTGTGTTTTGTTGCGTTAAAGTCTGATAGTTGAGTTGAGTTTTTCCAAGTAGGAGGAACGTTGTCATCAATGAAAGAGCTGTTTGGATTCATTTAAATGGAATTGATTATCGTTATTGCCTTTTTGTTTTTGTTTGCTGTCAAAACATTCAATCGCCTTGATGTAGGAATTGCTGTTTGTGCTTTACGTGTGTCAACAATAGTAGTATTATCATAGTTGATGTCTTTGTTTCCAAGGACCAGCAATAAAAACAATGACATTAAGAAGCTTTTCTTGAACTCTGTTTTTCCTTGTCTTGGTTACATCTCGCTCTTGGCTTTTTACTGTCTTGTAAAGCATGCAAAAGCTGCACTATGTAACCTGAGAGAGAGAGAGAGAGCGTGTAACAGTGATGGAGGGGAGGGGGTTGTGGAGGGTTTTGGATTTGGGAGGAAGAAGAGGGTAAGCAGAAAGTATGCACGTGAAAGCTTGGAGGAGGTGATGGTAATTTGCAAGCTCCGTTTTAGAGACTTAGAGGATCTGTCATCTATCTGATATCTTCCATGACTGCAAAAGCCTCGATGGGTGGTTTGGCATGTGTGTATGTGTGTGTGTGTTGGGGGGACCCTATAAATTGCTAATTCTATTGCAACACACGTGGAATATACGTATGATTCTCTGAAAACTTCTCCAAAATTGTGGTTTTGTCAATAGTAATTTTTCCGCAAAAATTAGTTATAAAAAAGTTTTTTTTTAACAGTTGTCAAATGTCGTATTGTACGCTGCTCAGAATCTTTAGAAAAATATTTTTATTTTATTTTTGCCTGCCATCGATTCACATTGATTTCTTTACAATTACATGTGGCTGGTTTCCTAACTACCAGACTCTTTTTGTAGTTCCAGGTATGTGGTGGGCAAATATTATTAAAGTTTTATACAGTACAACACTCTTGTACATTTTCCTATCAAAACACTTGAAACAATCGTTTACTGTTGGAACAAATCACATATCTCAATGCATGACTTTTTACTGAAAAGCAAAGTATATTGCCTTCAACGACTTACTGCTAATTTTGTGCTAAAATTCATCCACCTACTATTGTCATTTTTATTCAGTACAGTATGGCTAAAAAAAACCAGTTCACAGCACAGTGGCTTCTGGGTTTACTTTAGATGTATTTTATTGTGTGCTCAATTTGGATGAAGTGACCCTTGATGCAACAATTCAAGGTTTGTTTAATAATAATGGTGAGCTGCGTGTCGCCCTCGGGGCCTCTGATAGCCATAACGGAGCGTATGCTCATCTTCATTCGACATCCTACTTGACGCTGGCTGCAGCCCCAGGCACGCAGAGCCAAGCAAGTGTGGGTGCAGGAGGTCAGAAATGTCCAAAAACATATGGACTCCATTGAGATTTAGTCTTAGAAGTCAAACATAGACACATGTCTTCTACACTTTTTATAATTGTTTTTACCTTTTGCCAAACAGGGCTATTTCTCTGTGATGGATAAACGTATTGAATCTCGTGTGTGTGTGTGTGTGTGTGTGTGTGTGAGCGGTGCAGGTTTCCATGCACTTAAAAGAGGCGGCGGCTAGGGAGCGAATGACACAGCCGATGAATGGAAGAGTGTGGGTGGTCTTCTCCGAGCCGAGCCCATGGACGTGGAAGTCAACTGTTAAAGGCCGCAGGAGTAGCTTGAGTGAAATCACAATATCGCCAAATGAGTAACCTACGTGCTGTAGAGCGGTGGTGGAGTTGGGGTGCAGAGGGTCTACTCCCCTCTACAAAGCGCTTCTTTCACAAGGGGAAACATACATATGTTGGCCGTTGCGCTTAATAAACTTTCAATAGATTTAAATTGCCAAAGAGGTTTGAAGTCAACTGACGAGAGTCTGCGTCTCAACCGTGGAGTGGTCTCACTATTCCGTATCTCCTGCCTGAATCGTTGTCAACTTGAAATGATTCACAATGGTCTTCAATTACTCATTTAGGTATTTATTGATTTTCATGAAGCCCCAAGCAAATGATGCCTAATCTAAAAGGTGTATTAAAAATTCTCATGTAATAACACTCAGTTTTTTGAAAACCATATCAAATAGGTTTTAATGGTAGTAAAAATAATTATACATTTTATTATTTTATTTTAAGTCACTTTCAAGACACACAAGGACAGTACACAAATAAAACCAGACAAATAAAAATCAAAACATTTAATAAATGATTCAATTGAGTTCCACTATTCCAGATGTTTTAATATTAAACAACAAATATTTAACTATCTCAGAAGGGCACACATAATATTGTATAATACTCCTAATTTAGTGTATGGTTTCCAGCAAAACTAAGGTTAATCATATTTTTAAAAGTGGGCAAAATGTGTAATATTTCAAGCTGGATTTATTTAGTCATGATAGATTTGAGTCTTTTCTAATTAGAATTTGTAAATGGCAGAATAGATAAACCAGCATCATTTGAAATCCTTTATTTTCCTCACACAACATATCATTCTACCACCTGCGCCGATTAATTTCATGCCATACCTTAAAAGCAAAGCTAATTACCCAAATAATTAATCGCACAATTTCTCCCTTTTTTAAGCGTATCAAATTATTGATTGATCATGATTTCAGTATGTTGGTGATGTGGCAATAGTATGCAGTATTTGACTGTATGATATCGGCATACTAAATAATAATATAAGCTAGTATAGAAACTTGAAGGATGCAAAAACATTGTTTTTGTTCATAACAGCTTTAGGTAACTAACAGCTGATGAAGGAAATGTGTTCATTTAGTGTTCCCAAAGTTGTAACATTCTGCGTTTAGTTTACCTTTTTCAATATGTTTTCCCAAATATTAACAAATTCACCACCTGCATTCCTGACCAGCGGGGGAAATCAGATTAAGATGTTGAATGTTAAACTTGATTGAATTCTCTGTCTACGTTGCTCTCATCTTCACTTTGCGTTCACGAAGACTCGTCTCGTGTAACAAATTAGACAGCAGCAGACAGTCTCACTCCGTTGCATTTTCCTTCACTTTCTTTAGCGTGCTTTGCTAGGACAGGCTTCACTCTCTCAGTCTGTCTGTCTCTGTGGATTTCCTGTGGCCTCAGGGCTCCTATGTGCACCTCTCTCCAGGGACCCAGCTTGTCTTCCACGCGCGCACACACACACGCACGCACACATAATCAGCACAGTGTCTCTGGGGCCACATTGATAAAGATCTCTAGCCTGGTCCACTACTTCCCATTTGGGCTCAGAATGCAAAAGATGTTGCCAGTAACACGATTTAGTTTGTGTGTATGCGCGCTTGCACGCCTCCCTCTGAAAGTTTATCTTCGGCGAATGGACATTTCTTCATGTAAAGGACGGCGAAGGTCAGAGCCGTGGAGGCTTTTGCCCTCTAAAAGCTGGATAAAGAGGGCAGAAGCTTTTTTAGCTGCAGGGCTTCAGCCGTTGACAATATTTTCCAGATGGGCTTCGTTTGCCCCCTCACTCCACCAATACACACGACACTTTCCTCTACTGAGGATATCGTACGTGCATGCACGCCTACGCACAAAAAGAAAAAGAATATTTCACTCATTTTCATGCATCTTTTTTCTAAAGGTTTAACTGTTAAACTGTCTGTCCTGTTAAACTTTAACAGGACAGACAGGATAGCCTATTATAGTGCTTTTTGTACAAAATCGGTATTAGCAGACTTTATGGACATGGTCATATTTGTATGATGAATTAATTCTTATGCTGCATTGTGGCTATTTATTTAAATTCACTGATTGTATTCATAATTTCGTTCAACTTTTATCATGCAAAACTTTTATGAATCTGTCCAAGTGTCTAGATTTCCGAGTGATCACGTCTTTTTAGGGTTGTCCTCAATCCAATCACGTGATCGGAAATTAGGCCTGATCAGGTTATTGTCAAATGATCGGAATCAGGTAGAAAAAAAGTTGAATTATAAAAACGTATTCATTCACATTTTTAAGTATTAACTTGTTGGCTGCAAATGACGGTGGGCGGCGTCCAATCCATTTTGACTTAGAGGGCTGACAGCAATTGAACAACCTCAGTCAAATTAAATTGAATGTCTCTCGCCATCAATGGCAGTGAAACATGATCACTTTTTTATGGCAGTTACCGATATAAGATAACAAAACAAGTCTTAAATAGTCCTAATACAAATATATATGTAGCATGTTTTATAATATTTGTATTGTTGTATTTACTCTTGAAACTTTCCTTGTAGAAAAAAGAAAATGTCCAGCGACAGCAAAATAATGTATACTTTAAAAGTACATTGTTTAAACATGCAACGTAATTTTTTAGTGCAATTGATTTTTAAAGAAGGGATTTGTGATTATTTTTGTCATGGATTTGTGTAATCTCAAAGCCCCTGTGTCCATCAGAAAGAAAATGTCTCGATAGTCAGCCATATGTCACTCAAAACACAATATTATGCTTTTAAAGACAATATTTGATACGACTCACACATATTAGGATCATATTTTGCTCATAGTGTTGTGGCTGGTTGGTGTTATTTGACTGGAAAGCTTAATGCTTGGCTAAGTTCCCATTTCCCTGCACTCCTGAATGCGGCATAAAATCCTCTCCATCATCAAGCATATCATTGAGGCGCACTTACAATGTGTGTTGTGCAGCAGAAGATCCTTCCCATGCGACGGTGTTGACGCACAAAGAGTCAGTGTTCGCGGGCCTCCGGTGTGACGAGCTGTGACGGGGCGGTGTGAAGCTGCCACAGAAATAGATTGGGGTCACAGGCAACAGCGTGCATGGAGGTTCAGCCTGCGCTTTCTTAGTAATGTGTGTGTGTGTGAGAGTGTATAGGGTGGAGGTGTGGGGAAGCGAGCGTGTGTCCATACCTCTGTATTTTTGGAAACCACATGGCAAAGACAGTATGCGTGCTTGCACACACGCACTGACGGCGTAGCATCAGTGAGTGTGGGTATCCGCTAAACGCGTACCCACCCACAAACCGCCACTATGGACAAACATATTCCACATACACACGCTGGTCTTCTCCAGCCACACGCCCATATGTACTTGCTAAACTGCCCACGGTATCGGGTTTAACCCTCTCCCTTCCCACCCTCAACCTCAAGTTCATCATCACTTAGCGATGACGACATGCGAGCGTGTGTAATTACCAAACGTTAACAGCCTCGCTATGTTTACCTCAATGATACACAATCTGGAGGAATGTCAAACAAGCAGTGTGAGTAAATAATACGTCTTCCAGGTGGCGCTATTGATCACTGGGTCTCGCCTACGCCACCTCAACTCAGCAAGACCCCAGGATCGATTGATACCATCATTAGGCGGCTGATTTTGGCCCACAACCTCACACAAACCCTGTTTGTTATTGTGAGAAATGTATTGGTCCACTGGGGTATATACTTGGCCTTGCTGATAAAAAGGCAGCAGTCCCTTTGACAAAAGGGAAATTAAAAGTGATGGGAGAAGGGGAAATTTGAGATGAAATAGGTTACTGAGGATAATCTATCATATAAAATTTCACTCATCAATGTACAGTACAACTGTTGGTAATAAGGGTAGTTTAAAATTTTCAGCAACATGAAAAAAACCCCAAGCAAATCCAGTACAAAATTGCATTATTTAAAAGTTCTATCATGGAGAAAAAACAATCCACAACGGAAGTCATAATTGATGTATCAGTCATTTCTTTTTGTAATAGCAGGCACACTTATTGAGGCTATACTGCTACCGCCTTAAATATTCAAAGTAACTTAGCCCAGTGTGAAAATGTAATTGTGCCTTGTTTAATCTATAATCAATTAACTGCGGTCAACGTTGGTTAGAAAGCTGAGTTCATTTTCTTTGACCACGCCCAAGCCTGATTACCTCCAGCTCTGTTCAAACAATACATCATTATAATAGAACCTGATTGACGAATTAAGCTCGCCAAAAGAGCTCGAAAATCAAAATACCACAATTCAAAGAAACTCAAGAATGGAGACATAATGCAATTAACATCCATCATTCTGGAAAGGGTTACAAAGCTATTTCTAAAGTTTTACGATTCCAGTGAATCAGGATGTGAGCCATTATCCTGAAATGGAGAAAACATGGATTAAGTGGTGAAACAAAAACGACCCCTAGAGCACTGCGATGATTCATCCAGTAGGTCACAGAAAAACGCAGGACAATATCTGAAAAACAGGCCTCCCTTTCCACTATTGAGGTTGACTCAACAATAGGGAAAAGACTGGGTGAAAATTGTATCTAAGATGAAAACTACTGTGACTTAAAAAAAAAAAAAAAAAATTAAAAAAAAAAAAAATATATATATATACATATACATACATACATACACGAAGGCTTGTCTTAATTTTGAAACCCCCACAATCCAATCCCAAGGAATTTTGAGGAACTATTGAATAGGCCTAATGCAAAGATTTATCTTCTAGTAAGTTTGTCATATCTCTCATAAACGTAGCACAACGTTTTAGAAGATAACAGTCAAAAAAGTGGACATTATCAAGTCTGGAACCGCTTGCTTTGATGGAACCATGAAATCTGAAGGCATGATTTTTAGGATGAAGCGCACAGGATTTTTTGGAGGACATCAATGCAAAATCTTAAACACGGACAATCTTAGAAGGCCAATCCTAGTCGGAAATCCTTCAGAAATCCTGAATTAAGATGTTTCTTTAAGGCAGAGTGAGCCCAAATATGCAATGTGAAAGACACCCTTGTCTGTTATAGAAAATGTTTTGATTACAGTGACTGCGGTTGTGGTGGCCCAACCAGTCACAATAGGGTGCAATAGCTTTTTCACACAGAGCTCAGAAAAAAAACACCAAAATCAATTTTATGTTTACTTGGTTTATCCTTAAATGTTTACATTTGTTCGTGACCTTAACCATAGTGTGGAAACTAGCTCGCCCCCTCCAAAAACAACAATATTTTTTCAGCACTCCGAATGACCAAGATTATACTCCAACCCTTTATTATGCAATGTTTGATGCAATATTTCCCCAAATATTCCCACTCCAAATTGTACGACCTCTGGGCCATTTTGCTTCGGAGGATCCACTGTACAAACAAAGATGTATTTGCGTACTGTGGCCCGACTCGAAAAACATCTGTTTTCCATGAGTCTCTGAGCTGGCTGGGAGCAGCCAAGTACATCACAGAGGGTATTAGGGGTAATTTACTTATTAGAGAAAAAAGACTCAATCTCAGGAGCTGTGATTGTAAATGGAGAAGGAGCTTATCTGGACGACTATCAGTCTTCCTGCAGGCAGGCAAGAGGCGGCTGTTTAACGCAGATGCACACGCGTGTGCATTTTATTGAATACAAATAAACACAAAGCAAACGTACGTCCGTAAGCTCGCGCCACACGACTGCGTTACGTTTAATTGTGCTCACAAATGGCTCCTCTGCCAAATCTTACATTCAATTTGGCACCAGAGGGCAAATGAGAGAAAGTTGTCAAATTTGAAACTATGTAAACAGAGGAAATGCTTGAAATTTCCTCAAAATGTGCCCGCTCTAATAGATGCCGTGCTTCAATTATATAGTCAGCAGGTATGTCATCTACTTAAGCAAATAAATGCCTCTCCCTAAATACACGGCTTTTACCCTCGGGGACAATAAAGTAACAGGTGCTGTCAGGAGGTAGCTATAATTACAAATAGCCACATTTCCACAAGGTGCTGTTCGGTTCACTTAATGTGGGCACGCTTCGATATGCTACACCCTAATTTGGTCAGCGTCTCCACCACGGCTGTGTGGTTGATGGCAGATTAGCATGGCAGAAAGCTTGACTTCCATAAATAGGAGTGACATCTGAACAGCTGGCCTGTAACTGGGTCTCATCACCCCCAAAAGTTACAATTTACTATTGAACTTCATTTTCATTGTGCAAGGCATTGCATACATTTTTGTTGTTAACCTAAGAAAAGAACATGGTAGGCTGTCACTCAATACGTTTCATATAAGATGCTTACTACATTCAACTACAGTACATAATGTGATTTATTATGATATAAATGTCTATTTTAAAGGGTACTCGGACTCGTTTGGTCGCCCGGACGTTTGGTCGCCGGACGTTTGGTCGCCGGACGTTTGGTCGCCGGACGTTTGGTCGCCGGACGTTTAGTCGCCAGACGTTTGACAACATGACAGAGTTTACTGTTGAAACCAGCTCTCAAAATTATATTCATGAGAGAGAGAGAGTTTAATATCTAAATATCTACTGTCCGGGCGACCAAACGTCCGGGCGACCATTTCAAAGTGCGTCATATTTGACCACAACAAGCAAGAAACCAGATGAGGAGCATTAATATTTGCAAAAAAAATCAAAATCACATTAAAATCACTCCCTTTTCTGATCTATGTCTAATAATATACTGCTACTGTCTTTAATCTCATTCATCACATTAACACTCATTTCTTATCCATTGCGTCACCTTTCATTTCTTAGCTTTCTGTCTTAAAATGTTGCGTGGCTCCATTTTCAGGGATGCGCTCATTGTTAGTGTCTGAAATAAAGTTGCGCTATCTATCTGCCTGAGTGATGACCTGTGCGTGTGTGGCATTAGTCACGACCAACCTGCGTCACTCCGCAGACGACTGCCGGCAATTTTGTGCAAGAGCGGCACTGCGGGGGCTAGGAAATGGAATCCAAATGGATACATTTGGGGAAAAAATGCTGCATCATCACGGCTCTAATCTTACAGCCAGTAATCCACCCACTCCTACAATCATCCTCAATCTTCCCTGAACTTTTCTTGAATAGATCCCCTACTCTGATCGTTGTCTTCCACTGATCTATGACTCTGGTTTACTCCCCTGCAGAAAAAGCTGTCGCCTCGACGACCGGCCTTCGGCACCAGTCGTGCGTGATTCAACTGAAATAATATCCCTGGAATAGAATAGGCTATACAGTGGCTAGTTATCATTTCAAAATTATCATTACTGGACCACCCACTTTTAGAGATTCTGGTCAAGTCAGGGCACTTTTTTAACTCATTGGCTGCCATTTTTGGCACCACACGTCCAATGCTCTTTGACTGGTAAGCGATCATTCAGCTGTCTAGCGGCGTCAATGACACTCAAACATGAGTATCCTCAGTTTAAATGAATTGCACCTCTGTCGACGTCAACGGCAGGCAATGAGTTGAAAAGCATAAAATTCCCACATGACCAGTATGTATCGATGCACGCTAGTTAAGAGTGTACACGGTCGATTGGTCGCCAGTCTTTTGGTTGCCGATCTTTTGGTCGCCGGTCTTTTGGTCGTCCGGAAGTTAAGTGATAATTACCATTTAAATCGTCGCTCAAATTCCCTAAATACAAACTGCGAATTACTATTTAGTCATACTTAATGCCATAGTAATTATTAGGCTAAAGAAAAGCTCCACATTTCCCAGACTTTTATTGTTTTTTGTTGGAGAACTTGTTAAGACCCTGACTGACGTAGCTTCTTAAAGGGACAACGCATGTACATACAAACTCTAATACACACACGTCGGCGCAGCGAAACTGCTCATGGCCACTGTTGGCTTTTATTGATGCGTAGACTGTGTTGTTTTACTTTGTTTTGTCGCCGGTCTTTTGGTCATCGGTCTTTTGGTCGCCTGTTGTCGCGGTCGGGGCGACCAAAAGACCGCGACCAAAAGACCGGCGACCAATCGACCGCACACGAGTTAAGAGCATGCAGGACAACATTGTGATGTGTGAGTGTCAGTGGGTGAAAAATGGGAGGTCGTTGGATTATGGAGGAGAGTTTTTCGCACCTAATCCTATGATTGATACAATCAGTTGGGTGGTCCGAGAGAAGTGCAATGGGTGATGTTTGTCTGATCTGACGCTTCTCTTTTGATCCCTCCTGACTCATTGATGGACGCACACACACCAAAACACTGACCTGATAAAGCATGTTACAATACACCCACGTTAAATTCCTACCATCACTTAGGTTGTGTGTGTGTGTTTGTGCAGAAAAGAATGTGTGTCTGTTATGTTGCATTATATGTGAGAGTGAATGCGTGAGTCGGGGTGTTTGAGTGAGAGAGAGGGACCGGTGAGTGAGTTTATGAAGGGAGCTTTCTGTCTGTTCTGTGTCAGGTTGACTTTACCACAGTGATCTGGCTCATTACCTCCCCATCCAGAACTCTGAAATGTTTGTTTCTAGTCCTCTATCAATGAAAAAGACCTCCTAAAATCAATAGTGGTCATCATACAAGTAGGCAGACTTGTGATTAGTACATTTCCAAACTTTAGGAGAATGCCACACACGCCAGTATTTGCACACTTGGCGAAGATGGTATTTCCTAGAAGTGTCCAACAGCGACCGGTCCATGTCAGGGTCCAAGGAGATGCTCCAACCGCTGCTGTCTGTGTGGCCTTCTTTGTTGTCACGTCAGGGCGCTGCTCCCTTTTCCAGTTCAAACCGCAGTGTGTCATGGCCACAGAAATAGGTCTCTGTTTACATCACCTTTGAGTCACCCCCGGGCTTATTTTCAAAGATGTTCTGTGGCAAATTTGGTGGAAAAATGTTTCTTTTCCTTTGGCTTGAGGAAAAGAAATGTGAGGTGTGAGTAAAATCTCATTGACGAGGGCGTGACATCACTGTTAAATCTGGGTTACAGTTGAATAAGTTGAAAGAAGAGCTATTTTACTGACTTTATGCCACGAATTGTTTTTAATCAAACGGGTCATGGTGATGTTGTCCTCCTGAGTGAGGGTGCCACTCGGTTTATTACACAGTGTAGGGCGCCGTGCTCAGGATATAACTGGCATTGCAGAAGTTAGTAAACCAATTTTACACGGACAAAATACATGCATTTCAATAAAATAGCTGTATGTCTTAATAAAGATGAGTTACGATATATATTGTTATGCTTGTATGTTAAATCTCTGTAGTAAAAAAAACGTTGGCCAAACATTAAATCCACAATATTTATCTGGCAGTTATCTCTATATTCTTAAATTTCCTGGAAATCTGTCAACTTTACATAAAAAAAAATGAAAATGTTTTCCTGTATTAATGTTATATGTAATGCAATTTGTCTGTAATCAATTTCAACCTTTATGTGACCAATATGGCCTTTTCAAACCAACAAAAACAACATTTTTGTCATCCGTCTAATTCACTATTTGTATATTTTGTTTTTAAATGCAGCAAAAAGCCAAAGAGTCAATAATTTTGAAAAAGCCAAATAAATAATGCTTTATATATTTTAGGTTAATATTTGAATATTTAGGAATACTACACAAATTGAATACATAACATAAAAACTCGTTTCAGATGGTCAATTTACGCTCTTCAGCAAAATGTCCGAGGTTTCTCCAACAAGTTGATGGGTGGCTGATAAGACAACTGGGGGTCAAATCGGAGTGGTCATCGCCTCTCCACTCAGTGTGCGCCACCATAAATCACACGATAGTGTCTGGGTGCTGTCAAGCCTGCCTTATACCCGCTAAGGTTAAACCAACAGCGGCCAAAGCAGTGTAGGGAGGGTGCCAGACATAAACGGAGCTTTGTCTTGTTCAATTTCACTGTCGGGCAGTTGCGTTAGGGAAGGAAGACTCTTCTACCGAACTGACATTGTATTCCAGATGCTGTCATATTTTAGTGCTGCATCCATTTTTACTACACTGCTCTGTCTTTCCTCACCTTTTGTCTTTAACTTAGAAAGTGCTGGGCAAGTGGGCTAAAGATAGAAGCTCTCCAAGGCGTCGTCTGTCTTTTGGTGACACTATTGTAATCAGGAGCAAAAAGATCCTATCCATACAGACCGGACTCGAAAGACTCGCTCGCGCAAATCGTCCTGAGTTGTTTGGATCGTGGCCAGGCGCGGAAGACGTGAGCGCAAACAGCAAAAGGCTCGCACTTGGTCTAATGTGGGAGCGCAGACAATGCATTTGTACAATAGTGCCTGCAGAGTGCTGTTGGGTAACATGATTAACATGCCATGACTTCTTGTGGGCCACCTATGCGTTTATGTTAAGTCAAGAGTGTCAAACTCGGGTTGGTTCGCGGGCCGCATTAACGTCAACTCCATTTCATGTGGGCCGGACCATTTTAGATCTAATATCTAGATTTTTAAAAATTGGATTAAAAGAACTGGATCAAAAGCCCTAAATAGTCCGTTTTTATAGATCTAAAGCAATGTTTATTTGAGCTGTATTTTATTAGTATTAGAAAATGTCTTTTAATCATGTTTTTTTAATTTCAAATGGAACAAAAAATATTTTTTTAAGTCGAAAACTGAAAATATTTGTATATTTAAACTAAAAACACAAAAGAAAAAAATTGGATTAAATAAATTGCAATGATTGATTTCAAAAAGGGGGAAATCAGGAAATGTAATATACATCTATAATCATTTGAATTTGATCCTAAAACAGAAAGTCGGCACTCATGATTTACTTTCTCGGGCCGTACAAAATGATGCAGCGGGCCAGATTTGGCCCCCGGGCTGCCACTTTGACACCTGTGTGTTAAGTAGAACATGTTGAGACTTTAAAATTGTATTGTTGTTGCCAAAGCTGCAAACTGCAAAGATTACATTTAAATACGAATCTGCTAGGTGTATTGAATATAATGTGACTGCTGATTTGAGATTGGATGTTTGTCAACAAGCTCCTTTAAAGAAAAGTTAACACATTCAAAAGGTGCCAGTTTTATGTAATCATGTACTGTAGTCACTAAATATTTGGAAATTGGCACAATTTTCATTATTTCAGCTCTGTTCCACAACACAATGGCTTTGAAATGAAATAACTAAGGGCAGACTTGGACCTTTGAAAACCAAGGGTGATAGATTCTCTCCCTCATCGTGAGTCTCATAACAAGGAGACCAGAAACATCTCAAAGTGCCAGTGCAGTTGTCGAACACGTAGATGCATTGTTTGGGGTGGAAGAACTATGAAATGGTACCAAAAAAAACAGCACAATTTGAGTGGCAAACTCATTTCATACATGTAATATTACATTTGTGCATCCATTTTAATTTTCGCACATGGTTACCATTTCATGGGACTTATTGCTTAACACTCCGGGCTTGTGTGGGTTTTCTTTGGGCTACTCCGGTTTCCTCCCACATCCCCAAAACATGCTTGGTAGGCTGCTTGAACACTTTAACATAGGTATGAGTGTGAGCATGAATGGTTGTCCGTGTCCTCGTGCCCTGCGATTGGCTGGCCACCAATTCAGAGTGTCCTAGTGGCCATAGTTAGCTGGGATAGGCTCCAGCACCCCCCTGCGACTCCCCTGATATTGCCTAACACTAAAAAAAGATTGATTTTGACACCTTTTGTTGTAGCCCCACATATACACACAAAAAGGGCTCAAACAAAAACTAGGGGGATTTTTCCCAACACTTTGCTGTGTGTCGCTACACGCGCATGCAAATGTGGAATTGATGCTGCAGATTTTTCAAACTTTATAACTTGCCCAGGTTGTGCCTCTCCGCATGCCGCTATCAATGGCTGGCATCAGTTGGCTTGCAGCACATCATCGCCAACTGCCCTTTTATTACAGGAAATGCCATGAGCAATGAGAGCACCAATCGGCCCCCTCTGACCGTTTTCGATGACGCGATGGAGGTGGTGGGTTGCGGTCCCTGTGAAAACCAGTCGCGTTTTCAACCCTCTGAATGAGGATGTTCTTGCAACACAAGACTATCTTTGCTGCCTGTGACATCTTTAAAAGGCTCGTCAAGCATTGCATTTCATTGAATTTAAGACATCGGCGCATTTATGGTTGCTTTTATCTTGAAGAAAAGCTGTTGTGGGCGAGGTTACAATCAAGAGGGGGTAACCTTAACCCTGGGATTTTTGTGAGTAAAATGCATGTGCGTGTGGTCCTGCCGGAGTGATAGATTTGTGGAAGGAGGAGCGTGAGGCGAGGCCCGGTAAACAGTGCTACATGCATGTAGGAGGTCTGGGGGCAGACCAAAGCCAGAGCTGTCAGGATTCCAGACAGAGATATAGACAGATCCAATGCCTCCACAAACAACCTTCCCATCTAGCAGCCATGTTTAACCCCTTCAGGGACAGTGGTCACCGGCTTACAATAGACTATGTATTGTAGTAGATAGTAAAAGACGGAAATGTAACATTAAATATATTACATTTATTGAAAACACCTATTGATGGCAAAAGATCACTCCCAGTTAAAAGGAGCGCACAAGTGTTGCCATCAATGGCAGTCTAAGAGTTAAGTGTGCGTGCCCGAGCAATTTGTAAAACAAAAAATGAAAAGTTGAATATAATCTGTCTGTCTACTTTTTCAATTTATTTATACGTTTGACCAAAACATGGGAGGAAAAAAATGGCCATTATAAAATACATGTGGGCAATACAAATTCTACAATTGGATGTCATATGTGGACCAAAAATGTAATTGATACATTCAAGAAAAAAAAGAAGTTAAAAAAAAAAAATTATATATATATATATATATATATATATATATATATATATATAAATATATATATATGTGTATTTTTATATATATATATATATATATATATATATATATATATATATATATATATATATATATATATATATCTCCATCCAAATATGACATCCAATTGTAGAATTTTTGTTGCCCACATGTATTTTATTTTATATATATTTTTCCCATTTTTTGGTCAAACGTATAAATAAATTAGAATATGTATATATAATCATAATTCGTGCACAAAAGGGCACTGTTAATCAAATTCTCCCTTTTAATGAAAATATAAATGCTTAGTTATAACAAGAACTGCCATTACTTCAACAGAATACTCATTGTGTTTGGAGCAAGGATGGATATGTTTGTGAGTATACAGTATTTGAGGTGTGACTGTCACTTTGTGTGGATAGTTAAGATCTATGTGTGCCTGTGAAGGTGGAAGTCACCCCTATAGTGACCCTCTTCAGGCACAGGGGTCAAACATTGTTCAGGAGGATGCAGACAAGCAGGCTGATGGATGACCATTCCCAGTGTTTCCCTGGCTTCAGCGCTACTCCGGAAATCGTAATTCACCCCTGGGGAGAGGCTGAAGGCGGCCCGGGTCCTCTGCTCCACACAATTTACGCCAGAATTCAGAAGTTGATGAGAAAGTTGTGAGCTCTAAGTGGTATTACAAAGGTGGAGTAAATCTTGGGGTGCAGCTGTATCCCTCCCTCACCAGTTTTCCGAGGCATGTAGAGGGCGGTTATAATAAATGGATTTTTGTGACGTTATTTCTAGTGTTAGTACGGTGATGGATAAAGATAACTGTGTCGTTTAGAGGTCTAAAATAAATATCGGTCACTAAAGAAGTTGGATTTTAGACTGTACATGTTATCAGTACAGTAGAAACATCTGTGTTGAAGTCAATTGAGGAGTTTCACTCACACAGTGTTTTACTGCCATCTTGTGGCGTCTTGGGCAATTGCAAAACCGGTTTAGAAATATTGGTCCTTGTGCTCCCTGAATTTTGGGAAGACATTGTGTTGTTGTTTCTTACAAAGTCTGGGGTAGAATAGTATTTCACACAATAACACTTCATGTCTACACGCCCTTGTTTCAAATGGTAGGTTTTGTGAGAAAAGAGGAAAGCAAAATGATTACATGATTACAAAGGTTTCTCCAACATTGATGTTACCTATTGTTCTTAATCTTTTTTGAAAGGGGAGGGAGGTATTAATGCCATTTAAAAAAATAAAAAAAGAGTGCACGCCCACTTACAGTATAGTGAATATTTGTTTTACTTGAAGCCATTCATAATTTTCTACTACACGTAGACATAAATTAGTACATGAATATATAGACACTGTTTTTAGGTGGTGTGAGACGGGGTGCAAGTGACCTGCTGATGACTGTGTGTGAGGGTATTCCTGCATGATGAGAATGTGTGAAAGTTTTGGGTGTTTCTGCAAAAATTTTGAGGGGCGACTTCCTCCAGGAAAAAGCTTGAACCTTTGCCCTGAGGTCATACTGTGTATTTGCTGTGTTTTGCAACATCAAAATATATCTCAAAATAAATTTTCATGTGAGGAGAAGAAAAAAAACACTTCCACTCTCACGGTAAACATAGCAGAAAGGTACTCTCACATCCCCAAACATTTGGGGAACTTTCTCAATTCTGCACACTAAATAACCCAAATCCCACTTTCTCACAGGCTTTTTGGGGGGTCATTATGTAAAAAAAAAACACTCATGGCACATCCTGTATTATTCCAAACACACAGAATGAATAAATATTTGTTAGTCACATTTCAATAAATTATGAGTAATTCTTTTGTTTCATTTTGTGGAATACTTTTCTTCCTCTGGCTAAAATCAACATGGATAAATATCTTTGTGGTTTTATCTGCCAGCTTGCCTTCAACCTCTCCTGTGACCTTCCCTTAATTCCCTCCACTGAGACTCTTACATGTGCTTCCAGCAACAATCTCTTCATAATTTATTTTTTCCTGTTTGCTTCTTCTTTGTGCTCAGCTGTAATTGTTGAAACAACTGCGATGCTTGACTGAAGAGTACACTTGTTAATTTGCTGTAATACCTGAGCTCTTTTGGTATGAGGATTTATTCATGCATTTTTCTTACATAAATAAGAGCCATATATTTTGTAAATACAGTGCATATTCATCACATTTCTGTGTTTATTTGAAGTCTTTTCAGGTTTGTGTGTAACATTTTCTGATCCAGAAACGAGATCTGTAGATAAAGACTAGTTTGACGCAACCCCCGGGCTTTAAATGCACCAGAAATTGCAAATAAACCATTTACTCACTAAGCACATAATTAGATCAAATCTGCTTTGTAATTTGAGGGAATTGAATTCTGGATTCCATGTTTATTTGCACAAATTCAGCAGGCATGCCCTAAGCCAGGGGTCGGGAACCTTTTTGACGAAGAGAGCCATAAACAATTCATATTTTCTAATGTTATTCCTTGAGAGCCATACTCCGAATTTAAAAGTCAAAATACATGGAAATGGATGTATTTTATTTTAGTAATTTCACCACTTTTAAAGTGGTAAAAAAAGAATACTTTTGACAACATTCTTATGCAGTTGCTAATCAATGAGAGTATGCATTCTAGCAGTTTAATGCAAAAAAGAAGACTAAAGCAGCACTGGACGTAGTATCTCAGTTCGGTCACCAGCGGGTTCCATATTTTAGCTAACAGGTTAGCGAAGAGCCAGATGCATCCATCGAAAGAGCCACATGTGGCTCCCGAGCCATAGGTTCCCTACCCCTGCCCTAAGCTGTGTAAATTTATCTCAATATTATTCACAATTGTTTCAATGTATTTATCAGAACACAAATGAACCTAGAATGCATTTTAAAGGCACAAGGCCTGTCAGGTAGCTTCCCATGTTGTTTTCGGTGGTGTGTACAATATTATTTGGATATTGTCCTCAGTTATTCGTGAATGGATCACAATGGAATTTGTTAGGCATGAGAATATACGCCAAATTTTTTTTAATTTTATTTTTTGGGTGAGGGCTAATTAATTAATTCTGGGCTTAAGTTAGCACTTATGTGAACTCTTTGTCGTGGCCTTCAGCCTGTAGATAAAAGTAGTGCTTGTTGGAAATGTCTCTCCTCTAAAATGATAATCATAGATGACCATAAATCTTTTCAACTCAATTTCGTTGCACCTTCACGCACTCTGATTTCTATTCTATTCTGAACTAGAAATGAGATCTTGATTTTATTTGCTTGGTGACATTTTACTTGGTTGTGTGCAACGTAAATATTACTCATGTAATCTGTCTTCTAAATGTGAAGAAACAACACTAACCGTTGACTTCCCTTGGGAAATTTATTTTTAGTCTAAAACAGTGTATATGATAATATACATGTAAATATGTACTGTTATTTTGAATATTGGATTTTTTTTTTGAGATGTATACATGTGCGAGGTGGTATATTCGAGGTATTCTTGTTTTTTTTCCCCATAATCTGCAGCTAGATGGAGACAGAAATGTTTATATGTCGTAATGAGTAATTCTAGCTGGTTTAAAAAAAGCCCTGTATTGTGTGATGAAATCTGATAAAAACATTTAGTCTTATTCGTACATGGTTGAATAAATTGGACAGCACTAATCTTTATTCTCATTATCCTTTAATCTTTTTGTGCTTACTCTGCTGTATTCTTCCGTCACCCCAGATGGAAACACGAGGTATTTCCCCTGAAGTACAATATTTGACTGCAAAATATCATGGTTAACCAGTCAAATACTATCCGCCTCAGTGATCGGTGCAAGTAACATGCAAAACACAAAGCAAAAGCGTTGAACAAAAATAGCGTTCACAAGACCGCAGCAGTTACACCTGCACAATTGTTTCCAAATCATTCCCCACTCATCCCTTAGAGAGATGCAAAACAGTAGAAATAACCTCAAATCTGCAGTTATTTTCCAAATAACTGAGGTTAACCACAGACATTTGAACTAATGTTCCTTTATAGAGTCAAATTCCAAATCGTGAGGGTTCAATTTTAAAGGGGGAAGTACGTACTATCCCCGCCACTTTCTGTCCAGATCTGTGGTTGGCAGTCACGGCCACTTCTCACCTTCACATGCGCTGGAGTCATTTTAGAGCCTCTTTAAATAATCTCCATCCCAGCAGCACCTGCATTCGTGCCAGCCGGCGTGCCGCTTGTTGCTCAGAAAGAGGTTGTGTAATCGACGTGACTAACGCTGTCGGTCTAACGTTGTAGTCAGACCAGCAGGGTTCTTCAAACCACAAACATCCTGTTCCTCAATCAACAGATTTACATGCAGTCGCTCACACATTACACAAACAACAATACAGTACATATTCATTATTAAATTAGGATTAAATTGTGCCCTGCAGCATAACCATTATTCCAGATGTGAATACATAATAGAAACTTGATTTATTTATAGTATATCTCATTTACTCCCTGTTCAAGTCCTGTTTACTCTAAATTTACAAATGCAATATCACTTGGTGGCACGGCCTAAAAAATACAATATAGATTCCAGGTATCAAGTGTCCACAAAAAAAAAACTATCTGTTAAATAACGGTAAATTTGTTCTTGGTTTTCATTTGTTTATATGAAGAACATGTTTACAGTTGAATTTTAAACACCTAGAAGATAAAGCGGTTCAGAAAATAAGATAAGATAAAATTTCCTCATCCTTGCGCTGCCAATCCTGAAAAACAAAGTTTTAACTGCAAAAAAGAAAAAATAGGCAAACAAATTCTCATTGACTAATTCAAATTTGAGAACACCGAGCCGTGATTTTTTTTCTTCCCAGTCTTCCCCGGGACGTTCATGCCCACCCGGCCGGGTCTTCCCCGATAATGTCAGCATCTCCTTCCTTCCTTCGCACTCAGTTTTGTTTCAGTTGAATGTGAAACCAGTCTTGAATTTTACAAAGCTCAGCAGTACTTTAGTTCCAATCATATTTGAAAATACTGTGATGTCATACAACATACTAAATACCATGAAGGCCTATATTCAGATTCTAGTGATCCTTATGAGAGTGATATCACCAAATTAAATACAACTCATGTATTCACATGTTTTAAAGTATTTTTTATCATAACAAAATGAGAAAAAAATAAGCAAACAAGAAACATAATAATGCAATGTAAAGCAACTTTGAGTGCCCTGAAAAGAGCCATATTAATGCACTGCATAATTCTTATTATTATTATGATTTAAAAAAATCCAAATTATATATGAATACAAGTTGCCAATGTGAATTTATTTATTTAGAATAATTCAACACAACATATTTCAAAGTGCTTTACATCACAGGAAAGTAAAAAAAAAAGTCATATTTATCGCAATTACATTATTGAGACAAAAACAAGTGAAAAAAGAAATAGAACTTAAAGATAAATGAAGAGCAGAATTTAGGATAGAAAATGACAATCACACTCCCATCTGACTGAGTTTTCCAAGTTTGAATTCAGATGTTTTCTGTTTCACTTATCATGAGTCTGCAAAGGGCAGGAGTTGTCCATCGCATGTCTACGTGTCTGTTCCTCTTTTTGGAGGAGAAGTTGTTCATCTTCCTGGCCTCCTTCCTGTCCACATCAGATCAGGCGGTCAAGGATCTCGCTGGAGTGCAGCAACTGACGCAACGTCCCACCCGCTGATTGGCCGCCACTGGACCAATCCTTGCTCCTTTCCTCCCTTCACCTTTTGTCAGTTACAGCCGATTCTGGCCCCCTGTGGACACTTGATACCTAGAATCTAATGTGAGATTTATACAAGAAGAGGGAGGGCTGACAGAGATTGACCATTTTCTGAGCCGTGGGAGTCATGAACTCTCGATGTCTATCGCCATCAAAAAACATTTACAATTTTCAAAATCTATCTAGTCCTTCGAAAGTGTACACTTAACATACCTGTCAACCTCTGCCGATAACTGCCATTATAAATGATTACGATTCCCCTTACAAACCCCCCAAAAACCTTACAAACACCGTACGAGTTTTTTGGGGGTTTGTAAGGGGAATCATAATCATTTATAAGGGCAGTTATCGGCAGAGGTTGACAGGTATGACTTAAGATAAAAGTTAACAAAATCAACTCCATTTTCATTCATTCCAAATGGCAAATTCTATTTGCCACTACAAAACAAATCCATCGGTTGAGGGTTCCAAACTAGGGTTTCACGCGACAAATTAGGTTTTGGTTTCAAACCGAGGTTTCAATTTATGGGTTAGGGACTGTAAACTAGGGTTAAAACAAAGGATACCATTCAAACTTTCGGATTAATAACCCAGCTCACATTTTCGTAGTACAATTTGACTGAGGAAATATTTTTGGGAGTAAAACCCCGTTTTCCATAGTTTTTGATCTTTTGCGGATTTTGCATTTTCGGGAAATACTGCATGCTTGCTACTCTTTTACCGAAGAGGTACTTTTAAGCGAGAACAAATCTAGGTTTGAACCGAAACCAATAAGAGGATATGAAGCTTGATAGGTGTTTTTGCGTGTTTGGTTGGCCTTCTCCTACGTTCCAGGATGTGGGATCTTTGTCCACCTGCGTTGGTTGTACTCTCTCCCACTTCCTCTCTACTTATCTATTCTAATCTTAGCCACACTTATTCTCCAGCAGTCCCCCTGACGGAAAGCCCACCTTGTGACAAAACGTGTCCCACATAAGAACTTTGAACACTGAAAAGAATCCACGTTCTGCCTGGCCGTGTTCTGCATCAGAATTTGATGAATCTGAGTCTGAACCAGGACTTTCTGAAATATATTAATAATTTGAGGAAATTCAAGAAAAACCTAGTGTTATAAAACAGAAACCAGCTTTTGAGATGCTGCCAGAATAACATACGTTTAACTGCAGTCTTCGAAAGCCCCTATCCAGAATTTCCTATCCTATCCTCAAGGACCGGAGATGGGCACTGATATAAAGTAATACTGTGAGAGATAAATATTATTTGGAATCATATCTTGTGAAACTTTTATTTTGAAAGACAGCAATATACTTTCACGCAAACCAAATACTGCCACTTGACAAAGTGGCACTTTGGCTGCCTAAATGTTGCAAACACTTCATCCCCATGCTGTTCTATACAAAATACGAACAATATTTCCTGGTGAATGAATGTATTTTTTTCCACAATTGATTCATTGAAGGGCCTTTTCCCTGTGAGATGAAATGATTCTCTCAAGTAGTTTGACATTTCACGGAGCAGATGGTCACGGATGGCAACGTGAGCTGTGTTGGTCGCCATTCTCTAATGGTAAATTGCGGGAAGCCTCAGACGCCACAAAGAGCTGTTGCAACACATAGACAACCACACTGCAGACACTGGACGTGAGCACAAAAGACACGCCGTTAGCAGAAACGCATCCTTCTCTTCATGCTGCATTCAGAAATACGGTGTACGAACATATGATTTCATTGGGATCTGATATCAAAATGTGTATTGAATAAACACAGGCCTGCATTTTGCGTGTACATTGTAGAAATCCAGTCTCAAATGTGAGCTGTGGGCGGTGGGGTTTGTTTGCTTCCTGTGACAACGTCTAAATAATGTTCCTGTTCTGTAGAATTGAGAAAAAAACTCCTCTGCACACAGACATTTATAAAGAATGTGAAAGTGTGGCCTTTCCAAGTGATTTCTTTTTCAGGTACAAAATAAATTAGAAATAGCAGATTGGACGAATACTTACTAATGATTATTGACACTTTTCTGCAATATCAATATAGATTGCAATCAGGTTTTGCATGTTTCTCCTTCATAGGTCAAATACGGAACAAACATGAATATTGAATCTGCACTGATTTAAAACATGATATAATATAAAATCAAGAGTGCAATTCATTGACAGCTGTGGTCTTTGGCAATACTATATGATATAGCAACAATGTGGACTCACTTGAATGTTTTTTCTGCTTTCAGGAGACGGAACCCTGCAAAATGAGCATCTTCACAAGCTGCACGTATTGGAGAGTTTTATCAAGGAGTGTTTGTGTTTCCACCCGGTGATGGATTTCACCATGCGCCGCACCCTGTCTGACGACATCGTCGACGGCTACAGGGTCTCCAAGGGGACCAATATCATTCTCAACACCGGCCGCATCCATCGCACCCAGCTCTTGAGAAGAATGTAAGTAAGGCATTCGGGGCGGGAACCTCCATTAACCGATGTATAATGACCACTATCTTACGATGCGGCGATACGACAATTATGGATACGAAAAAACCGCAAAGACCGCAAAGTGTCAAAAATTGGGGAATACTGTGAAAAAATATTTCTGCAGTAGTCCCCCAACTTTTGCTGCGACCCGCACATTTTTTTCAGGGTCAATTTTTTTGTTCTAGGTCATTTGGGTCTCAAGGTCATATTTTGTATAGTTTATAACAAGGGTGTCAGACTCGGGTTGGTCCGCCGGCCGCGTTAACGTCAACTCAATTTCATGTGGGCCGGACCATTTTAGATATAATATTTAGATTTTTTAAAATAAATGGATTAAAAGAACTGGATTAAAAGCCCTGAATATTCAGTTTTTTATAGATCTAAAACAATGTTTATTTTAGCTTTATTTCATCTTTTTTTTTATTTTACAAAATGATTTTTTAACTAAAAACACAGAAAAAAATGATTAAAAAATTACAATTATTGATTTAAAAGGGGGAAAATCAGGAAATTTAATATACATCTATACTCTTAATTTTAATTTGATCCTTAAAAGAGAAAGTCGGCACTCATGATTTACTTTCCGGGGCCACACAAAATGATGCGGCGGACCAGATTTGGCCCCCGGGCCGCCACTTTGACTCATGTGCTCTACAGGATAATGGCGGCCGAAGGTACCGTACTGAATGTTATATACATGTGCATGACCCGGGACTCGCACATTCACACATTCACGCTCATACTTCAAAAGTAAATAAATATTACTAAACATCTTCTTTCTCACACGCTAAACAGTGTATATTGCAAACCACAAACTCAACCGGCCTCTACAACAACCAGCATACCTTGAAACACAGGGAGAAATAATCACAATAGTGATTTGTTGTTGCTTCCTCAATGCAGCTTTACTGATATGAAGAAAATCTCCCGTGGTTCAAGCTATGTGCATCAAGGCATCAATAATCGAATACCGATATACATCCAGTCAAAACTAGTGGTATACACATCAAGGCATCAATAACCGAATATCGATATACATCCAATCCAAACTAGTTGCACATCCCCAAAATGCGATCGATAATGGGGTATAATTTAAACACTTTAGCATGTCACATATACATGGTCGTTTTTTTTAAAGAAAAAAAGCCTTACTATACATGGTCATTATTTAAAGAAAAAAAGCCTTACTATACATGGTCGTTTTTTAAGAAATAAAGCCTTACTATACATGGTCGTTTTTTTTAAGAAAAAAAGCCTTACTATATATACTATGTCGTTTTTCAAGAAAAAAAGACTTACAATACTATGTCATTTTTAAGAAACAAAGCCTTACTATACTATGTTGTTTTTTTAAAGAAAAAAACGTTACTATATTATGTCGTTTTTTAAGAAAAAAGCCTTACTATACTATCTTGTTTTTTTAAGAAAAAGCCTCACTATACTATGTCGTCTTTTTATTTATTTATGAAAAAGACTTACTATACTATGTTGTTTTTTAAAGAAAAAAGTCTTACTATACTATGTTGTTTTTAAAGAAAAAAACCTTACTATACTATGTCATTTTTCAAGAAAAAAGCCTTACTATACATGGTCATTTTTTAAAGAAAAAAGCCTTACTATACTATGTCGTTTTTTTAAGAAAAAACCCTTACTCTAATATGTCGTTTTTTGAGAAAAAAGCCTTACTATACTATGTCATTTTTTAAAGAAAAAAGCCTTACTATACATGGTCGTTTTTTTTAAGAAAAAAAGCCTTACTATACTACTTTGTCGTTTTTTAAAGAAAAAAGCTTTACTATACTATGCTTATTTTTAAAGAAAAAAGCCTTACTGAACTATGTCTTTTTTAAAGAAAAAAGCCTTACTATACTATGTCATTTTTTAAAGAAAAAAGCCTTACTATACTAGGTAGTTTTTTAAAGAAAAAAGCCTTACTATACTAGGTAGTTTTTTAAAGAAAAAAGCCTTACTATACAATGTAGTTTTTTTTAAAGAAAAAAGCCTTACTATACTATGTCATTATTTAAGAAATAAAGCCTTACTATATATACTATGTCGTTTTTAAAGAAAAAAGCCTTACTATACTATGTCGTTTTTTAAAGAAAAAAGCCTTACTATACATGGCCATTTTTTAAGAAAAAAGCCTTACTTTACTATGTCATTTTTTAAAGAAAAAAGCCTTACTATACATGGCCGTTTTTTAAGAAAAAAGCCTTACTATACTACTACGTCGTTTTTTTAAGAAAAAAACCTTACTACACTGTCTTTTTTTAAGAAAAAAGCCTTACTATACTATGTCGTTTTTCAAGAAACAAAGCCTTACTATACTGTCATTTTTAAAAGAAAAAAGGCTTACTATACTATGTAGTTTTTTAAAGAAAAAAGCCTTACTATACTGTGTAGTTTTTTTAAAGAAAAAAGCCTTACTTTACATGTTCGTTTTTTAGGAAAAAGCCTTACTATACTATGTCGTTTTTAAAGAAAAAAGCCTTTCTATACTATGTCGTTTTTTAAGAAAAAAACCTTACTATACTATGTCGTTTTTTAAGAAAAAAAAGCCTTACTATACATGGTCATTTTTTAAAGAAAAAAGCCTTACTATACTATGTCGTTTTTTAAAGAAAAAAAGCCTTACTATACTATGTCATTTTTTAAAGAAAAAAGCCTTACTATACATGGTCGTTTTTTTTAAAGAAAAAAACCCTTACTATACTACTATGTCGTTTTTTAAAGAAAAAAGCCTTACTATACTGTGTCTTTTTTAAAGAAAAAAGCCTTACTATACTAGGTAGTTTTTTAAAGAAAAAAGCCTTACTATACTATGTAGTTTTTTTTTAAAGAAAAAAGCCTAACTATACTGTGTCATTTTTTAAGAAAAAAGCGTTACTATACTATGTTGTTTTTTTAAAGCAAAAAGCCTTACTATACTATGTCACTTTTTAACAAAAAAGCCTTACTATACTATGTCGTTTTTAAAGAAAAAAGCCTTACTATACTATGTCGTTTTTAAAGAAAAAAGCCTTTCTATACTATGTCATTTTTTAAAGAAAAAAGCCTTACTATATACTGTCGTTTTTTAAGAAAAAAAAGCCTTACTTTACTGTCGTTTTTAAAGAAAAAAGCCTTACTATACTATGTCGTTATCTAAGAAATAAAGTCTTACTATATATACTATTTTGTTTTTAAGAAAAAAGCCTTACTATACTATGTCATTTTTTAAAGAAAAAAAGCCTTACTATAAATGGTCGTTTTTTTTAACAAAAAATCTTTATTATATTATGTCATTTTTAAAGAAAAAAGCTTTACTATACATGGTCGTTTTTTAAGAAAAAAAAGCCTTACTATACATGGTCGTTTTTTTAAGAAAAAAGCTTTATTATACTATGTTTTTTTTTAAAGAAAAAAGCCTTACTAGACTGTCATTTTTTAAAGAAAAAAGCCTTACTATACTAGGTAGTTTTTTTAAAGAAAAAAGCCTTACTATACTATGTAGTTTTTTTAAGAAAAAAGCCTTACTATACTATGTCGTTTTTTAAGAAAAAAAGCCTTACTTTACTATGACGTTTTTAAAGAAAAAAGCCTTACTATACTATGTCGTTATCTAAGAAATAAAGCCTTACTATATATACTATTTTGTTTTTAAGAAAAAAAAAGCCTTACTATACTATGTCATTTTTTAAGAAAAAAGCCTTACTATACTATGTTGTTTTTTAAGAAAAAAGCCTTACTATACTATGTTGTTTTTTAAGAAAAAAGCCTTACTATACTATGTCGTTTTTTTTTAAAGAAAAAAGCCTTACTATACTATGTAGTTATTTTAAGAAAAAAAGCCTTACTTTACATGGTCCCTTTTTTAGGAAAAAGCCTTACTATATACTATGTCGTTTTTTAAGAAAAAAAGCCTTACTATACATGGTCGTTTTTTAAGAAAAAAGCTTTATTATACTGTCGTTTTTTTAAATAAAAAAGCCTTACTATACTATGTCGTTTTTTTAAGAAACAAAGCCTTACTACATACACATGGTCGTTTTTTAAGAAAAAAGCCTTACTATACTATGTCGTTTTTCAAGAAAAAAAAGCCTTACTATACTATGTCGTTTTTTTAAGAAAAAAACTTTACTATACTATGTTGTTTTTTAAGAAACAAAGCCTTACTATACATGGTCGTTTTTTTAAGAAAAAAGCGATATTATACTATGTCGTTTTTTAAGAAAAAAGCCTTACTATACTATGTCGTTTTTTAAGAAACAAAGCCTTACTATACTATGTTGTTTTTTTAAGAAAAAAACGTTACTATATTATGTCGTTTTTTAAAAAAAAAAGCCTTACTATACTGTCATTTTTAAAGAAAAAAGCCTTACTATACATGGTCGTTTTTTAAGAAAAAAAGCCTTACTATACATGGTCGTTTTTTTAAGAAAAAAGCTTTAATATACTATGTCATTTTTTTAAAGAAAAAAGCCTTACTATACTATGTCTTGTTTTAAAGAAAAAAGCCTTACTATACTATGTCATTTTTTAAAGAAAAAAGCCTTACTATACTATGTCATTTTTTAAAGAAAAAAGCCTTACTATACTACTATGTTGTTTTTTTAAGAAAAAAGCCTTACTATACTATGTAGTTTTTTAAAAGAAAAAACTCTTACTTTACATGGTCATTTTTTTTTAGGAAAAAGCCTTACTATATTTTTTTACTATGTCGTTTTTTAAAGAAAAAACCCTTACTATACTATGTCGTTTTTAAAGAAAAAAGCCTTACTATATTATGCCTTTTTTTTAAAGAAAAAAGTCTCACTATACTATGTCATTTTTTAAAGAAAAAAGCCTTGCTACACATGGTCGTTTTTTTAAGAAAAAAAGCTTTATTATACTATGTCATTTTTTAAAGAAAAAAGCCTTACTATACATGGCCGTTTTTTAAGAAAAAAAAGCCTTACTATACATGGTCGTTTTTTTAAGAAAAAAGCTTTATTATACTATGTCATTTTTTAAAGAAAAAAGCCTTACTATACATGGTCGTTTTTTTAAGAAAAAAGCTTTATTATACTATGTCATTTTTTAAAGAAAAAAGCCTTACTATACTATGTCATTTTTAAAGAAAAAAGCCTTACTATACTATGTTGTTATCTAAGAAATAAAGCCTTACTATATATACTATTTTGTTTTTAAGAAAAAAGCCTTACTATACTATGTCATTTTTTAAGAAAAAAGCCTTACTATACTATGTTGTTTTTTTAAGAAAAAAGCCTTACTATACTATGTCGTTTTTTTAAAGAAAAAAGCCTTACTATACTATGTAGTTATTTTAAGAAAAAAAGCCTTACTTTACATGGTCGTTTTTTTAGGAAAAAGCTTTATTATACTGTCGTTTTTTTTAAGAAAAAAGCTTTACTATACTATGTTGTTTTGTGGAATACTTTTCTTCCTCTGGCTACTATACTACTACTATATGTCGTTTTTTAAGAAAAAAAGCCTTACTATACTATGTCGTTTTTTAAAGAAAAAAGCCTTACTATACTATGTCGTTTTTTACGAAAAAAAGCCTTACTATACTATGTCGTTTTTTTAGAAAAAAGCCTTACTATACTATGTCGTTTTTAAAGAAAAAAAGTCTTACTATACTATGTTGTTTTTTAAAGAAAAAACCCTTATTATACTATGTCGCTTTTTAAGACAAAAAGCCTTACTATACTATGTCGTTTTTTTTAATAGAAAAAAGCCTTATTATACTATGTCGCTTTTTAAGACAAAAAGCCTTACTATACTATGTCGCTTTTTTAAGAAAAAAAGCCTTACTATACTATGTCGTTTTTTAAGGAAAAAGCCTTACTATACTATGTCGTTTTTTAAGAAAAAAAAGCCTTACTATACTATGTCGTTTTTTAAGAAAAAAAAGCCTTACTATACTATGTAGTTTTTTTTTACAAAAAAAGCCTTACTATACTATGTCGTTTTTTAAGAAAAAAAGCCTTACTATACTATGTCGTTTTTTAAACAAAAAAGCCTTACTATACTATGTCGTTTTTTACGAAAAAAGCCTTACTATATTATGTCGTTTTCTAAAGAAAAAAGCCTTACTATACTATGTCATTTTTTTAGAAAAAAAGCCTTACTATACTATGTCGTTTTTTTAGAAAAAAGCCTTACTATACTATGTCGTTTTTTAAAGAAAAAAGCCTTACTATACTATGTCGTTTTCTAAAGAAAAAAGCCTTACTATACTATGTCGTTTTTTAGAAAAAAGCCTTACTATACTATGTCGTTTTTTAAGAAAAAAAGCCTTACTATACTATGTCGTTTTTTTAGAAAAAAGCCTTACTATACTATGTCGTTTTTTAAAGAAAAAAGCCTTACTATACTATGTCGTTTTCTAAAGAAAAAAGCCTTATTATACTATGTCGCTTTTTAAGACAAAAAGCCTTACTATACTATGTCGTTTTTTTTAATAGAAAAAAGCCTTATTATACTATGTCGCTTTTTAAGACAAAAAGCCCTACTATACTATGTCGCTTTTTTAAGAAAAAAAGCCTTACTATACTATGTCGTTTTTTAAGGAAAAAGCCTTACTATACTATGTCGTTTTTTAAGGAAAAAAAGCCTTACTATACTATGTCGTTTTTTAGAAAAAAGCCTTACTATACTATGTCATTTTTTTAGAAAAAAGCCTTACTATACTATGTCGTTTTTTTAGAAAAAAGCCTTACTATACTATGTCGTTTTTAAAGAAAAAAAGTCTTACTATACTATGTTGTTTTTTAAAGAAAAAAGCCTTATTATACTATGTCGCTTTTTAAGAAAAAAAGCCTTAATATACTATGTCGTTTTTTAGAAAAAAGCCTTACTATACTATGTCGTTTTTTAAGAAAAAAAGCCTTACTATACTATGTCGTTTTTTTAGAAAAAAGCCTTACTATACTATGTCGTTTTCTAAAGAAAAAAGCCTTACTATACTATGTCGTTTTTTAGAAAAAAGCCTTACTATACTATGTCATTTTTTTAGAAAAAAGCCTTACTATACTATGTCGTTTTTTTAGAAAAAAGCCTTACTATACTATGTCGTTTTTAAAGAAAAAAAGTCTTACTATACTATGTTGTTTTTTAAAGAAAAAAGCCTTATTATACTATGTCGCTTTTTAAGACAAAAAGCCTTACTATACTATGTCGTTTTTTAAAGAAAAAAGCCTTACTATACTATGTCGATTTTACGAAAAAAAGCCTTACTATATAATGTCGTTTTTTAAATAAAAAAATCCTTACTATACTATGTCGTTTTTTTAAGGAAAAAGCCTTACTATACTATGTCGTTTTTTAAGAAAAAAAAGCCTTACTAAACTATGTCGTTTTTTAAGAAAAAAGCCCTACTATACTATGTCGTTTTTTAAGAAAAAAAAAGCCTTACTATACTATGTAGTTTTTTTACAAAAAAAAGCCTTACTATACTATGTCGTTTTTCAAGAAAAAAAGCCTTACTATACTATGTCGTTTTTTAAAGAAAAAAGCCTTACTATACTATGTCGTTTTTTACGAAAAAAAGCCTTACTATACTATGTCGTTTTTAAAGAAAAAAAGTCTTACTATACTATGTTGTTTTTTAAAGAAAAAAGCCTTATTATACTATGTCGCTTTTTAAGACAAAAAGCCTTACTATACTATGTCGTTTTTTTTAATAGAAAAAAGCCTTATTATACTATGTCGCTTTTTAAGACAAAAAGCCTTACTATACTATGTCGCTTTTTTAAGAAAAAAAGCCTTACTATACTATGTCGTTTTTTAAGGAAAAAGCCTTACTATACTATGTCGTTTTTTAAGAAAAAAAAGCCTTACTATATTATGTCATTTTTTAAAGAAAAAAGCCTTACTATACTATGTCGTTTTCTAAAGAAAAAAGCCTTACTATACTATGTTATTTTTTTTAGAAAAAAGCCTTACTATACTATGTCGTTTTTTAAGAAAAAAAGCCTTACTATACTATGTCGTTTTTTAAACAAAAAAGCCTTACTATACTATGTCGTTTTTTACGAAAAAAGCCTTACTATATTATGTCATTTTTTAAAGAAAAAAGCCTTACTATACTATGTCGTTTTCTAAAGAAAAAAGCCTTACTATACTATGTTATTTTTTTTAGAAAAAAGCCTTACTATACTATGTCGTTTTTTAAGAAAAAAAGCCTTACTATACTATGTCGTTTTTTAAGTAAAAAAGCCTTACTATACTATGTCGTTTTTTAAAGAAAAAAGCCTTACTATACTATGTCGTTTTTTAAGAAAAAAAGCCTTACTATACTATGTCGTTTTTTTTAAGAAAAAAGCCTTACTATACTATGTCGTTTTCTAAAGAAAAAAGCCTTACTATACTATGTCATTTTTTTTGAAAAAAAGCCTTACTATACTATGTCGTTTTTTTAGAAAAAAGCCTTACAATACTATGTCGTTTTTTAAAGAAAAAAGCCTTACTATACTATGTCGTTTTCTAAAGAAAAAAGCCTTACTATACTATGTCGTTTTTTAGAAAAAAGCCTTACTATACTATGTCGTTTTTTAAGAAAAAAAGCCTTACTATACTATGTCGTTTTTTTAGAAAAAAGCCTTACTATACTATGTCGTTTTTTAAAGAAAAAAGCCTTACTATACTATGTCGTTTTCTAAAGAAAAAAGCCTTACTATACTATGTCGTTTTTTAGAAAAAAGCCTTACTATACTATGTCATTTTTTTAGAAAAAAGCCTTACTATACTATGTCGTTTTTTTAGAAAAAAGCCTTACTATACTATGTCGTTTTTAAAGAAAAAAAGTCTTACTATACTATGTTGTTTTTTAAAGAAAAAAGCCTTATTATACTATGTCGCTTTTTAAGACAAAAAGCCTTACTATACTATGTCGTTTTTTAAAGAAAAAAGCCTTACTATACTATGTCGATTTTACGAAAAAAAGCCTTACTATATAATGTCGTTTTTTAAATAAAAAAAGCCTTACTATACTATGTCGTTTTTTTAAGGAAAAAGCCTTACTATACTATGTCGTTTTTTAAGAAAAAAAGCCTTACTAAACTATGTCGTTTTTTAAGAAAAAAGCCCTACTATACTATGTCGTTTTTTAAGAAAAAAAGCCTTACTATACTATGTAGTTTTTTTTACAAAAAAAAGCCTTACTATACTATGTTGTTTTTTAAAGAAAAAAGCCTTATTATACTATGTCGCTTTTTAAGACAAAAAGCCTTACTATACTATGTCGATTTTACGAAAAAAAGCCTTACTATATAATGTCGTTTTTTAAATTAAAAAAGCCTTACTATACTATGTCGTTTTTTTAGAAAAAAAGCCTTACTAAACTATGTCGTTTTTTAAGAAAAAAGCCCTACTATACTATGTCGTTTTTTAAGAAAAAAAAAGCCTTACTATACTATGTAGTTTTTTTACAAAAAAAAACCTTACTATACTATGTCGTTTTTTAAGAAAAAAAGCCTTACTATACTATGTCGTTTTTTAAAGAAAAAAGCCTTACTATACTATGTCGTTTTTTACGAAAAAAAGCCTTACTATACTATGTCGTTTTTTTAGAAAAAAGCCTTACTATACTATGTCGTTTTTAAAGAAAAAAAGTCTTACTATACTATGTTGTTTTTTAAAGAAAAAAGCCTTATTATACTATGTCGCTTTTTAAGACAAAAAGCCTTACTATACTATGTCGTTTTTTTTAATAGAAAAAAGCCTTATTATACTATGTCGCTTTTTAAGACAAAAAGCCCTACTATACTATGTCGCTTTTTTAAGAAAAAAAGCCTTACTATACTATGTCGTTTTTTAAGGAAAAAGCCTTACTATACTATGTCGTTTTTTAAGGAAAAAAAGCCTTACTATACTATGTCGTTTTTTAAGAAAAAAAAGCCTTACTATACTATGTCGTTTTTTAAGAAAAAAAGCCTTACTATACTATGTAGTTTTTTTTACAAAAAAAGCCTTACTATACTATGTCGTTTTTTACGAAAAAAGCCTTACTATATTATGTCATTTTTTAAAGAAAAAAGCCTTACTATACTATGTCGTTTTCTAAAGAAAAAAGCCTTACTATACTATGTTATTTTTTTTAGAAAAAAGCCTTACTATACTATGTCGTTTTTTAAGAAAAAAAGCCTTACTATACTATGTCGTTTTTTAAGAAAAAAAGCCTTGCTATACTATGTCGTTTTCTAAAGAAAAAAGCCTTACTATACTATGTCATTTTTTTAGAAAAAAAGCCTTACTATACTATGTCGTTTTTTTAGAAAAAAGCCTTACTATACTATGTCGTTTTTTTAAAGAAAAAAGCCTTACTATACTATGTCGTTTTCTAAAGAAAAAAGCCTTACTATACTATGTCGTTTTTTGGAAAAAAGCCTTACTATACTATGTCGTTTTTTAAGAAAAAAAGCCTTACTATACTATGTCGTTTTTTTAGAAAAAAGCCTTACTATACTATGTCGTTTTTTTAAGGAAAAAGCCTTACTATACTATGTTGTTTTTTTAAATAAAAAAAGCCTGACTATACTATGTCGTTTCTAAAGAAAAAAGCCTTACTATACTATGTCATTTTTTTTAGAAAAAAGCCTTACTATACTATGTCGTTTTTTAAAAAAAAGCCTTACTATACTATGTCGTTTTTAAAGAAAAAAAGTCTTACTATACTATGTTGTTTTTTAAAGAAAAAAGCCTTATTATACTATGTCGCTTTTTAAGACAAAAAGCCTTACTATACTATGTCGCTTTTTTAAGAAAAAAAGCCTTTTTATACTATGTCGTTTTTTAAGAAAAAAAGCCTTACTATACTATGTCGTTTTTTAAAGAAAAAAGCCTTACTATACTATGTCGTTTTTTAATGAAAAAAGCCTTACTATACTATGTCGATTTTACGAAAAAAAGCCTTACTATATAATGTCGTTTTTTAAATAAAAAAAGCCTTACTATACTATGTCGTTTTTTTAAGGAAAAAGCCTTACTATACTATGTCGTTTTTTAAGAAAAAAAGCCTTACTAAACTATGTCGTTTTTTAAGAAAAAAGCCCTACTATACTATGTCGTTTTTTAAGAAAAAAAAGCCTTACTATACTATGTAGTTTTTTTACAAAAAAAAGCCTTACTATACTATGTCGTTTTTTAAGAAAAAAAGCCTTACTATACTATGTCGTTTTTTAAAGAAAAAAGCCTTACTATACTATGTCGTTTTTTACGAAAAAAAGCCTTACTATACTATGTCGTTTTTTTAGAAAAAAGCCTTACTATACTATGTCGTTTTTAAAGAAAAAAAGTCTTACTATACTATGTTGTTTTTTAAAGAAAAAAGCCTTATTATACTATGTCGCTTTTTAAGACAAAAAGCCTTACTATACTATGTCGTTTTTTAAAGAAAAAAGCCTTACTATACTATGTCGATTTTACGAAAAAAAGCCTTACTATATAATGTCGTTTTTTAAATAAAAAAATCCTTACTATACTATGTCGTTTTTTTAAGGAAAAAGCCTTACTATACTATGTCGTTTTTTAAGAAAAAAAGCCTTACTAAACTATGTCGTTTTTTAAGAAAAAAGCCCTACTATACTATGTCGTTTTTTAAGAAAAAAAAAGCCTTACTATACTATGTAGTTTTTTTACAAAAAAAAGCCTTACTATACTATGTCGTTTTTCAAGAAAAAAAGCCTTACTATACTATGTCGTTTTTTAAAGAAAAAAGCCTTACTATGTCGTTTTTTACGAAAAAAAGCCTTACTATACTATGTCGTTTTTTAAGAAAAAAAAGCCTTACTTTACTGTCGTTTTTAAAGAAAAAAGCCTTACTATACTATGTCGTTATCTAAGAAATAAAGTCTTACTATATATACTATTTTGTTTTTAAGAAAAAAGCCTTACTATACTATGTCATTTTTTAAAGAAAAAAAGCCTTACTATAAATGGTCGTTTTTTTTAACAAAAAATCTTTATTATATTATGTCATTTTTAAAGAAAAAAGCTTTACTATACATGGTCGTTTTTTAAGAAAAAAAAGCCTTACTATACATGGTCGTTTTTTTAAGAAAAAAGCTTTATTATACTATGTTTTTTTTTAAAGAAAAAAGCCTTACTAGACTGTCATTTTTTAAAGAAAAAAGCCTTACTATACTAGGTAGTTTTTTTAAAGAAAAAAGCCTTACTATACTATGTAGTTTTTTTAAGAAAAAAGCCTTACTATACTATGTCGTTTTTTAAGAAAAAAAGCCTTACTTTACTATGACGTTTTTAAAGAAAAAAGCCTTACTATACTATGTCGTTATCTAAGAAATAAAGCCTTACTATATATACTATTTTGTTTTTTAAAGAAAAAAGCCTTATTATACTATGTCGCTTTTTAAGACAAAAAGCCTTACTATACTATGTCGTTTTTTTTAATAGAAAAAAGCCTTATTATACTATGTCGCTTTTTAAGACAAAAAGCCTTACTATACTATGTCGCTTTTTTAAGAAAAAAAGCCTTACTATACTATGTCGTTTTTTAAGGAAAAAGCCTTACTATACTATGTCGTTTTTGAAGAAAAAAAAGCCTTACTATACTATGTCGTTTTTTAAGAAAAAAAAGCCTTACTATACTATGTAGTTTTTTTTACAAAAAAAGCCTTACTATACTATGTCGTTTTTTAAGAAAAAAAGCCTTACTATACTATGTCGTTTTTTAAACAAAAAAGCCTTACTATACTATGTCGTTTTTTACGAAAAAAGCCTTACTATATTATGTCATTTTTTAAAGAAAAAAGCCTTACTATACTATGTCGTTTTCTAAAGAAAAAAGCCTTACTATACTATGTTATTTTTTTTAGAAAAAAGCCTTACTATACTATGTCGTTTTTTAAGAAAAAAAGCCTTACTATACTATGTCGTTTTTTAAGAAAAAAAGCCTTGCTATACTATGTCGTTTTCTAAAGAAAAAAGCCTTACTATACTATGTCATTTTTTTAGAAAAAAAGCCTTACTATACTATGTCGTTTTTTTAGAAAAAAGCCTTACTATACTATGTCGTTTTTTAAAGAAAAAAGCCTTACTATACTATGTCGTTTTTAAAGAAAAAAAGTCTTACTATACTATGTTGTTTTTTAAAGAAAAAAGCCTTATTATACTATGTCGCTTTTTAAGACAAAAAGCCTTACTATACTATGTCGTTTTTTAAAGAAAAAAGCCTTACTATACTATGTCGATTTTACGAAAAAAAGCCTTACTATATAATGTCGTTTTTTAAATAAAAAAAGCCTTACTATACTATGTCGTTTTTTTAAGGAAAAAGCCTTACTATACTATGTCGTTTTTTAAGAAAAAAAGCCTTACTAAACTATGTCGTTTTTTAAGAAAAAAGCCCTACTATACTATGTCGTTTTTTAAGAAAAAAAAGCCTTACTATACTATGTAGTTTTTTTACAAAAAAAAGCCTTACTATACTATGTCGTTTTTTAAGAAAAAAAGCCTTACTATACTATGTCGTTTTTTAAAGAAAAAAGCCTTACTATACTATGTCGTTTTTTACGAAAAAAAGCCTTACTATACTATGTCGTTTTTTTTAGAAAAAAGCCTTACTATACTATGTCGTTTTTAAAGAAAAAAAGTCTTACTATACTATGTTGTTTTTTAAAGAAAAAAGCCTTATTATACTATGTCGCTTTTTAAGACAAAAAGCCTTACTATACTATGTCGATTTTACGAAAAAAAGCCTTACTATATAATGTCGTTTTTTAAATAAAAAAAGCCTTACTATACTATGTCGTTTTTTTAGAAAAAAAGCCTTACTAAACTATGTCGTTTTTTAAGAAAAAAGCCCTACTATACTATGTCGTTTTTTAAGAAAAAAAAAGCCTTACTATACTATGTAGTTTTTTTACAAAAAAAAACCTTACTATACTATGTCGTTTTTTAAGAAAAAAAGCCTTACTATACTATGTCGTTTTTTAAAGAAAAAAGCCTTACTATACTATGTCGTTTTTTACGAAAAAAAGCCTTACTATACTATGTCGTTTTTTTAGAAAAAAGCCTTACTATACTATGTCGTTTTTAAAGAAAAAAAGTCTTACTATACTATGTTGTTTTTTAAAGAAAAAAGCCTTATTGTACTATGTCGCTTTTTAAGACAAAAAGCCTTACTATACTATGTCGTTTTTTTAATAGAAAAAAGCCTTATTATACTATGTCGCTTTTTAAGACAAAAAGCCTTACTATACTATGTCGTTTTTTAAGGAAAAAGCCTTACTATACTATGTCGTTTTTTAAGGAAAAAAAGCCTTACTATACTATGTCGTTTTTTAAGAAAAAAAAGCCTTACTATACTATGTCGTTTTTTAAGAAAAAAAGCCTTACTATACTATGTAGTTTTTTTTACAAAAAAAGCCTTACTATACTATGTCGTTTTTTACGAAAAAAGCCTTACTATATTATGTCATTTTTTAAAGAAAAAAGCCTTACTATACTATGTCGTTTTCTAAAGAAAAAAGCCTTACTATACTATGTCGTTTTCTAAAGAAAAAAGCCTTACTATACTATGTTATTTTTTTTTTGAAAAAAGCCTTACTATACTATGTCGTTTTTTAAGAAAAAAAGCCTTACTATACTATGTCGTTTTTTAAGAAAAAAAGCCTTGCTATACTTTGTCGTTTTCTAAAGAAAAAAGCCTTACTATACTATGTCATTTTTTTAGAAAAAAAGCCTTACTATACTATGTCGTTTTTTTAGAAAAAAGCCTTACTATACTATGTCGTTTTTTAAAGAAAAAAGCCTTACTATACTATGTCGTTTTCTAAAGAAAAAAGCCTTACTATACTATGTCGTTTTTTAGAAAAAAGCCTTACTATACTATGTCGTTTTTTAAGAAAAAAAGCCTTACTATACTATGTCGTTTTTTTAGAAAAAAGCCTTACTATACTATGTCGTTTTTTTAAGGAAAAAGCCTTACTATACTATGTTGTTTTTTTAAATAAAAAAAGCCTGACTATACTATGTCGTTTCTAAAGAAAAAAGCCTTACTATACTATGTCATTTTTTTTAGAAAAAAGCCTTACTATACTATGTCGTTTTTTAAAAAAAAAGCCTTACTATACTATGTCGTTTTTAAAGAAAAAAAGTCTTACTATACTATGTTGTTTTTTAAAGAAAAAAGCCTTATTATACTATGTCGCTTTTTAAGACAAAAAGCCTTACTATACTGTCGCTTTTTTAAGAAAAAAAGCCTTTTTATACTATGTCGTTTTTTAAGAAAAAAAGCCTTACTATACTATGTCGTTTTTTAAAGAAAAAAGCCTTACTATACTATGTCGTTTTTTAAAGAAAAAAGCCTTACTATACTATGTCGATTTTACGAAAAAAAGCCTTACTATATAATGTCGTTTTTTAAATAAAAAAAAGCCTTACTATACTATGTCGTTTTTTAAGAAAAAAAGGCTTACTAAACTATGTCGTTTTTTTAAGAAAAAAGCCCTACTATACTATGTCGTTTTTTAAGAAAAAAAAGCCTTACTATACTATGTAGTTTTTTTACAAAAAAAAGCCTTACTATACTATGTCGTTTTTTAAGAAAAAAAGCCTTACTATACTATGTCGTTTTTTAAAGAAAAAAGCCTTACTATACTATGTCGTTTTTTACGAAAAAAAGCCTTACTATACTATGTCGTTTTTTTAGAAAAAAGCCTTACTATACTATGTCGTTTTTAAAGAAAAAAAGTCTTACTATACTATGTTGTTTTTTAAAGAAAAAAGCCTTATTATACTATGTCGCTTTTTAAGACAAAAAGCCTTACTATACTATGTCGTTTTTTAAAGAAAAAAGCCTTACTATACTATGTCGATTTTACGAAAAAAAGCCTTACTATATAATGTCGTTTTTTAAATAAAAAAATCCTTACTATACTATGTCGTTTTTTTAAGGAAAAGCCTTACTATACTATGTCGTTTTTTAAGAAAAAAAGCCTTACTAAACTATGTCGTTTTTTAAGAAAAAAGCCCTACTATACTATGTCGTTTTTTAAGAAAAAAAAAGCCTTACTATACTATGTAGTTTTTTTACCAAAAAAAGCCTTACTATACTATGTCGTTTTTCAAGAAAAAAAGCCTTACTATACTATGTCGTTTTTTAAAGAAAAAAGCCTTACTATACTATGTCGTTTTTTACGAAAAAAAGCCTTACTATACTATGTCGTTTTTAAAGAAAAAAAGTCTTACTATACTATGTTGTTTTTTAAAGAAAAAAGCCTTATTATACTATGTCGCTTTTTAAGACAAAAAGCCTTACTATACTATGTCGTTTTTTTTAATAGAAAAAAGCCTTATTATACTATGTCGCTTTTTAAGACAAAAAGCCTTACTATACTATGTCGCTTTTTTAAGAAAAAAAGCCTTACTATACTATGTCGTTTTTTAAGGAAAAAGCCTTACTATACTATGTCGTTTTTTAAGAAAAAAAAGCCTTACTATACTATGTCGTTTTTTAAGAAAAAAAAGCCTTACTATACTATGTAGTTTTTTTTACAAAAAAAGCCTTACTATACTATGTCGTTTTTTACGAAAAAAGCCTTACTATATTATGTCATTTTTTAAAGAAAAAAGCCTTACTATACTATGTCGTTTTCTAAAGAAAAAAGCCTTACTATACTATGTTATTTTTTTTAGAAAAAAGCCTTACTATACTATGTCGTTTTTTAAGAAAAAAAGCCTTACTATACTATGTCGTTTTTTAAGAAAAAAAGCCTTGCTATACTATGTCGTTTTCTAAAGAAAAAAGCCTTACTATACTATGTCGTTTTTTTGGAAAAAAGCCTTACTATACTATGTCGTTTTTTAAAGAAAAAAGCCTTACTATACTATGTCGTTTTCTAAAGAAAAAAGCCTTACTATACTATGTCGTTTTTTAGAAAAAAGCCTTACTATACTATGTCGTTTTTTAAGAAAAAAAGCCTTACTATACTATGTCGTTTTTTTAGAAAAAAGCCTTACTATACTATGTCGTTTTTTTAAGGAAAAAGCCTTACTATACTATGTTGTTTTTTTAAATAAAAAAAGCCTGACTATACTATGTCGTTTCTAAAGAAAAAAGCCTTACTATACTATGTCATTTTTTTTAGAAAAAAGCCTTACTATACTATGTCGTTTTCTAAAGAAAAAAGCCTTACTATACTATGTCGTTTTTTAGAAAAAAGCCTTACTATACTATGTCATTTTTTTAGAAAAAAGCCTTACTATACTATGTCGTTTTTTTAGAAAAAAGCCTTACTATACTATGTGGTTTTTAAAGAAAAAAAGTCTTACTATACTATGTTGTTTTTTAAAGAAAAAAGCCTTATTATACTATGTCGCTTTTTAAGACAAAAAGCCTTACTATACTATGTCGTTTTTTAAAGAAAAAAGCCTTACTATACTATGTCGATTTTACGAAAAAAAGCCTTACTATATAATGTCGTTTTTTAAATAAAAAAAGCCTTACTATACTATGTCGTTTTTTTAAGGAAAAAGCCTTACTATACTATGTCGTTTTTTAAGAAAAAAAGCCTTACTAAACTATGTCGTTTTTTAAGAAAAAAGCCCTACTATACTATGTCGTTTTTTAAGAAAAAAAAAGCCTTACTATACTATGTAGTTTTTTTACAAAAAAAAGCCTTACTATACTATGTCGTTTTTTAAGAAAAAAAGCCTTACTATACTATGTCGTTTTTTAAAGAAAAAACCCTTACTATACTATGTCGTTTTTTACGAAAAAAAGCCTTACTATACTATGTCCTTTTTTTTAGAAAAAAGCCTTACTATACTATGTCGTTTTTAAAGAAAAAAAGTCTTACTATACTATGTTGTTTTTTAAAGAAAAAAGCCTTATTATACTATGTCGCTTTTTAAGACAAAAAGCCTTACTATACTATGTCGATTTTACGAAAAAAAGCCTTACTATATAATGTCGTTTTTTAAATAAAAAAAGCCTTACTATACTATGTCGTTTTTTTAGAAAAAAAGCCTTACTAAACTATGTCGTTTTTTAAGAAAAAAGCCCTACTATACTATGTCGTTTTTTAAGAAAAAAAAAGCCTTACTATACTATGTAGTTTTTTTACAAAAAAAAACCTTACTATACTATGTCGTTTTTTACGAAAAAAAGCCTTACTATACTATGTCGTTTTTTTAGAAAAAAGCCTTACTATACTATGTCGTTTTTAAAGAAAAAAAGTCTTACTATACTATGTTGTTTTTTAAAGAAAAAAGCCTTATTATACTATGTCTCTTTTTAAGACAAAAAGCCTTACTATACTATGTCGTTTTTTTTAATAGAAAAAAGCCTTATTATACTATGTCGCTTTTTAAGACAAAAAGCCTTACTATACTATGTCGCTTTTTTAAGAAAAAAAGCCTTACTATACTATGTCGTTTTTTAAGGAAAAAGCCTTACTATACTATGTCGTTTTTTAAGGAAAAAAAGCCTTACTATACTATGTCGTTTTTTAAGAAAAAAAAGCCTTACTATACTATGTCGTTTTTTAAGAAAAAAAGCCTTACTATACTATGTAGTTTTTTTTACAAAAAAAGCCTTACTATACTATGTCGTTTTTTACGAAAAAAGCCTTACTATATTATGTCATTTTTTAAAGAAAAAAGCCTTCCTATACTATGTCGTTTTCTAAAGAAAAAAGCCTTACTATACTATGTTATTTTTTTTAGAAAAAAGCCTTACTATACTATGTCGTTTTTTAAGAAAAAAAGCCTTACTATACTATGTCGTTTTTTAAGAAAAAAAGCCTTGCTATACTATGTCGTTTTCTAAAGAAAAAAGCCTTACTATACTATGTCATTTTTTTAGAAAAAAAGCCTTACTATACTATGTCGTTTTTTTAGAAAAAAGCCTTACTATACTATGTCGTTTTTTAAAGAAAAAAGCCTTACTATACTATGTCGTTTTCTAAAGAAAAAAGCCTTACTATACTATGTCGTTTTTTAGAAAAAAGCCTTACTATACTATGTCGTTTTTTAAGAAAAAAAGCCTTACTATACTATGTCGTTTTTTTAGAAAAAAGCCTTACTATACTATGTCGTTTTTTTAAGGAAAAAGCCTTACTATACTATGTTGTTTTTTTAAATAAAAAAAGCCTGACTATACTATGTCGTTTCTAAAGAAAAAAGCCTTACTATACTATGTCATTTTTTTTAGAAAAAAGCCTTACTATACTATGTCGTTTTTTTAAAAAAAAGCCTTACTATACTATGTCGTTTTTAAAGAAAAAAAGTCTTACTATACTATGTTGTTTTTTAAAGAAAAAAGCCTTATTATACTATGTTGCTTTTTAAGACAAAAAGCCTTACTATACTATGTCGCTTTTTTAAGAAAAAAAGCCTTTTTATACTATGTCGTTTTTTAAGAAAAAAAGCCTTACTATACTATGTCGTTTTTTAAAGAAAAAAGCCTTACTATACTATGTCGTTTTTTAAAGAAAAAAGCCTTACTATACTATGTCGATTTTACGAAAAAAAGCCTTACTATATAATGTCGTTTTTTAAATAAAAAAAGCCTTAATATACTATGTCGTTTTTTTAAGGAAAAAGCCTTACTATACTATGTCGTTTTTTAAGACAAAAAGCCTTACTATACTATGTCGTTTTTTTTAATAGAAAAAAGCCTTATTATACTATGTCGCTTTTTAAGACAAAAAGCCTTACTATACTATGTCGCTTTTTTAAGAAAAAAAGCCTTACTATACTATGTCGTTTTTTAAGGAAAAAGCCTTACTATACTATGTCGTTTTTTAAGAAAAAAAAGCCTTACTATACTATGTCGTTTTTTAAGAAAAAAAAGCCTTACTATACTATGTAGTTTTTTTTACAAAAAAAGCCTTACTATACTATGTCGTTTTTTAAGAAAAAAAGCCTTACTATACTATGTCGTTTTTTAAACAAAAAAGCCTTACTATACTATGTCGTTTTTTACGAAAAAAGCCTTACTATATTATGTCGTTTTCTAAAGAAAAAAGCCTTACTATACTATGTCATTTTTTTAGAAAAAAAGCCTTACTATACTATGTCGTTTTTTTTAGAAAAAAGCCTTACTATACTATGTCGTTTTTTAAAGAAAAAAGCCTTACTATACTATGTCGTTTTCTAAAGAAAAAAGCCTTACTATACTATGTTGTTTTTTAGAAAAAAGCCTTCCTATACTATGTCGTTTTTTAAGAAAAAAAGCCTTACTATACTATGTCGTTTTTTTAGAAAAAAGCCTTACTATACTATGTCGTTTTTTAAAGAAAAAAGCCTTACTATACTATGTCGTTTTCTAAAGAAAAAAGCCTTACTATACTATGTCGTTTTTTAGAAAAAAGCCTTACTATACTATGTCATTTTTTTAGAAAAAAGCCTTACTATACTATGTCGTTTTTTTAGAAAAAAGCCTTACTATACTATGTCGTTTTTAAAGAAAAAAAGTCTTACTATACTATGTTGTTTTTTAAAGAAAAAAGCCTTATTATACTATGTCGCTTTTTAAGACAAAAAGCCTTACTATACTATGTCGTTTTTTAAAGAAAAAAGCCTTACTATACTATGTCGTTTTCTAAAGAAAAAAGCCTTACTATACTATGTCGTTTTTTAGAAAAAAGCCTTACTATACTATGTCATTTTTTTAGAAAAAAGCCTTACTATACTATGTCGTTTTTTTAGAAAAAAGCCTTACTATACTATGTCGTTTTTAAAGAAAAAAAGTCTTACTATACTATGTTGTTTTTTAAAGAAAAAAGCCTTATTATACTATGTCGCTTTTTAAGACAAAAAGCCTTACTATACTATGTCGTTTTTTTTTTAATAGAAAAAAGCCTTATTATACTATGTCGCTTTTTAAGACAAAAAGCCTTACTATACTATGTCGTTTTTTTTTAATAGAAAAAAGCCTTATTATACTATGTCGCTTTTTAAGACAAAAAGCCTTACTATACTATGTCGCTTTTTTAAGAAAAAAAGCCTTACTATACTATGTCGTTTTTTAAGGAAAAAGCCTTACTATACTATGTCGTTTTTTAAGAAAAAAAAGCCTTACTATACTATGTCGTTTTTTAAGAAAAAAAAGCCTTACTATACTATGTCGTTTTTTAAGAAAAAAAGCCTTACTATACTATGTAGTTTTTTTTACAAAAAAAGCCTTACTATACTATGTCGTTTTTTAAACAAAAAAGCCTTACTATACTATGTCGTTTTTTACGAAAAAAGCCTTACTATATTATGTCATTTTTTAAAGAAAAAAGCCTTACTATACTATGTCGTTTTCTAAAAAAAAAAGCCTTACTATACTATGTTATTTTTTTTAGAAAAAAGCCTTACTATACTATGTCGTTTTTTAAGAAAAAAAGCCTTACTATACTATGTCGTTTTCTAAAGAAAAAAGCCTTACTATACTATGTCATTTTTTTAGAAAAAAAGCCTTACTATACTATGTCGTTTTTTTAGAAAAAAAGCCTTACTATACTATGTCGTTTTTTAAAGAAAAAAGCCTTACTATACTATGTCGTTTTCTGAAGAAAAAAGCCTTACTATACTATGTCGTTTTTTAAGAAAAAAAGCCTTACTATACTATGTCGTTTTTTTAGAAAAAAGCCTTACTATACTATGTCGTTTTTTAAGGAAAAAGCCTTACTATACTATGTTGTTTTTTTAAATAAAAAAAGCCTGACTATACTATGTCGTTTCTAAAGAAAAAAGCCTTACTATACTATGTCATTTTTTTTTAGAAAAAAGCCTTACTATACTATGTCGTTTTTTTAAAAAAAAGCCTTACTATACTATGTCGTTTTTAAAGAAAAAAAGTCTTACTATACTATGTTGTTTTTTAAAGAAAAAAGCCTTATTATACTATGTCGCTTTTTAAGACAAAAAGCCTTACTATACTATGTCGCTTTTTTAAGAAAAAAAGCCTTTTTATACTATGTCGTTTTTTAAGAAAAAAAGCCTTACTATACTATGTCGTTTTTTAAAGAAAAAAGCCTTACTATACTATGTCGTTTTTTAAAGAAAAAAGCCTTACTATACTATGTTGTTTTTTACGAAAAAAAGCCTTACTATATAATGTCGTTTTTTAAATAAAAAAAGCCTTACTATACTATGTCGTTTTTTAAGAAAAAAAGCCTTACTAAACTATGTTGTTTTTTTAATAAAAGAGCCCTACTATACTATGTCGTTTTTTAAGAAAAAAAAAGCCTTACTATACTATGTAGTTTTTTTACAAAAAAAAGCCTTACTATACTATGTCGTTTTTAAAGAAAAAAGCCTTACTATACTATGTCATTTTTTAAGAAAAAAGCCTTACTATACTATGTCGTTTTTTAAGTAAAAAGCCTTACTATACTGTGTCGTTTTTTAAAGAAAAAAGCCTTACTATACAATGTCGTTTTTTAAGAAAAAAGCCTTACTATACTATGTCGTTTTTTAAAGAAAAAAGCCTTACTATATTATGTCGTTTTTTAAGAAAAAAAAGCCTTACTATACTATGTCGTTTTTCAAGAAAAGAAGCCTTACTATACTATGTCGTTTTTTAAGAAAAAAAAGCCTTACTATACTATGTCGTTTTTTAAGAAAAAAAAGCCTTACTATACTATGTCGTTTTTTAAAGAAAAAAGCCTTACTATACTATGTCGTTTTTTAAAGAAAAAAGCCTTACTATACTATGTCGTTTTTTAAAGAAAAAAGCCTTACTATACTATGTCGTTTTTTAAAGAAAAAAGCCTTACTCTACAATGTCGTTTTTTAAAGAAAAAAGCCTTACTTTACATGGTCATTTTTTTAAAGAAAAAAGCCTTACTATACTATGTCGTTTTTTTGGAAAAAAGCCTTACTATACTATGTCGTTTTTTAAAGAAAAAAGCCTTACTATACTATGTCGTTTTCTAAAGAAAAAAGCCTTACTATACTATGTCGTTTTTTAGAAAAAAGCCTTACTATACTATGTCGTTTTTTAAGAAAAAAAGCCTTACTATACTATGTCGTTTTTTTAAAGAAAAAAGCCTTACTATACTATGTCGTTTTTTTAAGAAAAAAACTTTACTATACTATGTTGTTTTTTAAGAAACAAAGCCTTACTATACATGGTCATTTTTTAAAGAAAAAAGCATTATTATACTACGTAGTTTTTAAGAGGAAAAAAAAAGCCTTACTATACTATGTCATATTTTAAGAAACAAAGCCTTAATATACATGGTCGTTTTTTAAGAAACAAAGCATTATTATACATGGTCGTTTTTTAAGAAAAAAGCCATACTATACTATGTCGTAGCTGCCACATTTTTTGTTGGGACTGTGCATAGCCCAATTGCTGTTTTTTCTAAATGTGGTTCCATTTATCCATGATACTTAAACCATTAATGCTTGAATTTACATTTACATTTTTACATACACCAAAAAGTAATCAAAATAAATGGAAATGGAGAAATGCAACAACAACAACAACAACAACATTTAAATGCCAAAAATATGTTTTAATTAAAAAAAATAGAGATTATTGACTTAAGTGAAATAAAACTTCACCGAGGGCCAGTTTAAAGTTGCTTATTGTATATAATACAAAAAAAAGCAAGTGTACAAAACTGAGGACATTTTAAATTTGTAAAGAAGCTCAGTCTGGAGGGAATAGAAAGAGCTTTTACAAACAGTTGCACGTTTGCTTTTGCTGACCCTCAGGCAGTAATGGGCATGTTTTCTCTATAACAAGCAGATCTCTGCGGAGAGCTGTAGCTGCACAGGTCCCGGTAGATGTTGGCCATCTGCTCGGCTGTGACGTCGTCGCACATCTCCATGTTGGCGCAGCACGGCTGAGAGCGCCGTAGATTCACCGCCTCCAGCAGCTGCTGACACTTCACCACCGTGATCTGCCTCAATACAGAGCATCAAGTGATTACGTTGGAGCAAAGTTGAAAAAGAAAAGCTCGCCGTGGATTATTTTCTCACCTGCACGATGATCAGCTTGTTCTTGGCGGCATTGAGATCATGGAGCTCCTCTCCAAAACACAAGGTCACCGTGGGATCAGGAGCTGGAAGCTGACCTTCCTGGTGCAGTTGCAGTGCTGCAGGACAAATTGTGGTGGTTTAGATGATATTTTTGGAGGGAGTTTCCAGAAAAAAAAAATGTAAAAAGGCCTCACCGTGAAGAAATTTCCCAGTGTCAAAAATCTTCACCACAGAGTCCCTCTCCAGTTTACAAGGCACCGGGCTATAATGCGAGTCGGCCAGCCCGCTCCAGAAGACTCTGCTCTGGCAAAGCCTCTTGATGAAAATGCCCTCCTGATTAGCCCTGAGCAGAAGCCCACGCTCCAAGTGGCCCAGGAGCTTTTGGGTAACGTGGCGCTGCCGTTCGAACTCGATGACTTCGGCAGGGGGGAAGTAAACGCTCTGCATGCTGTCCGAGCTGTAAGGGGTCCCACGCCCGAGGTGCTGCTGGGCCGGGGAGATGCGACAGCCTTCGGGATGAGTCACCAACGTGTTGTTCATCAACTTCCCTCCGTAGTAGAAGAAGATCATCATTTGGGAGAATGCTAGAAGATACAAGTATACCACAATGGGAATGTAAAAGAACAGCTAGTCATTGGACCAAAAAAATAGACAAGTGGCTCAACAATTAAAAAAGGAATCCATTTTGGACTACTTAAGTTATTGGCTATCCATTGATGGTAAGAGAAGAACCAGAGTTGCTTCAAAAATGAACAGTTTTTGCCTCAAGTAACTTTGGCGCAATACAAAAAAAACATATACTGTATGTCAACAATGTTTCTACATTTTAAAAGACTTTTTTAAAAATTAATAAACTCATAGGCTGCTACTGACAGTAATAGGTCAATACCAGAGCCAAGTGGATAACGCAAGAGTCCACAAAACCTACCCACACCACAAAGTTATTTATGTGTTGCTGACAACTATGGACGTGGGCAGCAAATTGTGCTAGGCCGTTTCTTGTAAATGCCCACAGTTAAAAGAAGGACACTGCCGTAGTAGGCGGAGCCTGTTGAGATTTTCTAATCAAGGCGACCAGTAATAAATTGTCACGACAATTCACAGCAATAAACTGGGCAAGGGAAACAGGAGGGGCTATCATTAATTAACATCTTACCTTTTTTTCTAAGTATTTGTCACTTAGTTAATAATTTGAAGTACACCCCTTTAAATATATTTCCAACTAATTTTAAATTTGGACATATCTAGCAAGGAATGAGTTAAGGTGAAACCTATTCAAAAAGAGGCTAAATGCTTCTTAGCAGTTTAAGGTGCCTGCGGACAGAAGCACGCTCAAAAACAAATTCAAGATGCAAGTCTTGAAGTGAGAGTTTCTCAGTTGAGAGATTTTTGTAAATCAAAAAATAGGTTTAAAATCTTGGGGGGAATCCTAAAGTGCACCTGTTCATAATACGCATCTTGGTTATGCCACACTTCAGAGCTCAAGAAAGGAGAAGTCCTCAATAACACATAAAAAGATAGATTTGCGAACAATATTTGAGTGATATAGTAACTTTACATTCACATGCAAGTACATTTGTGGAAATGAACACAAAATGATTACCTGAGCCATAAGTGCCAGAAGGTAAGGGATCCTGATGCAGTGAGAAGACTGTAAAAAAACAAACAAAAAACAAATAAATAAAAATGAAAGCTGTGAACACACTAATGGCTTTTAAACATGGTCTTGTGTCATTATGTTGCATCATCCTCAGATTTTTTTATACAACAACAGCTTTATCATCTTAGTCAGCAAAGTTCAACAGGATGTTAGTCAATTCTTCCATTGGAGACTTTGACTGTGCAGCTCACCAACAGCAGAAAAGCGCATTTGCCATTTATTTTCTAGTTTTTCTTACCGTTGGTACTCGTCTGTGGCCAATACTCGGGACTTGTCTGAATCCTGCAACCTTCTTCCTGCATGAGCAATGATAAATATCAACAAAGTAGTACTAACCATGACAACCACAACGACAAGAATGAGCTTGACCTCTTTAATCAGTCCCTCTATGTCTGGAGGACTGCAGTCCAAATCCAAGTTACCAGAGCTGCCGATAGTACCCGCTGACACCATGGAGCTTTTTCCTTCTGTACAACAATGGAAGAATACCCTTAATAATCTACGTTTTGACATTTCAGATGATGAATAATAACATGAGGAAATTTGACAACCATTTCACGATGTTCGAACTTGGCGACAAACTCACGTTTTTGTTCGTCGTCGGGTACGATTCGGTAAACTTTATAAGGCTCCGAGATGTCCAACTGGGAGCGTTCGGTCACCTCCTCGAAATCTGGACTTTTATTGAGTGCGCAACGCAGCCTGGTCTTCCAAGTGGCGGGTTCGGCCTTGTCGCCCTCCTTGAACTTGCCTTTAAACACGGCCCATGCCTGTAGTAAGTGGACAGCCAAAAATGTATTCCAGTTGAATACTACAGCATTGAATTGATGTTTTCTCCATAATTCCCATTAACGGCGATACACGTCAAATGATTCGTCTGTCACCAACAATGGGATTGAATGAGATTTTCCACATGGCCATGTAGAGTGAAAGATCACACTACTACTATGATGACGTGTATTTCCCATATAATTCTATTAGAATAAAATCTGTTGAAATTGTAGTGAAAGTACCGACCTTGAAAATGGATGCGTCTATTTCTTGATTGTAATCCTGTTTCCCCGCGTGTTTCCATGGAATTCGGAACATAATTCGGTTTCCATCCTCCCACAGGAGGCCCGCATACTGTCCACTCTGGATCTGCTCAATCAGCCACTGCTTGAGTCTGCGACCTCCCGAGTTCGACATCGTAAAATGTACTTGCTACGCAAAAAGTGGAATTGAAAAAAAATAGTTATTTGAAAGAAAATCAAAATAGAACGAAAAGCCAAAGTAAAGGCACTTACGAGTCAACGTTGAGACGTTCATAAATGTTTGCTCGGTCCTCAAACGTTCTTGTCAAGTTTATGTTGTGAATGGTCGTGACGGAGTTGACGTCACGAGGATTCCACCAATCGCCGTTGACTTGTCTCGACAGGCTCCGCCTACTACTACTGTAGTCCTTCTTTTAAATGTGGGCATTTACAAGAAATTGCTGCCCACGTCAAAAGTTGTCAGTCACACGCATCTTGTGGCGTGGGGATTTTCTTGTGTGTGGACCCCAGCATTACCCACTCTGCTCTGGTAATTTAGCTATAGGATTGAGCCATTTCCTTAGTTGGGGGCAGGTGAGGTCCTGGCAATTTCCCGTTTGGGTAAACGGAGATTGAGATGTTAAAATTCATTTAAACACTGTATCCCACGGGAAACTGAATTAGATGAGACAAGTAGCACACTATCAGTTTGGGGAATATGTAGAAATAGAATTCTCTTTCATGGGGATCCTGAAAAGTGAAAGAAAACATGAATATTCAGGAGAGCTAAGGTTAAAATGAAGTTTACTTACCAAAAACCAAGACAGCAGCACACAGAGTCAACACAAGCCCATTGGAAACAATAACCACCAACACGAATTACCTAAATCAACCGAGCAGCAGCAACACTTTAAATGCACATTTACAATCATTTGATTGTGTTAACGACGACCACCAAATAACACCCATAACTCTGCATCCATGCCGTTTACATTGGACAGGAGGCCCAAAGACAGCTTTACCTCGAAATACAAACAAATCAGGGCCAATCAAGGCAATACATGAAGCCCACAACCTGGAAACTCGCCGACCAATCAGCCACACGGTGCATTTAGGGACATCCTGTAAAAATAAAGATCCATACATCAACTCTGCTTTCAGAGATTGAGTTTACACACTTAGAGTAGGCGAAGACATTTAATCACTCGTCTATTAGGATGCGACAGTCGTTTCTGACCACCATAAAAAAAATTCCAACTCTCTACGACGATGCACGGTTTGGACAAACATAGTCTGAGAATCTTATAATATCCATCCATCCATAAATTACGCTTTATACGATTTTAAGAAAAACACAAATACAAAATTGTGCAATTAAAATGCTTGGCATGTATACTGTACCAATAAAATCCCAAGTAAATCATCTGCAAACACTAAAAATATTCATCAGAGCTTCATTCGATTCAGGAAGATGATTGTTTGGCCTTTAAAGATCCTTCATTAAAACTTTGAATTGTATAGTCAATAACACCGTTTATACATGAATTAAATGAACATGTTTATTTTCACCTTATTCTTTGACATCAAATCACTTAAAATCGATGTAGTCGGAGGTCTATAAGGCAAATGTTTAAGGCAGCTGAGCATATGACATTAAAATGGAAGCACAGGTGACGTCATCATGGCTAAGGTGCTGAGGTTTCCAGAGTAAGGTCTCTGAGAGGAGATGGTGAGGTGCAAGGACTGAGGTAAGACGAAGCCCTACCTGAATCGACCCATTACGAGAGGAGTAGCATGAAGTATAAATTAAGTATTTGGGGTGTTGATTTGCTGCTAGACTTGAGGGGCTTTCAGCTACTGCCATCGGGGTCAGCTGGAAGCGAGCACAGGTCTGTGTCCCGTTTTATCCGGCGGTGGTCTCCGGCTTCGTTCTGATGCTCCTGTTGCTCCGTAAACTGCTTCAATAGGGTGGCCACGTGCTCCTGGTCCTTAAACGGATTGGCTTGGAAACTGGACTCCAGCCACGCCCGGTACTGTGGGTATATTGGGGTAACTCAACATTCCTTCAATTTCAATTAACACGGAGAGAATCACCACTTTGTCTTACGTCACTGCATCCTTTCATCATATGTCAAATGATTGTTTCATGTTTTAGAGTTTTACAGTGGTGGATGTGTTAACCTTCCTTGATTGTCAAGTCAAGATTTTCACTTCCTTAAACATTACACAATTACAAATTACTGGTGAGTTTTAAGTCATTTGAAGTTTTGCTTTCAATGTTTCAATTCTTTCAACATGTGCATGGCAATTAAAACTGTTACTAGGAACTTTGTAAACTGCCTGTCAGGAGAATAAAGAATTTATGATAGCAACTGTTTGAAAGATTTGAGGTTTTTTTTGTCCTAGAACAGGCTTTTACACATAACTTCTGCGGCAGAGCCCTACGTGAGAAATAGATTCATCTTATTTCCGAAGGTATTTTTCCAAACCCGCCTCAGCCTTTGCCCTTTTAAAAATTCTCTCACAAAATTCTGTTTTATAAATGCATTCACTCTCGATTTTTCAAAAACAAATACAGTGGTTCCTCTATTTATGAGATTATTTGGTTCCAGAACTTGTTTTGTAAATAGGTTTTTTTCATAAGAAGGGCAGCATTTTACATTGAATTAATGACCTGAAAAATTTGTGAGTTGAAGCTTTTGTAAGTAAAGGCACCACTGTCGACGCAAACATGCTGTTTTTTAAAGTATAATTAAGTGACGTCATTCGGCTCTGCCGAAAGAAGTGGTCGCACTGGTAAACATCTTGTATAGTATATACCTCTGAGACTTGTGTTGTCTGGTACTCCTGCAGCTGCTCTTGGAAGCCACAGTTGGGTCCGACAAAAGAGCGGACGGCCTTGACTGCTGTGAGACACTCATCCCAGCTGTAGTGGGTGACGGTCATCAAGTAAGCGACTACCATGGTTGTACTGCGCGACACACCTGCAAGACTGAATGGTTGAGAAAATGAAGTGTCATGTTTCAGGATTTATCTCAATTTGACCTGCAACTATTAAGACCTAACACCAGAGCTAAATCACGTCAATGATGGCGTACCAGTGAACAAGACACGCTCCACCATTCAGGCGACATTCGTGGATGAACTGGATGCATTCTTTAAAATGTTGCAACCTGTAAAATAAACCCAAATAATTGAATTAATCATTTACACTGGACAACACCTTATTTTGTTTGTTTGAGGTCTGACAGCTATTTTTAAAAGGGACACATTGCACTTTGTATATATGACCATCTAAAAAAACATAAAATAGAATATAGATAAAATGTCTGCCCCTATGTCGGGTAGCGACTTCTTGCAAATACAGGCTTTTAAGCCATGTTTACACGATGACATTCTAAAAAAACGGCACAAGTGGCGTTTTGATACTTTAATTTCAGGATCCAAAACTGTTTTCTGTTCCCTCTTATGTCAGGTATTTGTGACTATAGATGTTTTCTTTCAAAAAATGAAATATTTAATACAAAATTCAATGGAAAGACAAGGCTGCAATGTTTTTAAGACTATTATGATTTTCTGAAACGTATGTCTAGTTGTGTGCATACAGTGGACAAAAAAAGCACTTTTTAAAATTGTTGCCTTGTGTTATAATCAAAAGTGCTCCTATTGTACATTAAATCAGGAAGTGGCCGCAATTGACAGGTAGTATCCTACCATATAATATCATCAAGCTAAAAATAGATGACCAATTAAAGGAATTGAGAAAAAGCAATCTTGAACTGAAACTACAAAAACTAGGCTCAAACTTGGTGTTTTCAGATTGTAAAACTGGGATACGCCAAACACATAATGACTTAAAGATAGTCAAACTCTTATTAACGGAGACACTATTTTGCCATAGATAATTGTCCCGACTCGGCTTGGGAAATACTGCTGGAACAGTGTGGTAGACCAGAGAGCACAACAAAACAATGGAAGTATATTTTGCTGTGTTCCATGTATAAAACAACAACTTAATTAATTCTCACCCGTGTGGAAAAAAAAGGAACCACAAGCCTCAAATGTTTTGGAAAAATAGTGAAGTTAACTAAAGACACAGACTAATGGGTTCTTGTTGTGGATGATGATCCCCCTTACGGAGAGTCTGGTAACACTGATAGTGTTTCACAGAATCAAGAAGTAGGTGGCTGATATAGCAGACTCTTGGGACCAGCTGCTGGTTACTCAACAGCAGGCAAAGTAACAGTCGCCGGCTAAAATAAACTTCTTCCGCAGACCCAAAGTCCACTTCAGAACTTGTCACCTCAGCACTTTGTTGTGTCTTCCCAGCATCGAGACTTCCGCTGATCTTGTTTAATATGCAGAAATGTATCTTGTGACAGAGAATTTTGGTTAAACTGGCTGAATCTGGTAAAAATCCTCAAAACAACTCAAGATCTGACGATAGTGCTGAATTAAAATATCCTAGGAAAAATCTCACACTAATGTGGAGTGCACTCATTCATTTCAAATGAACGAGGATTTTTACCAGACAAATGATTTGTAGTCTTTTGTCCCCCGCATCAGAGCTAAAGTGGAGTGGAATTTTTATTATACCAACCAAAGGGTTCCATAAATTTAAGGGGATATGTCTAGAAATAGTGATGTCTCAGCATCTGTATCAGGACCTAACACAGCTATTTGGTCACAATTTCCAATCCGATCCAGTATTAATGTGTTTTAAGCACCATTGTGATTTTTCTGTGCAGTAATTCAAACCATTAGACAAACTTTTCTTTCGTAACTAATGATATCAACGGAGCATTCTGTAATATTTGTAAACAGAGCATTTCTTGAGGAAGTATGGATACAAATACATTTTAAATACAAAAAAAGGATTTGATGAGCTAATCATTTTTTTTCAGGTGTGGTAGAGGAGGGAGATATGGAAAATAGAGCGGATAGTTGCTCTCGAGGACCGGAGTTGGCCACCCCTGCTCTAGTGTGGAATTTACGGTTTTGACACTATTTGCTGGTTGGTGGGGCGGCAGTTAGCTTTGCCAAGCGCATCAGTCAGAGTCGATATTGTGACAGAGAGGGGATCATTAAAGCATTGGGTGGTCAAAGGCAACAGCCAGATGTCACTGGGGTTTCCTTCCTCTGCTGCCTGAGGGAAGGTGCGTGATTGCAACATTGTAAGGAGGTCACACCTATCCAGGCTACTCAGCAGCATCTATCCAAGCTACAAATCCTTATTTCTTTTCTACTGACAGAATCATCATAATATTTTTGTGCATAAAATACGACATTTACCAGCGCATTTTTCATTGTACAGTTCTGAGCAGCCGTCAAACAGGATTTGCACATTTAGAAGACGCTCAAGAGCCAAAATGAGTCATGCTTGAGTGTCGTGCACAGAAGCTATGCCGAGAGGAACTCTTCATAACTTTTTAACACTCATTTTATATCATATTAAGCACTAATTTTAGGAATCTGTTGTGACAGCGTGGGAAAGAAAAATTAGCTTTCTGGAAATACTCTCAGATAGTACGAGGTGATGTCAAATTGTGTCAAAACTTCTATCTTGCTATTATGTTTGAAGTGATTAGAGAGTAAGTTAATTTAAAAAATCGTTTTAAAAATTACATTGACTTTTTTTAATAAAACCAAAAATCTTTTTTTTTTTAAATTTACAAAAGGGTATTTCAGTTTTTATTTATTTTAAATGTATTTTTATTTACATTTGCTCATTACGCTGTGAGTCATGGGACTACAGAAACGGTGGAGGACTAGCTCATGAAGATTTCAACACCAAGAAAATGACTCGTGGAATCAACCCATCAAGTATCGTTCATAAAAACCAATCAAAAAACAAAATTATACTGGATTACTACAAAATGACTGATTTCCCCATCCATATTATGGGTGATCAAATGTGGCTAATTGAAAAAGGTTTTCACAATATATAATCTTTCCTTCAATCATCGAGTTTTCAAATGTCAGGATATTTTAAACTTTATGAAAATGTCATAAAGTTGAAGGTTGCCTGAGGTATGATACTTACAAGTTCTGGGAGGAAGCATCAGCTGCATGAATACAAAGGTAGGTCTTGTCCTGCAAATCATTACCAAATAAAAAATACTAATCAGAGCAAATATTGCAAAGCCCACAGTAAGTTTTGTAAAAGAAATATTGCATTTCGTTATTTATCACGCGTGTTCCTTGCAGAATACTCTTTTACAACTACTTTTACTACAATTCAAAAACATAGTCATCTGAATGTGTCAATAAAAATGGAACATGAATAAGTTTAATTTAAGTTTGCGGGATTTAATAATGGCATGACTTTTGCTCTTCATAAAATACAAGTTAAAAAGGTCAACCGTCTAACCCCAAGGCCACTTTTGCACCAATTATAACTCATCACTTCCCTCTGCTGACCAACAAAAGACATCACATTTTTAAATACATGATAGAAAACATTCACCCATTAATTTTCCGTTCTGCTTATCCCAGTCAACTACGGACCCCAGGAGGGGGACACCCTGAATTGGTGACCAGCCAATCGCAGGGCACAAAGACACGGACAACTATTCATCCTCACACTTATACCTGCATGTTCAACTAGCCTAGCATGCATGTTTTTGGGATGTGGGAGGAAACCGAAGTACCCGGAGAAAACCCATGCAAGCCCAGGGAGAACTTGCAAATTCCAGTCCATTACAAAATCAGATCTGGGTGTATTTGGTTAATAAGGTGAGAGTTGGCAGTTCTTCTCTCGCACTAACCTCAAATACAGGTCTGGCATTGTTATACACAGAGAGGATGTGGGTGATGCCATTCTCTGACAAGCTCTGCCGGTTTTCTGCATCTGAGCAAAAGACAGAAAAGTGAAGGCGCTCCTTTACTGATAGATCATCGTGTAATAATAAAAGTTCATGTAGAATTGTAATTCCATTGAATGAATTCATCGTGCTGAGAAGATATATACCAAGCAAGATACCACTGTTCTGTTTGTCATGTAAAAAAATATATAAAAAATCACAGCAAAAACAGGACAATAAAATGAAGTGTGGCAATAACAAAACAAGGACATTTCCTTACCTCTTATATTCCCAAGGTAAAGGCCGTCAACGACCTGTGAAGCAAATGTCACAGACATGTTATACTCCTCTTCGTGTCTACATGATAGTTAGGCTTCGTACAGTTCCCCTAAAAAGGAACACATGTCCTGAGGTCAGTCTGATCGGATTTGAGGCTTAAAGCTTAAGAAAACATCGCGAGAAAGGCAACATTCGCCTCAAGGACATACAAGGCCTGAAGCACTGAAGCGATATTCCCAAGAACAAGTGATGAGAGTAAAGAATTTTTTACTCCAATACAGTAGCTCTCCTATTTAAATTACGCCCATAAAACTTAGCTCCCCAAATACCAATAAGATCACGGATATTCAAGTTCCGTGGAAAAGTAAGCAAAGTCATCTAAAAAAAGGAAGGGCAAATTATCACCTATTTTGAAAAAAAAATATTGAGGGGGAAATGCATAAGGATTAAAGATAATAGAAACTTGGAAAGATTAAAAGCAAATAGAAAAATCGGCTATGCTAAAGTACAGGAACATGATGTCAAATATATTTATTTGTTCCCCATTTGAGTCATCGTTCAAAGGTCAGGTGAGTCTAGAATTTGACATTTGGTGGGTTCGATCCACAGAAAGGAGTATTACATGGAGATGTTGGTCAAAGTGAGGGGGCTTGGAGTTGAATGTGCAATGAATACCATTTAATATAGTTGCGCTACATGTTTCAAATAGACTTTTCATTTTACAAATAGTTTTAAATGCAGTTTGCCGTGGTAAGAAAAAGTTTGGCTAGATAAGCCCTGTTTGTACTTAAGAATACACTAAAATTGATTGACTTTGAATACAAATTCTACATGGTAATTATGGAACATTTAGTGTTCCCTTGCAGTTCCATCTCAACTGTTCCTTAGCTATTTTTTGTTTATTTTCCAGAGGCAAACCCAATACACATATTTAGAATGTCATGCAACGTTATCAAAAATAACACGGCATGGACTAGGGCGGGCGTAAACTGCTCAAATCTGTCGTGATTCCCAACAGGAGTAAAAAGAGTGTTTTCCATAGCCACATGAAAACAGCTTTAACCTACCTTATTCATTCCATTGCCCATGAGTGCTAAGTCGTTCTGTTTACCGTGAAAATGATCTGAGGAAGGAAAGGTCTCTTAACACGGACTGTGGCTACAAAACACGAGGCGAGGCTACACTTTGACTTATTAAACTGCATTTACATATGAACAGTGCGATTGAATTACAGAAGCTAAAAAAATAAAGAATGTGTTACAGACATGCATCCAACAATTCCAACTTCCAACATGTATTGCCGTCTTCCGGATTGTTTTGACGTCACTATTTCATCCGGTAAGTGACGTCATATTAAGCGACGTTTCTACGACTTAAAAAAAACCCGCGATCATCGTTAATCGTATCCCTGTCTAAAAACTCTCAATTTCAGATTGATTTCAGGTCCTCTATATTGTTAAGAAAAAATATTTACCAATGTTAAAATATTGAAATTTTTGCAGGAATCTAAGGATAATAAACACTGCACGGCAGTCCAATTTCTCAGAAGTGGAAATAAACGTGTCGAGACCAAAACAATGGGTCTAGGGACAGTTGATGGATGACTGTACTGTGTAAAGTCATCTATATGGAAAATGTAAGTATGTTATCTTAAGCATCTATGTAATAAACACTGCAGTCTAAAGTCCATTGGCAGATTTAAGAGTCTGTATTTTTATCGCACATGCATCTTCAGACAGACACAAGGTAGGTTCAGAACTTTTTTTTTAATTTCTGGAATTTACAATAAACTTAAGAGGAAGAGGTCTTCCACATGGAGCACACCGAGGTAACAAGGATGGCTGAGAAATACAGTATTGCGGGCATTCTAGGAATTTTCAGTTGGTGCTTTTATTGTCAAATGTGTGACATGGTCCGCTTAGTATTTTACTTCTTCCATTGCTTGTTTTCGTAGTCCCAGTTTGATGAGAAGCCTTCCACTGGGTTAATTCTCATGTCTAGCATCCTCTGCAGCTCCTTCTCCTTGTACTCAGGTTCAAATGTGTGAGGAACTGGTCCATACACTGAAAATGTTCCCAAAAAACATGCTTGTCAGCAATGCACTTATGATACATTTCATCTTATAATCAAAGCAAGAACATGAACTCAACTTACCAAACTTCCTCTGCCAGAGCACCACCAAACCAGTGACACCAAAGAAGAAAAGCGCACCACCCACCACAGACTTCCACTCAGAAGATTTCTGGTTCATCTCTGCAAAGCTCTGCTTGAAGCTGATGCGGTACACTAAATCAAAAGCCATTGGATAAAAAGTTAGTATGCATTATTGCAATACTAGTTTATCGTCACATCTTTGCTCGGTAAATCAAAATATTACATGCAATCTTCTCCTCATCGGAGAGAGCGGCCCACGAGCCTTTCTCCTTCTCCTTTAGTGACTCCTGCTCTGCACTCAAGCTTTGCACATAGCTGATATCTGGAAGTGGGTTCTCCCTCCTGTCAAAGTAGGCAGGGAGCGTGTAGCTCTCCACTTTGGCGACACCTGTCACCGATATAAAAATAAAATAAAATAAAGACCGCTCCTGATATGGTCCATTTTACATCGGATAATGAGTTGCAACATTTAAAACGTTCTGTTTTATGTCAAAATATTACAACAATTGACAACTTTTTCCCTTCTATCTTTTTTGAATTAGCAAAACAGATCTGCAAAAAATTAAAACACAATCAGTAGTTTCCAATGTAAACAAAAGTGGCACACTTTTTGTCTAATTAGATTGTCTTGTTGAACCATCTGAAGATTTTGAATTTGGACTTAGGTGTGTGTAGATTATCCGTCATCCATTTTATGATATTCTGCAATTGTATAATTGAGGCACAGGGTGTTGTTTGTTGCTGTTTTTTCTTGCTGAATTCTGAAAGTAAAATATCAATGGCAAAATAAGACATTATTGTTTAATAATCACCATGACCACCGCGTAAGCAGACAGCTGTGGAAATGGCACGTTTGCCAACAACACTCAGGGCTCTGGTTGCCAACATTCTGTGGAATAAAAATAACAATAAAAAAATCATTAGCCTGAAATATTTAAAAAAGAAACCTGATCAAACATCTAAAACAGACCACAAATCACAACATGGGTTGTAGAGGGGAAACACCCAATCATTAAATGGCCTTTAATGTCAATTTTCGAGAAAATTTAAATATGACAAGATAAATTACAAGGCAAAATCTCGTTTACAATGATATTCAAATGGATAGAAAGGCAGTCTATTTTACATAATATCGCACCTATGTTCTACCTCGGGTATTACAGTTAAATCGTTGTGAAAACATTAATTGCTTGACATTTATTTAATTTGAGCTCTTGACCGTGATACTCGGCTAACGTTAGCATTAGCCGCAGACGCAAGGTCAAAGCGCCCGGCTTCATTCACGAATATCAATATTGTTACGGATTGTTCGTAACTCGGTTTCGCTTGTGAGAATCTTGGTCCTGCAATATTTCTGATCACGCGAAAAACACGCATACTTCTTCAATCGTGGCGTGGATTCGGTACCATAAGCGAATAAGCTCGTGCTAGCTTCGCTAGACGACCAAAGTCAATCGTAGATGTGAACTAACAAGCACAATGGGAGGATTAGTGCGTCCCTTTTAAAGGGAGGCATCTAACCAAACTTAGCACAATGAATGGGAATGTGAACGGAAGACCTCCAAGAAAGATGCAATTCAAGGCGCTTACTGTGTTTTCCTTGCTGTCGTCCACCGATGGATCTCAAAGGGAGTGCAGCAGGCCGGAAGGACTTAGTTGGCCTCGTACTGTTTACGACGGAGATTGACGCTTGATGGTAGAGTCCATATACATCACATTATATGGCAACTAGATGCATAATGCGCTTTCTGAGCTCACTGGGGCATCCGTATCTCTGTTTAGCCATATTCTGGCATAAACGTTCGCTAAACATTATCAAAAGAGAGGACACTTTGAAATATCTATACATTTCTCAAACGATATTTAAACGGGTCAGATTTTCATAAACGTGATATATGTAACAAAGTAACCGCTTATTTAAGATAATTATTAATACAATTTTAACACCCAGCCTGAATCGTAGACTTGTTAATACGTTTTTTTTATTTATAAATAAAAGTTTAAAAATCTGTCGAATATTCCTCAACTTACTTTGTGTTCGTTGTACGGGGACCCACAGGCGCGGACTGCTGTTCTAAAACAACTGACGCCGCCGACTCCTACTTTCCAAATCTAGGCTCTCTGTATGTAATATCTAAGGAAGCAACATTCTGGTTTACGACAGCGCCGGCTCAGATTCAGGAGCAGTCAGCAGTGTGCCCGAGAGAAGTAAGATTAAGTTGACACTCAACGCCTCTAGCTGAATTTAGACGTTCATTTTTCAAGATATGAACGAAAGAAATTAAAATGTTACACTTACTCGTATGAAAACTTAGCGTTCACCCGACTGTGTGATTTGAGCGTGCTGACATGCGGCAGTAGCTAACTTGCCCCGAGTAGTTTGACGTCAACCTGCCCAATTCCTTAACCAAAATGCCTATTCAACTGACAAGTCAGGCTTACTGTAAAATGCTCCTGCACGCCGCCAAGTACCCGCACAGTGCCGTCAACGGCTTGCTGGTCGCCGAGAAAAACAAGGAGAGAAAGAAGGACCACCATGAGCCCGTTTTGTGTGTGGACTGCGTGCCGCTCTTCCATGGCACTCTGGCGCTTGCGCCAATGTTAGAAGTTGCTTTAAATCTGGTGAGTACTTCCAATGGCAAACGATTTGGCTCAAACTCCCCAATAATTGAGTTTCTACGATAGCAAAAACTAAACTGCCTGTGTTCCTTACAGATTGACACTTGGTGTAAAGAAAACAATTACGTCATTTCCGGATACTATCAAGCCAATGAGCGTACAAAAGATACAAGGTATTGAGACGTCCCTGTAGTTCTGGGTGAGATTTCCAAAAGCACAGTATATTCTGTATTGTCAACATCATTAAATTCCAAAATATATTACAAAAAATGGCAGCCCAGTAGAAAAAGGGGTTAGCGTGTCGACCTCAGTTTGGAGATCGAGGGTTCAGTCCCAGGTTTGGCCCTTACTGTGTAGAGTTTGCATGTTCTCCCTGGGTTTGCGTGGGTTATCTCTCGGTACTGGGTACATCCCCCAAAACATGCATGGTAAGGCGGGTTGAGCACTCTTGTACCTTGCGATTGACTGACCACCAAATCAGGGTGTCCCCCGTCTGGTGCCTGAAGTCGGCTGGGATGGGCTCCAGCACCCCCAGAAAATAAATACATTATAAAAGATATATTGAACTCAACTCTACAGTGCTGACACATCGCAATCACGTCGCTAACATATTTCCTAGGAACTCTGTTTTATGTCATTTTTCAAACACGTCAAGTACTTTTGTAGTTTTTCCAAATGTTTTTTTCAGGCCCAACCAAGTTGCGGAAAAAGTGGCAGCAAGGATCGCTGAATGCTTCAGTGAAGCTGCAATTGTTATGGTACGAATGTTATTTTGGATTTATTATTTTACGCTGATTGAGATCCGAGCCAAAACAGGTTGGACGTCAATCACCATCAATGGCAATGATTGAGTTAATCTTTTATTTTTCTCACCCAAATCTGGCATTTATCCAGACTTTTTTTAACATGCATTTCGATCCGTTGTTTTCAGGTGGACAGCAGCAGATTAAAAATGAGTTGCCGTGAGCCCATTGTGCTTCTTTATGATCATCATGAAAATAAATGGAAAAGCAGAGATGTCACTCTGTAAGTGTCACATTTGGAGCGCTCAAATCATATTACGGTCTAAATAACACTCTGCCTGTTCGTCCACGTTTTCAGTGACTCCTTTGAGGACTGGGGGGAAGCGCAGAAGATTACATCAGCTTTACTGGAGGGAAGGTCCTACGAGAACTTGATGGACTTTGACAATCACCTCGACGACCTCAGGAATGATTGGACCAATCCGGTCATCAACAAGTCAGTTCTGGATCTGTGTTAAGACCATCCGATCTAAGGCGTACGGATGTTGCTTCCATAGCTACTTGTTGCACCGGAGCTCAACGGTGTCCTGGTTCCATCTGGAGTTCTGGTACTGTCCAGAATTCTGAGAACACTGACCTAAAATCGGCCAAATGAGCTCAAGGGCATGCACCTGATGTGTAATTTGAGCAGATATAGCAAACCTAATGTGAATCGATGCATTTTTTTTTTCCACGTGAATGCTGTTTTTATTTCAAATAAACATAGAAAATATTTGGTCAAATGTCTTAACATATGTATGAAGTAATCATACTGGTGCCTTGGGATAAGAACCGAATTCATTCCGTGACTGTGCTCACAACTCAACATTTCGTAATGGGATTAGCAAAAATAGCACTCCATTAATATAAATTTTATAGAAAGATAATCGTGACAAATTAAATAGAATGGAAATATTTTTTGGGGCTCAACATTTGTTGCTCATTTTATGTTGTAAGAAATATTGCTGACATGTCACAGGAAACTGTCGGCCTTTTTGCGAGGCAATGTTTTGCTTAAATACACATTTAATTTGACAATACACCTCATTTGGGAGTTGCAATAAACATCTTAAGGCTCTTTTTGAAGAACTGTTGGCTGTTTGCTAAGTTGAGTGTGCCACCATCATTTTAAAAGCTAAAAATGAGTTTAACAAGCTCATACAAAAAACACTGTCATATCTCAAGGCACCATTTTAAATTATTTGAATTTTGGGATTATACTGAGATATGTTTAACAATATAGATTTGCTCCATTGTTTTAATACACCCATATTTTTTCTTTAATAATCCTCTATTCTTTAGTAGAAGCACCAGCAATGATATACTTTGATAGTTTTAACTTAGTATTTTAAATTATTCTAAACATAACATTGCTGACTTACTTTTTTCGTGCCTCATTTGTTTGCCTTTTGTTTCAGTATTTTGTTTAATTCATCTTTCTCAAAATCATAAATCTATACTGTATGATTGGTAATATGTTTGAAAATACTGTTTGTCAGCAGTGGCCTGTAACGAGTCATTTGTCAACATGACATTTTTACAGATTTTTGAACCGAATTTACTTTTTGTAATAGCCTCTATGGTCCATGTCGAGCGCTGCAAAGAAGCTAATCAACTAATTCGCGTCAGCCTCAAGGGAACATTAAAAATTTGTAACTTGCTTTGATTTGTGTGGATTAAAATAATAAATAATTGCTTCTATTTCATGTGAGTTAACATTTTCTTTATTACTATAATAATGATTATAAATATTTCACGCAGACATAATTGTTTTAATCTACATGCTATGGTAATATTAAACTGATTAATTCTCAAATTTCAGCTGAATAATTGCATATTTTTATGAGAGCATAGAACATCAATTGTTAATTTAACTCCAAATGAGGACTTGATAATTGAATTAAAAGAACAAAAATAAAATATTTATCAAAATAAAATTACAGTATTGTCTGTTTTGTTAGTCAATAGTACTCGAAAGTATAATTCCAAAGCAAATGTAGAGAAATAGAAAGAAAAAAGAAAATTTGTTTACTATTAAGATAGTCATATCTTGTAAAACACTGACATCTGGTGGTGTCTCATAAACATTAATAAACGCCGCCTTGAGTAATTGAACCCCGCTTCCCCCACGTTAAGTATGGCCTATGTGACGGATACTTAATACAAGTAAAACTTTTATTCGCCAATTATATTTTAAAATATTGAATTCAAGTAAATAGAATTGCGCCCCACTTGGCCACATCCAAAATGGTCGCAAGGATGACGTGGATCAACACATTCTGTGCTTGGTTTGGATTGGTGGAAACGTTTCTCACGTCAACACGCACAGGCACCGTTTGGCCAATCACGGGTCTTTCTGATCCCGGGCTTCTATTTTGCCCTCTCTTCAACGCGCCAAATTCTTGCTAGCTTGCTGTGTCGTGCGACTAAAGTTTGCGGATGCATTTCTTCATCGCGTAAACAAACAACAATGGATCCTTCGGAGGTGGAGTTTCTCGCCGAGAAAGAGTTGGTGAAAATAATACCCAATTTTAATCTGGACAAGTTGTATCTGATCGGGGTGAGTGCGTCGGTTCTATTTGTATTGGTTGGACTGTATATTGTATATAATGAAAATGATAAATACCTTCTCTTAACAGGGGGATCTTGGACCTTTTAATCCCGGCCTCCCGTTGGATGTCCCCGTGTGGTTGGCCCTTAATCTCAAACAGAGACAGAAATGTAGAGTAGTTCCACCGGACTGGATGGACGTTGGTAAGATGACGACATTTGGCCATGTTGAGACAAGAGATGCACTTTACATTAGACCAGGGGTCTCCAACTCCGGTCCTCGAGGGCCCCTATCCAGTCTGTTGTACATATCTCCCTCCTCTACCACTCCTGAATCAAATGATCAACTCATCAGCAAGATGCCCAGTAGCTTGAGCGCATTCCTGATTATTTGATTCAGGTGTGTTGGTGGAGGGAGACATGGAAAACAGACTGGATCAGGGTCCTTGAGGATCGGAGTTGGAGACGCCTGCATTTGACAAATGTCACAAATATTGTATTTACTGAAATGACTGATTTTCCTTTTCTCAGCTGCTTTGTTCACTGGACTCACTATGTATTTTTTCACGTTTTGATGTTGCAGAGAAACTTGAGGAGATGCGAGAACTTGAGAGGAGTGAGGCCGCCTTCACGCCAGTTCCCAGTCCGTACTACATGGAGCTGACCAAACTGCTGCTCAACCAGTGAGTCGGCGAAGAATCAACTCTGAACATATTCATTTAAACAACACTGCTTTGTTGTTGTTGTTGTGTACAGCGCATCTGACAACATCCCTAAAGCCGACGAGATCCGCACGCTGATCAAAGACATCTGGGACACACGAATTGCCAAACTCCGCCTTTCTGCTGACAGCTTCATCAGTCAGCAGGAAGCGCATGCCAAGGTCAGGGCGTCAAAAATTAATTTTTGCTGCACATCTACTAACACAGCGACAGCAGAATCTCTAACCATTAATGATGCTTTGAGATGCCACATACAATCTGCTTTTCTTTTTTTTTAAATTGAACTCCAAAAACAACTTCTCACAGAAAAGCAGATTTCCACAAAACTAGAGAACGGGAAAGAAGGCTGTTAGGGACCCCCAGTTTGGTATTGTCATGAAACAGAATTGTCGCTCAGTGGGATCATTCCGCATTTTTTCTGCAGCTGGACAACCTGACCCTGATGGAGATTAACACCATTCGAGGGTTTCTCCTGGATTCACTCAACTGCATGTACAAGCTGCGCTCCAATCTGCAGCCGGGATCCAATAAAGGACAGTTTACAGATTATTGAAGAAGCGTGTCGCCATTCTCCAATCAATAATTACGTAATGTCTGGATTTCTGTGTTGGGATTATGACCCCTGAACGTCACCTTCAGACTTTCAATGGCCTTTCCCCATGTATCTAGTTGGCTCTTTTTTAGATTTACATAAACTGCATAAAGAAAGATGTGTGCTCACATGTTGTAAATAGTCCTTTCCATGAGATTTTTGTGAAATTGGCAGCACCCCTGCGCGGTGTAGTTTGTCGACACCTTTTTAAAAATGCTTAATGTTTTTTGTTCAATTTTTTTTATAAATACCAAATATTTAACAAATGGCTCAATCTTTTTTTAAAGGGAATGATCGTAATGCTGTTACGAAAAACACTCATTTTTTTGTGATTGAGCTGGATCCACTCACAAAAGTACACAACTATGATATTAAAAATTGAAGCAAATGTTTGAGGTTAGCCCATAATTTTGAAAACAAAGAAAATATAGTACTCACATTTCACAGGGGCGTCGTATCCGTTCAAGTAGTTTCTGTGGAATGAATCACGAAATGTTAAAATTAGAAGAGATTAAGAAATCAGAACATTTTTGAAATATTTTATTTTCTTTTTTTGTCTGAAATCACAGCCATATATTCATAAATACCTAATTACTACATTCAACAAAGAATATATTACATTACAATGGATTCAAATGAACAATTTTTCGAAAACAGGATTTCACAGCATCTAGACATCCTCCGCTGAGTAATGGCGCTCTGGCGTGGCCGTGCGTGGACGGTGAAAGATGAGGCGGGGCCTAGGCCGGCACGCTCACCCGGCCTTCCAATCAACAGGCTGAGATGCTGCCGACTTTTAGTTAGTTTTTCTCTCGGCAAAATGAAGGGACGTGATACATTTGAGCTACAGTTTGATCGATGACGGTCCAAAATAAACGAGGCACTTCTTCATATGCTGATAATGAACGAGACAGTGTTGTGCTTCCGTTTGAATGATTTTCCTTCCGCATGTTTTCCAGATTTGAGAGTGAAATTCCATGCAGGTGATTGGTCGCCACAAGTCCGAGAGTAGAGCCTCGGGCTAAGGCTGTAAACAGATTGGTAATTGTGTCATCTTCGTGTTTGTTGGCAACGGCTTGGATAATTAGGGCCCATCCTTGGACCTGCCGTAAGGGACAAGACGAGAATTTGTAGGCTTTTTAGAGCTTATTTCCATTCTGCATGTTTTTTTTTTTTTTTGGCTGAATCATTTAAATTTGAATGTATCGTTTGGCACTCGGCCCCCCGTGGTCGTGTATATAAAAGGCGTGGATCTGGCGAAGGCCTGTCGCTTGATGCTATTTGATGTGTGAGGAGGAGTCTTCGGGAAGCGGCAACATTGGCTGGCAACTTTACTTCATGTCTATTAAAAAATCAAAAATAAAATCAAGTCAAGCCAGTCAAGTAACAAAATGGGTGGTGTGCGCACTCCAGCGGGAGGCAAACATTGTGTAAAGTAAGCAGGGGAGGGGCTGAAATGGACGTCACGCTACGCTGTGAGTAAAAGGTGAAAAGGGAGGGAAGGACTTGACCCAATCCGGCGTTTTCTCTCTTGTCAGAAAAAGCTGTTCTGGCCAGCAGCAGTACAAACACTAAAAGCAAGGCTGTCTTTTGTAAACCCCAAAAAAGCATAAACATATCTTAAAAAAATGGCAGGCATTTTTGTCTTTTAAAAGAACAATGATTAAAATAATAAAATTACAAAATTCTTTTAAGTCTCCGTTCGTATTATGTACAATATAAGGCTGAAGCACCTTTTAAAATTCTTATTCTCAAATTTTCTCTCGAAATAAAACATTTCCTTAATTATTTCCCCAAAAATGTGCATTTCAACATTCCGTCCGAATTCCAAGATGTCTTTGTCTTTGTAACACAGTACCAACAGGTAGTTCTTCAGCTATTATTCTTAAGTGCACGTCCATTGGGAACGCCGCCGTGACGTCACTTACTGACTGGCCACGAGCGTTCCTCTGGACTTTTGGAGTGTCTCTTCTCCCTCGTTGGCAGGATTGTCTGTAATTGGGTGGCGGTGAAGAAGAAGACTAAGAAGAAAGGCGTGAGAAACGTAGGACTCCTTCTTCTCAGTGGCCATGTTGGCACACGCTGCCCTTACTTTGCTGTTCTATCAGCCTGGTTCTCCATCGTGCAGCCAAGTGGATTAGGAAAATCTACTGTCAGTCTGAGAGAAGAATTATCTGGGGGATGGGGGGCATCTGATGTCTTTATTTATTTATTTTGGGGTCACCTTGGAGGGTAGCCCTTGTAATGACCACCTCTGGGCCAGTGTGTCTGTGGCAGAGTCAAACACTTCCTGAAGTGCTCCAGCTCTGCTTGCAGCTTCTCCCTTTCCACCGCCAATTTTTGCCTCTGAGACATTAGATCCTGCAGGAACAGGAGACGCCATTTACATACAATGCTGACATGAACTTTTATCAAGAATCACGTGTGAAAATATCATCGCAATCTCGTTGGCGACAACAGACGTTCAATCTCTTCATCGTGGCAGCGCCTCCCATTCCAAAACGGAGTTAATGACACTGTGCAACATGACTTTTGCTGATGTAGCTCTAACAGTTGTATTTTAAAAAGAGTATATTTAAATTAAACGTTCGCGGTGGAATTCAAAACTGCTTTAAGTTTTTCTCCATCATGTCAAGTTATGAAAAATACTATACCCAACAGATATAGCATCTGTATGTTTTATAGAAGAAGAAAAAACAGACATGACTGCAATGTTTAACTATAGTGTTTTTGCAAAGCTACTGTTGTTACTTTGTATAATTGTGCACAAGTATCATACTTTCTAGTCTACGAGGCACGCATGACGAGAACCATACAAAATCTTACAAGAAAATACGATTTGTTCATTTAAAATGTATTGGAATGTAAGACGCGGGTGTACAGATTGTATTAGACCAAGGGTGTCAGACTCGGGTTGGTTCGCGGGCCGCTTTAACGTCAACTTGATTTCACGTGGGCCGGACCATTTTAGATATAATATTTAGATTTTTTTTAAATAAATGGATTAAAAGAACTGGATTAAAACACCTGAATATTCAGTTTTTTTATAGATCCATAACAATGTTTATTTTAGCTTTTATATATATATATATATATATATATATATATATATATATATATATATATATTTAGATTTTACAAAATGATTTTTGAACTAAAAACAGAAAAAAAAGATTAAAAAATTACAATTATTGATTTAAAAGGGGCAAAATCAGGAAATTTAATATACATCTATACTCTTCATTTCAATTTGATCCTAAAACAGAAAGTCGGCACTCATGATTTACTTTTCCAGGCCACACAAAATGATGCGGCGGGCCAGATTTGGCCCCCGGGCCACCACTTTGACATTGGTATTAGATTACTAGGGTATCCTCTGTGTGTTTTCAGTCTGGCATAGTGCAAATAGCCCTTGACATTCTGGAATGATCCAGGACTTGATCATTGAGTGAAGGTGCGTGTATCTTACCCCCATAGTATGCGAGAGCTGTTCAGCAGTGAGACTGAGGTTGTAGTTCTGAGCTTCTAGTCTTCGACATTGGTTCTGCAACACGTGTCGCTCAAGACTTTGTTCTAGCAAAAAAAAAAAAACTAATCAATAATCACAGCTGCAGATGATTGCATGCCGTTTGGACAGCTATCAACAGGGAACGGAAATAAGCGCTTTTTTTTTTACAGTACCATGTACAGCTGACTGCCATTTCGGGTCGGTCAACCAATGGTTGGAAAGTAAATCTCAGTATGTATTGCACGGCATGGCGTTGTTTTTTTAGCACTCTCTGATGACGTTATTTTAGAGCTAAACAATGTAGAATCAATATTGGTGCAACATTATTTAGCATTGAACTAAAGCGAGCACTGATCAAAATCCGGAATAAAATACAGAACAAACAACTACTGAGGCAAAGAGCCTAAAAGAGAATACATACGTACCTTCGACATATTCCTGATAAGCTTCAAATATGGATTCAATCCCTTGCCACTTGGAAGCTGGCGCCGCCCCTTCCTCCCCCTCCTCTTCTTCATCGTCCTCCTCCTCCGAGGCGGACGGGTCCTCCCTCGTCCCTGAAGTGTCGCGGCGGAGCGGTGCGGAGAAGTGCTGGCCGTTGGGCTGGGGGTGCCCGTGCGAGTGCGCCAACACCAGGGCTGGCGGATGCGTGCTGGAGTGCGACTGGGAGTGCGGGCGAGGCGGCCTGCCTGGGGCGCTCTGGAGTTCGGGGATGTTGTAATGAACGGACGACTCCTGCAGGGGAGATGTCGCCGACATCCCGGTAGCCCCGCCTGAAAAGCAGAATGACAGGGTTTTGAACTTCAGAAGGAATGAGGGGACTGAGCAAAATGAGACTTTTCATGACTTTAGCGAGTTAAAGTCCACTACTTTTCAAAGATGAATGTGAGAGAACACCATGATACTTGTCATAATCTCTCACAACCGAACGTCCCTTATCGAAATTAAAGCGCTCGTCAGTAATGTGAGCTCTGGGAAATAATGATAGGAATCTTTAAAAGGAATGTTCTCTTGATTCGAATGAAAGACACATTCACTGAAAGTCTTTCACAGACATCAAGACAGTTGATAGAAGCCCGAGGAAAAGAAAATGCCAATTATTGGACGACTTTGTAAGATGAGTTGAAGTACTCAGACTGTAAATGGAGCATCAAAGTGAATATATGATGCATACCTTCATTTCTGACCCATGGTTCAACACCTGATTAGTTGTACTATTCTATAATTGTGCTCACATAATATGATCTATTTTTGTCAAAATACCTTGGATTTCATATCTCCCCCTCCACCATTATCGTGTCTTTTATAAAGCATTCAAAAACACAAAATTTGATTTTTAGGATGTATACTAGTGGGGAAGAAAATGTAAATGTGAGCAGGAAATGACTGCCCAATATGGAGGATGACATTTAATGCCAGTACTAGTTTAGCCAATCAAATGCGAGTGCTAATGCATGTGAAAAAAATGACATCACAAAATCGCAATGCTCATGAGCAGTGTCATTTTTGTGTTTAAACATTGCTTCCTCCATTATCGGAAGTCTATGAAATTTGCCATTTATTTCAATAATCTTTCACATGAAGGTCATTGATGCTAAAGTGTTGTCTGTCCCTTTACATGATTTCTTTCTGTTATGATCTGTACGACCATGCAACGTCAACATCGTCCCATGAACAAAGCTATGTGAACCTGGAATATGTAAGTTATTTTTTTGCTTTTTAACGCATTCACTGTGATAAAATGTCCAATCAATTCAAAGCAGAGGGTGTAATCGCTGATGGCAGCTAAAAGTAGTTTAGGGACTGACTTTAAAAAAAAATCCCACTGCTTACCTTTGTGTTTCTGCAGCGCTTTCTGAGTGGACTGTAGCACCGATTCATGGAACTGCTGGGCAAATTCCTCCGGGGTGAAGCTATCCCAGGGTTTGGTGCGTCCGTTCACACTGTGGCCGCCCTCCTTGGCCTGTAACGGGAGCGGGGGCCGCAAGCTGTTCAGCAGGCTGGAATTCCGCTTGGAGATCGGGGTGTCAGGAGGCCCCCGGGCCTTGTCTGGGTAGACAGCTGGAGAAGGAGGATCCTTTGGTCTTAGCGTGTCCCCGAGGGGTTTTGGATGGCCGTTAGGGGACGGGGACAACGGGCGGTGTGAGGAGGGGCTGTGCGGCCTGATGCTGTGGTGGTCTTCTGATTCTGAGGTGGGCTGGGAACATGCCGAGTCTGGAATAAAGCAATATTTCAGGTCACAATCCGTAACTTTCATCCGTTATTTTTGTATCGTTCTCGCGTCTACTTGGAGCCCAGCTGTTGAAATATCGACTTCAATAGTTGCCAGTCTCAATCATAAGATAATTTTCATTTTTAGTTTCGGGCCCTGGTCAAAATAATACACTAGTATTCCTCTATCATTTTTTTTCTTCTTTTGCTTATGGGGATTTTTAAAAAAAAATGCTGTGATTTATGTTCGGGGGGAAAATGCATTAAGTCAGTGCTTCTCAAATAGTGGGGTGGGCTGCTGCTTGAATTTTTTTCAGCAAAAACATGGCAAATATTCTTCCTGGGTAGGGCACAACAGAAAATAATTGAGAAGCTCTGCATTAAGTGAATAAAGTTACTCATGTGACACTTAAGGAATAAGGAAGTGCTTCACGAGTCTCACCGGAGAGTTGCGCCGGAGGACTTTTGCACAGCGGATGAGGGGCATGTCTGATGGTATCCAAGGTTACGCTCTTCTCTTTAATGGCTTGAAGCAGCTCTACTGCCCTTTCATTATCTACCAGATGAGAAAAGTCAAGAATAAAATACCTGAATTTCACAAGCCCCTATTTTCATCCACCCATTCCTTGCCACTGGCGACAATTAGTGCTTGCTAACATAGAAAAAAAATCTACATATTACGCCATGTGTCATTTATATCAAGAAAACGATATGCCATTATTTACTGTATTTTAAATTTGATGAAATAAGTTATGAGAGAAATGTTATTCATAATCACGTTTGTCTTTAGTGGCTGATACTTTCTCAAAGTGGTGGTAGCGGCTACAGTTTACTTTCAATAACTTAATAACTCAATAACTAATAATCCTGCACGATGGCGATACTAGGCCTAAACTGTTTAGCGGTTAATATTTGACCAGAAAATACCCATAAGTGTATAAGAAGTAATCCCACGTAATTTCTTCAGAAACGTCCTTTGTCTAATATATGGCGGTTGTTACAATACAGGGGGCCCATTGGACGAGTGGTTAGCGCGTCCGGCAATTCCCGCGACCCTTGTGAGGATAAGAGGTACGGAAAAGGAATGGATAGTTACAATACACGCTCTAACAGCAACAAAGTAGTCTTTGGAACAGGTGAATGGTCACTTGCAGTCACCCTTATTTCAAATTGATCAGCTTGCTTAGGTCTATAGAATGCTTGTATTTTCAAGGAATACAGTCCTCCCTCCACTTAAACTAAGGAAGAAGGACATTATGCATGCAACTTAAATACGCTGTTAATGATACAGGAAATTGAGGGTGAGATGGCGACATCTGGAGTCAACACGTTAATGAGAGACGCCTGCATGTAAAGCAGACTGCGCTCAACTGAAGTGAAGCGTCAGCGAGCTACAGCGCCCGCTGAGAACCACTACAATGCCGAGAGAGCTAATGAGCAAGAGATGCTTCTGCTTTGCTCGGTTGGAATGAGTTGTAACACGGATATGAGTCACTGATGAAGATGTCAGCCTGGAGTGTAAAAGGGCGCCGGGTCGATGCTGCGAGGTTTAACATAACAGTGCTTAACACACGAGGGGAGTGGATGCACAATTACCACGCCAGGGATCAAACATTCTACAAATCCTGCAGTCTCTTGCCTCGTCTCTGCTGAAGGGTGACGTGGGAAAGGCGGAACATGGTGAGGAAGCGCTTCTTTTCCTCCAGCTCCGGCGCTCGGTCCATTTCCTCGGGGGTGAAGCGCGTGCTGAGTTGCGGGGGAGGAGGAGTGCGTTTGGACTGCGAGGCAGTTGGCGAGGGGCTGCGCTCCCTGAGCATCCTCCGCCGTTTTCTTCTCTTCTGCTGCACCAGCTCCTCCCGCCGGCCCCGAGTGGTTAGGCTAAACATTCCCAGGAAGTCCAATTTCTGGACAAAAATCGCATTCGGAAAAAAAATGTTACTGGCAGGTCAGCACCACTTGTTTGCGCTGCTATGTGTTTTACCTCTGTGGAATCATCAAGTTTGAGTGGGGGCTGCTCTACTACCCTTCGAAGATGAGCCCTAACCTCCTCCTCATCACTTTCGTCATATGAGTCATCCAGCTCATAGTAGTAACCTGTAGAAAAAAACAAAATGTCACAAAAGGTACTAAACAAAACTCAAATATTTTCACTAGGTGTGTAACAAAACTATTACATCGCTTGGTTAAAGCATAATCAAATCGAAATTGCCTTTGTGTATGGAAATCTGCGTGCATACGGAGACACGAGTGCACGAATGATGTAGTATGCATGCTCAGTGTGTAGGTGGCAGCACCACTGAAACTTGATGGCTGAAGGTAACTCTTCTCGTGTTCTAGAGCAGGGGTGTCAGACTCGGGTTGGTTCGCGGGCCGCTTTAACGTCAACTTGATTTCACGTGGGCCGGACCATTTTAGATATAATATTTGGATTTTTTTTATTTTTTATAAATGGATTAAAAGAACTGGATTAAAAACCCTGAATATTCAGTTTTTAATAGATCTAAAACAATGTTTATTTTAGCTTTTTAAAATATATTTTTAGATTTTACAAAATGATTTTTGAACTAAAAACACAGAAAAAATGATTTCAAAATCACAATTATTGATTTAAAAGAGGGAAAATCTGGAAATTTAATATACATCTATACTCCATTTTAATTTGATCCTAAAACAGAAAGTCATCACTCATGATTTACTTTCCCGGGCCACACAAAATGATGCGGCGGGCCAGATTTGGCCCCTGGGCCACCACTTTGACACATGTTCTAGAGTATACAATATGGACATTTTTGCTTCTTTGTTAGATTCCTCCCAATTAGGCTATTTTCAAACACTCGTGGCGGGAATGAAATGACTTGGACGGATTGATCAAATTCGGTCCACTTTTCAGAAAATATTTTAGGGGGTGGAAGGTATAGTTTGGGCTGCTTTTTATTGATCTGAGAAGGTTTTATGGTGTGATTTCGCTGGAGACTTTTCCGATCTGGCAATCCTGGAGCCATCTGCCACCAAAACAAATGTTTGTGTTTTCAACCGTTTAGATGGCGATGACAGGATGGAACGCTGCCGAAATTTCCACTCTGGAACGAGCGCTCAGATTTTTGCGTTTTCAGCCCCTCAATACGCCGTCTAAACAATATGGACATCTGGGAAAGTTTATTGCACTTTCCCCTTGTTATCGTTGTCGTGCAAACTCCCCCTAGCTTACAAGTTCAGACAAAGCGAATTCGAAATATAAGGAAATCTAAGACCCACCAGACAAAATTCAATATGTCCATTTAAGATGCTGATGAGTACCTTTCTCCTTGGCCTCCCTCTTTCTCTTCTCTTCCAAGTCCAGTTTACTGATTGGCCTTCTGTGCTGCTGAAGAAGCTCATCATAGATGAGCATTGTGTCTGGCGCCGTGTCCTGTCCCGCACTGGACCCAGACAACATGGCGACTGCTTGTCCGTGGCGACCGTGCCCTTGGCTGCTCTTCAGTCCAGCGTTGCTTTTGATGGCCCCTTCTAATTCATACTGGCTGGTCAGGGACATGGACGCTCGTTGCTGGCTGAAGAAAGAGTGGGTGGACTTTTCCAGATCGGCAAGGAATGTACTGGGCTCCTGCAGGCCAGGCAGGCCTCTGGGTTGGAGATACTTCTCCATTACTCCACTGTCTCTCCTCCTGGCCCCGTCCTCATATTTGGAGGAGCCGTGCGGTAGGCGACTGAGGTCGTAGTGTCCCATCCCCGAGGGATCGTGGGTGCGTCGGGACTCCGAGGGTGTCTCGATGAGAGAAGCTGGGTTCCACAGCGTTGTGGGAGGTGGAGGGTGATGTTCACGTGGGGGTTGAGAGGGTTTGGGGGAGATGAGAGGCGGAGGTGCGCCCAGGTGGGAATGGAGGCTTCCTGGTTCGTGGTTATTTGGTCTGTGAATATATCATGGAACATTGTTTAGAAAAAATGCTTTCTAAAAGTATAGGCATATTGTGAAGTACTGCTGCTTCACAATATTGAAGCTGCTGCAGACATGTATTCAGATGCTGCAGATTATTTCTGTACTTTTTGTCTGTTTGTGTGAAAAATGTGCTTTATCTACACTATGTAGCCTAAAGTATAATTCAGTGATTATAACATTCTATTAGTGATAGTAGACGGGATCTATCCCTGCTGTGCAACTAACTCGTTCAGCATCAATGCCAACAGTCTCTTAGACACACAAACAACGTCGGCAGTGGAACAAAGGAGAGGAAGTAGGAGGCTTATGTTGTGCAAGGTTGACAGGATTAGTCAAGAATCTGCCTTTGTGTAGCTTAGCCGTCCCACCCGCTGCCTGTCTGAAACCCTCCCAAGCAGAACTCATGAAACAACAGTTATCAGGACCCTACTTTGCACTCTGCATCATCGCCTAAACATAGCTGTCAGTCTTACCTCTGTGTCGGACACAGAAACTGGCGTGGACAGAAATAGAGTCAATGTGATTCTTCTGACAGTGTTGATCTTTTTCCAGTTCTGTCTGAAAACAACCTTCTGAAGCCCGCCAGTCTTAGAGACTGCAAAACACTAGCAACAGTGTCCCGAGCAAGGGCCTGACGCACACAAATCTGAGTAGCAGCTACACATAATCATTTGACAAATTCCTAAATTATTATTCAGGGGATAAAAATGACTCAGCCATTTTTTTAACCAAAACTAATTGTTCTAATTGTTAAAAACAGTTGCAAGTCACTAATAAATTCAGCCCCCAGTGTTAGCATTGGTAGGCTGATGGCTGCTGACTTTATGAATTATTTAACCTCAACCGTAACCCAGACTTAACACAGTGGCTCCTATTGACGACAATAGATGGCCAAGCCAATTAAGTCATTTGTCTACCAACGTATAGCGGCACTGAAACGTCATTCACTGCTAGTTAAACTGATTCAGTGTCTATCACCATCAATGGGAGCCAACCATTTAACGTGGCTGACTATTGTTACACTGAAATCAGTCCTCCTCACCTGTGCAAGTCTGTTCTATGTTCTGGTGCGTCAGGAGTCCGTCCCAAGTCCAGGTGCTGATCCAGAACCTGCTGGCGAAATTCCGACACCTGGTACTGGCGATCGGCTTTCTCTTGCCGCAGCTTACGTTGCCTTGCCAACCACCTCTCCTCTTCATTGTTCCTGGGAGCCATGATTGAGGTTGGGAGACCTGTCCCCAGAGCGCTGGGCCCCATGAAGAGGCTGTGGCCTGAGATTAGACCTGGGACTGGATGATGCGATTGTACAATTGCAGAATGGAGTCCAGGTGGGACCGGTTTTGGAGCTGGAAGAGGGGTCTCTTTGGTTTTATCTGGAGGGAGCAGAAAGATCAGTGTCTATATGGGGGAAGGTTTAATAGCTACAATAACCGTGGCAACATTGAGACATACCAGCCCGATTAGGGGTCAGTCTCTCTGGCTTGGGTCGGTCCTCCTGCCCTCTCATGGCATGGAGCTCTGCCAGGTAGTGGTTCTCTATAGCCTTAGAGGCTTGGATTTCTTTCTCTCTCAGCGCTCTCTCCTTTTGTCGCTCCAGTTCTTTTTCCCTTTCCCTCTCCTCTCGCTCTCTTTCTCGCTCTCTTTCCCGTTCTCGTTCTCTTTCGCGTTCCCGCTCTCGTTCCCTCTCCAGCTCTCGCTCCCTCTCGCGCTCCCGTTCTTTTTCTCGCTCAGCCTCCCGCTCCCGTTCCTTCTCCCGCTCCCGTTCTCGTTCTCGCTCTCTCTCGCGTTGCCGCAGCTCATCCTCCAGCTGAAGCCTTGAGGGAAAAGTAGACGGATTTGTTACCAATCTTGCAATTTACGCCATAAGATTTTACACGATGGTGAGCATAAAGGAAAATGCTACTATCTACACTGGAATGAAATTACATAAAATAAATAAATACACATAGGTAGCAGTTAATATTTGAAAAATGGTAGATTTTCTTAAATTTGTTGGCTTGCATCTGAAATATGTGGCTCCCAATTTGTGATTTTCCTTTCTTAATTGTCACAAAAAAGTGAGCGTTATGCTCGAAAATGGACATGCCAGTGTATTAAATCAGGGTAACATTACCTCTCAGACTGCAGTGCTGAAAGTGAAGGGTGTGTGAAGTCCCCAGGATAGCGGACCCCTGATAAGTGCATATGGACTGCCGATGGATGCATAGGGGGTAAAGCTCCCCCTGCTGGTAGCGGATAGAAAGGTGACCTCAAAGCGGAGAGGCAGAATGGGTCATCCATCCTGGGAGATGAGCGTTGCATGACAAAAAAATAGTATCAGTCTGGAAGAGCACACCACTCACAGTCATTAACCTTTGTGCCTCTGTCTCCTCAAAGAAGAAACAGAGTGTCTTCCATCTCTCAAGAAAGCCGCAGCAGTGACCGTCAACTAGCCTCAATCACTGCATAACAGCCGTCACAGACCGTGTTATACTACAAATGTGTGTTGCTTGTGTATATCGGCGACATTCACAGCTCATCCCCTCATTAAAGCCATTATGGCGTAGTACGTGATGGCTGCTGCACTTCTCTGATGTTGCAAGGCTGACAGGAGAAAGGAGGGGGCGCGGTTTATGTGAAGGCCTGAAGCAAGAAGGGCCCGACAACATACGCACTTCTAGCGCGCAGTCATACATAATGTAGCATCAAAATGATCCCATTTAGGGGGAAAAATCTGCTGCTGGTATTTTCCGAATGACCACTACTGACTGCTCTTGGAAAGATGGACACTACGTTAAAACTTCAAAGAAATGAAGTTTCCCTTGAAATGGATGTAATAATTTGCCTTGTAATACATTGAAACTTCAAAGAAATGTAGTTTCCCATAAAAGAGGTATAATCATTAGACATTTATTGTTTATTTTGGCGCTTTCAAGGTATATACTCCATAATTAGACATTTACACAATAATGTATTCTTTATCCTCTGCCAAAACAACTTTATTATTGCAGCCATCTGAATAAGTGTGTATAGCTCCATCTCTGTATTAATAAACCCTTTGAGTGTGGAGGGTGGCCATGGAAGAAATTATATTTGTATGTCTAAGTATTACTTGGCCTGTATGAGTTTGATTTTATTCCACGTCTCCCCCAAAAAAGTATGAAATACCTGTATGGGGTGAAGGAAGGGTGGGGCAGGTAGCTGGGATGGTAGTACGCAGCGGCAGCAGCAGCTGCAGTGGCGGGGTCGAGGCCCAATGGCAAAGAGGGCATGCGGAGGGCATCCTCAGTTGTGGCATAGGGCCGGAAACCACGGAGGTACTCTTCTGGTACTGGACCAGGCGGCACGGCATTAGACAACTGTCTGGGGAGGCTTTTTGAAAAAACAAAGGATGGAAATGAAGTTCATTCAGTGTTGGGGAAATTGTAACCGTTTGGGTAAATTCAATGCAGAGCAACACTCACTTGAGCGGCTGGAAACGTGAATCCTGCATTACAGCACCAGGGGGGAGACCAAAGGCGTATGGGTTTCCCAGGAGGTGGGCCGGGACCGAGGGGCCTTTTTCCTGGGGGAGTGTCCCCTCTGGACCTAGGCGTTCCCTGCTGGCCCCACGAGGCCCGGAATCAGCCTGGGGGAGAGAGGCAACGAGAGAGTCATTGTGTGAGCAGACATGTGACCGACACGCTTGTCAGTGTTGATGGAGCCCATCCCGTGAGGGGAAAAGAGCAATGTTTAGAATTCAGAAGCATCTCTCTCTCTCTCAAACGCCCAACACCTCAACATCATACAGCCGTTCCCTACAAATAAAAAACCCTTCACAATTGCTCGTAGATTACATTTTGTTGAATGAAAGAGTACATAGTCGGACCCAGATGAGACCAAAAGCCCACCATATCAAGCAAAAAAGAGCATTGCTCAGAAAGTAGTACTAATGTACTGCAGCAACACAAGAACAAGAACTTCCTGGATTGTGTGTTGTGTATACAGCTTACCGCACAAAAACATCCAGAGGGAAGGCAGCATGCAAAGAGAAACATTGTCGCTGCCTGTGTTTCTTGTCAATCACACATCTCTGTCACCTCCCTCTCATGCCTTTGGTAACACGCTTGGACTAACTTCTCCAATTCCACAACAAACACACACACACACACACACAGGAGTGCGAGCACACAGACACTATTTCTGAGCTACAAAGACACCCTGCTGTGGGAGTGGGAGTGCGCTTTCTGAAAGCTTTGGTTTCTCTTTGGCAACAAATGCAATTTCTTGAACAGAGAAGCCTGCAACCTTTGTAAGTTGTACAAGGAACCCATTTACGGGGGGTAGAGTGAGCACAGAAACAGCTAACTCACAAAAAATTATTCTTGGATAGTAATGACAATGGGAGAGGCAAAGATTGTTCTTGCCCCAGCTGAATTAACCTCTGGTCCAGGCAGGATTAGAGAAGAACCTCGCAACTACTCAAGTCTAACTGTCACTGATGAAGACAAATCCAATTTAGTGAGACATTACGCTCGCTATGTTTCTGCAACAAGTGACCCAAGCTGATGTGCAACATTCATCTTCAAATGCCCCCTACTGTTTGGTACTCACATCATTTTTAATCTCTTAGATCCATATTTACATAGTTTCACAAAACTGGAAGCTGCTTCAGTATCTCTAATATGTTTTTTTTCTTTTCTTTGTATTCTACAAGGTGAGAGGTATTTAGGTATTTATGTGCATGTATGTTTATTTATATGTATAATTTGGTGGTTATTTGAATGATCACCATACACACAATGAGGAATTATTATCGCAACTAAACAAACAATTTAGTTCAGTGAAACGACAATCCAACGCTGTTGAACATAAATTCCTGATGAATTTGGATCTTAGTTCATTTGAATGAAAATTGTGTTAACCAATATTCTGATTATACAATGTGTTGCGTGACATGGTTTTCATAATGATGGCAGTGACTCAGTAACTGGTGGTTTGTGCAATGCCCAGAAGATGATTACCAGTACGAATCAAGTGTTCCTTCCACCCAATTTCACAGAAATCCCATCATAAGAGAATGCAACAAAGCACTGAGGTGCACCTGCTCTTCTGTGATTGCCTTAACACCAGCACTGCACATCCTTGTTACGTTTCATCAAAACAACTAAAGCGCATATTAAATGAGAATATTTAAGCATGGTGATCAGGTCCTATGAAATGATCTCATATTTGCACAAACAAAATGGAGAATTTTGCAGTGCTCGATGTTCTCACTTCTACTCCGGGTCTCCCAGATGCGACCCCATAAATATAAACACATCCAATCTAGTTGAACTGTGATGGTAGGCAGTAAATGATCATGTTTCAGTGTCATCAACTGCGATAGATGTCCGAACTATTACAACTGTGACAGCTGGCGGTGAATGATCACTGCCACTCTCCCGGTCAAAATAGACTGCATGTCTATCACCATCAATGGCAGGCAACGAGTTAACAACCGAATAAGAAGCTGCTTCAATGCCATTTAGAGAGAAACCTTGATTCACCCAGGCATTATTACACACATAGAGACATTACACTTTGACCTTTGACATCTCTTTTTAACAGCAGCTTGTCACGCATGCACGCATACATACAAGTGCAGTCTCCAAGACACCATCCATTTACAGCCATCTTCCTTAGAGTGAGCCAGGCTCTGTAACCTTCAGCGGCGAGGAGACCCTGCACATTGTAGAGTGCTCGTTTACGCCTCTCAGATGGAGCACCGACTCTAAATTGCCAATTAAAAAGCAATTACTGGCCGCAGCGGGAGCAGAATCCTGCAGTCATTAAAGCAAAATGCCAACGCACCAAACCCTTATTCCATCACAGCCTTGGCCATTACCCCCGCTGGATGAAGAACTGCCTCATCTCGGGGACATTGAATAGAAAGGAGGGCACATATTGTATGTTAACACAGCAACAAAAAAGCTATTATTAGAGACTGTCAAGGGTTTTAGAGATAACAACATGGCCTCCATGCTCACTATTTCTTTGAAATGAGTCTCTGCCCTGGCCTTGTGACTCTCTGACCACAAGGGTCTTTGTGCTCACTGAAGTGGCATGGCCGCCAGACAGTGCTGTGACGCGATCTTTCGCACCCCGGGTGTTTCACTGGCCGGACCCCAGATCGTTATATTCACCAATTGCTCCAACTGCTTCATTATTCTGCTCCACAAAGCTTCTCAAGCCCCCACGAACCCGGTGAATGCCCTTTTAAATTCTAGCTTGACCTTTTTCCTACACAAGCATAAGCACACAAACATGAAAGGGAACTCTTTTATTGCCATTGACAGTGATAGACGCCCAGTCAGAACCGTACTCGGTTTTTGTATTAGTTTTATTTATTTCAATGAATTTATTTGAATCGTTTTATCATTTTTTCACATGCATATTTCTTTTCTTTGAAAATTGGGTAGTATTAATGATCGTGGAACAAATTATGCTAATTCAATGTAACATATGTCTACTTACAAAAAAAATTCAAGTTGAAAGCACTTAGGAGACGAATTAATTCTATAAGTAGAGGGACTAATTTACTTAAATTCAAGTCCTATTTACTTAGAAAGCTGAGTTCAAAACCTTAATTAGTTTTTCTTCGAAACGTGAAGAGGTAGTACGTAAAGTCTGTTGACTTGAAAGTTGTAGTTTGACCATATTTTAACGGTGGATTTACAAAAGCAAAAGTTTTTTTTGTTTTAACTTGGTGACGTAGTAATATTAATTTTGGCATCCAAATCCAATCTCTAAATGACTCTTGAACTACGCACTACGTTATTTTGCAAAAAGCCAATCACTAAAATGAGTGAATATAAGGGGGGAGTCTCGGCAAGAGTACAATGGCCTGAATACGCTCACAAATTTCAAGTTGACCTCCTCGCTGACTGTTTACTATGCCCTAATGCCTCTCGCCCTATCCCTTCAGATCTATCAAACAAAGTGTCCAGGCCAGTTTGTGCACTCTGCCAGGCAAGTGCTGTCCATAACCGTGTGCTTGGCCTCTACCATTAGCCCTGAGCCGAGATAAGAAGGCTTAGAGCAAGGCCATAATCCATAATCCACTCCTTATCAAAGCAAGCAGCTCTCCCAAACCTCCCTCCCTCTTTCTAATGCACTACTACATAACAGCAACTGTGCGTCAGGACTCATGAGGTGGAGGATCCACTTGACTGCGTGGGTGAGCAAGGTGGGACACATAGTGTAGATGGAGGGGGCTGAGGAGTGAAATCCTTTTGGACTATGCAGGAGTTACTCCAAGGGCAAGACGGTTAAGTATGGAGTCTGTGTTTTGGGGCAGAGGGCATTTTTTAAGGTCATGGACTCAAGCCGGATGCGAGAGGTGAATAAAGGTGGCAAGAGGGTGTCGTAAACTCCTTGAGACACTTATTGCTTAACGAACGCTATGTCAAATGTACAAGTATGTAAATAAATAAATATGTACTTTATGAGACTGTCTGCAGGTACACTAACTGGCAAGATAAAGAACAAACACTCCAATGCTAGTTAGACACAAGGAGAGGTCTAAAAATAGAACAGCTTTCGTCATGGGTTCTTTTTGCCGCATGGGTTTTAATTTATTTATTTATTTATTTTTTACCTGGCGTCCCTCGCTCCTCCAGAGGCCGTTGCTAGTCTTGGTTGGAGCAATGGTGACGACAGGTGGAGTGTTTGGCACACTGTGGCCTGCTGGGGGAACCAGGACAGGCCCTGGACCGAGAGGTCCCCTCTTGGGCGTACTGACTGGAGAACTGTGGTTGGTAGCTGGCGAAGACACCGGGGATGATTCACTGCTGATGGAGGAGGCAGCTGGGAAATGACAGGGAAGAGAAATTAGTGGAGTAAGGATTATGTTAGTGTTTGCACTAGAGTAAGTGGTTATTAGTCATAAATAGATAGCAAAAGTGTGATATACAAATCACATTTAGATTTTTAAAGATTCTTTCGCTCGTGGAATTTATTAATCCCTGGCAACATGCCTAAATTCCAACATCCAACAAAAGATGCCATTAATCATGGTTTATCCAAGCAGGTGTAAATAATTCGGCCCATTTGTTGATTGAAGTTGCTTGAAAACATCATAACAGAAAGTACAAACAGTTATGTGAAAGGGTTTAATTAGGAGTTTGGGGCTGTTGTTTTGTTGTATTTCTGGCAGTCACATGCTTGTCATTTTGAAGAGAATGCAATTTCTTGGAAAGTCCAGATCAAAGTGTGGAAAAACACAGAACTTTTTCAGAACTGTCTTTGATACAATTAATCCAATTAAGAATACATAGTACAGTTTTCCACTTTCCAGATTCATAAGTCAATAAATTTAAAATGCTAATCAAATACTAAAATAAACGGCATTGTAGCACTACAAGAGCAACAGAAACCAGACTAAATAGGCCGGCTGTATGCCCCCTCCCTCTATTATAAAGTGATAGCGATTAGGATGAACAGCACTATGAGAGTCAAGAGTGCACAACGGAAACTCAAGAGACCCACTTATAAAAAAGTGTGTGTGTGTGTGTGTGTGTGTACATAGGTATGCAATTCTGCTACATACTCTCACACAAAACACACAGCAGGTGGTTAGGAGGTGGCCCAATGAGCTTCTCTGCTGCACTGAGGCTTGTGCCACATTAACAAAACCCTCCAGGGACAGCCTGTAGCTCGGGGTCACAGGCTGGTCACATGCCTCACTTTCCTCACTTCACACTTACTCTCTTTGTACTCTTAAAGCCCCCAAATGATACGCTCTCAAATTCACACATCACAGCAGTTTCAGTTCCGAGAGCACACATACTATTTACTGCATCTGTCTGTTTGCCGATAACTTTTAATCCTCACAAGAGTGCCCCACTATCTTCATTCTTTCTTCTATAATCTTGATCGGCGGTTCGCCTGGGTTCAACAAAAGAGCAGCATTACGCAGACCAACTTGGTGAAAGCCATTTCAACGTAAAGATGAGCACAAAAGTGAATCCTTCAGCAGATAGTGTGAGCTTCTATGAACTGGTAGAGCAGATGCACAAAAGAAAGACAGCCGAAACCACAGGCTACTTTCAGGTCTACTTCCTTCGTACCATCAGAACGAAAAGTCTGGCCATTTCTTCCTAGCAACAGTTACCGCGGTAACGGAACAGACAACATCCTCTCATGTTGGGCGCGGTCAGGGAAATGACTGATTTTAACATCTCATTCTGACTAGTGATATAAATAATGGAAGGAATCAATAATGCCAGTAAGGCAACGGTGCAGAAATCTGAAAATCTATAGTACAAAGAGAGGTGGGGTTGGGATGTGTTCTTGGCAAGCAGACTGAGGTGAGAAATGAGCAGGGGGGGAAATGACAGGGGTGGTAACTGAGGTTGAAAAAATAAAGCCAGAGTGCAAAGGAGGTGTGAGGTAACGCAAAAGTGGAGCAGAAAGATAAAACGTGGAGCCCTGTGTTGGTGTGCGTATCTCGTCTACACAAAGGCAATTAGTAACGTAATCCTCCCCTCTCACCTCGGAGAGCCATTACTTTCCCTTACAAGACTTGGCCAATCAATAGCTGCCCACTCAGCCTGGGCAATGAAGGTACTCTTAATACAGCTCTTGTGTCACAGCCTATTCACCGACCACACATATGCACACTCACAATAATCTACAAGGATGGGGGAACAAATGAAGCTGGAAGGAGAGAAGAGGCAGAGATGAGCGGAGGGGAGCACTGATCACAATGATACTGTACTGCTAAGCAACAGACCTCCACTCCATTTATCTCTCCCGTCTGTCTGCCCCAAGCCTTCCTCTCATCTCCTCTGTTGCCTCCTCCTTTTTTGTGTTAAAGCAGAAAAGATTGGCAAGGAGGCAGAGGAGCCCTAAATAATTAAGTGATGGGAAACCAAGAAAAAAACTGGTAATTGGATAAAAGAATATCCAACCCTAAAACAACAATATATATAGACAAAATATTGCTGCCACTCATTTGACAATCAACATGATGACTAGCAACCCACTGCCATTTTCCAATAACCAATATAGAGTAAATGATCACCGCCACTCCCAGTCAAAACATATTGAACATTTCACACCATGAATGACACTAAAACATCAGCATTGACTATCAGTCCTCCCAGTTAAGATGAATTGGATTCATATTGCCATTAATAGCCGCCAATATTCTAAAATACATTCCTGTAGTTCAGGGAAAAAAAGGCAGAGGTTTTAGTTGGTTTGATAGGCAACCGTTTATACATGAACACTGTGCTTGCATTGAAAAAAAAATAGTAATGTTCTTAAGGATTCAGTTACATGGTAGTAGATGTATATATTTGAAAAATAACTAAATAAATACATTTGTATGAACATTGAATTCTGTAAATGTAGAGAGAATCTGGGTACCACTGGTGGTACTTGGACAACTGTTAAGAAAACACATTGTACCTTATAATGGTAGACGTGTACACCAGTCAATTTAATAATTTTTGGGAAAAACAACAGAACATTTTCAAATTATCTTCCCTGTAACTCGTGAAAGCACAGTTGTACAAACTTATTTGTAAGAATAACCTTGGCTATGTAACGCTGAGTAACAAGCTTTAAATACGTGATGTTGTTTGTGTTATGTTTGGTGTGAAGAGATTTATCATTTTGGAAAAAGATTTGACCCTTATCAGTATTTTGGCTCTAAAATGAATATACAAATCACATCTAAAGAAGCCAAGTGGAGTGGGAGAGAATTAGTGATTAGACAATGTGAGCACGGAGTCCTAGACTGTTTGATTTAGTATGTGAAGCTTCTTTCTGGATGGTGTCCTCCATTCCAACTCTCTGCTTTCCAAGACTTCCTCCACACTTGACCGCTCAAGCTGAGCCACACATGCGTGCACACATAAATGACAAACAACAAAACAAGCTGTTGTCATGGGCTATGTTCCCCGTGGAAGCTTTTTCCTTCATCCATTGACCTCATCTCATTTCAACAGAGAAAAAAAGGTTGATGATTCATGCAGTGTAGTAGGAATTGTTCCAGGGAAGGAAAAAGCAAAAATTAGGGGTAAACCAAGGAAATTCTGTCTTTTGCTGACTGTACAAAGTGTACATTGCTGTTAAATGCAGCATCAAAATCAAATCCAGTTATGTCATCTAAGGGAGGTTTGGCAGTAAAGTGGGCGGTAATATGGTGTCAAATGGGATAGTTTGTGAGTGTGTCAGTGACAGTCACAGCCTGAAGGCTTTTGCCTTGAAGATACATGCACAACACAGGCAGGCTGTGCAAGCTCCAGGCAGGCTCCAGATGGAGAGGTCACAGACACGCTGCCTCACTGTCCCAGCATGCTCCTAAAAAGGAGGAGAGCCTCCGGACACATGCGTAAAGACACGCATTTTACAAACACTTCCACAATTTGACAAAGATCTCAGGTTTCCCCAAATCAGCTAATTACCTTTGAAATCTTTTTTTTCCTCTCGCACTCGGCTATCTGTGTACCTTTGTTCTTTCTGCAGTCACTCCATTTTCAAGAAGGGCATAACCGTTTGGTAAAAAACCATTGATGAAATTCTGATGATGAATCTACAAGCGTGTGAGGGGGAAACAACTGCGAGGATTAAACGCAAATCTGCCTAATTAATCATATATCAGCGGGCTGAGATTTTTAAGGCGGCGTGTTATCATTGCTGCGTGTGAGTACCACCCCAGCCCCCCCACTCTGATGCTCATTATCCATCACCTCCTCTCTTCAGCACAACACTCAGTACACGGAACTATTCATTATGTTTGCCACAGACAAATGGCAATTCCTATGTCTGGCTTTGCATGTGAGCTCATAAACAGCGTCGGTGATCGCATTACTCAAACCGCGCTAATTCCTTCAGGCCACGGGACGGTGAGTCACACCATCCCATATACAGTATGCTGTAAAAGTCATTTTAACCACAGCAGGAGAAATTGAGTCCAGGCAGATCGTGAAAAGATGACAGGCTGCAGCTTGCTTGCAAGGTTGGAAAGACAACTATTTGTGTGTGTGCGTGTGTTGGGGGGGTGTAAATACAATCTTAGAAGGCACAGCCGTAGCTAGAGTTCTAGGGGTGAGAGGCCTGTACCCACCCTAGGGTCATGGCACAGAACACAAGCAGAGTGGCCCCTGATGAACTGATGGCTGACTCACAAGCAAATCACATCCTAGACCAGCCAGGCGGCACAGTCAGCAGGACGTAAAAATAGCAAACCAGCTTTTCTGTGCTTTTAATAAAATAAAGGTGCACCAGCAATTATCTTGTGTTTTTAACCTTGACAAAGAATAGAACTCTTGACCCTGACATTGACATATTCTCATATCGTGGCAGTATGGGAAGAATACAAAAAGCAAGTCACAGCAATAAAAACAACAACAACAACAACAACAAATAAAAACGCAAACACTAAAGAAAATCCTGACAGGAATAGCTTTTGGAAGAGGATTTCTACTTCGGAGATAGACAGAAGTAGAAAGTAATAGAGCATGCATGCTGGTTTGCGGGCATGAAGTGAGATGAAGGGGAGGAGGTGGTGATGAGAGCTGAGTCCTCTCTCTATCAGCAGTTAATAAATCATTTGCAGGGGAGCAATATGTCTAGGGACATCCAGGATGCAGATTTAAGATCCAGAGTAAGGATGGATAGAATGCTAGCTGGGGTTTCACACATGATAGGTACGGTATGGACACGCACATACACATACGGCCTCTCTTAAGCCCATAAATAAAGATGGCAAGGAATAAAGTCACTAAGCAGTTAGGCTGTAAAGTAAGTTCCAAAGGGCTAAGATTAACAATAAGGTTGGGAAAAAATACTGGCATTGCAATATGTACATATATACCTCTCATGGTATATAAGCTGTCATTCTGTATTCAAACCGCAACGTTGTCAAGATATCGATACTTAGCTATGCAATGCTCAAGTATGTCATCTTGCGCACTTGACGACAACTTGTGTGAGCTGTGGATTGTTCACTGAGAGCCTCATCAAGATCAACGAGACAAGTTGTTGAAAAAAATCTTGATCCTGTGAGCCAAAGTATGGAACACGTGCTGGCTGGCTGGCTGTGTCCTTTTAAATGTGTATTAAAAAAAGAAAAATGGAGCTGACTGATGAAGCTGGGTGTCATATTTGAGTTTTGCCAGCAGAGACTATTGTTTATTATTTATAGCAATGGTGGGAGTTGCAATCAATACGAAAAACCAAGAGAAACTGAGGGAACATGGGAAATAAAGTAGGACCAATGCAAAAACTAACTCGAACTTCTTGTGTTATGATTTTACCTCTTGGTTCTTCCGCCTGTTTTGCCAATTTTCGGAGGGCTGCAGCGAATCCGGAATGAGCCGACTGGGCAGCTGGGCTTCCATTGGCTACGATGGCGCCATTAAGAGGCGACGGGGTGAGAGGGCTGACCGTCGCCGTTGTACGGGTTGCTGTGGAAATCATTCCTATGGATGGCGACTTTGGCTCATGGCTCATGCCTGTAAATAAAAAGAAGAAAAAGAATAATTGCATTATTCAAAAGAGCTTTGAGGGAAAACTGTCAACTTTTTAGAGGATAATGAGTTACATTCACTCATTTATAACTTAAATAGGTGACAATATTGATATCATTTAAATCAGCTCCAACTTTCTTTGATCAAGATCTACTTTTCAACCTCCCGATACACTTTTTTCCAGGGCACTGACAAAGTGATCCCTCACTACTTTATACGCGAAAAAATGTTTCTTGCACCCTGACAGTATGGTGCTGAGTTTCAGTGACAGCTGGCGCTGATGGGGATTAGTGGTGTGAGGGGCAGAGGCCATTCATTGTATAGCTTGAGGTCAAAGTTTGGAGGTTACGAGGGCAGGTCAACCTTCCCAGCCGCGAACGTAAAAGTCTGGGTGCATGTCTGCTTGAGGTCAAAAGGTGAGACCATAGACAACACTGGAACGGCGACTGCTGCGACACAAGTTAAGTAACTGCGGTACCTAGCGTGTCGACTGTGAATATAATCACAGGTCAAGCGCTCATTAGATTTAGCCCAAGAGCAAAATGGAAAAGGTTGAGATCTTGTAGAAAAGAGTGGTAGAGGAATGAAGGGTTGGCTGCGGTTCTTTTCTTACTGTGTGTGTGCGCGTGTGTGAGTGTGCGTGTGCGTGTATGTGAGTGTGCGTGTGTGTGTTTGTGTTGAAAGGTGACACCGCGTTGACAGCCCTTCAGTCAGTGGAATCCCTAAATGCCAGGAGGGCGTGTGATAGCCTTACATGCTCTGACAATACACACACATTCACATGCATGCCCGACTCATGTTCATATTAGTATGGTTTATGGTTTTCATAAAATGAGCACCCAAAAGAATGACCTACTGACACAACAAAAATGTCAAGAACTTAGTTGTATGAATGGGCTTTATATCTGAGTTTACCCTGCAGGCTGAGTGTGCTAAAAATAGATTATATCCCACCGGAGGGAAGCGGCACGGCACCCCGCATGTGTCTGACACATACACAGCAGTGGATTCATGCATGAGAAAGAGAGAATAACATTTCCAACGGCTCACAGATAGTCCTGCCTGTAACCCTTCAGTTACCCGGTGCACTCCACGTGAACCCGGTGCACAATTAATAATGAAGTCAACAATGACTACCGGCTGAACAATACACACTGCGCCATTAGAAGGGCTGCCGGGTCCTCTAATGCTACTTAGTTAAGTCTCTTCCTGACAGAGAAATTCTAAAAAGGCAGAAAAAGTCAGTTAAACGGGAAAATCAAAGTCAGATGGAATATTTGTCAACTGTACAAATGAATAGACACAAAAAAACACAGAAGGCTGTACTAGGGCGACCGCACACATGAAGCCACATGGTGAAAGGAGACGGACGAGCATAAAGCTTGACAAACAAACAGACAAGCATACATCCGGAGGTCTGGCCCCGGTTCCTGTCACCTCCACTCATCGCAAACCCCCCTCCCTCTCCAAAATGCAAAGAGAAAGAAAGTGTAGTAGTAGTTCCTTACTGCACAAAGGAGCGGAAGCGCCTGGATCCCCCATGTCTGCATCTTCACATTTAGCCCACACAAGCGCGCACCGGCGGCCACTGAGAGGACGCACACCATCTTCCCGCTCGCGTCTCTTGCTCCCTCACGCCTCCGATCTATCGCCACTCGACCGCCCGTCCGGGTTGCTCTCCCACCGCCTGCCTCCCCGTCTTTGGTACTGCCCCTCACAAAGACCCTTCGGAGCTTATCTAACAAAGCAACGCACAGCACGCGCTCGCGCTGCCTATCTCTCCCCTCCGTGTCCTCGCTCTCTCCCTCTGAGTGAGAAAACAGAAATTCTTAGCCTAGCAGCTGCTGCGATGTCACATGACCTCAACCCCCCCGCGTCGCTGTCCCCCCAACCCACACAGACATAAACCTCCCTCCTTCACACTCTCCCTCCTCTTCCTCCACCCCTCAACCTATAATTCCTAAACCATTTGTAGATAACAGACACAGGCATGCATGGCTTGCCAAGGTAAGCTGGGGGAGGGGGACAGCGGGAGAAGATGCTCAGCCGCTTGCCACGCCTGACCCCTTTGCCGTGCGCGTATCTATTGATGCAAATCCAGAACTATGGGTTGTTCGATTCCCTTTCCTCCTTGGCACAAAAAAGGCATGTTGTGGCCTGTAACGAGCCCTCAAGCATTGAGGAACCATGGTGTTAGGAACTCTGCCCACAATGAGAGATCTAAATTAAGATTACTTTATAGGCATAATTGGTGCGTCGTAGCTAATTTGACAGCACAAAAAACAATGGAAACCAAGGAAAAGGGGATTTCCTTCAACTAAACTGAGATATGTTCTTGTTATGGGGATAATACTAGTGGAGTTTTTTGGGGAAAAGTACAAGAAAAGCTTCTGCCCTGCTCTCACTGCAAGTCTGTGAATAGGTCATTTTCTGTGACTTCCTGCTGTCTCTTCTTTTTTCCCTCAGAAAAGCTAGAGATGGTGGGTAACAGAGATGACAGCAGAAAGGCACTACCTTTGGGGCAGAGCTGCAGCAAAATGGAGGTGAGCACTGATCCAAAGGCCACCTAAAGGGCTCCTCTGTTCCTTAGGACATGCTCTTGCTCTATCTCCTCATCATCATACACCTCAGCTGTTCTTATCATGAGGACACCACAATCATAGATTTGACTCAGTTATATACTGTCAAAACAATCCAATATCCCAATGATTTGATCTTCAAACTCTTCATGAATCGATGAGGTCATTGCTGTGAAGACCATTAGCACCTTTTGCATCAGGTTTATCTTTTTCTGTGACATGAACACTATGACTGATGCTTATTTTACAAAACTAATTAAAAAAATAGAACTACCATGCAAAATTATGGTACCCAAACCCTGTCCAGTAATACACCAAGTGTGGCGGCTCTTGAAATGTGCAGCAGATGGCGTCATCTCCCAGTTAACTGGTAAATAGCCTTGCTTTTTTTAAATCCAGCTACATGCAAGACAGGAGGGAAGACACTGTGTGCCAGATAACACACAAGCGTCCAAGAAGATGTGGATACGTAATGCTTTGCGAATGGCACTTAACCTCAACAGTTGCACTGGCAATCTAATTATTAAAGAGGAATCTTTTACAAACCTAGTGTCCTTGTAGTTTAACATCCTCAGGGAAAACAAAAGTCTGAAAAATGGAATTTACTGTACATAATGATCCACACATGAATACATGCATGATCTAGACAGATTGACTACTATATGACATATAGTAAACACACAGTTTTAACATTGCCAGAGTAAACCAGATCACTAACCCTCTTCATCATATAAACACACAGTTGCACCTTTTAGCGGTTAGAATACAGATGACAGTATTCTCTCCATCACTCACAAAATAAATCCTCTTTGCTCCGGTCAGCGTGGAGATAATGCCATGGCAGCTTTGGAGAATGGTTAATCTTTAACCAGAAAGGGATTTGCCTATCAGCTTGTTAAAACTAGCGGCGGTAACCCAACGGACAGATCCATCCGTCTACCAACTAGTCTCTGCCAAGTTGAACAAAGTGACACTGGGAAAGGATCGCCGCCTCCAACTGTGAAAGCACCGCTCAGTTCAGTTTTAACAAGCTTGGCATACTTCGGTTTTAGCATCCGTCTCATTCTGGTCACACAAATATGACTGCAATTCACCGACTTCCCACATTTGGCAAGGAAGGTAGCGAAACACGTTTTCAAATCGAGCCATTGTACAACAATCTTAGTGTTTGTTGACTTCCCCACTGTATTCGTGGAACAAACGCACTATGTGCACTGTACTAGTTTTTCCAGTCATTTGCTTGAGGCGTTTGAATATTAGAGACTCTAGTTAATGATGTGAACTTTTCCAACTTGTCTTTGTTTGTGGAAGAGGTTTAACTACACAAGTTTTAATGTTTTTGTGTAACCATGGAACATTTTGTGACAGCAAGTTCAAAAAGAATGTTCAGGTCCAACAATTTGATAACTATTGAAAGGGGGGAAAAGAGTAGGGTAAGGCACAACCTCCATTCTCGAATAGATTCGCTTCCTGTCCTGATGAAATTAGCCAGCGTTAAGTAGCTCAGCCTCTCATAAGGGAGGGATTTTGGAGTTAGTGTGATGAGAGCATGTCATCCGTACCTAACAGCTTTGTTAGCTTTACAGACAAGGCTATCCAAGGGGCATGGGCATGTAAGAACACGTCTTACTTTAAAAACATGGGTGTCATAGAGGAATATAAGTGAGGTGGTCAATGTAATCATAAACAATGAGAAAAGGGTACTACTGCCTTCTGAAATAAGAATAAAGAGATTGTATGATTTTGCCCCCTCCATGTACCAAACTGAATTTGAAATAAAACACAACTTACAATACTTGAGTCAAGCGAGGACTTTGACATTATTGCTGGAAGGTTGTAAGAGTAAAAGTAAAGTAAGTGAATCAGATTTGAATTTGGGATTTGAAGGGACATGGAAAAACAATAATCACATCAGACTTTGTGAGTGTCAAATTATAGTAACGAATCTTAGAATATTGTTGGATCTATATCAATATATTTACTGGTTAAGTAAAATCACAACGGATTCTATCAAAATGGTCAAATACCTCAAGTTTTCTATTTTTTAAGGCGTAATGTGACCAGTCGTGCTAAATGTACATATTTACGTAAAATAGTAAGTGTTGTATTATAATGACGGGAGGCCCTTAAATTGGATCTTGTCAGACGCCGCAATGCGTATTGTTTTCCAACTGCTATAGTTTATCACTCACTCCCTCACAAAAAGGCAGGATAAACCTGCTCTGGGGGTTCCGGGTTTGTTTGACTTCAAAGATGAGATGTCAGGGCAATCTAGCCTCTAGCACGAAAAAACGGATGTGCCTGTTTGCGTGCTAGCAAATGCGCACACACCTGCAAGCACATGCACGCCACCTCATTTGCATGATGGCAAAGGCCAAGAAATCATATCAAGGAAATCCTGCAGCAGTAGCTTCTTGGCTGACGAGCTGAAGCGAGAGAAGGGAGACAATGAGAAACAAGAAAGGGAGGCGCAAAAGAATCAGGAAGCGAGCATTGCCTGTGTGAGGGCAGTCATTATACAGCAGGCCTCCATTATGCATGCTACAGCTAACAGAGTACATCTCCCTCTGACCTCACTTTCTCACTCTTTAGCACTTGCAGTCAAAGACCTACACACATACACCACCACGCACATTCCACAAAGGCAATATGTAAGGAAGGTTTAAGTGTGTTCGTGTTCTCATTGTTCAACCCTCACCTCTTCTCTTGCGCTGATCTAGTCACACTGCACACATCACACTACCACAACCACCACCACCACCACAGCCACCACTTCAACCTGCCTGCCAAGCGGCTTTCAACAAAAACGCACATTTCAAAAGACCAGCCGGCAATTCTTCTCTCGCATCACCTTCCTCTCCACAGAGAACCGGTGTCTTGGGTGGAGCCACGAACTCAGGTGATTTATTTTTCCTCCTCCCGACATCTGACTCACCCACCCCGACAGCGCCATTTCCTCTGTCTGTTAATTACATGCTGGCTGTGGAAGAGGTTGCTGCGTGTGTTTGTGAGCGTGCATGTCATTGAGGAGTGTGTGGCTATGTTCTCAAAGACACCAGCGTGGGTGCGTGACAGCACAGTCTGGTTACGCTTGACAACGCCGCTTAGGGTGCAAGCACACATATGCAGGCGCACGCAGTACCACGCGCACATTAGAGCCTTCTGTCTTCTCTGGCTCACATGGTCCAAGTCCCAGGAGTCAGGCTGCTGTCTGCGCTCTCTCGGCAACTTCTCGCTGAGGGGGACGCGGCCCCCGCTGCTCCCCTAATGAGGGGGCCAGCTTCAGCACCAGCCCAGCTGTTCGACTGAGAGGAAGCAGGGAGTCCACTCCTGACTCATCCGTCCTCGCCGTCATCATCTACACCGCAACAAGGCGCCCCTGACCTTGTCTCTTAAGCACCTGCTGGAGTGAGGCAGGAGAAGGTGGCAGTGCAACAAGACGTGACAGATGTTGAGCATGTGAACTCAAACGCCTAAATGGAAGCAAACAAGTCGAACAGAAGCATGCCGTTGAGCATAGTTCAGTTCATGTTTGATGCATCTGTGATCCTCTACACATAGGCTGCGACACGTTAAAAGGAGCAGTCACAATTTGAGTATTTTTACAGTTAGCGGATATTTCACTCTCCAACTCCACACCTGAAGTGAAGTGTGAAATAAATTAAAAAATTGAATACATTAAGTCATTCAAATGCTTGAATGTTGTAGAATGTTGTTCGCCTGAAATAAAAATGCCTCCACCTTTTTCATCCTGGGAAAATAAACAGGTGGTGGCACAAGGTGGTTGTAATTTTGTCATGACACACGACCCCATTAAAGAGATGATACCCTACAATTTCAATTTGTTAACTCTACCGTATCTGTAAGACACATTTCTAGTAAATTCTAATAATATAATATCGCATCATTAATTATGTGAGATGTGATTAATGAATTTTATTTTTAAAATGCAAAAATTCTTCTAACCGCTTGATCTTTAATAAATTTGCTTCATTAATGTTTTAACAATTATGCTAAAGACATTTTGGTTAAAATCTCACACACACATCCCACACTTTTATGTTCTCTTTAATGCTCAAGGTGTGATAAAAGTGCAATAGAAAATGTATAATAAATTCAATAGCATGACCTTCATGTCTTTAATGAATAGCGACACATGATATAGTCATTGAGAAATGGAATGAAGGACCACATTATCGCCAGGCTTTAGTTTAAATATGAGCAGTGATGAATAAAAGAACAGCTCTACCTGTGCAAACAGCAGCCAGATAAGACAAACAGGCAATACGGTGAACACGGAAAGTTTGTGTGCGTGTTGAGTCAAACACACAATATGACAGTCAGCTGATTTAGCTGATGTCACAAGGGGCTGGGGTGTATATGTGTGTGTGTTTCAAGTGGCAAACTGACAACCCATGTTCAGGCAAGATAGAGGCAGAAACAGCCAGGGGCGAAGGATAAAATGATGGCGTGATAGCAGTAGAAAAGGTCTTTGTTAAAAAAAAAAAAAAAAAAAAGCAATGTGCAGCGCAATGTTAGGTTCGACAAACGAGTAAAAAAATGTGCGTACACAAGTGGTATATAAGTTATGTAGTGAGCACGATCACATTAATAATAGGGAATGAGAAATCGGTGAGGGCAGGTAGTCAAGGATGGGTCACTGTTGAGTGTGTATCATTCCCTTATCTAGTGTGCTCATGTTGCTTACCCTGTTTGTTGAGCCACTGCTTATCAGCCCCCACGGCACGACAAAAGCCGGCTAACACAAACCAACCAATATCTACAGGTATCTAAATGCTTTGGTGTTGTGAATAGAGCAAGAAAAAAACTGGGTCTGCCTTAAGTAGTGGGGAAATTTGGCCTGTGGCTTTCTGTAAAAAAAATAATACTAATCCTTTAAAAAAAAAAGGAGTTTCAGTAACGCTGCAAAAACACAAGGTAAAGTGTGACAAACAAATGAAGGTTCCATTCTTAACTGCCTCGCAAGCAAATATTAACCACACCCTGCCCACATATGGACGAGTGAGTTTTGTTACGTGAAGTCACACAAGGACACATGTCCGTGACAGGGGGTCTATAAAGGAAGCACACGGAGGCCAGTAAACAAGCAGGGATGGACAACACTGGGAAATGTAAAACACAAAGCTGTATTTTTTTAAAGAACGGAAAGTGTCGGTTGTCTTGCGGTCTTGTTTGTCTCTAAATCTTATGACTTGCTTGTACAACCATTTCATTCAAGCGGGTAAAGCCACCAAACAATACCCAAAATGGCTCAAAATCCCAGACAGAGACAAAACCTAGAGAGAGGCGAACAAAAATGGTGACATGAGGGGAAAGAGTAGTGCGTTTTGGCCAAGCAAAACCTTCATTTCCTAAACATCCTATAGTGGTTTCTCCATTATTCCACAGGCAGACCACATAGCAACGCTGCCCTGACAGACAAAACGAGTGGTTTGCATGGGGAACCTTCTGCATACTATCTCAGGACAATGTTTTGAGATGCTAGTCAAATGGGATCTTCTCCCAGTAAAATAAATGCCGTCCTCTCCATTGAGGAACTATGCAAAGCCATGCAAAAGGCCATCTTTTCCTCTCGCTCACTTTACAGTCAATGCTATTCAAAGCCATCAATGGGTGCCGTTGATAAGGAAATGCAAAGTCAGTCACCTTTGACTCCATGGTTCCTTGTGTAAACACTACAGGGCGATGCTTGGGACTGTGCTAATCACTCTCTAAACAGCACCAGGTGCTGTCACCACAGACAAACTGTCACCGACACCCTCCTAAAAGCAGCTGCCGTCTTGCCCCCAGACACTTACCACCTTACCACATTGCAGGCTAGCTCAACGCCACAAACTGCACAAAAGGCTTCAGAAAAAAACACGGACGGTGTTAAGGAACGTCTTCAACGAATTTGAAATGCCACGTCAGGAGCGGGAAAAGCCAGCTTTTCATGCATCGCATCATCCACTTATAGTGCAGAAATCTGAGGAGAAATCCCAGACAGACAATATTTTTTCCCCTTTTATAAATGAGCACATTTACATACACTTAAAACTGAACAATAAAAACAAGACAAATGTTTGGAAACCAATGTCAGCATTTCAGTCTCATTCGCGGGCTATATCTTGCTATTCATGCTAGACTCTATGCAATTTGTATGCTTGGTCTTTGTTTCTGCTAAATTAAAAAGAATAACCCTCCCTATAATGCGACTTAAGGTCTGAAAAATACAATATTCCATCTTCGCTCAGAAAAAACCTAAAGTCACTAAAGTGACTAAAGCTTCAAATGCACATTTTATCTTACCTGATAATAATGATTGATAGTGAATGTATACACAACAATATATTGAATTAAGTCTGTTTTTTATTAAGTCACTATGTGAAAAAAAGGTCAGTGCACTTGATAACCAAGGTAGCACTGCACAGTTAGAGGTGTCAGAAACCAGACTAATATCACAAAACATATGTCTCAAATCCAACTGTAAGCTACAGCTTTTCCACTTCAAAATAATCCGATAAGATTTGAACAAACCTTTCTGACCTACTCTGTAACACCTTCACGTACAGGTACAATTTGTCAGGAATCTACCTCAGCTCTGTGACTTTAATGACCTTGATGGCATCCACATCTTCAAAAGGAGTGTCCTTGATTTTGGAAACGCGTATAAACAGCTACACTGAGACAGGCCAAGTCGGGTAGCAAGGTTTCTCCCGCACATTGATGTTCTTGGCCAGAAACTGTCGGATTCTCCACACATTGCCCACAACCCAATTTCCGGCCACAATTCTCCCTACCCCTTGCTCACAAAACACGGCAAAATGCAGATGAGCTAACTCACAACAAATTAAAACTCAGGAGATTGGGTTTGTAACATTGTGTGAAACCTGTTTCGGTACTTTTCCAATACACCTTGTCTGTCAGTTCAACAATAAAAATGATTAGTCAACAGTATCAAACTCACTTTGTTTTGGGGGCCACATTCCTGCCAACTTGATCTCATGTGGGGCGGACCGGTTTATTTTTGGCCATAAAAAGGTAACTTAATGGCACTGAAAGATAAGTATCCACAGTCATTTTAAGTGAATTTGACCTATATCCTTGACAAAGGGCAGTGAGTTAATTTTGAAACACTTCTTGATCATTTCAGGGTACTTAAAGGTCACTTCCTGTAAATTTTGGATCATTTTCTAATGAATTTGGGGAAATTTCTAGGCTGGTTCCTGTATGACGGATTTTTGCCCATTTTCAGGTTGCTTCCTGTCAGTTTTTCGGTATTTTAAGGTTCCTTGTTAACCCATTGGCTGAAAGAACAAATATGGCATTAGTTCAGAAAATGAGTTTTACAAATTTGATTTTTAGAGCGCCTGTGTCAAAAACATTTAATAAAATCATTTAATTTTCTATGTAGAGGATGAATGACCTACATTGCCACAAAGACAGTCAGAACATCCCTGTGGGCCAGATTGGACCACAGGCAGGCCGCTTCTGGCCCGCGGGCCTTATGCTTGGCACCTCTACTTACTAGACAGTAGTACGCCAGTGATGCAACAGCAGTGCGTATTTGCCTGCTGTGTGTTGCCAACCGCACTTGAGGAGAAAAAAAGCGTGCACGAGGTCCCGATGAGTGGCATGCGCGCGCCCCAAGAAGCAGCTGTTGAGCGTGCCCGCGCTTCAAGTGAAGTGAAGGCGCGCCCGTGGGAAGTGATTCAACACGCTCCACCTGCCGTGGGCGGACATACGTGCACACACTAAACACACGTCAACAAACAGGGTCATATCCTTCACTCCAAGGCACCCAATGGATCTTAACAACATGCATTTCCAGACGAGCACGCACAATTACATGAGCTTGAAACGAGCCAGTGTCGTGGAAAAGCTATACACATACTTTACTTCACATTAAAGGATCATTCAGTAAAAGCAAGGCGCGCGGTTGTGTTTTGCATAATAATCGCAAAAAGCCCTGCGGTCATTTGAAGTTAATTCGGGTGGCTGTGACGGAGGGGGGTATGGGGGTCATCCCTTCAGGCTAACCTGCTTTTAAAAGACAATTGTCTGGAAAGGAGCACGAGAACTAAAGGCTTCAGTTGCAATGGCTTTTGCTTCCCCTTCCGCACTTCTCGCAAAGAATGAGCGCTCGACGACGGTTGAAAGGGAAGGAAATTTAAAAAAAAAAGATTACTGCCGTTTGCTCGATGTCCTCCAGACTTCCTTTTACTACCCCTCGCCGCATGTTCGTTGAAGGCAAACAACATGCCCAAACATCCCCCTGAAAGGGCTTCCAAACACAGCAAGGTTTTTGCACTCACCGTAAACAGCGAGAACGGGCTAATTCCGGGGTTAACAATTTACAAACTTCCTGCCGTCGATGGCAGCGGAAACGCGGATACATCCATCCGTCGAATAGTCCGACTTTTGTTGTAACGCAGGAAGCTCCAGCGAGGAGCGGAGAGGAAGAAGAGAAGCTGGCCGGCTGCTGGGAGCCGAGCCGAGCCGGGCGCCGGTGGGTGGGGCTTCCTCGCAGGCGGGGGGGCGGACAGACGGACAGACAAGCTCAAGGGGGCGGGGTCATAAGCACCTGCTCCCCCGAAGCCACGCCCTCGGGACCAAAACACTGACCTCGCCCTGCGCCCCCTCCTACATGGAGTCAAGAAAGTAGCGACCACTTCTTAAACCACACACTTCTTGCTAGCAAAGTGCACAATTATTGGGGAAGTCACTACTTTTGTTCAATTATTTTACGTCAAAAAAGAAGGGTGACCCGGCGACCGAGTGGTTAGCACATCGGCCTCACAGTTCTGGTCTGTCCTCACTGCGTGGAGTTTGCGTGTTCTCCTTGGGTATGCGTGGGTTTTCTCCGGGTACTCCGGTTTCCTACGACATCCAAAAACATGCAGGTAGGCTGGTTGAACGCTCTAAATTGCCCTGTAGGTACGTGTGTGATTGTGAATGGCTGTCCTTTCTCCCCTTGTGCATTAAGGGTGTCCACTCCCTGGTGCCCGAAGTTAGGTGAGAAAGGCTCAGCACCCCCTGCGACCCTTGTGAGGATAAGCGGTTCAGAAAATGAATCAATGAATTAAATCAAAATTAATTACAACTTCAATGACTGAAAACAATATACTCAGGTTATTGCCCCGAAAATACTGTAAAGTAGATTTTCTTTCTAATTCCATAGAAATTAACTCATAACCTGTCATTGACAAGCTAGACATCCAATTCATTTAAAATGGGAAACATGGTTGAGAATATTCATCTTTCGATGTCATTCACAGCACAAGATGAGGAATCATTATGACTGGGAGTCCCAGTCAAAATGGATTGGACGCCTAGCGCCATCAATGGCAGTCAATGAGATAAAAGTGTCCTCTGAAGGGTGAATCCACAGTACTGTAAACGTATCATATTCAAATAAAGCCCACAGCATCACCTTTTATGGCTCAAAAGCAAATAGTATATCTACTTCCAACTTTCTTGCTAAACAGGTTTGTTCTTTCCATTTGGGCACACAATATGTACCGAAAAGCCACATTTTAAATTTGGTGAAAGTTAAACATACAGTATATAGTTGTATATTTAGAAACAAATGAAAAAATTCAACTTGCAGGGATTTGACTACTTTTTTAACACAGTATCTATAAGTGTGCAATAATTTCCCATGAAATCTGTCTTCAAATTCAAGGAGTGAAATATTTGAAGTACAAGCAAATGCAACTATATTATCACCTTTTCATATTATGAAATGGTTCTCAGTCATAATCCATGTTGTTCATAACAGTTGTTGTTGTTGTTATTTATTTATTATTCCTATTTTGTACATTATATCAATCCGAGAAAATCCTCATCTAATCTTGTAAATCTCTCAAAACATCTGAAAGCACCGAGATAATGGGAATGATGACTTAAACCAGATTAACTATTGAAATCACGTCTATTTGAAATAAGCAACAGCTGCCAGGTAAATGATATTTTTGTCAAGATAGTCAATCAATTACGGTGTAATAAACACACAGCAAGGAGAGGTAATACGTGAATTGTCCACAGGGGGACAGGCATTAACCAGGAGCACATATTGAATGCCTCAAACGACAAGCTTCATAAAACCTCACAACTCCTTCCTGGTTCATCAATGGTCTTACTGTGGATTAGATAGCATCGGGTCCACAGTTTGTGCAATCAAAGCCACTCTTGTAAGCGCTAAAGACGGACTGTTCTCCCAAAGCCAGGGATGGATATTTGGATTAGATAGGCAAGGTCTCAGTAGGAAGTAGGTGGAAGCTTTTTAAATGGCAGTGGATTCATTGTTAAGTAGAAATTGTGGGGCTCATTCTACAGCCTGCATGACACTCGTTAGTTAGAAGTAAAGATAGCTGACTGGAAAAAAATATAATACTAATTCAAATTCTTCAAGTAAAAATTGTGGGGCTCGTTCTACAGCCTGCATGACACTAGTTAGTTAGAAGTAAAGATAGCCGACTGGAAAAAATATAATACTAATTCAAATTCTTCAAGTAAAATAGGACAGATTACTTAGCCCGTTAACTGCCATTTTACGGCGATAGATGTCCAATCCATTTGAAAAGGGAGGTTGGGAATGACAATGGCAGTCAACGAGTCAAGAAAAAATACCACTTAACCCATAATAAGTCAAAAATATTTTGACAAAGTACATTTTGAATCGTTTTTTTTAGGTAATAAAAGTAAAAAGTCTTCCTAAAAATAAAAGCACAAACACGTGAAAACTCTACTTAAAAATAGGTACTACTTTTACTTGACTGCATCCCACCACTGACCCCAGCTAATGTAGGTGCTTTAGATGTCATGACCTTACTCTAAAATGTGTGTAAGGACGCACTTGTGCAGTGTGTTCTAATGACTGTGTGTCTTGTCTTTCATCCAAGTGCTAGTGTGTCCCTCACCTCTATTTGACCTGCCTGCCAGTGAGAGCGAGCAGGTACGATGCGGCAGAGAGACCTCCGTCTCTGATCTGCTTCGTGCCGTCTGTGCGCACGCTCCCACTTGGACAGCTTTCCCCACACTGACAGAGCCTCCTTCTGTTAATTTAGTCACACAGGCTCGTGTCAAAATGTCTTTTACTTAGTAATTAGTTTAATTTTGTCCTGCCCCTTCCCCATTCGCCACCAATAAGCTTTAGCAGTTGAGTAATTTCTGGTGATTAGTGTTTGCTTCAAGTGATAAATTGAGACTCATTTCACACTGCTACCACAAATGTATACTATTTCTGTCCACATTTTTTATCTTTGCATTGTATACGTGTAGCTAATGTTGTGGCCACCACCTTCAATTTTTTGCCTAGCCGACCCCCAACGTGATTACCTTCTATCGACCCTACTAACATCCTTCTTTAGTGCTGCAGCCTTTACCCTCACCCCAACTCCCCCCACCCGACTCTCCCCAGCAGCAGACCTGGCCCAAGGCATCGTTTGCTTAATTTAATAAAGGGGCTTAAGCTTTTGAGAGGCTTTTGAAGGATCTCGCTGCTGTTACATTCATTACAATCTATCAGGCACAGGAGACAGAGACAGTATGGCAGTGGAAGAGCAGGTTGAAAGAGCGAAGGCTGCAAAAAATAATTGTGCTAATTATTACATTTATGCCTATTTGTCCTGATATTATGGCAGCTCCCCCTACTCAGGATGCCTCAATTCACCTCCTTGAACTCCCTAATGCAACAACTTGATTATGGGGTTGACAAGTGGCAGCTCTTTTAGCCCTCCCCCGTGGGAGATTGGCTGAAAAATGAATATATGATAGTCTAGTATATAAAAGAAGTCACGCTTGTGGATTTTCATCAGCCATCCTCCCATCAGGCTTTCATCCAGATTATTCCACATCCAAATCAGAAAACAAGATTCACACCATTGGCTGCACAATATAATGCCGTCCAGTACACAACCTGCATCAAACAAGGGTAATAATAATTTCCAGTACCATTGGATTCATTCCACATATGTATTAGTGTGGTTGTAGTCCAGTATTGTTGAACTACACTGCATCAAATTGAGGGATGTTTTTCATATTTTCGTTAGCTTACAGCCATGAAAGAAACTTATAGTTGAGAATGCAGTGCATTTCCACGTTCAACTGCGACCGTGGTAATTTTTTTAAAAAAATGAATAGCTCTCCGACAATGTCAATCTTAACAGTGTTATATTTCTAATGGCACATATCCTGCTACAGCCTGTGGCTTTTATGTGTGTATGTAAATGAATATTTACCCAGCTACGGCTGGATGACTGGCTAGGCCACTGTGTGCTCCACGTTCTTCCCTGGCAGCTAATAGAGGTAATTAACATGCTGATGAGAAGTTGAACCAACAGCAGGGGAGGAGCCCGGCAATGTGACAGGTTAAACAAGGATGTGGTGGGAGAAAAGAAAGCCTTGTGTTTTTTTTTCCACCTCCGTGAAGAAGGACTGCCTTTCATCTCCAGTGTGTATAAAAATACACGCCAGGAATTTTGTGGGTCTAGCGAGATAATCTGCTTTAAATCTATTTGACATCACAGGAAAGTTGCATCTTAACTGCTGTCCCATCTATGTAATCATATACAGTAGGGTTGCCACAAAAGATTATTTTGATAATAAAATAAGCATTTTTTTTAGATTAGTCGACTAATTAGTTCATTTATAAGTCACCTTAGTTACTGTTTATATTACAGAAATCAGGAAACTGCTTTAAAATTAACTACATTTAAAATAGATTACAATAATATATTATAATTAAATTAAAAAATAAAATAAACTTGTAAGAATCTTTACAAAGTGCTGACCGGCATCCATCACCCTGAATTGCAGCAAATGAGTCTAGAAGCTAAAAAGCGTATTTTGATTATTATGATGTGTATACCATGTCTCTTAACGTTTGACTAGCAAAATAATTGGTTGTTGATTTGACCACTGATTACCATATTTTGCTGTTTAATATACCTTCCCATTTAATATACCCGGGTATATTAAACGGCAGGGGTACATTAAATGGCGCACAAATGGGAAGGTACGATCCACTATGCACTCTTTATGCCGTGACGGGTGCATCAACGTTTTGCACACTAAAACTACTTACTGCTCAGGTTAAAACTACTGACTGCTGAATAAAGTCTGACTTGGAATTTTAATGAACTTAATATCTATAATTATGCCCCCAAGAACACCATACAAATCTTGCCAAAAAAGCTGAGTTGCCATTTAATATACCCGGGTATATTAAACAGCAGGGGTATATTAAATGGCGCACAAACGGGAGGCTCAAAAACGCAAAAAATCATTTAATATACCCGGGTATATTAAACGGCAAAATACGATAGTTGTAAGTATACAGATAACATACAGATCTGAGATAACAATCTAAGCTTTGTGGATGAGACGTGGCTAAACAAAAGGAATAGGGAGGAAATGTATAGCTTGAACGTTTTTAGCTCTGATCCCTCCTGTCTACCCGCGTGGATTTGTGTGTGCAATAGGGGGAGTGTGGCGAGGCCTATTCACAGACATGGTGGTAATAGGCTGGGGGGAGCCAGGATGTGTCTGAGCCACTGACCTGCCCATTAGCTCTCTCCACTCCGTTAAGCCCTCACATCGATCACCCAGCCGCACATCATTGATCTGAAAAAACAGGCACACGAGCACTACACACTCTCTGCCTCTTGGTCATTGCGTCTGTGCGTGTGAGGGTAGGGGAGAAAGTAAAGATACTTTATACCTTTAGTTTTATATCTATGGATGATACAAATATGCTCGTAATGCCACTCACAAAAGGGATGAAGGGGGTATTTTAAAAAGCATGTTGTAACGTTCTCTAATTATTTAAAGGCATTCCAGCCTCAGCTGTGACAAAATGATCAATGTGTGCTCCTTTATTAGACATGTTGGTGGATGTTAATTGTTAGCTGTCAGTGTGAAGACTTCAAGTTCGGTGGCAGTCTTTTAACTTTGCTTGCGATTACACAACAGGAATGATCACACACTTACAGACTTTGGCGCTGCCTCCATATGAGTTTAGACATTTTATTGTACTCATTGCTGGTTCAGATTAAGGAAATGAAGGACGAAGCTCAGCGAATGAGAATACAGGTATAAAGAAGGGAATGATAATGAAGACAGGAGCGAACCAGATGGAGAAGCCGATGCAGACCGATCAACACAGCAGATGTGAATACCTACTTCTTTTAAAAGGATCTGTTTCCCTAAGCTATTGGTGTTATTTTTGCATATGTATCACTTTAAAAAGAGCTTCCAAATACAAGTAAAAAAAAATCTGTGTCCAAGTTATGAAGCCTCAAGCCTTGGAAATCATCTAATTGAAAGTCAAAATGATCAGGAAGTTTTTGTCAGTACAACTAATGATGAATGGCATTTTTTAAATACATTGCAAACAATTAAAAAAAACATTTATCATGTCTGCCTTCTAAGCACATCATGGAACATTCACACACCTCTCTAACAAGCAAAAAGATGGTGCAAGCCAAACCAATTATCTTTGTAATTATGAATTAACTGCAAAGCAAATTCTGCCCCCACACACTGTTAGTTCTCCAAATTGAGCTGATGAGTGGGGGTTACTCAAATCTAAACAAAATCATTTAGAAAAGACCTCCTCATGTGCCCACTCGAATGATCCGGCGATGAAAGTTACGAGCATGCGACTGTGCACTGCTTTTCTGGGTTGCCACACATCGCAATACAGCACTGTGTGCGGAGGAAATGCGCAGTTATAAGACACAGCGGAAGGGGTGTGTGTTGATGAGCCAGTGTGAGTTCAAGCCCATGCTAATAGGGTAATTGCATTGATTCCCATTTAGCGGCACCCTCTGATGTTATTTACAGCATTTAACCTAATGAAAAAAGGCCTTCCGCTCCTTTCTCAGCTCACTTTTTTTCAAGCTGTGACATGCCACTAAACAATTATCTCAAACATTCTGTACCTTTTCACAACTGGAAAAACTACTGCATATACATATTTTATCCAGTGGTGCATACAAGGCACTCATTGTTTCAGGTATCACATGTCCCTGTTGTATCAGGCCTGTTGGCAGAGGCAATGAGCTTGTTTGAAGTGGCCATGTTTATCTGATGAGCCGTACATGTCAGTTGTAGATGTCAAGAAGGAATTTGTTTATAGACGTTAGAGGGGTCAAATGTCAAAGAAAGTCATTGATTGATAAAGACTGCTTTCATTTTATCAGCTTCATTTACCATGTTTTTTCCCCTATAACCCGCTACTTTTTCCTCTCTAGTTGGACCCTGCAGCTTTAATTTAGAAGTGGCGTATTTACTGATTTTTGGGGAGCAAGTAACATCATTCATTCATTCATTTAGACCAACCTGGATTTGAACCCAAGACCTCCCTTGTTAGGCCAACGCGCAAACCACTCATCAACCGGGCCACCCGAACATCATTAATTCATGCAAAATTCTTCATTCATCCAATTTCGGCATCTCGACCCATCTTGATGTCATTACCACTTGGGGTGCGTTCAAAGTCTCCATCAGCTAGCACAAGTGCTCCATTATAACAGCACTCGAGGTCCTGTGTATTTGCAGCTGGTAGCACTACATTATCAAAAGAATCCTAGCCAGAGATAGCATTCCCCTGGTTATTCCCCTAGTAATTTCCAGGTACGTGATGACTTGTCAAGCAAAGAGCATTGGCGCGACTACATAACAACTAATTATGGCTAACGATGAATTCTAGGCCTAATTCAAAAGGAACTTGTCCATGACATGGCTCTCGGCTATTAAAAACAGTGTCTTAAGTGAGAAAAAGATTCATCACCGTGAGGTCTTAACAGCATTTATCTATCCATCTTATTCCTAAAAATATTTAAAATGAAAAACATTTTACCTGTAAAATACAAAGCAGCTACTAGGGTATGAGAGTCAATAGGATGAATCCAATTAATCTTCCAATGTCCTTTTTTTAAATGTGTACTCCTGCTTTTCATATATTATAGTATATGACTATTTCAGGGAGAGGGAGTGTAGGATTTATCACCATGCAGAGGACAGGTGTTGTAATAGCGCTACATTAATGTGGTGCTCACGTCCATAACACAGACACACTTCATCAGGCTCATCATCACTACTCTGCACACATCAAGTACAGTGCCAAGCATTTTGGTAAACAGGAAAGCACAATGGAAGGTCTGACTGGTTCATAAAGTAAATGACAAAAAGCAATCGGACACCTGGCCAGTACAAAAATAGAGAGCAAAAGAAAAAGGTCAGGACTTCAGTTCTTTCAAAGTACATTTACCAAAGCATTCCTATGTAGGGGCCACCAATTCAGGGTGTACCCCGCCTCCCCCCGATGTCAGCTTGGATAGGCTTAAGCACCCCCTGCGACCGTTGTGAGGATAAGTGGTTCAGAAAATGAATGAATGAATGTCTATGTAGCCTTAGCGATGTTTAACTAAGGAACATTGCTTTTGTCAATTATTGCTATGCATTTGGTAACTTAATCTTCACATATGATTCTCTCATTCTATTCAAGGGCTGTGTGGGTGATTTAGTGGCTTGTTATAACAGTGGAGAGTACATTTGTGTGTAAATGTGTGTAACAGTGTATGGAATGGAGCATATGTCATTTGGGTTTATTCAACAAGCGGCCTCTTAGAATTCAGATTATCACAAACTTTAGCAAACTCCACTAGAGTGCCTTGAAGTAGAAGTGAATCAACTTTTCAAGACAAGTCAAGTTTAATGGTGACTTTAATAAAGGCTTCAACCTATTTAATCCTTCTTCAGAAAAGTAGTGTGGAGTATGCTTATTTAATGGGGACATACATTAACACAATCTATTGATCAGCTACACACCATATGCAACATGAGTAGCGTTCTTAAGTATAGGCGAATGGAAAAAAGAAAAACAAAGCCAGTAGACTAAACTATTCATCAAACCCAATTGTAAAACATTGGAGGAATGTGGATGATGGAAAGTCTTATGATTAACAAGTGACAAGTGCTGTTATTAACTTTTGTGTTCTAAAAAGACCGGAAACTGCGGCAACATCCATCATTTTGTCGCAATAAGAAGTGAATGCTCTGGCCCGATTAAGTTCACAACTTAAGAATACTACAGAAGCAGAGGTGCTTCTATTACATTCCACAGAATACCCATTTAGAATGGTATGTCCAGCAGTTAGAACATAATATTAGACAAACAACAGCAAAAATCAGTTACACAGGAATTATTATTTTTTCTTTTTTTCCATTAAAGTATGATGATCACATAAAGCCAGGCAGCGTGACCTAGCCACTGTACTCTCTAATGACCTCTATTGTTTGTTGAAAAGGACAACAGTTTAATATTTTGCAAAGGTATAACACTTGAAATCCCATCTGTTGAGGCGGTAGCACATTTGAGTATCCTTTTTTGCCATTGGAAATCTTCACCAAGTAATGCTGAGGAGACACTCAAAAAGATCAACTAAGTGGGGACTAGTTTAAAACGAGCGAAAACCGAGACGAGTTAAGGATGAAAGAATGAGACTATATTTGTGAAAGATCAATCCCAATTTTCTATCCTCCCGTTAGCTGTCTTCACCTCAAACTGCCAATTCATCCGTCTTTTAATAACTGTCATCTTGCTCCTAAAACATTTTCTTTGGAGAACTGAGACATGATACATCAGGTGTTTGGTAACACTCTTTACATTCCAAAGCAACATAAGCTATGGCTATGAACATTAGAAACACATTCCCAAGCCAAGAACACACTTCTCACTCCTCCAACACACTTTGCCTGCATGCAGATGGTGCATGCTCAAAGCCAGCGGGGCAGCACTGTGCATGTCGGTAATGTGTGTGTGTGTGTGTGTGTGTGTGTGTGTGTGTGTGTGTGTGTGTGTGTGTGTATGTGCGCGTGTGTGTGTGTGTGGATGTGTCCGTATCCGTGGCACGTGTGAATCGAGGCGAGTGTGTAGCTGTGTACAGTATGTGAATGCTCAAGGTTTCACCTGGGGGTACGTGAAAATGAACACAAGCAAATTTTACTGCTTTCATTTTCATTTTGCTGGTAACAAGACCATCTGCTAACCATCCTGCTCTGCACGGAAAGCAGATTAAAAAAAGGGAAAAGAAATATAAGGCTGCGCAGCAATTATGGCCACAGTCCTTTACTGTTTTCCTCCCAATGTGCAGCACCATGTCTGCGGTCCCTGCTACACAGTGAGGGGGAGAGGTAACACCTCAAGGCTACGGAGCTGCTACCAGCCTTGAAAGTGCTCCGGATCCCCTATCTTGCCCTCTGCGGTGCTCATTATAAAAGAGGGGAGCCAGATCAGAGGAGTACAGGACAGCCCAAGGAATTGCATCGGGAGTCAAGGCTAACATGGAAGACCTATCGATGCCCTTTAACACTTTAGCTATAGAACATCGTCCTAAACAGCTGCCAAATGCCTCTATCTCTCTTTAAGACTAACTAAATCTTTTAATTATGCGTTGATGTTTCATCAATGTAAAATGTCATCTATGGTTCAAGCATTGGGTGATGTTCCATTTTGTGGAATTTCAATGAGACAAGCAAGTTCACACTCCTAACAAGGGACAAGTTTAGTGATCGACCAGATGTTTTTTGGGCAATTGGGAGGAAATCAGCGTACTCAGAGAAAAGCAACTGAGGCATGGAGAGAACATGCATATACACCCAGGAAAGTCGGAGTCCACCGGGTATTGAACCCTCAATCTCAGTACTGTGAGGTATGTAACGGTCCCAGTTCATATAATAGTTATATATAAAAACATGCAATAAATGATCAAATATAAAACTTCCTTAGATGGCGTTACAGCCCTTCCCAAAACTTTCGATGTACAGTAGCATTTAATTCATTCTGGGTTTCACATACAAAAACACTCAATTTATACAATCTTCCATTGGAGTAAATAAAAATGTGGTATAATACAGTACATTGGAAGACACAAATTACAAAGAGTTTCAATACCGAACGATTCGGTAAACTGCAGTAATATTAGTTATTTCTCCCAGAGGATAAACAATATATTCCCCATCGTAAAAAAAAATCAATTGCTTTAGAGCAATATAAAGCTACCACGTACAGTAGATATTCAATAGTCCGTGTCATTTTGCATTGTTTTCACATTAGGGAACTAGACATTCCAGATTTTAATATACAATTCTCTCTGTCTTATGTTTAGTTTTTATGAAAGCCGCTAGCCTTTTTATTTAGTATTGAGACACTATCATCCTGCTGAATGGTGAGGTGTCTCAAAACCTTTCATCCTGGGTGTATGTCACAGTCCTATATTAAATAGAAATGGACAGTTGCGGCATCTAAATGTTTTATTTTCTCCCTCTAAACTTGTGAAATCTAGCTGCTGCGCATTTTACCCATCTGAAATTACGGTCATTTGAATTCGATGCCACCATCTACAAAAAAAAAGAATAAATAAATCATAAGTGAAAGTACTACCTCAAGTTCTGATTCGTGAGTAACAAACAGAAACACAGATCGAGTCATTCCTGACGTTTCATGCTTGGTAATGGATAACAACTCAAAACACAAATAAAATATTGAAGATAGAAACAATGTTTTATGTAGCGTACATGTCTCACGTGCATGGTTTACTTGTGTGTTTGGGTCTCCTGTGTGATGTTACAAATTCTCTCTGGCAGCTGCCTAACGAGGGCAATGGCTTTTGGCTCCTGCATCTGTTCGTGCTGTGTCGTGCAGCCAACAACACCTAAACACGCTCATTAGAAAATGCTGAAACTACGCAACAAACATATCCTGTACATGCACCAACCCGCAGTTCACTTTGCATATGTGCTTACTTAGGACTTTTGATGCACGTGTTTGGCTGTATCATTGCTAGGAGATGAGTGAGCACATCCATACCTGTGAGCATGGATGTGCAGAGCCTACACAACTGTCTGATACGATTAAATTCCTCGTTATTTTTTTTTTTTACACTTCATCTTTAGGGACTGTTTCCAAGAGACCACACTGTGTATCAGTCGCCCCTCATCTCCTCCTCCCCCCCTTCGTCGACAGGTGCACGCTCCAGTGGCAGCCAAAATGCCACCGTGCCTCCCCCCCACACCCATGCCCGCCTCTGCTTTGCCAGCGTGCCTCTGACAGCTACTCGCTGACAAGATTCAGCTAGCCAGTCCTATGCAAATCTGCTCCTGACTTGCAGCAATCAACCTCCTTCACTCAACACCCGTTTTCCTCCTGATTTCATCCGTCACGTGTTTGTCATCAGTTTGATTCAGCGCCCAAAAAGCTTACTCCTCGCTCGCCTTAGCCTTTCCTCAGTCCTCTGACCTTCATCGGCTGCTCTCCCTACTCTGAAGTGGCCCCGAATCCTGTTTTCAAACCTCCCTTGACATGATGCAGAGAGAGAGCGGTGCAGACAGAGCCAGGAGCCAGGCCACATCAATCAGCACCAGAGTGCGGCGCGACTGTGTGTCAGATCAATGCATCATCCTTCAACCGGTTCTACTATGAGATTTATATTAGACCTCACTGCGTGTGTTGGATAGGGGCATGTTTTTCCCACAAGTCATGTCATGCGTGAGGAGGAAAAGCGTATGTTTGTCTACTCACTTAAGGTTACCAATACAAACGTTTCAGGTCTTGCAGTTTTAAGTCTGAGTTTGATATATTTGGCATTCCTGTGACCATTGACCCACATGTTCATGCTCTGACATGTAAATAGTCATGAAAACAAAGAAACTGCAGAAAAACTCACTAAGAGGCCCAGCATATTGCGCCTTTGCATACACGCTGGTAATACAAACACATAAATAAAAGAACACGACCAGAGTTATGAGCATGTGGGAAGAAATAGCATCAAAACCTTTGGCCCTATTGCTTTTTCTGTGTTCAAAAAATCCTCAACATAGGCAAAGACAAACACTTTGGGATTAGATTTATACAACGCTATGGCTCCGGTGCTATTTGTTTAGTGGTAACGTTAAGGCTTAAGCACATAGAATGATGGATCTGTAAGCCTGTGCTGTCTTCTCATTACTCCTCCTCCTCCTGAGGAAGCCATCTGACCAACTCCGAGCCATCTATTCAGGCCACAGCCATCATCTATCATCCATCACAGCTCCACGCTTCACACGTGTACACATAAACTGTACAGGGCCTATTTTAACACTGTCTTTTGAGGCCATCACTGATCACATGGCAACTTCGAAGAGGTGCAGACAGTCGGAAGATTTATGGAAGGTGTTAAAAAGGAAGAGTGAGAGGCAAGGAGATGCTTCTTTGGCTCTCTTCCTATTCTTTAAGAGGATGTGATGAGCTCTTGCCATTCCATTAATCTGCCTCCAATGATTAATTTCCATATCTTGTGTGCAGCAAGGCGGCAACTGGGCCCATAGGGGGATTACCAACAAACACAAACTCACTTGGACATACACAAGAAGCAAAAGCCTTGATGTAAAAAAAGAAAAAGACGGATGTGATTAATTCAGCACTCAGGATGCGGCCTCTGACCCTGCTCGCTTGTACTGTGCGTTAAATATAACACTCCATGCAGGAATCTGCTACCCCACTGGCCATTTGCACTTCTCACTGACACCCGGAGGTCATCCGCGTTTCATTCTTAACCTCTTCAACACCCATACAAGCGAGCTGAGAGAAGCTCCACGGCACAGGTATTTACAACCTCATTTGCAGCACTTTGCTTGCCTCCGTGAACCCTGCAGATGAGTAATAGGGAGGGAGACAGGGAGCGGGGCGCCTGCCACTCCACATGCAGCTTTAACACATGACAAACTGCATGGATAGGAGAATTTCAGCAACATCGCAAAGAAAGATTCATAACATTTCTTGTCTTAATCTTGCTTGGCTAAACTCCAAATCCCAATGACTAATGATTGGAAGGCTGTCAGATTAAAAGGCCTTCCCCACCCACCACACACACAACAAACATGCACGCAAACTCTACTCGCCGAATTAAAAAAAAGGAGAAAAAAAAGACAGAGCGGGTGGAAGCGAGCTGTATCCAAATCCCTATTACCCTCTCATTGGGTGGTACATCCCTTTTTGCCCTCCTCTTCCTCATAAATCTTCACCTCTTAATTACCCCGAGAAACGAGGGAGGATTACTGAGCTTCCACTGCTAACCTCATTTATCTTTTTTTTTGTGCGCTCGTTTCTCAGCACATTTATCTGGTGATAAAAGGGCATTACGGCTCAAAAGTGTTTTAATTTATTTATTAATTTTTTTGAATATATATGTGTATCTCTCTCTCTCTCACACTCATACCAATGCACAACAACCTTGCTAATCAAAATGGCTTCACCACCTTAAACCAATACAACATAAATGCAGTATTACACTGATTCACAATTGATTTACTATACTAAACAGCTGGTGGGTTGCTCATAAGCCAATGGCCATCTAAATGTTAAACCACAAGCCATCTCACTGCACATAAACGGAACATAATATCAAATGCATGTGCATGCATGTCTGAGTGCACACGAACCCAGAGCCATCAGATGCAGACAGGGTTTAATTAGAATTCTCTGTAGTCTAATTTTATTAGTGGAGGCAATAGAAGATGAAGGCAATTATAGCAAAGCAATCTTTGCTGTTGGAACAATATATCAGGCGAGAGGTGACAACACACATGAACAGGCAGAAACACACACACATGCTCGTCAGTTTTTGCGTTTCAAATGAGGTTCATGTAAGTTTACAGTCATTTCATGCAAAAGGGTGGAAGAGGGTGTCTGGAACAAGAGTCAATTGCTTGACACATGACTTGTTTCGCGACCTACTGTGGCACATAAACATGAGCTTTCCAACAAATCTGACATGTATCAATCACAGCAGCAGTCAACCGTTAATATTGTTAATAATGTTGTGTATTTGCACAATATTGCATGTGTATGTTGTGAATTACTGTTTGTCAATGCCAAGGTTTTCCAATCAGAGTATGAAATATGTTTGGACAATTCCACCATATAAAATTATTGAAGTAAAATCTTGAAATAAGAGAGAAAAGACACAGCTTTTATTGACAAGTATTATATCTGGCGCTTCACTGAAAACAGACGCTTATTGCACATGGTCAAAGTGAGATGACGCCTCCTTGATGTTATGATAGTGTAAGAAACACATGTTTATATATTTCAAATAATTTAATATTAAACTCTAACCTGAGAAATGTTCACTCTAATATCAAAATATTGTGCAAATTCCCACCTCAGTTATTCAAGCAATCTACTATAATAACATGAAGGTATAGATACAGTAGAAGACAGTGGGGTTTGTAGTTCTACCGTACATCCCCGGTGTGACACTTGAATCAAGCAAATGCGTAAGTGAGTGAGTGAGAGAGGGAGAAAAAGAGAGAGAGAGATAAAAGCTTGTGTGTCACTGGAGCTCTCCGACATGGCCGGTGGCTCGCATCCAGGCGAGAGTGCAGGCCGCAGGTGTGCAGGTTAGGGTTTAACAGCTCTGGGTTTACGAGGTGGCTAACGGGGGCAGCCGGTGAGACGCGGCACCTACAACCTTTACGGCCGTGACCGGAGAGGTGCCACCTGCGGACTGGCGTGGAACAGATGCCGCACACGGCTCGGGTCAGAGCTTTTATAGAGGGAGCGGGAGAGAGTAGGTGAGGGAGCCAGCAGTCTATCATTGTGACTGCTTTACTGCCACTACTGCCATCTAATGACAGAGCTGTCAGGGGGGCATGGAGTGGAAGGAATGGCGGGACGGATGGCGGGCCCGTGGAGTGGAGGGGGAGTAAAATAGATAAATGGAAACAATGATAGAGCGTACAAGGGGATAAAAGCATGGAGAAGGGAGGAGAAAGATGGCGAGAAAAGAGGGCGGTTGCATGGCATGCATTCACACACATATACAGAGCTTTTCAGGATTGATCCAGCTTCAGCACATAAGTAGGAGGAAGGAGATTGGGCTTCATAATCATTACAACACTGCAGAGATAATCTTTCCTAACGCAGTATGGACTCGGCTCTTCCAGTCAATGAATTGACAGGAACGACATGTCTGCCAATTTGAAAAATCCTTGACATACATTATCTTTCACTCCCTCCTAACAAGCTCTCAGTAATCACAATTAGCTTGTGCTAATGTGGAGCTCAACCTCCTTGCACACATATTGATCATCTCAACATGGAATCGGCGTTGGTCTCAGATTGATGGAAAATTGGAATAATGCACAATAAAAACTACAATAAAATAAGCAGGCGCAGTCTAGCATTTCATTTCCAAATATCATATCAAGTCAAAGAGGGCAAAGCATCTATTGAGGAAAATGCTTTCATGATTTATTGACGGTAATAAAAACTATGAAATACTAAAACCTAACTCTATTTTTTTTTAGTTTTATTCTGTTTGAAAATATATATTTCTGGGATAAATAATTACAGTCACCTACACTTTTGGATCGTCCCGTGGGGGGTCACGACAGCGAATTAACTTTTTCCATTTCACCCTGTCCTTTGCATCATCATTTTTTGCATCATTTCACGTCCTCCATCACTACATCCATGTATCTTCTCTTCAGTCGACCTTTAGCCGCTTTCCCTTGCAGTTCCACCCTCAATATCCTTCTACCGATATAATCTCTATCTCTCCTCTGGACATGCCCAAACCATCGAAGTCTGGTCTCTCTGACCTTGTCTCTAAAACGCCTAACCTTCACTGTCACTCTTATTGTTTCATGTCTAATTCTATCCAACCTGTTCACGCCAAAGGAGAACTTCAGCATCTTTATCTCAGCTGCTTCTAGTGTCTTTTCCTCAGGGAGGATAGAAAATAAGATAAAAAAATAATGTAATCCTAAAAGTGTTTAAAGCAAAACAAAAGACTATGACTTTCCATAACATTAGCCCTAAGGTTAGAGAGCAATTAGGGAGTTAGCTGCAATTCAGCTAATAGATGAATTTGTGTTGTGTTCATCATGGATTTGAAAAAAAAAAAAAAAAATAAAAAAAATAAATATATATATATATATATATATATATATGCATGTATATATATGTATGTGTATATACATATATGTATGTATATGTGTATATATATATATATATATATATATATATATATATATATATATATATATATATATATATATATATATATATTTATATATATATATATATATATAAAATAACCTGAGATATATATTTTGTTTCACTTTCCTTTGGACGATACTGGACTATACATAGAATCGTTGATACAAACAAAGAGTGACTTTAATCATTGATAAAAACACACAATATTAGTCTTTTCCTTGATTAAGTTAAGTGAAATTTGGTGGCAGTAAACAGTTTCATATGACTTTGTTCATCTCACCTGTTTTGTTGAAGCCAAGCAGCGCACGGAAATAAACGATTTTTTAAAATTCACCTATTCAACATAACAATGCATCAACCTCCAACAGGGAAACTAAAATTGATATTCATCCAATGTTTTGACAGGCCTGAAAGCAATCCAAAATATAAAAAAAATACTCCCCACTAAAATAGCAAACATTTAATGGCATGATCACCTACCTGGATTCTATACCATGCATCACCAGTATGTAGGATGCTTATTGTATTTCATGAACCAGCAGGTGTACTTTATCTTCCATATATCTTCACAACACACACAAAACAAAGCCCACACAGGATTTCATGTGAAATCACACCTTCATAGGGAGATGAATCAAGGGAGCAAGATGAGGCGGACAAGAACAGGATAACAGTAAGGAGTGAAAAGAAGAGTACAGTGAGGGAGTGACCGTGAGCCTCCATTTTGAAGTGGCTGCTCCCTGCCTGTGTGTACCTTCACTGGGATGTGAAGTTCAAGTGCTTCCTCTTGCCACCGTTATCTCCACGTCGCTTTCTGTTATACGCTCTTAATTTCTCTGTCCTCTCCCCCACCCTTTCAACCCAGACACCCCCACTCCGGGCCCATTAGTCTTTATTTAACCCCACTTTTTTTGCTGTTGTTGTCAAATAATCATGGGGAACTAGCATGTGTCTGACATGGTCTCCAAGGCAACGGCGGTTAAGACGGCAAAGCAGGCAGGGGCTCATTCAGTGGCTGAATAAGAGAGGGGGAGGGGGAAGAAGTAACCTGCAGTGCTTGAGTGCGTGCACACACACACATGCACACACACACACACAAAACCAGAGGTGAAAGGTGGTTACACACAACCTCTCCAGTGATGGCCACTGTTACAGCCCAAATCTTTTGTCCCCAAGTCTGAGTGACTTCTGAGTGTCTGATTTGCTTCTCCTCTTTTAATTTCTATCTCAGTTCTGTCCTTCTGACGTCTCGTCATCCTTGTCCCATCCATCACCTCAGGTTGAAAGAGAACACTGGGGCCAAAGGCTCTGACACAACCACCTTCCTCCTAAATACCATCCCTTGATACACATCCACTCAATCCTAGCCTTTCTGTCTTTATTTCTCACACTGCAGGAGCTCGGCTGCCTTTTACCAGCCCATCTCCATCACAAAACATTTCTTCTGAACACGGCATCCTGGTGAGGTAGAAGTGGGAGATGTGAGGGTGGGAAGCATGATGGAACAAGTCACTGTTTAGGTGCATTAGATCCGCTATAGTTAGTGTATGTCTAACCAAAGAGCGAAAACGATGTTAAAATTTGATGCGGACATTTATGGAATGTGACTCAGTGCCTCATCCAAGAAAGTCTTGTGCTCTTTTTGTTATTAGCAGGTTTAACACAGTAGTTATGTGGTTCAAGGAAGAAACCATTTATCTATCTTATGCCACTCTGGAAAACTGGGCAAATTAATTAACCAGGGTTGCGCTAAAAAATTGATTCTTTTTACATTGAACACAGAGTCTCTTACATGAAGAAAGAAATAGATCAACGTCAACCTTCCTACTGTAAAAACGGCTTTAATGTTATTTTATTATTAACGTTGCTTGCCCTAGAGGCGTTCAATCTAGAATTTGAATAGTAGGGGGCTTCTTCAATAATTAATTTTCTTTTAAAATGAAAATGTAATTTGTAAAAAAAAAAATAGAATGAAAAAGTAAAACTGCTTAAAACATAAAAAGTAAAAAAATATATGCTCTCAGATACTTGTAAAAATTGTATTTTAAATGTTTTGTAAACATTTTTAAAAATAGAAAAACAAGTGAAAAGCCGTAAATGTATTTTTAAAATGTATGTAATTAAAATTATCAATTTAAAAATTTTCTAAAAGAATGGGGCATGTAACAGATAAATGGAACTAAAACATGATTATTTAATGCCTGCAGGAGATATGGGTAAATGAAGAAAGAAGGTGTACAATTTGGGTCTCTGACAAATGTTTTTCTTTGCAGGCAAGAAAAGCAAAACCCATCCCTTTAAAGTTGTTACATGTTAAACTGTGGCATCTATTTCCTGTAAAGAATTAAGCACAAAGTAACAACGTAAAGCAATTCATTAAATTGTACAATAGTGATCATGTCTGCAATGAGCGCTCCGCATGAGGTGACCACTGGTTGTAGTGTGTCATATAGGATGTGGGACCAAGGTGTAGCAGTACTCATATGATTACCTGCTGACTAAATTGCATTCATGATTAATTTTTGCCTGAGAGTCAATCAAGCATTCCCATTTAAATTGGGAGCCGCCTTCACTCATGAAAGCCCCTTTTAACCAAAGCATTTTTGAAAATGCCTCCCATTCACATTGAGACAAACAACAACTGTAACCTTGCGTTTAAGGTGAAAGTAACAACAAGCCTAGTGTGATACATGAATTTTTAAAAGAAGCAAACATGGCCTGAAAAGTTCAACCCCCCCCATCACGCCTCCACCCCTCGTGTCTCTCTTGGTTATCCTCTCTACAATCAGTGCTCAGCGGGCCGTGAGACGCACTTAAGCTCCGACCGGCGGTAACCTCACGCCACCCGAGTCCTCGTTCATCTCCGCACTACCCGCCACACACACGCGCACACCCAGGCGCTCGCACTTACACGCTTCAAGCCACAAGCACGTCTCTGCAAACAGACACCAACAAAGCTTTCCATTTGTCAAATAGAGCCGACGCCACCACTTAAGTGTCCGGTTTACCTGGCGACTGGCGTGCTCTTAAAAGGGCTGAGAGCTTAACAAGGCGCAGTGAGAGCTGCTGTCACAGGGCATTACCCCGCGCGCATCTCAGGTTGCAACCTCAGGAACGGCATCACAAAAGACAAGTGTCTCCTCAGATGTAGTCCAAATCTACCCTCCGGTGCGCCCCTCTCCGGGAGGACACTGCCACCCAACAACACGTGAAGATGTGCAAGAATATTTGCCTGTAAAAAATTGTTCATTTCCTTACCTGGCAAGTAGTAAAGTGGCGCTTTTAGTCCAAACATGGTTGCTACGTAGGCTTCTCGCCCCGTCCCGGATGACTCGATATGGACAGGAGGAGGGGGAGGGGGGGCCGTGCCCTCGGCGGTCACCCAGAAACAAGGCTCTGTGTGGGGGCACACCGGGGTGGGACTCAGCCTGTCATCCCTGCTTTCTGGTCCTCGCTAACCAAGCATGAGGCTGGGACCGCCCAGCGAGCTAAGACAGACAGGCGCACACACTCGCACAAACGCACACAATCACACAGACGGATGCACACAAAGCGGTGCAAAGGGCAACTCCTGCTCTCGACCTCTCTCGCTCTCACTCCCCGGGGGCGAAGGGTCACACACTTGCTGTCTGTTTGCGAGCCGAGCAGCAGCAGGAAATGCGCTTTGCACAAACCTCTATCTGACACACATTCTCACACACTGACACACACGCAGACGGGACAAGCGGATAATTTTTGGTGGGCAAAAAAAGATAGCAGTCCTGTGCCAAATTGAGTCGAAAAAGAGGCAGCAGGGAATATAAAATACAGATTGGGTAAATCCTGCAGACTGGAGCGACGGCAGATTCCGACGGGACTGTCTTTTATCCCGCTATCCAAGAAAGATGATCAGAAGAGAGTGCACTGCTTCCTCTCCCTCCCTCTGTCTCTGTCTCTTTCTCTCTCTCTGTCTCTCTCTCTCTTTCTCTCTCTCTCTCTCTCTCTGTCTTTCACCCTCCCTCTCTTTCCCTGCTGATTCGGAGAGAAGGAGGTGGAGGAGAGGAGGGCAGAGTGAACTCCCTCCAGGCTACAACACAGCCAGATAGCGTGGGGAGCGTGCGTGCGTGCGTGTCCATGCACGCGCAAAAAAAATGAAGGGGGAGTATGGTTCGAGCTAGACAAGACACATGAGGTGCGGGTGCAGATGAGAGGAAAATGTTGCCCATTGCTGATCCACTACCCCGAGGACGTGGGTCTATGTGTGTGTGTCTGTGTTCACAGTTCAACTCCAAGTCTGGGTGACGGCTGATTGGACAGCCCCGGTGACAGCGAGGGGGCGCCGACTATCAAGGGAGCATCTGTTCACACTGTAACAGACAGAGGAGGGAAAGCGGCATCCAACTCCGAGCGCGCAAGGAAGCAGAAACGTTCGTAAAAGGGAAATGGAAGATCTCCGCCTCAGTCCTCCTTTAAAATGAGTATCATGGTCCAAGATTGAAGAAGTAATGTGTGGTTCCACACGTGTCAATCCAGGAGAGTGGGCATTCACCACCAGCCTGGCTTCTTTTACCCTCTCTTTCTTTTCTCCATCCATGTAAAACACGCACACCTTCTCTAAAATGTTATGCTCTGCTGGTGAGACCTACGGGTAAAGAGTTATCTGCCTTGTCAAAGTCTAAATCAGCAGGAGAGGGGCAAGAAAGAGAAGATGAGGACGAGAGGGGGGGGAAGAATGATACAGCGCGGAGAGGGTCTACAAGGACAGTTTGCCCTGGGGGTTGATTTGCTCTCAAATCCACTCGATGAAACGCTCAGTGGGGGAGAAAGAGTAGGAGGCGGTAGGGGGTTATTGGCAAGAGTGTCATACAGAAGGGAGCTGGACTAAGGGGGTCTATGCCTTTAGGAGAACTCAAATGGCATAAAGGAACACCATAAAATGAATCATAGAATTAGTGCACACAAGGAAGACTGTAATTGTCTGAAAGACAAAACATCGCTTATGGTGGGATTGCTGGTTTGGGTGTTGCTTGAAGAAAGACACCAAGTGGACTGGGAGGGAAAGGCATGGATTAAGAAGTGGAGGGAGGTGGGTGGTGGACCTTCTGGGAACATAGCCCTTTTATTAATACAAAGACAGTAAATCATTGACTGTTTAATTAAGACAAGTACATATACGCAGAGCATAGATGTCTATTCAGCTAGATAATCATGCTGTATATATGTATAAATACCCACACACACATCAACTATTAATGCAATATTTTTCAGGTTTCCAAGTGGGATAGAGCAGCAATTATTAAACCATCATATGGGGATCATAGCCTAAAATCTGGATCATGGAAGGAAATGAATATGTCTGCAGTGATTTACACTCTCATTTTGTGATAGACAGACACAAGCAGTATATACTTTAACTATAATTATTATTTTCTTTTTAAAATTCTCACAGAACACGGACAATTATGGCTAATTATGAATATTTTCAAAACAAGCTATACAAAAAACACTCCAAAGTAATCACATGTTGATTTGGAATAATTCCCAAATGGTCACAAAATGGGACTCTTAACTGCCAGTGTTCATATTTGCCATCTGGCTGCCCTCCTGCCTAACTCAGTACATGTAAATGTCATGTCATTAAAAGCCACATTTATTGCTACGGTTGGATCACTTGACTGTTTGCAGGAATTTCTCTTGCGAAGACTGTATTTTAAAATAAGCATAGTTTATTATAAGTGTATCTGGTCATGATCACACACATTCTCTCTCTTCTTCTCTCTTTCTCCCTTTTTGAGAGTAAAACCTCCCTAAGGACCGAAGCAGAGTGTGTCTGAAAACGTTACGATCAGAAAATAACAGGGAGACGACACAGAGGAGTGGACAAGAACAAAAATAAAAGTGAAAAGTGCCAGCAAAAAAGCAACTCCACCAACTCAAAGACGGAGGGATACTCTTCTTATTATCAAGATGGAAATTACTCTAATGATATTCGTAGAAGTCATAGGGCAAGGCTATGATTCAAATAATTCCATTTAATATGTGTTGTAACTCTTGGTGAAGTCAGGTGCAGAATTACCTACAAAAAAACGGATGTCTCGACATTTACCATTCATAAACACATTGAAAAATATGGTGGAAGTGACAAACAACTATAAACTGTATATATATCCCCATATTACCCAATGAATTAAAATAATGTCCAGGTAGCCAAAATATCTATTATTTTACACACTAAATGTAGAAAAAAGTGGAAAAGAAGTAATACCTTGCCTATGTTGATCAAGAATCACTTCTGCTTTAGTATTTTACTCACTTCTTTCCGTATGCTAATCACAGCCCAGTACGGAGAATTAATTTGCAAATGTGCCATTACCCATCAGGCAAGGCAGCAATAACCCTGCAATTACACTACTCTAGCCTGACCAGCTGAGCACCAGGCACATTTTGGCACATGCATGCACACACAGGACATTTTTGAAAACCGACACAGACACCAACGTGCTTTGAGCAATATTACATTTTGCTTAACAACAATTTAAAAAATGTTTTAACCCCATAACAACAAAAACAAGCATCTGTGAAGCGAGGGGTCACAGTGAAATGCGTAACAATCATGTGGAGGAGGATGGGAAAAAATGAAGTCAGATTCCACGCTTCATATTACAGATAATAAACTTCATAATATAAGGTGTTTAGGATAGATTTTGTAATTAAGTAGACTGGACAAACCACCAAAAAAGAAACAGAGAGGTTCTTATATCATTTGCTCATTTTCTCTAACAGGTATCAGAGCAGTGTCAATCAAAACAGAGTTATGAACACAGTGGCTACCATTGACAGTGATGGACACTTAAAATTGTTGAATATAACAATTTCTCGTGTATAAGCCGCCTCCTGATTCACAATTTTCAGCTCCACAATTTTTTTCTTGAATTTCATTAATTGACGTAAAAATAAATTTTGTTTAGCGTTTTATCTGTTTATCTTTTCTCTATTTTGAAATAAAAGACCATATCGTCCGCATTGTCTTGCATAATGGCGTCATGGTGCCATGACGTTATGGTCTTATAACTTGCAGTTTCGTGCATGTTGTGTTTTTATGCTAATAAGCCATACCTTTGATTCAGTCATCATTTTTTGTCCGACAAAAGCGGCTTATATGAAAGTAAATACGGTGTGTGTATATATATATATATATATATATATATATATATATATATATATATATATATATATATATATTCTGCAGGTTGAACTTTTTCTGCTTTCACCGTTGTTCACTGAGATACTAGATACATTCCCCTTGTAGTGGACATTTTTGTGGTTAGGGAAGGGAGGGTCTGCCTCACTTAGTACAGCACAAAAGAAGGTGTAATTGGTTATTAATTAGCTTCAGGAATTGTGTGGCCCCTCCTTGTCTTTATGAGAAAAGATCGTGAAAAATGTTTAAATGGTGACAGGATGCCAGCTATCTGTTTTTCCCACCTTTATCATTCTCAAGTGACAATACCGCTTCACACACCTCTTAGTAATTTTTTGCCAAGTAGCCGCAAGTGTCACACATTTAAGACATGCCAGCCATGCTCCTCACACACTTGTTCAACAAGCACACAAATAGTCTGCCTTACTTGAACCAGCAGTAAGCCTGATATTACACACGATAGGAAAATATAGTGATATTTAAGATCACTAATGTGGATGATCTGGGGTCTCGTGGCAGCAACAGGACTCAGTTTTGAACAGGTTTTAAAAGCTACAGGTACTACATTCTGCCTCACACTGTGTGACACATTGAAAATGGCAGACATCTATCTGAATAAACTCATTAAAATTGATGATTTCTGAAGTGTGAAAATATTCTCCGGAGTTGCTCTTGATGGCATCTTCAGGAGCCTCTTGCCACTTGCATGTTGTGCTTTGAGTCCCCATTTTAATATTCACGAATCAAGCCTGCACTCTCCCTCTCCTCCTGCTCGCTCCACTGCTGTCACACCTGATTCAGAATGGATTTCCCTTTTAAATGTCTGTGAGCCGTTATTGTGGCTGACACACACCAACACACACACCCGCGCCCAAATACTTCTATGTGGGGTGGGGGTGGGGCTGGCCAGAGCTGCCAAAGTGATGTGCCGTCATACCATAACAACCCTCCCAGAATGCCTTGTGGCGCACCTGCTTTCAAACATTGACAACACAAGCGTCGCCACTGCCGAGCCGAGGGAACACATCAACGCAACGCATCTCGGCTCTGATGAGGCTTTTTATAGTCACTCAGCCCTTACCTGCATCTCCCAACTCTTCATGTGTCGCCCTATCAAACGCGCAAGATTTGCTGCCTCTCACCGAGCCCCGTTGTTAGGAGTAAAGTGCATATAGTCAGAGACCAAGGATAGAACCAGAAAAGGAGTACCGTGCTCATTAACAGCATTGCTTAATCGATTAAAAAAAACGTCTGTGCATGCACACGGTGTGCTGGTACAGTGGCCAGACATCCTGATTTATGCAGGACAGTCTTTCATTTACGTTATCCCTCACACAGTATGCTACAAAGCCCGCTTCGAGTTGCACATGAACGTAACACACTTCATTGTAGTCACGAGTGTTTGCTGCATTGAGAGCTGCTACAGGTAGGCATGTTAAGCACTATCGGTTGTGGTTTAACTATTTATTTTTATATGCCCCTGATATATATTTTCCTAATTCTCTATTAAGTTCTATTAAGAAATGAGATCTATATTTTGTTTTGGACATTAAATGCTATAAATTATTTGCATGGATGCACTCCACTTTTCCAAAGGAAAAACATATCGTCAACAACATCAGAATATCGACTATATCCAAATTAACTCTGGGGGTCTGTGTCCTGGTTTTTGTTTCAACTGATCCACCACAGACCCTTTAACCAATGACGTTTCTGCTTGAACAAGCAGCACGTGACTACAATCCCTACAAAAACATCAGAGTGGTGAAAAGGTGTTGTCTTATTTGGTTAGAATGAAATCCTCCATCCACTGCAGCCTTTTGTGGAATACTTTGGAGACTACTGGCCTAATCCAGGAAATATATATATGTATATATATTTTTTTATAAATAAAAGTCCTGCAATTAACAATTTGTCCTCGGATCCTTGCAATATTGTGTGCACAATTGAAATGCTGCCATTTTTCTTTCCTCACTAAATGCCACGGTGTCCCCCTTTTTGGTGTTATACAAATGGCCACCCTATAGGCAGGTGAGCGGTACACAAATGCACCAAAAGAATCCCATTTCATGGGAACATTGCATATACACACACTCACACAGGAACAGCATCTTAATATTTAATTTGATGGATCCCTGCTTAAAGCCTACGTAACACACAGAGCTGCTGGCAGTGTTTTCTACTTGACTCTGTGACATTTCCTCATTGGCTCGTTTGTCTCAATTAACTCTGCTGATTGGACAGAGGTGGTTAGCACCATCCACTCACACATGAGCAGCAGGAGGAGGCGAGAGAGAACAAGTGAGCCAGTTAGATTATAGTCTGACCTGCCTGAGGCGTGTTGTGAATCATACAACCGCGCGAGGCCGCAAACAAGCGCCGGTCTGGCCGCGCGCCAATGGAACGCACACGTTGCGCCGCACGCACTCACGCACAAACAAAAGCGCCGAAGAGCAGCTGAGGGGTCGTCGGAGCGTCGGCACCGAGGGCGACGCCGCGAGGCACGATCTGACCTTCTCTGCTCGGAACCCGTGAGGACGTTGTGCGTGTGCGACGAAGGGAGTAAACGTACCACGAGAAGTGTGCGCACGCGCGTGTGTGTGTCTGTGTGTGTGTGTGTTGCCCTCTGTCGGGCCTCTGCTGTGTTCAGTAAGTGAGGCGTGCTGATGCTGCGTGTGCTCAGGTTTCACGCATCAGCACGCCGTCCAAGAGACTTAACCGAGGTCACGGATTGTCGAACTCCCCCTCCGCATGATTCAACCCGCCCCTCCACTATATCACTAAATGCTTTACCTTTAGCACCTTATCTTTACCCTCCCCCTCACATGCCACCCCTCTCTTTCTCTCCTTATCCCGCTGCCACTCCTTCCTCCCGAGGACTGCATCATGCTCGGTCTTTTAGTGTCTTTCATGTCTTTTACCTGTCAACAGAGGAGCGAATATGCAAGCAGCTCACCAACAAAGGAAAAACACCTTCCTGTCATCTTAGCAAATGCTGTGTGGAGGAAGGGCGCCAGGAAGGAGAGCGACAGTGAGAGAGCCAGATAAGATAGTGAAGAAGGGAGGAAAACCAGGAAGAAAGAATCACTGCGCTGTAAAGCCGTGGTGGCCGAGTATGCAGAAAAAAATCTGAGGAGGCATAATGTGATTGATTGAATCGGAAGAATCTAAATGCCATCAGCTAGACTCTTGGGTCGATACCAAAGGTTGTGGATCAACATCAGCTATCTTTCAGATTGCAGATCATGCTTTGGATTCACTCCCCAAAATAACTACTACAACCACAATCAATTGAAAAACATGGAATACATTTTGAAGTTATACTCCAGACGTGTCCAAGATAGAATTTTGTAGTGTTTTACAATTTTCAAATATTGCGTTCTAATCTAAGGGCCCTTTTTTTTAAAATCAGCCAGTACATCACTTGTATTAGATTGGCGCTGGTGTTTCATGCAGGGAGCTGCAGTATCCGATACTACTCGGATGGCATTGAAGATGCACCAAATACCAATTAAAAGCACAGTAAAAAGGGGGATATGAAATATCTAACTTTAACTTGTGAGACGGACGATGGCAATCCTCTTTTGTCCTCTAGCTTTAGCCAACTGGAAAATATTCAGCAGCCCTACCACAGCATTACCAGTACCACACAAATCATATGGGATAAATCCATAATCCGTGCAATCCAATAGGTGACTTTCTGTAACATGCCCACTGTGTTTGTGTGAATAAATCCTTTTGCTGGCGCTAATCTGCTGGTAACACTTCCCTTCTCCCCCATGGCCTTGCCTTTGCATAATTCTGGGTTATCTAATGTGTTAGCCTAGTAGCGCCCTAAAGTCCAAAATTGGGAGCGACAATCTCAGAACAATGTCCATTGATGAAACTCAAAGAGGTTTGATTGGATATATAATCTCCGCTTCACATTCTGTCTGTTTTCTTAACCACTTAGATCACGGTCTATACTTCAGAGTGGCATTTGATTCGAGGTTTGAGGGCTTTGCTTTTAGTTTCCAGTGACAAAAGAATAATGCATAGACTAGATGCTGCTTCAACACAAAATATGAATGTCAGCCATTACTTTTAAAGTCATTTTTCCCACTCCAAGGCAGGGTCTCAAACCGATTCCAACAAGTGCTTATTTTTATCCCAACAGATCTAGCACAGACATTTTAACCAATGACATTTCTGCTTAAACAAAAAGCACCTGTCTACCATCAACCAATTGCACTTATAAGACACATAACATTTCTAAGACAGATTAGTGAAAAGGTGCCCTCTTGCTTCGGTTCGTTGTGTATGTATTGTTTGACTAAATGGCAAGGCGGCCAATTGTGATTGTGAGGCAAATTGTAAGAGACCCAAAACAATTTGCTGAAATTCCAAAGTGGTTCTATGTTATCTGCAGTATACTAAACTATTGAACTAAGCTTAGAAACTTTTAAAAATGAAAGGTTAGACATGAAGAAATGAAAAAAAGGTTATGCCTTCCTGCTTCTTTTAAGTGTCACAACTTACTCACAAGATTTGGGAGTAGTTAAAAGCCACAAATCACTATTGCTATGGTTATTTATGTCCCATCATTGAAGTCACCTGACATCACGGCTATTCATTGTACAGAGTGTCTTGGTTCACCACCACAAAGACTCAAGAGCCTTTCAAGAATACCTCCTTTCTGTCTTTTTCCGCACACAAATCGGTTCAGCAGCCGTATAAATCTCATCTCGCTGGGGATAAATGCTCGATTTGCATCATTTTAGTATGACACAAAACCTGAATATAATCCTGAGTTTCAGTACAAAAAAACCCAAACTATGTTCTGTCTAAGTGTCAGTGTGCAGGAAGGCTCACATGCTTTTGAACTTGTACATTGTCTAGTTTACGATAGTTAATGTGTCTGGATCATTTGGTTACGAGAGCAAAGGAGCCTTGCCTTGGCCCTATGATGTGAGGAAAAGTATGAATGGGGACAAAAAGAGCAAAAAAGAGCAAGGGATTGGTAGGAACTGGGAAAGCTTCAAACGGAACTGCCACAATGGCGCTGCTAGAACTTGGTCACCGTGGGAACTGGCCCTCTATAATTTGAAGGAAACGACAACTCGCCTGTCCAATATGTCGCTTTAATTGCAGCCCACAAGCCCATGATTCAAATTTAACTTACTTACATGAAGATGCATGTTTTCCAGGTGTTCTGGCCGCTTCCCACTTTCCCAAAAGATGCACACTACCATGTCAACTGAGATCGGCTCTAGTAGGGCACCCACAAGCAAAATCAGGACAATCCGTAAAGAATGGGTAGACCAGCAAAAATGTAAAATCGTAACATTTATGCTCCTAATTGAGTTTTCGAATGTAGGCTAGAAATGCACTCATACACAGTGGTTTGGTTGTTAAATAGCATTGTGACAAAGAGCTCATGCTGTTAGAAACAATTACATCATGCTTCACAACTGCTTTTTCTGACAAACGTTTGGTGTTGAAAATGTCAAACATAATGGCACATAGTCGTTTGTAAGTAAAGCTCCATGCAACCCTTAAGTAGAGACATTTTGGCCCTAACATTTGACACAGTGCAATAAAAATAGTAATTTACTCTTTTTATTTTACTATATTAATCATTCAGTGAATGCAATTTTAGATGTTCACACTTTTGTTCCGTTAACACAATATTTATTTATTTATTTACTAATTTATTACCTATTTATTTATGTCTACAATGTCTTTTCCTGTGTCTGTGTTCTCGCCTTCTTACTACTGCGACAGTAAATTTCCCGAGTACGGGATGAATAAAGTTTATCTAATCTAATCTTTATATCAGACAACACTATGGTAAATATGTTATTATAAGCTGTTGTTGTGCTGCATTTTTGTTTGTGTTATTCTTTCATTACTATATTAGTATTGGTAGCAAAAAAGTTTCCCTATTTTATTGTTGTTGTTTTTTGTTTGTTTTTTTACAATATTACTAGGAATGAAATGAATAATTTACTAGCATTTTTGTGAGGCAATTTTATGATGGCACACTACAACCTGGCAATACTGAATAGCATTGCAAAATATGATAAAATGAAGGCTGGTCTGTTTTGGGAGAGTTTTTTTTTATTTTTTATAACAAAATTAGCTCCATCAATCTCACTGACTGCTATTAGAAAGCTCTGCAGTTTGTCTACCTGTTTGTGTGTGTCTGCTGTCCCAACAGACTAAGCAACAGAACCATCTGACTGCATGATTCAGGTGATTTGTGCTCAAGTGTGTGGTTGTGCGCTTGATAGATTCCCTGTCAGACTAAACAAACCAGATGAATCAATGGAAAAGAGAGGACAAACACTTCTGTGGGTGATGACAGTATCAGGATTTACACAAAACATATTGATTGCATCCCCAATTAGGATGATAGCCAATCATGCACGTGTGTGTGATAAAAGATCACACAGGATAAGTGCCACAATTCTTTGATTTTCAGTTCTTCTTGTGATGTCACAAAACGGATTACTAGAACCTGCTGAAGACCATACAGTTGCCATAAATCAAACATGATGGGTATTTGCGTGTGTCCCTGCAAGGAAGGGAACCTAACAGGGAGATAGATGACGGATGGCTAGGCTTTTTCAAGAGCCAATGTGAGCTGGTTTTCTGCCTCCTCTGCTCGGATAGATAACAAACACAGTGGCACCTTGATGATGCTGATGGTCACGTTGCAGATAAGCTCCACATAGATGATCCCTCAGCTGTCACACAGCAGCAGGTGAAATGGACATCGCAGTTCTGACATGGCTAGTGACTTCCACGTGCAGCGAGGGTTATATTGGAGAGGGGGCTTCCACTTAAAGTGGAGCATGGAGAGTAGGCGGGGGCAGTGGAAGTGACCAGAAGAGAGAGCAATTACCTCGGTACACTCAAGGTGCTCGAAATGATCTGTGACCTGTCCAAAGTACTCCAGCTAGCAGGGAGAGGTGACACGCATAGAAAATGTACGAGATGAAGAGGAGCCAAGGTTGCAAAGGCCCATTTCCCGTCGCCACCGGGGTCACGCTCGAGGGCTAAGGCAAGTGCGAGACGGAACGTTAAGGTGGAATAACGGTGGGATAATCTTGTCTGAGCTGCAGCGAAAGAGGGCAGGGGGCTTGTTGGAAGAAAATGAAAGAGGAGCCAGAGCAGAAAAGTAGAGCCACGGGCCAGAATGGCAACCAAGATATACACATGAACGCAAGTCGCTCGGAAAGCTTCCAGTGAGAGCCAGACATAGACAGAGAGAGGGAGAGAGGGGACTATAGAGCAGATGCAGCCTTCTACAGTGGACCTTGAGAATAGAGCACATTTTGATTCAGGAGGCCATCTGACAATCACTTTTAAAATGCATTAGGAATACTGAAAGTAGTCTATTCAATGTAGCTCATAAAGTAAATAAACTAGTAAATAAAATAGTCTAAGAACCATAATGAGACCATAACGGAATTCATTCGCAGCATCAAATTGCATGACTCGAACATTTGCTCTGCTTTCTGCTGTGTCAAGGTCCGATTTATGAAACATGTACCACTTGACACAAATTGACCTTAAAAGATTGGCAGTTAAGTATAGTTTTCTTATGAATTTGGAGATTCTGCAACTGCTTGGAGCTATTGGAGGGGACTCAAGGCCAACACACAATACGGAAATCAAAAAATATTTGCTTATCACTGAAAGGTCTGTACACAGATGCTTTGTAATGATATAATATAGCTAAGTTTAATGTTCACATATGCAAGGGTTAGTTTCGCATATTGGACAAAAATAAGGCAAAGAGCATTGTTGTTTTTGGCCACTATGAAAGTGCCAACATTTTGTTAATGGCCCTTTTAGCTCTTTGATGTTACAATCCTCCTGACACGGGAAATATTTTGTCGACAAGACAAGATTGATATCGAAGCTATTTTGAGTAGACTAACGTGAGTTAAGATTTCTTCAAAAACCACGTCTTTTATTCCATGTTTACAGTGTAATTTTAAAATTGAAACTAACGTGCAATCAATAGAAGCTGAAATTACACTTTCAGCATATGTGACCCTTCAGATCATAACAAGGGTGGAACTGATTTCAATTTCCTACCTTAATGTCTTGAAAAAGTACTTTGACAGAGAGTGAGGTTATAATTCCATGAAAAGAGAGAAACAGCCCAAGAAATCAGGTTCAGATCACGACGGTCACGTCAAATTCCTACAAGAAGCTTTGCATTCGATGCAGTTGATGATGTCATTCTTTAATCCATCGTGTTGTAAACAACACAGTTTGTTTTCATACTAATGCTGAACGTCTGAGTGATTACAATGTTTTTCTGCAGGCCCAGAAAATCAGTGAAACCTCCTGATACAAGTTTTATCTTGTTAGAAGATAACAACCTAACTTTTAAAATATTATTTGTAAGCTCAAATATTTTGATTCTGTTTTTTGTGCACCATTGAAAGATGTGCCAAAACATACATTTTCCTCAAAATTAGAGGTTCCAAGCTGGCAACATTAAGATGGTTGTCACTTAATAATTTCCTACTAATTACATGACTTGTAAATTTTTCCATACAACTGTAAAGGTGTGTGTGTGTGTTTATTTCACTATGAGATACTGACTGGTTTTCTGATCCCGTAGTACTATAAAACTGTTATTATTATGTTTAAGAGCCAATTTCATGAGACAATCCACTTTTACCTTCCAGACGATAGAGCCACAAATAATCATTGGTGTCCAAATGCCCTTGTGCTGACTCACCTACACGTTGTTTGCACCGCAAGTGCAAATTGAGAGAGTATCAAGTTCCAAGAGTGTCATGGAGAAAGTAAACCTGGAGTTTCTGGTCGGATACAAAGGTGCCAATTTGCACAGCATCACTTCAGAATAAGAACCCTGCAGGGTTTTGCAGCTGGTACAGGACATATGTTATGTTGTGTACTTTATCTCAGCGTGAATGTTTCTGATATAATTTGCACAAACCAAGGAAAGGGACCTTGTTAGTACACTTGGAGGGAGAACAAAGGGTGACTCTAGCTTGCCCTGTAAACAAATGTAATGTACAACATACACATGCTTTCCCAAAAATTATTTAATATGTAAAGGGTAGACAAAGTTAAACACTGTTTAGGCACTTTTTCATGACAAACTATTGCTGACAAATCTGTCAAAGTATGTGTAAAATGTGGAGCTATATGCAGTAGTAATACACAGCTAACTTCAATGCTTCCATTGTGTTAAGTACCCTTGACTGTCAGTTTGTCATGCTCGGTGAAAAATATATTTATTTAAAAATCAGAAAACCTTAGCAAGCCAGCTTTTGAACAGTCATTTGGCAATGAATACAATATTAGGATAATATTGCATGTAAATGGTGGCGTTACCATGCCAACTCATTATAGATGAGGTACTTAGAAGTATTGATGTCAAATCTTTATAGAAGGCATCGAGTCCACTGAACTGTTAAATACATACAAACATCTATCCTAGTTAGGCAAGGGGTTATTGATGAATGCTCTCACAAAGCCAAGGTCTTGGCCATGAATAACAAAACAGCGGAAAGCAGAGCTTTCATACATTACCAGTCTCAGATACAACATGAAGGGTGGTTTGCATTAAAGAACCCTAAGATTGTCTCTCCTCCCTACAAAAACATACCCACAGTACACTTACATCAAACTACACAGCTACATTCATTAGTGATGCCACGCTAATAAAAAAACATGAGCAAACAGAGACCTTTTACTGAACTTCATGTTGATCGAGGACACAAAAGGTCCTGTGCGTGTGACAGACTGCCGCTTCCAGCTATGACCTCAGAGGTGGAGTTCAGAGGTCAAACCGAAGGCTCTAAATCTGCTGCCACTGGTAACATCCACAGCAGACAGCAGACAGCAACAGGCTCTTTTGGCCTTTGACCATTTAGCTCACTCTCGAGGAAATCGTGCCATGCACCAGAACCAAAACTGCTAAACAATTTTAAGCTTCAAATTGATTGTTTGCCAGCACTGGTGGAAGAGTGGTTTTCAAGTCCGCTACACAGTTATGAGATCAAGGATTTACTCTTGCCACCCTGTGAGGAGTTTGCATGTTCTCCACGTGCTTGCGTGGGATTTCTCAGGGGACTCCCACTTCCCAAAAACATGCACGTTAATTGTACGTGGGTGGCTGGATACAAGTTCAGGTTATACCCCACATATGCTCTTAGTTTGGGACGTGAAAGTTCAGAAGAAGGGGAAAAAATATATAAATTTTTTCTCTGTCTCTTTGGAGTTCAGCTCTGAACAGATTTAAAAAAGAGGGTGCCTCAATACAATTTAGATTGATAACCACTAGAGTGGTGGTCCAAACATAAAGGCTCTAGTAGTAGGCTTGCCTCCTACACAAAGAAGTAATTAATCACCCTTGTAACATTTATTTGTAAAGGATCATATTGTACAGAAGGAAACATCCTTAGCCTATGTCAAAAATAATATTTATATATACGCAAACAGTATATGTGTACATGTATGGTGTAGAGAGGGAAAACTGATAGTAAATTTCAATGTGTTCATTTTAATGTGGTATAAATGCTCAAATGATTCATTGGAAAAGGTTTTGTGAAACACAGGGATGAATCCACCGCAACTTGTAATGAACTGAGGAATGAGCAATCAGATTTTAGTTTAGAGCCCGAAATAATAAAACACTTGTGAGAAATGCCATCTCTCACTTGTCTGATTGTCCTTGATGATTGCATCTTCATGCTCCCAGCAAGTGCACAAGGACATGCAGGATCTCTCTGCTTTTGTAATGACTCTTTTCTTGTCATGCCCCAGTGCCGCAGATCGTTCTTGATTGGAGTTATTATGTGATGGGGTGTCATCTGAGTGCAAGCGGGCATGTGAATGAATAAACCTCCTTGTCATGCAAGCACACATACACTCACTTGCTCGGCCAAGCTTGATCATCAGCGGCGAGCTTTTTCATTATTTAATCAGAAGCACTCTTTGCAGTTGCTAAATTATTCATCTTTAATGTTCACACAATCCCTCGCCAAAAGGGAGCGCCGGCTTTTTAGAAAAGCCAGAACTTCTCAACACAGCAAAGCCCACTCTCGCTCTATTCGGGATGGGCAGAGAAATTACAAGCAAACTAGGGAGGTTAATTAACTGATGTGTTAAACATGCACCATGTCATATTCAGACTAGAGGGTCTCTCAGGCAAATTGATGCGAGGCCACAAAAACAGTCATTGTTTGCTCTGACTACCATCGTGGAAATATAGCATCAAGCATCAGAACGTCGAAATAATTGGCAACTTAAAGTGAGCACTACAAATGAACAGCAAAGTGAAATTAAAATGGGCTTTCAAAATAAAAATAAGGGTATATTCCCTTTCATTTGCCATCATTACGCCCCAATTCAAGCACGTTCTTCACATTCCAGCTAAGGAATTATAAAAGTGTTAAAAGTAATTATTAAAGTGAGGTATGTTTATGCTCCCTCCCTCTTGTAGTAGGTGAAAGACTGAAAACTTGCAATTTGGTTGTATTTAACTTGTATTTTACTCATTTACTGCCATTGATCATTAATTATTTTAACTGCGATGGCTGGCATTGAATGATCCAGTTTCAGAGACATTGTTAGCAATAGATGGGGCAAATATATGGCAACTCTGGTTCGCGCATCACTGTATAAGTTAAGGAGTGTTTCCTTTGAAAAGTAGTTTAAGTGCATTATATGAAAGCAAAAAGGCAGTTAAAATGTAATAATGAAGAAAGCAGATGGACAGGCAATCAGACAGACTGAGGGAAGCAGAGACATATTGGCTCGGTGGTTGCCCCAGTCTGACCGTCTCTTCTCCCGATCTGGAGGACCAGAAGCACAAATTGCCCTTGCTTGCACTCCTCCTCCAAAGGTACAAATGACACCCAACCTTCATCCCACACACAAAGTGCAAAGGACCCACATGGATGCACTACATTCTCCACCGCAGAGGAGACGCTCTCTGCAGGGGTGCGGTGACTCTTCCAAGGACCAGACAGGTGGTGGAAGCTGAATGGGCATCTGAATGCCAACCCACTGCCAGAGGGGCTCGGTGCCAATTGGCCCACATGAGTTAACCGGCACACTCCCTCAATGTGGAGCACAGAGCACACAAACAGATACCATAACCGCCTACACATACACATAATTCATCTATTCATGGGGACACTTCATCACTGCATGCTGGACCTTTACGTTAACCTCTTGGCTGATCTCACTGTGAGTCCAGTACTAGACCAAACTGAACACATTTACTTGTGCTGGAATAAATCTCCACGTGTTATATTGGGCATTCATGGATGGATATTTTCAGAGGTTATGCAGGTAAATGCAAAAGTACAATACTACACGCAAGCGCACATAGAATTATAAGAAGTGATAGTGTGGGACAGCATACATTTTAATTCTATGTCCTGAAGATCGTTTAAAGTGGTTTTCAATCATCCTCCTTGAAAATCACATTTACACGCTGTCAGTCTCAGCTTTTTCTAATATGCAAATTTATGAATGTAATTTCCCTCCTTTATTTAGATCACACGGGATTCCGAACGATAAGGCAGAACACAAAATAATACGGCAGTGAGGCTCAAATACATCACATTCATACCCATTTTCCTTTAGAGTTGATATCTATAAAAACAAAAGGATTTGCTATACTAGTTCATTGTTCATTAATACTACAGAGAAAGAGCGTTTTTTGACCTGGAAAGATAGATATGTCAATGTTCCTTTTAATTTACTAGTAGTCATGTAAGACAAAAAATAAATAAATGATTTTTTTTTTAAACATTCCTTTGCGTGAACCTAAAGAGTTTCATGGCAGACAATGTGAGTGCCATTATTTTCAGTTCTTTTCTATCTAAGCTCAACTTACTACTATACTGCTAATAATGAATGGCTTTTTTGTCAAACTACAAGGAAAAAGAAACACTCGCTGCACTTATTTTCCCGGCAGGACTTTGTTCTCCAGCAACACATCTGTAATATATCTCATATTTGGGTTGAAAATCACTTAATTTTGCAAAAATTAGCCCATCAGAACCAGCCGTGGCACAATAGGCAACTCCATGCCCAGTGTATGGAATTGAGATTACAGTGAATTGGTAAACCATTGTGACAGTTGTACTACACCAGTATTGAACTTGAAGAAATGAGCCATAGCTTGTCTTTTTGACTTACACAGTACATGAACTAAATGATTGTGAAAATGGGCAAATAAATGCCATGGTTATTTTGCTTCATTGGCCACTCCAAATAACTGAATGCTGACACATTGTCTCTCAAATGTCACGTCCAAAATTACATTTCCCTACTGGCTTAGAAAAAAAATATTACAGCGCCATTTCAATTCAGTCGATTGATCAGACAATTGTCTTTTCTAACATCCCTAGGATCCATCCTATTTATGCAGTCATGGATACCCCATCACATATGTCACGAGGAGATTTTTCGTCAATTTTGGTTACAAACTAGAATGAAATCAAAAGAGACAGTCATTCAGCACTCACAGCAGTGCAATTTTATCCACTCCTTTTCCGTATTGCTAATCATTACAAGGTTTGCAGGGGGTGCTGGAGCCTATCCCAGTTAACAAGGGGCCCACAGTCAACAAATTAAAAATATATATATTTAGTTAAAATGTTGAACTGTGTATTCACTTTCTTATAATTCCATCATTAGTAAGTGAAATAATGAGAGGGAATAAAACAGCACTTGACCTTTTAAAGTCTAATGACTTTTTTTCGTGGGACGGTAATATCAATAAAACAAAATTTGCCCGCTTACTTTACATTAAATTTTAACATCGGAAAGTGCACAATTAGTCGAGTAAAAAGCCTTATCATGAACTTTTTTTAAACAGGATTGTGGGAAAGTAATCTACCCTTACGGCATTTATTCTCCTTCTAGTAGCTCCGACAAAGTAATTTTATTAGGCAAGCATTATGACAGCTTTTATCTTGCATATGCAATCGTGTTTTGAATAGGTTGGCTGACATCCACACGCACTGCTATTCTAACATTACTGTACGTTGTTAAACTTAAAAAGATCAAGCCAAATCTCCCTGACATTTGCTTTAAAGTATGAATGTTGCAGGATTGTCGAAAATGGACAAAGGGAAAGTGAGAAGACTGAATTTTCACCTCCATGTACACTAACGAATAGAAACTCGGAGAACATGCAAATGTGGCAAACAAGTGCAAAACCAATTATCTTAGTTTTACATTTTAATAACACAATTTGTGTAAAATAGTAAAACAATTAAGATGCTTTGTCTGTCGATGTGAGGCTGACACTTTGGCTGGTTAGCATGTCGCACTATATGCCCTTATATACTGTATGTAGTATTTCAAATGGTGCTTTAGCAGGTATAGGTTTGCATATGATGGAATGCAGTCATGACAGTTCAATAGACTGTGCAAGAAGCCTCTAATTATAAACAGGCCTACTTTTCCCCTCAACCCAAGATGACAAACTGACAGGGAACAACTGTCGCCAACCCCCTGTCGGGACATTATACTTTGATAAAGATAGTGCTTTTTCAGCTCACAAGAGACACAGAACATGTCATAATAGCGTTCGTCAACAGTTGTGGATGTGACAGGACAACTACCAGAGGTTTTAAGAGATGGAGAGCTCTTGTTTTGTCCCTTTACTAATTCATATTTACTGATACACACTAGAAAGAGGCCAATGTGGTGTAGTAAAACATAATGACATGGGGATTCACAATGTGCTGCAAATGAGACGGCTGAACAGACAGACTGAGTCTACATCGCTACTGTGTTTAAGTCTTTAAAGTGCAACTAATTTCTGAGGGTGAAACAATCCACGAATTAAGAAAACCCCCAAAAGCTTGTCAAAAGGACAATGCCTTTTTTAAAGCGATGACATCAAGTGGCCAAATGCACTGAACTTGCTGAACACTTGTGAAAACTCCTTACCCCCTGAACTCCCCACACACATAGCCTACTGTATAAACACGCACACACATACTGTTCAGCAGTAAGTATGTTGACATATGCTAGCACAGACAGAGTGGGGACGCAAACCGCTACTAAACTAACACAGCTTAATGCCTTTCTGTTCTCTCCTGTTTGAGTCAGGAGCCTCCTCCAGCTGGTTGCTTCATCCCCCTCCGCACTTACTCCACCCCTCCTTTTAAACTCCCGGCACCTCTTCTTTGCTCTTGAGAGCGAGGTCTCGTCCTGGGCCAGCAGAATTGTGGCTGACCTTTCACCCTCGCTTGCTAATTACCGCTCCATGGCGACGCTTCAAGTGGTCCGGCCTCCAGGGTGTACAAAAAGTGAGCGCGTGTGCACACAAAGAAATGCACTGACACACAAACATTCCCTTGAGACTTACATTCCATGAAGTCTCAGTGCTCAGATAGAAAATAATATGTTCTTGCACAAATTTAAGAGGATATCATACGCCAGTGAAGAAACATAATTCCCCTAGACAGTGCCAGTCAAAAACTACATTGTCAATTGGATAACACAGGACAGCATTAAAAAAAAACGCCAAATACAAATAAGACACTTAAATGCAATGAATAACATCAATGCATGTGTGGCTGACTGAACTGAATACAAAGGCTTGTGCATCCAGCGTAAAGCCAACAAAAGGTAGAAATAAATCAAACATCCATATCACAACAACCATGTCATACGAATTGTCAAATTAATACCACGCGGGCTGTTTTCAATAAAAATGGAGCACAATTACTTTTGTGAATCAAACATTATAACAGAGCTAAAAAAAACTCATTGTACCGTTGACCAGTTTATTACAGAAAAAAAAAACAAGTTAGTAAAGTATTCCAAGGGTCTAAGACCAGACCAATAAGGAGAATATGCCAAGTTAAGATACAGATGTACAAGAAGCATATGACATTCATAATGTCTTTAATAAAGTGTACTTTCACTTGGAGGATTTAATATTAACTTTGCACCCTGTGACTTCAATTCTTTTTGCTTCTGATGTGTTTAAACTGCATTATGGTAACCCAGTGACCTTTTTTGTATTAACAAAGAGGTCACGCAACCTCTTCAGACCAAAACAAATAGCAGCAGCCTCTGTCATCATGACCAGCAGGCTCAGAAGAGAATAACAAGCTTTGAAATGCTGCAACCTGGAAACAAGCCAGTGGCCTAAGAGAGAGCGAGTGAGAGAGAGAAAGCATACACAGGAGGTGTGTGTCACTGGATAATGTGCAATATTCAGGGACTCCTGAGGAACTAGCTCAAGTGTGTGCGCAGCCACGCTATCGGTGTCTAACAGGTGGGAGACTCTGGCTGCTCCTCATTGGAACAGTTCACGAAACAAATGGTATTTTTTACTCCAGAAAACAGGGGCTAGGGGGAGGAAGCACAGCCTTTTTGAAGCGCTTGAGATGCAATTATACAGATGAGGAGTTGATGCCAAGGTGTGGGGCTGAGGGATTAGCTTTGGAGGATGGGGATGTTTGAAACAGGAACCCACAAAAAGATATATTGGAGCATTTCTCTCAACTATGAAGGGAGTCTCCTATTGTGTCTAAGAATAAAGGCAAAATAGGCAGTGTGATTTTTTGTTATTTTCACAACAACCTTCCTTTAACAACCTTTTTTTTTAATAAAACCAACTCAACCAAAGGGTTAATGCAGCAGTGGTTTAAAACAAGCAAAAACTAAAAAAAGAATATAACCCCTCTTTGCATACGAGTTGCGCAGCACAACATAAGGTTGCAAAACATATTAGAGTAATCAGTTCTAAATAAATCAGTCAATGAAGTGTTGGAAATTCCAACGTTTTGAAAAATATCTCAAAAGGTCAAAATATCAATTTTACATTTTAGAACTTAACTGTTTCTTACGCAATCTTTTTCATGCGATTCAGATCCTCTGAAAATGACGCGATCGGGCCTGATTTCCTATGACGTGATTGGACGGGAGACATCTTTAGCATATTCCAATTATATCTGCCAAAACTGCTCATATCGCAAGTTTGTACTCACCCTTAATATACAATTCAAGCATACGGACAGCAAATATCAGCAAAAAACATAATATCAACGGCTCCAAAATCTTGTAGGTCACTTGCATCTCAAGACAAAGCATCACTACTAGCGACAATATAAGATTAATGGAAATATCCAATATATTCTACTGTACATTTTGGGAATTCAAAAGCCTTCCATCACGGATGGCAGATAGCACGCCCAGTATGGACGCACACAAACTTTCCCTTGACATGGGTCGCCATTGCATGTACCCGAGCACAATTGGGGGGGGGGGGGGGGGGGGGGGGGGGGCACACAAACATGAAGGGGAATACACTCGAGAACATAGCCGGCAGACACCCGTTTCTTTAGTCAAATGCCAAGAAAGCTGCCACGAGGGATAAAACCCTGTCAGTCTGACACACAGTTATACACGCATTCAGTCCCTCACACATCGTTTTCCTTAGACGTCTTTCTCTATGCTAAACAACCTACTGGCAGAGATATAAGGCGAAATGTGAGGCATCAAGACAGACAAGTGGCAAAAACGTAAGAATCAATTAGTAATACCCGAGGAATGATTCCTGTTGAAGGAAAAGAAAGAATCAAAGCAAATTGTTCGGCAAGTAAAAAATGCATCATCGACTAGAGCCTCAGCACCCCCCCACCTAATTTTTTTACAACCGCCCATCGTTCCCTTGCTTCGAAAAAGCAGGTAGAGATGATGCTTGCGGGCTTTTATCTTTCTTTGAGCAGATACTACGCCTTCCCTATGCAGGCCAACACTGTGATATCCATGTTTCTCTATTATCTTTGTCAATCCGCCGCTGCTCTATTCTGTGCTCCCCCTCTCTGTCTCACCATTGCTGAATGTCCTCATTCTCCTTCTCTATTGTGCTGACAGCACTGCCAGAGGAGGCACGCTGTGTGTGTGCGTGCATGTGCGTGTCGACGCTTTGACCCTTTAATCAGCGTGAGGAGAAACAGAGGAGGACTTACGCGGCCCAGCAAGGTCAGGGGCCGCGGAGAGTCAGCCATTACCCTCTTTTACGCAGACACACATAAATGCGCACATGCTACACGCACCCGAGCCATTGCCTGCCTAGAAATACACACCAGCTCGTGCATGGTTTTCCCGTTCCATTTCAAGGTAAATAAATGCTTCCTGTGTTCCCAAATGTCTACAAAACCTCTACTGGAATCCTATCCTAACACTCATAAATGTGTCAGAAGGTGAAAATCAGTCAGCATATCCAAATACACTCATAGATGTACACAGACATGCACACTAGAGGGATAAATAGGAAAGGCCAAGACCCTCTTTATCTTCGCAATGTTTGACTGCTCCCACCGCGGGTCGTCTTATCAGCTGTCTCTCATCTATCACAGGCTTGCAGATATAACTCTCACTTTACACACACGCATACACGATCATGCTCCTTTTCGGAGGCCGTTTCCGTCGGCGTTGACACAGCTCCAGCTTCTCCCTCGGACTGCCTTGGTGGGATACACTTTGTGTAAATAACAGCTAATATAACTCACCCACTTCCAAAGGAATCATATGCACGCACTAAATCAGGATCAGTTTGCAGCAGCTCTTTTGAGTCCTTTAATGCGTGACCGCTTTCAGTTCTTCGCAAACAGTTCTCAGGTCATTGAAAGTCCACATTACACATGCAGGCTTTGTTATAATAAATCAGTTAGTATTTACTGTACGAGCTGCCTCGAGATAAGACTAATTCATTCCGTGTCTCAACTCAAATTAATAAGTACCTCAAACAATCTTTGCTATTTAAATCAATGGGAATTTCATTAAAGGAATGCACAACACCTTTATCATGCTAGTGAAAAGATTCTTATTGAATAAAAAAGCAAAAAAAACAAAGAATTTAATTTTTCTGATGTGCAATGGAATTGTCTGTCTGCTTTTTTAGCTACTGTATATTTGTTTTGAGTGTAGCAGTTTTTATGTGCTGTATGAGTATGCGTGTAACTGATGTCCAAATTGTCACACAACGTTTACGCTCACAAGAAGAGTCATTTTTGTGTTTGACTGTTATCTTCTCCTTCATCAGAGGTCAAAAGAATGCATGATATGCATACTTCAGTACTTGGAGGAACCCTCATTCACATCAAGGTCATTTATACTATAGGTTGTTTTTCCCATTAATCTGTTATAGGTGAAAGGTTAAATGAGTTGGTGCGATACCAGTTTCTTAAAAGGTTATATTTGTGTATCAGCATAAAGCATTGCACATTAATCAATTAAGCCTTGGACAAAAGCAGTGTCTCTTAACCTTGCTTACCAATGCAAGTTTCACGTGTGTTCACCGAAGCCTTGGTAAGAAGATAATAGGAAAATGATGCCATCTTTCAAATTCAAAGCAAGTATTTATTTAGTGGACAAACTGTTTATGAAAAAGTTCCATGCGTTCAAAGAGGACAACAAATAAACAAGCCAAAAGCCTACAACAGCGTGAAACAGAATGCCCGTTGGGTCTGCTGTACTCTCAAACATGTGTGTGTGTGTGTGTGTGTGTGTGTGTGTGTGTGTGTGTGTGTGTGTGTGTGTGTGTGTGTGTGTGGTGTGTGTGTGTGTGTGTATGTTTGTGTGTGTGTCAACATTCTAAAACAGTCCAGTGTCTACTCCAATACGAAACGCATGTTTTAACCTTTACCAAACCTTTGGGATTTGACCGAACCCAGTCTAAGAACAACTGGACTAAAGGCTAAACTATATGGCCATTTTAACTAAAAGGCTGCATTGAAGAAGGTTGCAAATGCATTGGATGTCTATCGCCATCAAGGGTAGCCAAGGAGTTAAAGGAAGACCCATTGTGGTTCCCGCTTTTGCCACACGGTCTGTAAGTCCACCTCCACTCCATGCATTCAAGTCAACAATTAGGGTGACACGGCTTGTTGGGCTTCAGGGTTAACACTTATGGCCATAAATGATGGCTATTAAGCCTCCAAGGCTTAAATGCAATTAAGCTCAATGCGGCGTCCTGCCCAGATGAGAGAGAGCAGGAAGCATTTCACAGTGTAGTGAGCATGCAGGAGGATACGTGTCATCATTCTATACACATTGCAACGTTCATACATATCTTCAAACTATTGCATAGCCTTTTGTGCCATGTTTAATCTCTCCTGTCTTCTGTAGAGTCATCTGTCCCCTCCCCCTTTTCAAATCGCCCCCTCAACATTCTCCGTCGCTCCTTTCCTTCCCCCTTTGACGGTCCCACACTGTTCCCTATAGACTCAAAGAAAGGCCAGCTTAACATTGTAGCAGCTTGGCAACCAGGCACTAAGAAGGGGGTGTAAAAACACACACACACACACACACACACACACTGTTTTCCCTCGAGCCTCTTCTTCCCTCCATCTCTGACCCCCGTCTCGCTGCCCTCTCTCGTCTCTCTGATTCTCTCCTCTAAGCTGGCTGATGGCGATGGGGTCGGGGACCTTGGCTGAGTGGAACTCATTACAGACTCCCTTCATTTCCATTCTGAGTGGGGCCTGCAGAGAGAACGCACACCGGGGCATTGAGGTGCACTCGCACCGGGGACGAGGCGAACACATTGAGCAAGACACCACTTATGAAGACTGACGGCCAGCAGAACCAGTCGTTAATGCCGCGACTACGGGGAAGATGGAAAGCGGCGACGGCGGGCAATAGCGGGACGAGGCAGAGAGCTGTGGGGCTGACACAACAAGAAGCCTTATTTAATAAACATGAGCTCGAGCCCGGCGCAATCGAGCTGCACAACAGCGAGCTTATGCAGATGAGAGGCGACCTAATGACTAAATGGAGTGGACGGAGAACAGAAAAGAAAGAGGAGGGAGAGATTAAAGCGGGGATGCAAGGCAGTAGTGTTTAAGTGGCTGTGATGGAGTGTAAACAGAGGAGTTCCTCTGCCGTGTTACAGAAAGGCTTTGTCGAACAACAACGCGGGAGGAGGAGCGAGCACAGCTTTGCACGTTATGTGGCTGTGCTAAGTGAAACAAAACATGGAAGGCTATCATGGCTGGGGTCATGTGTCTTTAAGCGTGTGGGCACACACCATGTACTGCCCTAGCCCGTTTAGGCGTCGCAGACATTGCGCTGTGGTAATGAGTAAAATAAACAAAATAAATCTCTTATAAACGCCCACTTACCTGGACAGGTGCCTAATCTACTTTGACTGGGAGGGACTGGGTGGCAATGATCACGTTCAGCCCCCCCAGTCAAAATAGATTTGACACCTATCGAAGTGAATGGAAGCCACTCAGTTATGAAGTTATAAAGTTACAGTAAGAAGTTTGAGTAGCAAGCTTTTTGATCGGTTTCTTGAATTTGAGTTTTGTATCCGGGTCAATATAAAAACAGCTCACGTGAACTCTTTCATGCACCAATTATTATGACCTAAATTATTTTTGTTACATCACATTTTCGCAAGTTTTCATAAGGCTTGATGCAAAAATAATAGCCGGTCTGTCCACTCTTGTGACCACTGTCCCTGAAAGGGTGAAGAGCATATCTGATTATTATATCACTGTCAGATGTGTCCTCCATTTTACCATTCCACTTGATATAGAGGCAACATATAAACACTATACCCTCTACCGGCTTGATATACGAGTGAGTCAACAATCATAATAAAAAAAGAGGCTTGAAGATGGTTAATCCGAAGTTGAAGAACATTGTCCAGCAAAACCAAAAAAAAGAATATTTATGTTTAAAACAACCACATAGCCTAGCTCCCAGCCAAAAAAGCCCGCCTACTTGTAAAGAAAAAGTACTGGTTACATTCAACAAATTCCTATCTCAACACATAGTGTCATCCCATTGCAGTAATATGGAAAATGCAGTTGGTTTGTGACAGAAAACTGACGTGGTTACGCGAATAATTGCCGTCCTTGTAAAATGTCACCATCGAGGAATGATTTCCTCAATTCATCAAATTCCGCTAGTAAATTAAGAGTCCCACAAAATGACCATCTGTGTTCAGTTTACAAATGCCCAACAGTCTATTAAAATGTATACAGTACTATTATTCACTTAATGCTGGGATCTTGATACAAACTTAAGGCAATAAGCAATTAGACAAACACAATCACTCAAATGTTTGTGAGATCGGCTCATCAGTGGAAATTGAGCAGACATCTGGCTGATTCACAACAATTAGAGAGCAGCGTTTGCGCATCGGTGACTTGCATTAGTCACGAGGGGCCTTGAGCTTGAAGCAAGAAGGAGGTTTTGAAGTCGTATGCAAAAGGGAGCTTTTGATGCTGTGTGCGAGAGGAGTGGGCCCAAGCTTTTGGAGGAAGAAAGCTGTTTACCTGGAACAAGGGATTATGGGACAAGTCCCTGTGGCATTTTGGAAGCTGTGGGGGTTTGGAAGGGCCGCCCCTTAAATCTGTTTAGAGAACAGACACACCTCTAGAAGTTCCTCCTTATCAATGTCTGCTACTTTTTTCTTCCTCATGGATCAACATACTTAATGTAACCCCCAAATATTCACCCTCGCTATTGTCCTTAACCTTTAATTACAGTCCTACTCCAACTATCCCCACATTCGTTATTCATACTTTCCAAATTTCTCTTTGCAAACTGAAGTCTGACTAAGAACCCTTGAAATGATTGAAATCAAACAGTTAGCATTGTTGCATTCACTTTGTTAGTTATTAGTGCAAAGAAAACATTAGCTGCGCATAGATTTGGGGCCTATTTTCATTAACAAAGGATTTTCCAGGGAAAAGCAAAGTTGTTTTTGTTGACACAAGTCAGGTGTTTTTCCGAGAACTGCCCTGAATTAAGACCAGACATTGGCTTACATAAATCTTAAAGCCTTTCAAGGAAGAAATACTACAAAGATAGCCCCAAGAATGTGTTTTACGATCTCCTAAAAGTCTTTGTATGGTGGGGGGGGGGTGGATTTAGAGAAACGAACCAAGAAGATAAGACGATACTTCCTGTGAACTCACATTTTCTATTGCAAGGACCTGAAAAATAGGCACATGGTGAGACCACAAGTGTGACAGGATCAGAAACAAATTATTGAGAAATAATGAAGTAAAATATTAATTGTCCAACACACAGCCCTAGAATTCTAAAACCAGGATCCAAAGATAAAGTCTCCAGAGAGCACTATGTACAGTGAAACGATGAGTATATTCCAACTGACAAGAACATATGACTGGATGATATTGATGGGAAGGAATAGGACAACAGGGGACTACTAAAACGATGCATTGGGATGAAAGAGAGGAGTAGTGAGCCAAATAGAACGCCTCTACAGTAAAACGGGACATTGTGTTGGCAGCGAGAAGCCTGAGCGTGCACGTTCGAGAGACGCATAATTGTTGTTTCCACGTTACAAAATGTTTGCATTCCACACCGTGTCTTCGTGTCGTACAGAGCGAGTGGGCGGATGACATTTTTGTTTCTATTTGTGTTATTAATTTAAATACAAATTCACACGTTTGATACGAAGTGGCGTGCCGGTGTCTCACTGTGAGTGGGAGGAAGAAGCGAAGAGCCCGCCACGCTGAGTTTAATTAGGCAGCTTGCTGGTGGCGGCAGCCTGGTCATAGAGGGCTCTGGAGGGGTGAAAGGGAGCACGTGGCCTATGCTACCTGGGGGAGACAGAATTATGGACACACACATACACATGCACACCCACTCACCTTACACATACTTAACCTTGGCTTGGAGTGATTGGGATAGAGGGCTAACCTGCATTTGCAGTTGTACACATACACACGGTCCTTTGCTTATATATGTATGTATATATGTATATATATATATATATATATATATATATATATATATATATATATATATATATATATATATATATATATATATATATATATATATATATATATAATAGTACTACATTTTACATGTTTGTGGCATAGCGTTTGCAAATTTTCCTCTAAATGGGTTAGCAAGAAACGCTAAAATAACATTTCTTTGTCACTATTTTATGGCATTTATTTGCCTAAGCATTAGAAGTCATTCGATATCAAAAGGTGACATCATCATCTTTACCACTTGATTTTTCAGTCTGATTGTCAACTTGTTTTGTCCTAATAATAACATAGTGGTTCCGATTCCTCTCATTCTCCAATGTTGAAGTCACCGAATTAAACAGTATGTGACATTTTCATGTGAAATTCTGTCACAAAACTGCCACTCAAAACATTTCACCAAACTCGACTCTCACTGCGCCCTAATATAGTTCATTCCTGTGGAGTGAAGACTTTACAATAGTGGATAGTCTATGCCAGTCACTGCAGGGGTGTGCGGTTGAGGATGAGGTCAAGAGCCCATAGCAATATCCTGGCGCAGATGAAGAGAAAGGCGGAGCGAGGGGTAGCACAAGGGCAGGTGCCGAGTGCCAGGTGGCAGCAGTGGCATGTCCCGCCACCTGTCCCGGGGAATATGAAGCTCGCCCGTCCCGCCTGTTCGCTCGCTATGGGATGACACCGGCTCCCCGTCTGCCCAGTTGGAGCGCTGGCCGTCGGCCCGTCCGTCCGTCCGGCTGTCTGCTCAGCTGTCGGCCCAAAGCGTCGGTTAGTCAGTCGCCTTGCCTGCCTTCCTGCCAGAACCCGTTCAGCTCAGCAATCTTTTATTTTTGAAGATTTTTCTAGTCCAAAATCAATGACTTTTATGTTTCTAATGGGTGATTCACCGGGGCCACCCCTGAGGGGACATCCCATGTAACAGTATATATCTATATGAAATAATACGCTTTCATTTAGATGACATATTTCCTTCGCCTAATTGTTTGTAGCTCCACCCATTTCTCTCTCGTTCCTCCTTTTCCCTCTCCTTCACCTTCATCGTCCTTTTAAGTAAACCAAACACTCTGACAATATTTAAATATTCAAAAGCTATCACTGTATGCAGTCATTTCAATTACACGTACATTAAAAAAAAACAATACTTCCAGGAAGGATACAAGACTGCGTTTCAGCGTTTCATTCACTGCCAGCTATTCATCTTCAAACAAGTGTTCCATTTAAAATGCGAAGCTTCCACTCGGTGGCCTCTTAGAAGGGAAACGACTTACAAAACACTGCACTACTGGCATGAAAACCATCTTTGAAGAAGCGCGGGTCGCTGCGGGGGTAACGTTTCCTGACACCTCACTTGGCAATGGGAGGCGGTCGGGAAGTGACGTGCCCGTCGAGAGTGTCTGCTCCGCTGGTGTGTGTATGGCAGACAAGCTTCACAAGCACGTCAACAATCGCAGGCGCACGAGGACAGCAGAAACTCCTCCTGCCAGGCCTTCACCATCTGTCTCTATGTCTGTGCCTCACAGCCGGGCCCAAAGCGGGCCCCAGCAGAGCCGGCGTGAAATTAGCTGCCTTTGTGGAGCTTTGTCTGCTTGTGTGCATGCATGTTTGGGTGCACCAGCACGCTTGGATGGGACGCATATTTTGTACCATATTTGTCACCAGGCTGTCAAGAGGTAACCCGCATTGTTGGTGAATGCAATAAAATGCACGGGTGGAATCCTCAGTCTGATCTAACGCAGTGACCTTAGCCTGCACGCACTCAACTCTACTAATGACGTGAGCGCAGTTAGCGTGTTTATGTGCTTTTGTCGGGCCGGCCAACCCCTGGTAGCCTATAGGTCACATTTAGGTCCTGGGATGCTCTTTGATATCCACTCAGCACACTGACCCTTCAAGACCTTTGGCTTGACCTTTTGACCTCTGACGTTAGCAGGAACTGTCCTCCTCTCCGACAAATGTGTGATAAATAGAGTCTAGCCCAACACACACACACACCAATTATCCCAGCCACATTATCACCCCACAGCCTTCGTATTAATGAGCCCAGAGGTTAAAGGTTGTTGACATTCTTCACAAACTGCTGAACACTGTGAATCTGCACACACGTGCAAACACAGCACAACCACAGCATGAGGGGAACGCTCACCCGGAATCTTTCAAAGTCAAACAGAGACAAGCCCAATGTAAACATGCCGAAACACACGACAAAAAGAACGAGCTAACATTTTAACGAAAGCCGAGTGAAGAAAGACCCAAAATGTGGCTCGGTTTGCGGTCGGAGGTGCGGACATGGTGGTCACGGTTGACCAGATGAAGAATGCTCCCACCATGTGACGGATAATTATTGTATTCTTCCCGGCTGCAGAGTCTTGGCTGGGAGATAAACCGTCTGGCAAACAGACAGCATCACAGCGCGAAGCTCCATCAAACTGTCTCTGCCCAATGGTAAACACACAAACACAAGCGGGATTACATGCACATATGCATGCACATAACGAGGAAGCTATCCTTGAGACTCAGAATGTTCACAGGAACAAACCAACCAATCTATCCCCCTTGCACACACCACTAGCCTAGGTTCATCACCGCTTAAATATTGATTGGTCAATAACTTTCTTGGCTAATTAATTTCACAAAGTGACTATTAACATTGCATAGTGGTTGACTTGGCTTTTAATGGGAATGAAGGCTCATCTATGTTAAGCACCCTCTGCTGGATCGCAAAAGTACAACACACCGCTCCACTGCTAGTCCCTTGCTTCCAGAAGAAGTTGGCAACACGTTCAAAGCGGATGAGCTGAGCTGCACTCCTAAAACAAGTGATCCAATTCCCTGGGAGGGATGGGCTTCTCGCTAAGAACACAAAAGAGGAATAACGGCTGGAAAAGATCTCAGACAGTCTGCAGTCTACAGCGCAGTACATAACACGTGTCGCCTGTGCGTGTGATGTGAGGACGGAAAAGTGACCAATGGGATAAAAATATGAAAAACAGACAAAATATGGTGAGTTATTTAGCCTATATAGTGTTTACACGAGTGAGGTCCCAGGTTTGCGAGATCAATCTCTAATGCTTGGCCTCATCATCGAATCCGGACCCTGCAACAATTGTTTTGTCCCCCTAGCCCCTGACAATACTGTAATGACCACCGATAGGTATATACCCAGTGACATTTGAGGCAAAAGGGACTTAAAAAAGACCAGACAAGATTATCATATATGAATCTGCATTGAAAGGGGAAATACCTCAAATTACCAAGAATGAGTTTTATGCAATGACTTAGGTCAAAACATTGCATTCGGATTGACATTGAAGTTGTGGAATAACAGATAAATATACCCCAATTACATGGCCCTTAGCGAATTGAATTATCATTCATAGACGCCAATTTGCTAGCCTCCCTCTACCGACCGAAGTTACAGTCGTCACAGGCTATAAATCTATTTTCTGGGTTTGGTCACATGACATCCCAGTTTTAGAACATTCAGGAGACACGGGAAGGCGGCGTTGGACAAACTGGCGCCACGCTGAGATGTAGAAAAATTGAAGAAATTTCCTGTGAATTTATTATTTCACCAATGCCATGTTTTTTTACACGTGACGGAACATACAAAGTTTTGAAGGAAACAAAAGTGTTTAGATCCCTTTTAACAAGTGCAAGCCAAATCAAACCACTTCGGATCAGTTTATATGCTCCTCTAATGATGACTGGCCAAATTGCATTGTGTTAATGAATTTAGGAGGTCTCTAATCCAATCTGTGTGATCTGGCTGCCTGACTGACGTCCATGTGTGCCCCTTTGTGTGATCATAGACGTGACTTTAGTCATAGCAAGATAAAATAAATCTTCGCGGAAGCAGAAAAAAAAACAGCCTACAGGCTCCTGTTACAAATACTGCGCGTCAGGGTTTCACTAAATATCAAAGACAAAAAGCATAAGAGCAAATAAATGCTCACGCGCATTGGGCAGCCCCAAACGGATGGAGACTGACCTTATTAAGCTCTCTGGCTAACTAACACGTTCACATTTTGTGTGTGTTCTATCCGCAACTCCCGTTATGCTGTATTTAAACATGAGAGAGCTCTTTGAGACAAGAGGGAGTTCAGACGCACAGAAAACACTCCGATAACTACACTGGCAGTGCCGCGCACACCCACGAGGAGCCGCAAAAAACACCCCCTTCCGCTGCTCTGATTAATAAAGGTCAATTAGCAATTATAATTTCCATATTTAATCAGTCCCCTGCGGTGTCGCTCCGTGGCCTGTGCTTTGACAACCAACTCTCTTCTCTCTCTTCTCCCGCTTTAGCTCCATGTCACGCTCCCGTCATTAGCATCCGAGCATCCCTGCCTCCTCCTCCGCCTCCTCTCTCAGCCCCTCCCTCATTACCGTATCATCTGTACAATCTCTCTCTTCCTTCGCCGCCCTCTCTTGATCCCCTCCCTCTCTCGCGGATGCCTCCCCTCATTAATCTCTTCGCTTTTCCTCTCGCTGTGTTCTTCTACGGGCCTTCAAACCTCTCGCTAATTGCAATTAATCACCGAGGGAAACAGATGCAGGGAACAAAAGGCAACCTGGGGAGAGGCACATGCATGTGCAGGTTTACAATGTGTGGGTCTGCATGCGTCCAACAGGGAGGAGGTTTGATTAAGTTGTCGCTCAGGGTGCCACAAAAAAAAATAAGGGTTGTGACTCCAGGTTGTATTTGGGCATGTTTTGCGTACGTGATGACACTGTTACAATTCACTAAAGCTGTACCTGCCTGACACCATTACCTGTTGGTAACAATGAAAGCTAATAAAAAGATGAACGGTTTCATATAAAATGATGCGGAACACATAGCACAAGTGCATACAAACCTAGTAGAGAAATGAGTGTTTGATATTAGGTCTTATTATTTGTGTCATCACATTTTGGTCATCGCACAACTTCATGTATAGCGACACTTATGCTCAAATTTCAGAACAGTAAAGGCTGTTTGCGCATTAAATTGTCATCAAGTACATGACTGGTCAGCAAATTGTTCATTAAAAATCTCGTTTAACCTTGACAGCACAGTGCCACATGGAAATTGTTTCAATACTGTACAGTTCAAAAATGGCAAAAAGAGCAGTGTCAGTTTTAGTTTGTTTTTAACGTCCCTACGATCACTAAGACCTGAACCCTTTCCCCTTGTCCAGTAAAGTCTGCATTTTGTGAATTGTTTTTCCAGTTTTTTGCCCATTTTTAGCCATCTTTGACAATTAGAGTTATTGCTATGATGCTGCCTTGAAATAGTCATTAACAATCTTCTTCCAAGATGAACATCTATAGAATAAGTGAACTTATAAAATTCAAATTTTGCCTTTTTGATTTTTATATTTTCAGCAATTTTGCATTTTACCAGGATGTAGTGTGGTGAGGCGGAAAAATGAAGAAATCTAGTCGTTTTCCAGTCACAAAAGCTCATGTGCCAATAAAATAGGGCAAGCAATGAAAGTGTTTAAAGAATCTGTGATGTCCGCGTGGTATTTATGACAACAAAAAAACCATCAACAGTTTACTACAACAGCTACCATTCCAAATCATGCAACCTGACTTCCTCAGGTTCACCCATGGCATATGGTGTTTGCACCTGTTACAACACCCCCCACCCACTCCCCTAATCTGCATGCTGAATATGTGCCACCTCAAGGCCCTTTGCTGTGGTCACAAAACTCTAAAGGACACACGATGTTGAAGAACGAAAGAGTGCTGACACACGAACAATAAAGACAGCGGTTTAAACGTGTTGGGTAGTATTCATCCATCACGGCTATCTGCTTCACTTATCAGCCACGAGCAAGAAGAGACAAAATGAAAAGGAACCATAACACAGACGTATATAACGCCTGAGGAGCGGAAACTCATTGGTCCCAGGCATATGCATCGAAAACCTTTTCAAAATAGTCATTGCTCGTTCTGCTCCATATCCTCCCTCAGATATAGCAAGAGTCCAAAGTACAAAGTAATTCACCACATCTTATTTCCCCACATTGCTGTGAGAGGATCATTTAATGCCCCCCCCCTTTCCCTATAGGAGTACATGTAGGGCATCATAGGGACAATAATGAAATCAAGCTGATCTGATATGTTCCAGAGGATTAACACAATACGGTGACCCGCACATGACCTCAGGCATCAGATGGATAAAGAGGGAGGAGCCTTTGAGAGCGTAGCAGCTCATGAATTGCTAAGAAGACACAAAGCAGGTGTTGTGTTTGTGCTCTTGGCCGACAGAGTGAGCCTGTTCAGGCTTTTTTCATACTTTACGAAAACGTCTCCAGGATACTCTGAGGACACTCTGAAGGAGACAGGAAATTAAAAGGGGTATTCCAAACAAAAATTCAGTTTCCTTAATATCAGTGATTAGCAATTGTGACACAGCCACGTTTGACGGCAGGTCTTTATGGGGTTGTTGTTGTTTAAATACCGAAAATAGTCACTTACCCTAAAAAGGGTTAAAATAGCAAAACATAAGGAGCTACTGTATTTCTTTTTTTTTTTTTTTGAGTGAAAGTGAAGCATTAACGAAAGCCCAAGGGAGGCTATATTAGTTGGTGACTGTTCTTTACCTGCCGATCCAGTGATACAAAAAAGCCTACCTCCCCGTCTCATACACACGAATACGCAGAACAACACCCTCCCCTGACGATCCCTTCCCAGCAGGTAGCTCATCCTTTATTCATATTTTTTTTATGTATTACCTCCTTCGAGTCGGCTGCTTGGCACGCAGCAATCGCAGCACTTAACCCATTATGCTGGGTAACGCTCCCAAGAACAGTCGCTCCCTCCACGAGATAAATTATTAACTTCCTTCACATCCCACTATTTATCACCGAGCCCCATCGTGCGGAACCATTGCTCATATCCATGGCAACAAGGGCCCATTTGTGCTTCCGTCGGATGCTGCCGATGGTGGGGCGGGGAGGAGATGAAGGAAGAAAAATACCTGCTTTTGGCAAGATCGCCATTGTTAACATGGCACCACCCTTTTGCCCGCTTATAAACATCTTGACCTCTTAACGTAGTCCGTATTTTTGATGGGCTAGCAGCCCTCGGGTTTGGAAATGGCAGCAGCGGGGTTAATTAGATCAGCGCTTTTCTCGTCTCCATGGAGATGAATCGTACAGCCGGGGTGACAGTCAGAGCCTTAGCGCGACGCTGTAACCTAATCACAATGCTGAACCCCAGCGAGAGTGGCGACATAACTCAATAATACCCACGTGAACCTACCGTGACCCGCATCACTGACAGCGTGCAAACACACACACACACACACACGCACAGGGTGATGAGCCCGGCCGGTTAAACACACAGGGTTACGTCCCATGATGCATCGTGCGTATGCGCGCTGGAAAGGAGAAGACCCTCACAGGTGTCCTAATTCATGAGCGTTTGCTGCTCATGAATAATTAAACAGAAAATGCTAATGCTCTCCTTTGATCATTTACATTCATGTCTAACAGCATTAATTAATCAAACAAACCTTTTCTTCATCCCAAGGAAAAGAAGGAAAAGGCTAGTAGGCAGTAAAAGTGTGCAAAACACAAGATGCAGACAAATATGCAAAACAGACAATTCACACAACAAACAAGTTGACTAATCACACCACTTAAGACACATGTGAGGAGACAATTACTTGTGATGCATGGTCGCGTGACTCAACTTCGACAAGTGAAGGTGACTTCTTCAAGCGAGATTACTCTTACCGCCTTGGAGAAGTGACACAGTATGCTAATGCACTAAAACAACAACAACACAAAACTGTTACAAGTCGTGCCTCTATTTTTACAGTATTGCCTGTGATGCTGCTTTTCTAACACACACACTATCAGAGGGATAGAGAGTGTAGTCCCCTAAGTGATGTGGGTTGTCTTCTCCTCCATTCCTGAATTCTATATCCAATACAAAGGAGTGTAAAGGTCATGTCTAGGCTTATGAACGTATCCTTATCATGTTTGTGGTGTCTTCTCTATGACCAAACATGGAAACCTGATGACAAACAACATTGAAATGTGTTTAGTTATAATTTTTGATGATGTGACTGCTGATAAAAGCAAGCAGCAAAAGAAATTGGATTTGCTGGACAACCACTGCAAAAGCTACTAAAGAGCCAAATGTAAAGTCAACTCAGTGATCCGACCTGAGCCCAATTGAGCATGTAATTTACTTGCTGAAGCAAAAATTTGGATTAAAAACAACTTCTTAGCCATTAACACCCAGGATCAAAGCTTCTGAGACAATCTATCTTATGAGGGTTCTCAAAAATTTGACCGCCACTGTAGACATCCAACTTATTTAAATTGTGAATGCTGACTGTGAATGCTCATTTTGAGTGCCATTGATTTATTGGTACTAGATGCCCAAACCATTTTGAGTGGGCGATCATTTCCTGCCAACCTCTCCCAGTCAAGGATTAGATTTCTAGTGCTGTCAATGTCAGTAAATTCCATTCATTCCAATTGAGAAAGACAATTTTTCCAACATGATTCTTTGTGTAATGGCCTTGGTACCACAGTAAAACAGAGCACCAAGTGCAACATTGATCCTGGTGTGAAGCCTTTGAGTGCAACTACACAACACAAGCTACAGTTACACGCACGCTGATGAGCATTTCACAGGCCTTTTGATACATTCACCTGAAGGCAAAGACCTTGTAAAGATCCAGTCATTAGCCGTTTATAGTAACCGTATCACAGAGAGCTCATGAACAGAGTTGTACTTCTCATCTCTGACTATGTTCCCGCTCAATTAGCACACTTCTCCTTTGCTTAACCTGCCGCTTCTCCAAACCAACTCCTCTCATTTCCTTAATGAACCCGTTTACATGCGAGGCACACTCGCAAAGGACTCGTCTTATACAAACACAGAAGCCAATACGTACACTGACAAGGAGTACCCAGCAGACTACTTGCACTCCCCTGCCGTCATCAATTTTCAGGAAACAGAGAAAGGCACGTCCGACTGGTGGACCATATCAATATCTTCTCATATAAAAGGGGAAGAGAGAGATAGGCAGCCCCCCGCTTCCCAGGATTCTTTCAGCACACCTCGTAAAACTAAATGATAGTTGAAGTGGATGAGGGTAGGTATGTGTGTTTATATGTAGGGAGATATTTGGGGCCACGGGGATGTTGGGAGGGAAAGTAGGTGGTCAAAATAATGGCAGGAAGTCATAAAGAAATGAGATATAGATTGTCAACATTTGTGTGCGTGTCTGTCACTTTATGCCTGTGTGGTCATCACTGTGTGGAGTTTGCATGTTCTCCCTAGCTTGCGTGGGTTTTCTCCAGGTACTTTGGTCTCCTCCCACATCCAAAAACATGCAGGGTAGGCTGGTTGAACACTCTAAATGGTACTCGGTCGTTTGGTTGCCGGTCATTTGGTCGCCGGTCTTTTGGTCGCCGGTCTTTTGGTTGCCAGTCTTTTGGTCGCCCGGAAGGTTATTGATAACTACCATTTAAATCGTTGCTCAAATTCCCAAATACAAACTGCAAATTATTATTTAGTCATACTTAATGCCCTATTAATTATTAGGCTAAAGAGCTCCAAATTTTCCGTACTTTTATTGTGTTTTGTTAGAGAACTTCTTAAGACCCTGACTGACGTCCCTTCCTAAGGGGACAACTCATGTACATACAAACTCTTATACACTCACACGTCGGCTCAGTGAAACTGCTCATGGCCATTGTTGGCTTTTATTGATGCGTAGACCGTGTTGTTTCACCTTGTTTTGTCGCCGGTCTTTTGGTCGCCGGTCTTTTGGTCGCCGGTCTTTTGGTCGCCCGTTGTTTGGGTCCGGGCGACCAAAAGACGGCGACCAAACGACCACACACGCTATAAATTGCCACTAGCTATGATTGGTTGTCCGTCACCTTGTGCCCTGCGATTGGCTGGCCGCCGATTTGGGGGTTGTTCCCTGCCTGATACCCGTGGTTGGCTGGGATAAGCTCCAGCACCCCCCGACCCTTGTGAGGATATGCGGTATGGAAGATGAATGAATGAAAAGACTGTAAAATTGGCAAGTATTGTATTTCTGTCACATTCTCATTTGTATTAGAGCTCAATATATTGTTCAAGTGTTCACAATGAACCATTTTTAATGTGGGGTTATAAGTTCGGTAGCTATGATATTATACTACGCAAGCTCATTAGAATGTTAGCCGAACATGAACATCTTTGTTGTTCACGTTTAAATATGCATGATGTGGTTGAGAGTGGAAAGGTCGACAACAGTTGAGATCATCCGCCAGGGTGATAAACAGATACACTGCACCATGGTCGAGCCTTTGACACACAAACGTACGGCGTTGTTGACATGCATAGGTGTCGAGGCGTTGCTGAGAGGATCAATAGAGCAGAGTGTTTGTGCAACCCTTTTCCTTTCCTCTCTTCAAATCCTTTTTTTCCCTCTGCACAAAGCCGTACGGCAGCTGAGAAGTTGCAATTAAAAATAAGCATTTAACCTGGCGTATATGCATTAAAACAAAAAAAAATCTTTGTATACAAAAGCAGTCGCCCCGTATTCATGAGTGTCCCAGAGGCTGCATGCTTATGAAGGAAATACAATGCCGAGTGAGACCGACTCGCCAGCACCCCACCGGCAAGAGCTCGGATGAGATAGACAGATGAAACAGAAACAAGGCGGTGACAGAACCGTGAGCCGAGGAAGAGGCAGAGAGAACATGTGAAAGGACAAAATGCTTTCTTCCCGGCTTGGGAGCATCTCATTTTTTCTCATTACGAGCTCCGTGGATAAAAGGAGGCCTGATAGCCGTGTATTTCTCCCCTCCACTCCTCCTCTTTTCTCTCCCACTGTGCAGACGCCACCTAATTAATTACACCTTATCATCATATTGCTATAACAACCACTGGCGGCTAATTAACAGCACGCCTCCGCCGTGACCCCGTATTCAAGGGCCACGCGAGTGTTTGTGCGAGAAACACCCAGCAGGGGCGGAAGAAATGCGGCAAGCTAGGAGCAGTGGTGACAACCTAGGTAAGAAAAGAAGAAAAAAAAGCAATGTAGAAATGAGGAGTTCTTTGAAGTGACAGACACAAGGAGAGAGGAGGTAGAAACGGAGGGGGCCTGGGGGGCTTATGAGAGATAGATGGAGCGCCGCCTCTCCCTCTCCACGCCATGCTGGACTCCAACCACCCGCCTGGAGCCAGAAAGGCTGCTTGGGAGTCCCAACTAGGGGGCGTTGCACCCCAAAATGCGTCACTTGCAATCCCCCCTGAGCCTGCCTGAGCCTGGCCAGATTGCAACGCCAGGCTCCTATGGCCCCAAACGCACTCATACTGATTTTATCATGGAGGAAGAAGGTGGGAGGGAATTGTTGAAGTGAGGCAGAGCCTAGAAAAACACGCAGCCTGCACAAGTTGAAAACCATGTAGACCACATGAAACACCCTCATGGCTGGACAGAGAGAGAGGGAAATGAAGAGCGAGAAACTGGGTGCGCTGAAGCTGTAATTTGCTTAGTGGATGTGATTGGATTAGTGTTGGGGTCATATTATTCTTCACCCACATCACACACACACACACGCTTCCCGAAGCTGAGTGCCACAGTCAAGGCAATAATAGTGTTTGACTGTGCTTAAGCAGAATGCGGGGCATTTATTTTCAGTGTCTGTTCATCAGTTTTTTCAGGAGTATGGCCAGAATGGTAGAAAGCAAAAACAAATCAGAATTTCTGTAGAATGAGGGCAACTTTTTGTTTTAGCAAACAAAGATGAAATATATCTTTGCGATTAGAATGTTTAAAATTGTAATCAGACTGTGCATTGAACCCCTTTAAAAATATTTGGGGAGGAAATGTTAAATAATGTTTTTTTTTAATTCCCTTACATTTAAAACATTTACTGTAAATGTATACAACGCATCCCCTTCAACTGCAACCTTGAAGTAGTGCCTCAAGGTACACATTTCATGCAGTCCAACAACACACTCAAAACGTCTCAAAAATACTCTTCTTAAATCTTGCTGGTGTAAATAGTATTGCTCTATTTTTTTTCCTCTATGGAGAATTTTCCTGCGAAAAATAATACTTCTACTACTAAACTGTTTAGCATATGTGCACAACTGCCTTTTTTTAACTTAGAAAACAGCTAGTATTTTGAGAAATAAAGTCCTTTGCATCACAAGGATCCACTGTACTCAACATAAAGCAATCCTTGAATTCTGATTGTCCGAAACGCACTAAAATACTTTTTACATGACACAAAAAGGAGAAAAAAGGTGAGAGTGAAAACAAATCAACCACCAGTTATCCATCAACAGAGTAGAAAGGCCATGTTCTCTGTCAACAGTTAACATGGCCACAACTAAATTATTAAAAACACACTGTCATTGTGTGTGTGGCTGTGCGTGTTTGTGTGTGTCACTGGGGACTCTGAAGACTACACGGAGGTCTTCTCAAAAGAATAAGGTTAGTGTTGCCATCATGTGGCTACTGCAAATAAAACTGCACACTGAAATAGATTCATGGCCACATACTGTGAGCACACTTAACACAGAGAGAACCAAAAAGCTCTGATGTGAGTCATGCATGCATCCGGTTAGGAGCACAATAGTGAAAGCAACTGATTTTGCCCCACAATTGCCTATTCAAGGAGAAAGTTGATTTTGATATGTGACTTAAATAAATCAACAGTGATCACATACTTTTATAACTGTTAACTCATTTATGCTTAATGACATTAAAAAAACACTTGTATTTAGTGGGATGGGGTGTGAGGGATCATTTAGTTGATAAAATTGTCAATTTCCTTACATTTGCCTGCCCCAATGTGCAGCAAAGTTTTAATTGTTGTTTGTTTGAGCAAACGTATTTCACAAGGTCATTTATATACGAGCGCTTGTCTTTCCCTTTCAAGTGGGTGATCGAGGGTCGTCACGGCAACAATAGAGATGCTATTCTTCCCATTACAACAGTGTATCATCTCGATAATGAAGCAGCAGGTTGTTAGTTCCTTAACTCATTCACTGTCATTCATTTATATGTTTTTTTTTTTCCTTTTTACAGTCCACTGTCACAAAAGTCATATGACGTAGGTTGTGATGTCGAAAAGGGGGCATGTCTTGTGCCAGCTTGTAAGGAAATCACAAGAGTGAAAGGACATGAAAGATGAAACCATCCATTTTGCTCTGAAGAGCAAGATGGGTGCAAAAAAAGCAAATAAGGGGAAATGAAAGCCGAAGATGTGAGTAGAGTAGTGCTGATGGTAGGTAGGGATGAAATGGAGGGTTTAGGGAGTTAACAAGAGCATATGACAGTACGACCCATGTCTTCTCCTGACAGGCTTTATTACAGTGCCACCTGCAGAGAAACAGCAAAAAGCACTTAGGCACAGCCAAGAGAGGAGGAGAGAGGAGGAATAGATGGGGGAGGGGGAAATTGCCATTACTTGGTTGAACGAAAGCAACAAAAAGGAGGAAGACGTATCAGCATGAAGGAGGGGGGATGAAAATATATTAATAGTGTGATTTTGATGTGTTAATCACAATCACTCAGTCAGTTCCTTTGATTGAGGGTGAAACTTTACACAGAGGGAAAAGAAATACACGCCATATTATTTACGTTGTAGTCAGATGTGTTCAAGAAAGGTCCACTTTTGTCATTTCAGTAATTGATAGTACACCAAGGATTTTTTTGTCTGGATTTATACCCAAATGCCATGTGTCACACACCCACACACCTTTGTGGAAATTGTCTAAATAAACATAATTCTTTTATTATACACAATTGGCCTAATTGCTCTTTTAACAACAATTTTATACTTAAGAACAATTATGGATCACTGCCTTCAGTTCCTACTAGTCTAACCCTTTAAAAAGGTTGACAAAGAAATACAATGCAGCACTGAATGACATGTCTAATATTGCTCCAACACCTGTTTCCTTGTGCCTGCGAGGTCAAAGTTGAGCGTCAAAGGGTATTTACTAAGTGGTCATCTTAGGTTTGGCGCTAGAACCTGATCTCACTGCTTAACACTGGGCTGTGACCTCGCACTGATTTGAAAAGCTAAAATATATAGTCCCCTAATCCCTTTGTGCATATATGCATTCTATATTCATGAAGTTAAACAGCTGAATTCTGGTTGTGTTTTATTCATTTCCCGTCATTGTTTGGTCCAATTATGCAGGCCATGAGAAGGAAATAATTAAGAGGATGAAATGAAGGAAGGTTCATTACTTCCTGAATAGTGGTGGTTCACATCCATTAGCACTTTGTCCTGTTGATGTATTTGCTGATGAGCTCGAGCCAAGAAATGACGTGCTCCGCTGGCTGTGAATCTATAGGTCTCTCCCTAAATCTACTGCTGTTGGCTCCCAGGCTGTGGATGGAAAACCACAGTCACTAAATCAAATCCATCCGCAGAAAAGTGGAGAGAGCGTTAGTGGTGGGGGGCTCTGGGGCGGTGAAAGTGAGGAGGGCGAAGGGTCTGTTTCTCAGCCTATTGGAGAGGAATGTGTTGGAGAGTGGACAAATCAAGCAGGAGTGACTGCACAATGAGGTCAGTGTGACCAGAGGAGGTTGACTCGCATGCAGACAAACAAACACTTTGCAGGCACACACACATACAAAGTGAACGATTGAACGAGGCCATAACCCCGTGCCCACCCTCAGTGTGGCTAATAACTATGGCGTAGTGCCAAACCCACTGTCTCCTGACTAATTCCTCCCCCAAAGCAGCCAGGACTGGCGCCACTCTGCAGGAACAGGCCTCTGATTCTCCCCCCACCCTTCAAGAAAAGTCCTGCAAGGAGTATTACTGAATTATTTAAAAAATAAATAAATCAGAGTCTTTGGCTCTTTGAGGAAGATACATTATGGAATAATTAGGAGGAATGTTGCACATTTAGGGTTTCTGTATGTCAAGATAGAGAAGGATCAAAATGGGACTTTTCCAGTCACAAGGAAGATGGCAATTTTCCAAATTGTTTTCTCTCCCCATAAATTTGATGCAGTCTCGAATAATGAATGGAGAAAATCACACTATCTTATGTAAACTTTTCAAAACCCCAAACACAGTCAGTCATGCTTTCGATGACCTGACTTAGTAGCTTTTCGAAAAAAATGCCATGACAAGCAGCAGCTTGGCAGATTGTAAACGATTCTTCCAAGAAAGAGCTTTTTAATGTCACTTCCCGTTCACTTACTGTCAAACTGAACATAAATCAAAGGCTTTCATGGGGGTAACAATCACAGTGCTATGGCTCACCAAGAGAAGAACTAGATAAAATGTTGTTGTCTTGTGTTTATAACAAAAGTCAACAGTAAAACTGAAATGAACCATCTAGCTGAATTTTTTTTATAGTATCTCTCACCTCTACTGTGATTTATAATGACTACTGAGCCTAATCTTAACTTTACCTGGTGGTATAAAGAGGATAGTGAGGTGGCACCTTGCCTAGATGCTGGCTTTATTTGGTTTTATCAGCTTTTTGAGAGATGTGACAAGCCTTGACAGCCTAACCTCACCCTCGACTGGAGGTGGGACGCAAGAGAATAAAAGACAAGTAAGAGAATGGGTGTGTGCAATCAGTGTCATCCATCCCTATCCGTCTCCGAATTGGTTGCCACTATTCACTCGATCGCCTGCCCTGTCATCACTCTCATATGAGGCAGACGTTTTTCCTTATGATGTGTTTCCTCAAAGCTCAGATAACATGACTAAGACAGACTGGGGTTATCTCTGCTCAAGGCAGTGGAGTCCTCCTCCTAAAAGCAAATGCAAAATATCCTGAAATATCCAGTGGTGCTCAACACACAAACAGCGGGTAATTGCTATTGTATCAATCTGGCCGGCAGCCAGATTGCAAGCACTGCCAAGTCCAGCTGCAATGTTGCCCTCACAATAAAACTGAAAGCGCCATCTCATTGCAATTACATCGGTAGCATGATTAATGCTGAGACAAACACATGTCAAGGATGCAGACGTGATTAAAGTGAAAGCTCTAAATTAAAAAGCTCCTGTGTTGTTCTTTATTATAACGTCATACACCAAGTGAGTGCAAATTACATTGTTGACCACAAATTCCAAGCACACAAGCACAAATAGAAAAAATGAGAAACCCATGCTCTGTTCAAGTGTGTGATCAGGTCCGTTTTTCCACAAGAGTAGAGAAAAAGGACATGCCATGTTAAAGTGAGCTACAATCCAACAAACCTGATGGAGAGTACTTAAATAACTCATGAAAATGCAGCTCTCATGCCCCCCCTGAGACCACTGGAAGTCATGTTAGATCAGACTGCAAACGTGCATGTCTGCGTTCATTCTGCGGCCTTTGTCACGACTCTTTAGCCAAGCGCCAGAGATCTACTTGTGGTTAAGATGATGGGTCGGCATGTGTGCATTTGGCTGCTGTGTGCTGGTTGGTTCTGTGTGAGTGACTTCTGTAAACGATCGAGGGGCCCATGGCTAAACAGAAAATAGCCTAAGAGGGGGAAAAAACGCGATAGCCCGAGCAGGTCGGAACGTTGATCAAAAGAGGCTGATAGGAAAGTGATAAATAAGGGTGCTGGAAGAGAAAGATAAAGAAGAATATGTGGGTGGAGGAATAAGAAAATTTACATTTTTACAAGAAACAGACCTGGTGGTGACAGTATACAAATACCCTTAAGACAAGCATCCACCGCAACATATCTTAAGGCAAAGGCCTCTTAAAGCATGTTATGATATCATTTTTTAGCCCATCAATACAAGCTCTATTGGCTTCCATTTCACATGACTGCCAAATTGTAACAGCATTTTAAAGAGATTCTAGCAAAGAAACATGGATAAGAAATTAAGTTTCCAGCACTAACCAAATGAAAGAGTAATTAAGTGGCAAAAGCTAGAGGAATATAAGCTAAAAAGAACGGGTTGAATCAACAACGTATTCAGTACAACCTGACATCCTCCAATCATCTATGCTACTCCAACCACTTCACTGCATGAAGAAATCTGAACAACAAAACCCTAAGTCAGTTACCCAAATATGACCCAAGTTTATGTATCCATTACTCACATCTTTGTAGTCAATTATTGCAGAACAACGGCCAAGTGTGGAGACAGAAATGCCCAAAGTTTGGGCTTAAAAAACTGCTTTCATCTATAGCAGGGGTCTCAAACTTGCGGCCCGCGGGCCAACTGCGGCCCGCGGGACGATAATTTGCGGCCCCCGTCTTAATATGAAATATATTTTTTTTTTTATTTATTTATTTATTTATTTTTTTTTTTTTTTTTTTTTTTTTTTTTTTTTTTTTACCCCTTTCCCCATGATGGCGCCGTTTAAGTGGCAGCCAGTGGCAGTAGCTCTGTCCACTCATGTTTTTCTTGTTTTACATGAAAAATTAGAGGGAACATTGACATGCACCTGCTTGTGGCAGGTGTGATACTGGTGTGCCGATAGCGAGCAATGATGATGTCGTGACCGGATGATTCGCCTAAAGACGTTTCGCCGACGGACGTTTCACAGACGGACTCGTACTAGTATTTGTTAGTTTAATGATTAAATACAAATACTAGTATTTGTATTTAATCATTAAACGCTGTTTTCAGCTGGATTTGACCGAATTTGAGAGCATTTTGAGCCGTTTGGCGAATGGACGTCTATAGACGTTTTTTTGCCTCCATCGCGATATCATCCAGTATTTGTATTTAATCATTAAATGCTGTTTTAGGATGGATTTGACCCGATTGCTGTCATTTTACGGCTCGGTTCTGCTACATCTGCCTGCCCAAGAGTGCTTATTCCCGGACTGCCATTGATGGTAGACGAACATTGATTTTTACTATAATTTGGAAAACACCGGCGGCGGGCCGGATTAAAAATCCTAACGGGCCGTATATGGCCCGCGGGCCGAGGTTGAAAAACTTGTACACACACGATCCGGCGGGGCGAGCGTTCGAATCCCGTTTCGGCGAAACCTCCGTTCGGCCGAATGAACGTTCGGTGGAACGTCCATTCGGCGACCTGCCCGTCTGTCAAACGTCCGTCGGCGAAACGTCTTTAAGCGAATCATCCGAGTACCGATGATGTCGCTCACACTGGTACTCAGTGCGCTCAGGGAGGTTGTCTTTCTGCTCAGACCAACAAAAAATTAGAGGGAACTTTGGTTCGGAGCTGAATGAACCAATCACGGTGAGGTATACGGCTCTGGAGGGCGGGACATCGGCCGGGCTGTCCAGTGCCTCGCTCACTCACTCATTCATTCCTCCAATCAGCTGGGCGGAGGAGAAGCCGTGAGGCCGATCACTCCGCTCGGCGCGCACACTCCTCCACTGCTCTCAGCATAGAACTGAATGAGGCGCTATGATCCGTGATCCAGCCTGTGTCAGTGTCTGTAGCCATCTCCGCGATTGAAACGGAGAGCGAAAGTGCACATGCGCCACAAACCCGCGCGACTGAATGTGAAAGATCAACCCGAGACTCATTCCAAGTGGAAAAACATATTACAGAGCCCCAGAGATGTCTCTTTCAAAGCCTGCCGTGAAGAGAAAGGTCGGTGATGAGCACAGACAGTTTCAAGAAAAGTGGGGAGTGCAATATTTCTTTGTTGAACACAGGGGCACCCCGATGTGTCTCATTTACACTGAAAAAGTTGCGGTGCACAAGGAATACAATTTGAAACGTAATTGTACTATGAGACATGCTGAGGAGTACGAAAAATACCAGGGAGATGAGAGAGCCAACCAGGTTGCCAGTCTTAAAACACGTCTTCTGAGGCAACAGGATCTCTTCAAGAAGGCTACCAAAGACAGTAATGCAGCAGTCAAAGCTAGCTACGCCGTTTGTGAGTTGATTGATCCTGTGCTAAGTGATCCCAAATGGCTCATGGACTTGGCTTTTCTTGTTGATATCACACATGAGCTTAATGTACTGAACAAGAAGCTACAAGGCCAGGGGCAACTTGTCAGTGCTGCCTATGACAACGTGAGAGCATTCTGCACTAAACTTGTGTTATGGAAAGCCCAGCTCTCTCAGACAAACCTTTGCCATTTCCCAGCATGCAAGGCTCTCGTGGATGCAGGCACACCATTCAGTGGTGAGAAGTATGTTGAGGCCATTTCGAAGCTACAGGAGGAATTTGATCACAGATTTGCAGACTTCAAGACACACAAAGCGACATTTCAAATTTTTGCGGACCCCTTCTCCTTTGATGTGCAAGATGCCCCTCCTGAGCTTCAAATGGAGCTCATTGACCTGCAGTGCAACTCTGCACTCAAAGCCAAGTTCAGGGAGGTGAGTGGAGAAGCAGACAAGCTTGGGCAATTTTTGAGAGAGTTGACCCCCAGCTTCCCTGAACTTTCCCGAAGGTTCAAGCGGACCATGTGCCTTTTTGGGAGCACATACTTGTGTGAGAAGCTCTTCTCCACCTTGAACTTCAATAAGTCCAAGTACAGGTCCAGACTTACTGATGAGCATCTTCAAGCTCTACTGAGGGTCTCCACTGCTTCCTCCCTCAAGCCAAATGTGACTATGTGAGAAGAAGCGCTGCCAGGTCTCTAGCAGCAAGGAGTAGGCAAAAGAAGCCGTGTTCAGAATATTTCATGTTCAATGTTCCATTCAAGTTCAGAAAGTTAAAGGTTAAAGAGCTGTTAATACAGACATTTGAAATGGAATAAAAATAATTCATTTTCTCTACTTAGCCAGCCAGTGTATATCTACTGTATGCTCATTAGTATTATTTGGTTTTATATTACTGATTGATTTATTTTTTATTCATCTTTAAGTTAATTTATTTAATTCATTATTTTTTGTTAAAAAATAAAGATATTTGATAACGTTGGAAAGTTTTATCAGTGCTTTTCTTGTGGAAATCCTGATGCGGCCCAGTCTCACCCAGACTCGGCCTCTAGCGGCCCCCAGGTAAATTGAGTTCGAGACCCCTGATCTATAGTATTCAAGACAGCATGACTCACTGGAACATGGGCGGTCGACTGGCTCATATATCTCTGGCTCCGAGGTCACGGTTGTAGGAGTGAGGTCGCTTGCAGGTTGGGGGGTCTTTGAGTTTGCTTCCTCGCCGCTTCTGTTCGGCTCCTCTGTCAGAGTGTAGGCCTGAAAGATAAAAAGTTTCACCTTGTAACAGACGTCGAAATCATAGAGAGATGAGAGGCAAAAAAATAGAGTGTGAATGGGCAGGCTGTGAGGAACATTTTAACTCATTGGCTGTCATTGATGCAAGAAATGTCTGATCCCTTTTGGATGGCGATCATTTGCAATGAGTGTACAGTCTCTGCTCCTCCGCATCGAAATGAGCTCGGTGAGGTGGCTCGGGCTTATGACTAGAATGGCTCCTGGGCGTAACACCGAGAAGTTCCAGGTATTTCCCACCGGAGGGAGGCCACAGGGCCGACGCCAGACAGGCTGGAGAGACTATGTCTTGGCCCAGGAACGCCTTGGGATCCTGCCGGAAGACCGGGATGAAGTGGCTAGGGAGAGGGAAGGCTGCTGACCGACCTCCGATAAGCGACAAAATCCATGAATGGATGGATATGCATCGGAGTTAACAATATTACCAAACAGTAAAAAGAGTACATTTTCCTATGGGGTTTCTCTTAAAAATGTTCCATAATCACTTCCATTGCAAACAAATTACAGAGGACTGTAATTTACTTTTTTTCATGACGAGTCCTGAGGTATCCTCTCTTGATTAAAAGTGCCCATAGACAAAAATAAAAAAAGACCTGTTGTTTAAATAATTCCCACTAAATGCTAGAACAGATGGTTGGTTATAACACAACATATTGGCCCTAAAAAATGCATTACGCTGTTGCTACTATTGCTCTCACATGACTCATCTTCGACCATCACACTTGTTATTTACAGTGTGTCATGTGGCACAACATGAGTGTCTTGTGGGCACAAACTACTTCAGAGAGCTTCAGTTAAGAAAGAAATGCCATTAAAGGTCTCATTTTGAAGAGTGTTATTAAGTGCACACTCACGTTGAGTCACAATGGAAGAGAGTTGTGTAAGACGCAGCACAGGAGTCAGGAGGTGAAATGAGAAATATCAACGGTGGTAGTGCTAATTGAGGTTAATTCCACTGTTGAGCAAATTCTCTTATAATCGCCAAGACTCGCTACTAATGGAGGATTTTTAACCACAGGAGATTTCAGCTCTCAATGGATCAAACATTATTAGCTTGAGTACCAATAAACACTGGTGAGCCTGCAAACTTGCACAAATATTGATTGTGTTATGCCTGTCAATCCATTCAGGCATGACATTGATGGAGCTGTCTCAACCAAAACTTTAAGTCAAATATTTTTTTTTTAAATGCCTGCAAATTCCCCCCAAAAATTTCCCTATTAGGAACACCGTGTGCGGTCTTTTGGTCGCCGGTCTTTTGGTCACAGTCTTTTGGTCGCGGTCTTTTGGTCGCCGTCTTTTGGTCGCCGTCTTTTGGTCGCCGGTCTTTTGGTCGCAGTCTTTTGGTCGCCCGGACAGCGACAATGGGCGACCAAAAGACTGGCGACAAAACAAGGTGAAACAACACGGTCTACGCATCAATAAAAGCCAACAATGGCCCTGAGCAGTTTCACTGAGCTGACGTGTGAGTGTATAAGAGTTTGTATTTACATGAGTTGTCCCCTTAGTCAGTCGGGGTCTTAACAAGTACTCCAACAAAAAACAATAAAAGTCCGGGAAATTTGGAGCTTTTCTTTAGCCTAATAATTATTAGGGCATTAAGTATGACTAAATAGTAATTCGCAGTTTGTATTTAGGGAAGTTGAGCAACGATTTAAATGGTAATTATCAATAACCTTCCGGGCGACCAAAAGACCGGCGACCAAAAGATCGGTGACCACAAGACCGGCGACCAATCGACCGTGTACCAGGAACACAATCTTAAGACCATTGGACTTAATCATACACAACTTTAGTGACTTAAGCTTCCAATACAGTGTATGGCACATCGTCCTTGTCCACTCAAGGGATGAGCACTTTCTTCAGAGCTGAGGTAATCGATAGCTGAGCGCCATGCAGCATCTGCCGTGCGACAACTGCAAGATTAATTGACGGGGATGGACACGATGGTTTGGGAGAGTGTCACCAGCAGGGGGTTGGCAGTCCAGAAAAACTGACAAAGGTCTAAACAGGAAGTGTACTCAAGGAGATCGATAAGTTAGTCAGCGTGGGAGCGGAGGGGATCAATGGCAAACCGAGATGTCAGCTGGTGCATCACAGGAGGAGTCTGTGGGTGTACACAAAACGTTGATGGTTGAGTTGACCCTAGACACTCCTTTAAACACATCTGAACACTCCATTGACAGATGATGCAATAGCTTGGATTTTATTATTCAGTTTTTACTGAAGAACACAGTCTACATATCGATACTCTATATTCACTATATTATTTATAATGGTAAGTCTTGTAGGGAGGTCTGATTCTGTGGGTCCTCAGTGTGTGGAGTTTGCATGTTCTCCCCGGGCTTGCGTGCGTTTTCTCCGGGTACTCGGCTTTTCTCCCACATCCCAAAAACATGCTGGTTTGTCTGGTTGAACGCTAAATTGCCCCTAAGTAAGGATCAAGCATGAATGGTTATCCATTTCCTTGTGCCCTGCGATTGAATTACCTCTGTACTGGCTCATTTAAACAAAATCATCATTCATTGAAGCAAATCTACAATCACGGTGTCCCGCATAAAAATGAATTTCATTCCCTTACGAAGGTAGCCTTGATTTATAGTTTAAGTCATTGTGACATATTGTGTATTAAATCACTAAGCCTCAATGATGGAAATACCATTGTATTGTGTCCTATACCCCCCCAAAAGTCCAAAACACCAAAAATTCAATCACGTTTAAAGAAAAGAACACATTATATATCCACCACTGAAAAAATACATATAACATAATCAAATAAAAAAAATACACATTGTCATGCGTAAATGACTATTGAAACTGTCTGCCTTCAAATTTCCCTACAAAGATTTCTGAATATGTCAAATGCAATAGCCTTTACATTTGTATGCATAGTCATTATAAAATATTTGCACATTGATATGTAATGAGAAAATAATCTAAAGTCAGATGAAAAGGCAAATAATCCAATTAAACCAGCTGGACGATCGTTGCTTGGCATTAGAGAAGAGCAAAGCAGATGTTTGGCATGTAAAAATGTCATGGATTACTGTTATAGTAACAGCATTGGGAATATATTCCTCCAGAGGGATACAGTGACTCTCCCTTTGGGATTTGGGAAGTGGAGGCAGATGTCACCCACAGGACGTGACTGCCCTACAATGCAATGCAGCCACGCTGGTGCGAGTACGTGCCAGCGTGTGCGGCGCCCGCGTGTTTGTGTGCGTCTCTACTGACATTTCATCAAACGTGCTTGACATTTCCAGGGGATTTAAAGATTTGATCCCTTCTGTGTTCGGGAAGTTGCGCGCTGCCCTCCTCGACACCGAGGGACGCCGGCGGCGCATTTCGCCCCGGAGGCCCCACCGCACACCATTTGGCGATCCCGCTCACCCATTGAGCGACCGCTGCACTATCCGCTGCCAGCCTTTTAGAGATGACTGGTTCACTGCTCTGTCTTTTAGCTTCTATTCTCCCCTGAGCTGCTGAGTTTTTTTCTGCTCGCCTCAACGCAGGCAGAAGAGCGAGGACCAGGAGATATGAGGACGCGGATGTGCTGTGGGAGGCGAGGAAAGCAAGAAAGTGTGAGCCAGAGATCTGTTTCTCCAGCTACAGGCTGGTTAGTGGAGCGAACTGACACACACTGACATCTCTCTTCCACTAAAATAGACTGAAAAGAGCGTGCAAGACCTTGTCCTCTCTCTCTCTCTGTAGTTTGTTCAACTGTCGCTCCATCGCTCTCCTCTCTTCTTTCCATCAGCCCTGTGGCTCCAATGTTGCTTTTTCTGCCTGGATGGGTACTACAGCAGTGCTGTCCTCGCCACAGGCTCAGATTGCAGTCCACTACACTATGTCGAGCACACACATTTTTCAAATGAGAACAAATACAAAATGTACATTTTGGCCATGAGGGAGCCAGAGGTCTGGTTGCGATCAATAGGGGGCAAAGTTATAGGATGATCCAAAAAAAATCTCACATGCTGACACTAGATGCAAATGTTTATTTGCTGCAACAGTGCAGCAGCACGCATACAATTTCTAGTGCATAAACTACAACTACTGTACTGTACTAAACGCAACAACATAATCAGACTTCATCATGTGGCAAATGGCTCAATTTCTGGGAAGTGAAACACTGACACCATTGTGGTTTGACCACATGTCAAACTTCAAACACACGCCTTTAAATAATGAACATGAACATAGGAGAAACATCCTTAGAGCAAGTGTTACAAATGTTAATGAGATTCAGATTTAATTAGCAGTGCATTAAACATGAGGATGATTAAGACATCTGACAAGAGACCAGAGGTCAGTCAGTTTTGCTGTCAAAATGTTACTTTGACCTCATTCTCATGTCCTCCTGTGCACAGTGTTGGCCATAGCAAAATAAACATGTCCTTTCCTTTGTCCCCTGAGGTCAGGATGTGGGCTTTAATTTGTATTGAACTTCATTGAACCTTGTAAGGAACATGCATACAAGCTTATAGAACGTTCTTATCCCTTTACATAGTATTCTTTCAATTCATTTGAATCATTCTCTTACCGATTAATTTTGGTCAATGGTCAACCTAGTCTCTTTTTGACAAGTTCTTGAAGTAAATCGGGGGGGTTAGGTGAAGAGACAAACACATAGCCATTACAGTATATTCTCACACAGCTGGCAAACACACAGCTGGTGACAACTCGAGGTCCGCAGTGTTTCTCTTCCAGGTCTATTAGGGAGTCTAACAGGAAAAGGGTAAGTGGAATCGATTGGCCTCGTGGACAGAACAAAAACAACCTGACTATTAGAGCACCTTCTTTTGAGCTGAGCATTGCAGGCACACACACACATACGTACACACACACATGCAAAATGCTCGCACATATGCCGGTCGTGATGTGAGAAGAATTTTAAGTCCGAAGAAGAGATATGAATGGCCTGGTATGATTGTTGATCAACTGATTTGGGACATTTGTATTGGCACACAAGACCACCGACATAACGGCATTAAAGGTACGCTTTAAATATTGACCTTTAAAGGTGATTGTAAGCCATGAGGCAATCTCCTTGAGAACTTCTACTTCACAAATGTTCATCTTTTCACGAAACCGCAGGCTGCAAAGTTGCTATTATTTTCCCTTGCTTTCAGTTTAATGACCAGGTGTCCCCATAGTTTTGTCCATCTAGTGCATTTACCCAGAGGTGCATTGAAAGCTCTTTTTCATTTTTTTTTTTTTGTGGAGGCATTACAGCACAAGTTAAGCAATGTGAAAGGCTGGTGTCAGCCCAAAAATACAGCTCAGCTCATATATCTGTTGTCAGGCTCGAGGAAAATGTATACAGTGCTTAATATATTGAGCAGAGCACAGCAGAACAACCGTATCCTCCAGAGGGCGAGCAGTAAAGATGGAGAGAGGCATACATAAACAGAGGGAGAGAGGCCACAGCACAAAGAGCTGTTTTCTGCTGGGTTGGTAAAGTGTGTCCAGGGGCACACACAACTTGTCATTAGAAGCAGCTTCCTGCAGATGCAAGGTGGTGTGGGTGTGCGTGAACCTTTGAGTTGAAGTTTTATGTTTGAGACAAAAGCACATGTTGTTCTCTCTGATGTAGACCTCCATCCATGTCACAACCTGACACAATCAACACTTGTTTGATGAGTTCAAAGCCCCCCCACTTGGTCCTCCATTCACCCACCTCCCCCCGTATCTTCCTCACACATTTAGCCTCAGCCTTCTGTCTACCAGCTGCCGTTTTTGCAGTCATTCATCAGAACTATGATTAGCCAGCAGAGGAATGTCTTGTCGCTACAGACGACTCCTCACCCCGACCCTGACCTATAACCCCGAGGCGACCCCGTCGGCGGCAGCTGCTTTGACGCGGCGGTCGACACACTCCATTAGGTCTGACACCTGCTTTTTACACATGCACCACTTTGAAATACGCACGCGCGCGCAAGATTTAAGACTGTTACTTGCACACGCACGGACAAAGGCACACGTACAAAAGGCCTTTACACATGCTAATGTAGTGAGGTGGCCCTTTTATGAGATTACATAGTCATTACAGAAAGAGGGGTCACCAGGGGCACCTGTAGAGGAGTGTCTCCAAGGCTTGGATGTATAAGTGCGCGAGAATAAAAGGAGACTGCCGCACAGTAAACATATCATATAAACTGTGAAAGAGGCAATAGCAGCATTCAGTGGACACTCCGCATATGTTCTGTGTGCAATAAGACACTCTTTGTGTAGGCGACTCGCTTGTGTGTGTGTGTGTGCATGCATGTGTGTGGGCCCCGGGCCCACTGACAGCTCAGTGCTAGCCATCTGCTGGCAGTCACACCAAGAGAAAGCAAGCACAGCCAAACAATAGAGAGCAATGACAGGCCAGGATTTGTCGGGAGTTTAATGTGTGTGTGTTTGTGTGCGCGTGCGTGTGTGTGTGTGTGTGTATGTGTGTGTGTATGTGTTGGGGGGGTGATGTATTTGCAAAGATTCAAATCAGCCCCGCTCTATGAGCATGTGGGCAGGGGCGTGGCGGTTGTTGATAGGCTGCTTTTGTTGCCAGGCGATAGATTAACAAGCACAAATGGCCATCTGAAGTGGACAGATAGCATTGAGGGAATGTTAGCCTACGTTGCTGTCATTCTAAGTTTGGGCAACAAGCACACATTTCCCAACCGGGTGTGTGCATGCGCTTTCAAGATTTCTCTTTAGAGTTCTTCGAGTGCTGTTGCGGATGCAAACAGATGGTCAGGTGTTGGTAGTGAAGTCGCCTGGCTGCATTTGACGCCAGCCTGACAGAAAGCACGATCCAGCTGGGAAGAAGCCGGCGGCAAGTCCTTAAAACCCGGCCAGGTGGTCAGTAATCAAGCTCGAGTCACAGAACGCTAGTTTATCATTTTATTAGAATATTTGTACCAATAAATGCAGTCTGGCTTCTGTTTATCCATTTTTTAGATTCTGTTTCAAATGTTAGATTGAAGCCAGTTGGGAAAAGTTTCTAGAGTTGTACCTTGAGATGTGGCATCAGATAGTGCTTGTATCTCAAATCTGGGCTTTCAAGCAAACAAACTTCAAGCCCTTATCTTAAAAAAGTGCCCAGGAGTCACACATACAGCTTTATGAGAATTTGTCATTAGTATGCTTCTGTTGTTATCGTATGCTGGCTCCCAGTTCTATTCAAGCATCTCCTGCTATGTCGTGTGTGTATGCGTGTGAATGTGTGTATGCGTGTGTATGTGTGTGTACGTGTGTGTGTGTGCGCACGTATGTGTGTGTGAGAAGCAGCTAGGGGCCCTGGCTGATCCCTGCGACCGCGTCCAGGCTGGCATGGCTCGCCCGCTGGCGCAAAAACAGGGCACACACCTATTTACACAGCGGCAGCCTGAATGGCAAGCGTTGTCTGGGTGAGAATGCAACACTTAAGCTCCTGATTAAGGCAGAACAAAGCCTGAGGGGCAAGAGTGATGAATGTGTGGAGGCAGACTGCGAGAGAGGGAGAGGTTTGCACCAGCGGAAAGCTTTCTGGAAAGGTTTCGGATTCTCTTCCGCTTTTGCAAAGGAACAATGAGGCTAAGAGTGTTAGGAAGGAGAAGGAGGGATGGGGAAATGGCCGGGGGCAGGAATTGGAAGGTGTCCCTGCTTGAAACAAGGGGAGAGGCAGGGAAGAAGGGATGAGGATGAGCAGGGATCCCAAAAACCAAGGCGAGCCGTCAGAACCTAAAGCGATGAGTCCCCGCTCAATACAACAACGTAAATAGACAGCTAGCGCCCTCTCACGGTTCTTATACACAGTCAATGCAGCCTTCATCCTGCCCTCTCCTGCCTAGGGAACATATGTCAGAAACCCTTTGAAGCAAATGATCCGTAAATACGATGCTTAACAGATGAAATGAATTTAAGTGGGGTAGAGGGAAATGACCATTTTGTGTACTGTACAGCGAGCGGCGAGTTTTTAGGGACACTAACATGTTTATGTTGGACAAGGGGTGAGCTGCTCCCTCAGTATCTGTGTGTGCACGTGTGTGTATCCTAGCAACAAGGCCGATAGAAGCATTGTGGTGAGCAGCTGGCAGAATGGGACACACAGGCCAAGGTGGGGTTTTTGTACCATGTGTGTGTTGTATTAAAAAGCTGTGAGGGATTTACGTGTACTCCTACATCCCAGGCACCCAAGCTTGCTTAAACGCAGATCGACGTGTCAGGTTGCCCATTATGACAGCCAATAAACATCCGTATGACATCATATGATCATGTCCATCAAGCAGCCATAATTAGAAAATAAAACCAACACAAACCCACAAGGGCCTTGGCATTTTGACTCTCATAGAAATTAAATGACAGGTTATCATTCCGTGCAGTGATGCATTTACTTAAGAGTTTAATACATAATAAGTAATGTGTTTCTACTAAAATAGTGATTTCCGCTATGGGCAAGCAAAAACAAACAAAAAAACGTGTTCACGGAGCAAAAATACATTAAACAGACACTAGTAAAACAACGCTGTAATGTAGTGCAATACCATTTACTGAAGCCATGCCTAGGGTTGACACGACTACATATCTCAACAGATTTATGCATTAATGGGGGAAAATGTCAACACAAACCACATTTGCAGTTCCGTATGATGCAAGGAGGAATGCTTATCATTATGAAGTAGCCACGTGTAAAGAATGTGCGGTGGTGAAAAAGTGCAACTATGGTCAAATATATTAAAAATAGTCAAACATTCAAAAGGTTGAGGCAGATATAGTAGGTATGCCATTGCATCGTCTTCCATCCACTCTGCTTAATTTGTTTCTCTCCAGGCTGTCCTGCCTGATAAGTGTGATAGCTTTTTAAATGGCGCCAGCTTCTTGCATTTTTATGCGTGCTCTTAAAAAGCGGCGGCTTTCCTTTAAAGGCTCCGCTCACCGACGACTCCCACTTTCACTGTCGGACGAGTGATGAGCTGCAGTGGGAGCCGGCGGGAGTGTCTGGAAGAAATTCAGAATGCCAAAAAACAAGCCAGGAAGATACATCAGTAAAAAACAATTCTTCAGATCATCTCCTCGTGTGCTCTCCTTCATCAAATTTCTTTCTTGCACACGTTCCTTTTAGTCCACCTGGTGTTGACCTCAGCTGGAACTACTGAGGGTTGTAATGTGTTTAAGGCCACATTAAAAGCAACTTAGTACAGCCCCGAGACCACATTAAGAGACTATAATCACACCTCCCCTCCAGCTGTCTCTCTGCCCCTTTCAGTGCAAAAACTGTCATGTCTTCAGTAATTGTGTGTGAATGCTGGGAGGTGTTAAAATAAATGCATAGAATTCAGCCATAAAAAAACATGTTCTATTCTTAAAAATTCACAGCAGTTATCATAATGCTACATATTACCATGCAAATAGGTAGCATTGGTTTTAGAACCTTTAACACAGGGGTCGGGAACCTTTTTGAAAGAGAGAGACATAAACAATTCCTATTTTCAAATATTATTCCTTGAGAGCCATAATCACAATTTAAAAGTCAAAACACATGAAAATGTGCGATTTTTTAGTCATTTTAAAACTTTTAAAGTACAAAAAGTCTCTTAATTATTTTGACAACATTGTTAAGCTGTTGCTAATCAATGAATGTCAATGAGTTCAATGAGTATCAATGAGAGAATGAATGCAGAAGACTAATGAAAAAAAAATCAATGCCACAGTGCCGACGTGACGTTCCTATTGGTGCGTTCAAGACTCTTTTCTCTCACCACCGGTTTCCATATTTTAGCTCAGAGCCATATGCACCCATCAAAAGAGCCACATGTGGCTCCCGAGCCATAGGTTCCCTACCCCTGCTTTAACGCAATGCATATTTAAACACAAATAGTCGAACAACAAAGATAGATGGATAACATATCGCTATTCAAAGTAATAGTAATAGTTAAACATTAAAAAAAAAAAGTAATATTACAAATCAGTGAGTAGCAAAGTCAAATTTTCTTCCCTAGTGTCTGCATAGCTATATTAAACAATACTACCTCCCGGTGGTCGCAGTACGTTAAACATGTTTTTGATCAATAGTTTCATGAAGTGCGTCATTATAGAGTCAATAAAGAAACAGCTTAGGCTGGAACTTTCATCCATTCTATCGGAGAAAGACCACTTAAGAAGACGATTATGTGTTTTGCTTTTTTGAGCACCAAATAGAACATTTGTAGAAATGGACAATCAATCTTAATCTCAAATTAAGCAGGTTGCGTCTACCACTGTTAATAATGAAACTTTCATGCAACAATGGTGCAATTCTCCAGTTCTCCAGCAATTCATATCAGAGATACATCTCACCTCATTTTTAACATTCTTGTCACACAAGTATGGGGAGAAAAAAAAGTTTGGGGCACAGCTGGAATCGTTCTATTTCAATGATCACAGACTTCTTGTCTCTTCAGGTGTTCAGCTTTCGGCTTCTCTTATACTTATTGTCTTAATACCACATGTTGAGGTGGCTCATCATACACAGAAAACTCAAAAGATGCACAGTGAAAGATTTATTGCTTGCTCAACAGAGCTCTCCTGAGCTTATCAGGTTTGAGGCGTCGGAATGCATGCCGTCAAGGTTTGTGTGACTTTAAAGGCATATTTTTCATGAAATTATTTGCCCGAAATTGCACAACCGCAGAGGCCATCAACTTCAAAGGCTCCACTGTAACATGAGTTTGAACGTTTCAGTCTCTCAGTATAGCCACATTTATCGAATAAATACAAATCTAATAATAAATAATCAGCTATAATTTGGGTGGGCATCAGTTATGGGAAGAAAGGGGGACAGATTGTGCGTGTGTGTGTGTGTGTGCGAGGGGGTGCTCTGGGGCTCTGCATGGATGTCTGTGTGAGAAAGAGACTGAGTGAGTATGCCAAAAATGAGCCAAACCTCGCCGCTGACTTGGCCAGGGCCTCTGGAGCCAGAGAGAAATCCTCGCAAACCACAAACCTCTCGTTCCACTAAGTCTCTCCCTCACACATACGTACAAACGCTTGCTGGATGAAAACGTCATTTTGGTACATGTGTTACTGACCAGAAGGAGTGAGTGAGAGGTAATACCCGACTGACTCAACTGACCAAAGAATAAATGTCAAAAGCTAGGATAAGCCAAGCACAGTGAAAAACCCTCATTCTGAGGAAAGCAAGGTAAGAAGGGAGTAGAACCATTATGTTGTATTTCAATTCTTGCCACTGGGAGTAGGCTATCTTTCCCACAAAACACTGGCGTAGTTGTGTGACAACAACAGGACTGCAGACGCATGAAAATGAAAAAGGATAGTAGCTCTGAAAATGGGCCCTGGGAGTGCTAATATGTAGTTCATAATATTTCACAATGACACTACAGCAAAGCTGCTGCCTGCGGATGAGCGCTCAGCCCGCAAACACTGCTTCTTATCCTGCGAGCACAACACATGAGAAGGTCATAGTGCAGTTATTGGGATGCAAAGCGCGGGAGGGACACACCCACGGCAACAGCACAAACAAAAACACCAAGGAACGACAGAGTTGGGAAAGAAAAATGGAGGTCGGAGCGGGGGAAAAAAGGTGTCTAACCTCAAGCGGGTCAGTCTGTCGCCTCAATACACCTCCGCCTCACAGACGGCTTGGCTGACAATAAATACACACACGCACGTCCTGGCATAATCACGCAAACACACACCTCTGTCTGTGTCAACATGCTGGAGGGGAGGTGGGCGGAGGCTTTCGTTGGCATGTTTGTTTTTTGGGGTTGATGCGATGCTACGTGTGTGCGTGTGTGGGTAAAGGCGGAGACAAAAGGAACATATGGCAGCGGCAGCCGAGGCTGTAAATTAAACATGGAGGAAGATTAGATAATGACTGTGTGCTTTGAGACTGCACTGAGCCAGGGGCGGAGCAGACCATGGTGCCGCTACAGCCTGATTAGGAGGGCGAGGGATTGTATGGCGGCGGTGGTGGGGGTGGTAAAGCACACATTAAATACAACCAATAAATGTGACGGCCATCGAAATACAATAGTACCTAGACTTCAAAGGGCCGCCTCAGCTTAAGAATTGTTTCCTCAGTTACATGTCATCACTTGTTAGATTTTTCATATTGTACTTTGTTTTGTGAGCCAAATTTGAACTACAGGTGAAATCTATACAAACTATAATCATCTCTTTAGTATGATGTCACATTTGACTGCCCATTTGGTGAGGAGGGCGTCTACTATATAAACTCCACAGCTTTAAGGAGCTGCGATTGGCTGGCAGGGTGTTGTGTATTGGAGTGGTCCTATGCATATCAAAGTGTTTCGTAACCTGAAATTTTTGTATGAAGAGGCATTCGTAAGTAGAGTATATATAAAACAACGGACACCAGAAAATGCACTCCTGCAGCTCATGCTTAGCTTGCATATTCTCCCCAGCTCTGTCAAAATTAGGCCTATGGTCGACTTTCTGACTTTCACTAAGTGGGGGAGAAATGAGTGTGGAGGTATATAAAAGGGTTGTGGGTAATCTGTCACTGTCATTATTGCACCCCATTAAAGCAGGGAGGGAGAGTTAAGGAGGTGGAGATAATACAATGGTATTAAAACCAAGAGGAAGACAGAGATGGAGGACGGCCAGGTTATCCTAATTCAATCGAAGGAATCAGTCGAGAGCAGGCTAAATTGGGTTGTACTTAAATGAGGATGAATGTGACAACAGCAATTCCTTTAGCAGAAGAATGCGATTCACCTCTACACTTCACTAAATTGAATTGAAATAATTATACGGTATGTATGGTGCTGTGCAGAAATCTGACGCCGTGATAAACTTGTTTGCCTTTTTTGTTACGTTGATTTTGAGGCATTAAAAAAAAATCACAAATTAAAGGAATTTGAAAAAAAATAGATTTGTGAGTCAACCATTTTTTTTACATATTGAATATTCTTTGAACTGTATATATTCTCTTTTGTATTGGGCAGAAAGAAAGAAAAGAAAATTACACAGATGCAAATAGTGGTGCGCCTGTAGAAGTGTGAATAAGAGAATATGCCCTGCTCATGGGCACCTGGGCGGAAGCCAGAAAGCAAACCACCAAATAGTAACCCTCCAAAGGTGGTGCAGCAGTGCTTTTGAGTGTACTACTATGTTCCGTGAATATACTTGAAACTGGAAACAATTACAGCTCAAAATCTATTTCCCCATTGAAATGAACGGCATAAACAATAAACATCAAGTTGTACACATTATTAATAAGGAAAATAGCATGCAAACTTGTAATGTACTTTATAAAAACAGTACAGACTAGACCACTAAGTCACCAGTGCATCCATCATGAGTGATTTATGTATGTGTATTTTTTTCTTGTTTATTCACTTTGTGTTACAAAATGATAAATAAGTATTTTTATTGTCCGTCTAGCTGCAATACTTAATCATCCGGAGTGGCATTAAACAGGTGGAAGCCTCTTTCTTAGAAGATTTGTTTACTCGTCTATCTTTCTTTAAAGATATGGCATGCCCCCTTGTAGAACACCCATATGTTAAATTTCTGCTGGCCAACGTCACATCACATTCTACTTTCTCTGCAAATCCTGCAGTTCCAAACTTCAACTCTTAATAAATTTAAAAGTGCCATTGCTATTTCTTTACAGTTGCATTTTTTCATCGGAGCAGAGTATGTATTTACTACAGACTAGAGTGCTGTAACTGTGGTTTAATGCTTATTGTTGTATTATATTAAAGATTTGCTTGTTCCAAACCCGCACATTTTGTTTACATCGCCCGTCAGTGTATCACGGGGGAGTCCGTAATCACACGCGCAGTAAGTAAAGGTGATATGCCGACGCCATAATCAGGAAACACTGTTGTTGTGATCGTCACATTGCAGCTCTGATTACAGAAGCCGGTGTTTCGTTTCCACGCCAGGAGGATGCCCATGAGAAAAACCAACACTACAATAATGTACACGAGCTCCCACATGCACCCACGTATAGGTGGATGCACCGTGCTTACAGATGCAGAACAAGAAAGCTGTGAGCCAAGTGATGCACGAGGCCCCCGTGTGTAAGTTTAGTAGGCTGCAGTCGCTCAGCACACACCCCTGTCCCCCGCTCGCCGTCTGTTTCTTCAAAAGACAAAAGCTCCTACTCGTACTCTGCTCGTTAGCGATGGCGGCGAAGGAGACAAACAACACAATTTCTTTTACACACCCGGGCCTCGCAGTCATCAAGACACGCTACGGGCTTTTTAATTTGATTGTCACGCCGCTGCAAACGAGCATTCTCCGCATGCCGCGATCGACACACGGCAGTGAAGAACTAATTGTGCTCCCGCTGCTTGTGATTTGTGACAAAAAGCAGGTTGTTGTGTTGTTTACACCAGCCCTCCAGCAATCCACAATGGCGCCGCGTGTAAACTACAATGTGGCTTTTTACTGCCTGACAGTGGCATTACAGAGCTTCCTGTCTGCCACCGGGGATTAGCGCAATGTTCAATTCTCCACTCAATTTCACCACTGCACATGCTCTATAAGTGGATCTTTGTGTGCGTGTGTGCACTTTTGCGGAAACTGTTATACACAAAGGGATGATATTAGTTAATCATAGCCTTCACTCAGCATAAATAAAGAGCAATTACGTACTCTGCTTCCCAATGGGCTTTTCACTATTAGCACACTAAAGACTCAAAAGGACATTGCATGGCCCATAGCTGATAGTCAGTCGGCTTGCTGAACGATGATGAAGTACCGCAGAGGCTAAATATATGCGGACATCACTACATTCATACGCATTGAATGTGCAGAAAGACAAAACTGAAGAACAACAACAATTAGCATGACGTATTAGATTAAGAGGCAGTGCGGTTTTGTTTAAGAAGGAAGGTAATAGTTTGCATTCAATCTTGTTCCAAAAATGACCTCTTTTTATTCATCTATGTAGTTTTGGCCCCTTTCTGCCAGGGAAAAAAAAAGGCACAAAAGACCGAATGAGCAGATATGGCTGATTTGAAATCTATTGTTGCAATCGATATAAAATTAACTGTGATATTGAGGGTATTGCAAAAAACTAATATTACCACATCTACACAATGTACATGCAATCTCATTGTCACAATAAGCAGTCAAGCCACTACGTGACTAAGTACGGAGCAGCTTTGTATCGAAAAGCTCAACATAGCTCAAGGTCAAATTGAAGGTTTATTGAAGGACACATGTCGGATCTTAAATTATGAAACGGAAAAGGTGATTGAATTTTGGGGTCAAAGGTCACAGAGGTCGGAAAAGGAATTTGGGGAAAACTTGATACATTTACAGGATAGGTAGTATGATGAGGAGAGCATGGGTCAAAGTTCACAGAGGTCACAAATACGGCTGGGGAAGTCATAAGGCACCCACGGTGCTAGAAGTAGTTGAATGGAAAAGGGAAACTACGACGGTGGTCCTGCCTTTGCAGCTCTAATGACTTCCATTCTTCTGGAAAGACTTTTCAAAAGATGGTAACATTTCTATTTATATTTTCAAAAGCACATTCGATCCTTTATTTTCTCTCATTCTGGTTATTTGTGAACGCACCAGACTTCAGAGAGACAGCAAAAAACACCCTGGACTGGTCGCCAGTCAATCGCAGCTCACATTTACCTTGTGACAAGTGGGGAAATTCAATGACTTTTTGTGCTTAGTCCACTGATAAAGGTCACATTTAGATGTGCCTGTATCAAACAAAAAGTGTAAAAATGGGGTTCGCAGTGCATGCAGGCACTTACTGTAGTATGTGCAAACACATACGAGCACTAGCTGGCAGCCACTCATCACCCAGAGAAGCCAACCTAATTTGGAGGACAGTCTCCTTTCCGCCTGCTGGGGAGGCAGCAGGGATTATGAGCCTTTATACACTCTAATCTAGTTTAGCCATGCTGGGAGGACGCGTACACATGCATAGAATTGTGTGTGTGTGTGTGCATGTGTGGGGGTGTGTGTGAACAGAAAGACAACAAAAGGCACATTTTGCCATAATCATAAACGGAAAATAAGGATTGTGCAATTTTACATACAGTGTGTGTGCCTAACATCTCAGTCTGTGTGTGAACAGGGTTAGGGTAGTTCTCAAACAGGCACAAAATGTGACTTAGCCTCTTGTCCTCCAGTGTCAGATGGGAGTTTTCACACAAATAGGAGTACCAAAAAAAAAATCGATGTGTGTGTGTGTCCTAATGCGTCTCATGGCGTTGGACAGCAAGGCACTATCAGTGCCAAAATCAAGGTTGTGAGTATCCTTTCAAAATAACAGAGGCAATTAAGAATGCACTGCAAGAGCAATCAAGACAATCGAGATGGGTAAAATTTGGCTGACATTAATGGGTACAACTCCGAAAAACCTGGGGTGTCCAGGTTGAAAACATTCATCCGTGTAATCTTGGTTTACAATGTCAATAAAGAAACACGTTAGGCCCTAAATGTGTGTCTACTGTGCCCAGTAAGGAAGGGTGAGTATGAGGGTGGATTGGCCAGGACACACGGACATATTCCAAAACACAGGAGACACGTCTGGAGGCCAAACCAGAACCGGGACCGCACTGGGAATCACAGAGGAAGAGTTTAGACAGCGAGAAGGAGAGAGCGGACCACAGATGCTACAAGCCCACACTGTGTAGGAGCTCTGGCTTGACTAATTACAGACTCGCCTGCTGCGTGGAGCCGAGAGTCTACCACAACACAAGCCCCAGTGATGACACTAAACACTGTACGCAAACACACAAATACACACACTCCCAAACACACACGTAACAGCAATTATTGCACAAAGCCGTTTCACAGCTGCTTTATATCCCAATTCCTCAAAACCACACACAAATTCACGTAAATTTTCCAAGCCACCAGGCACTACACAATGTCTTAAACGGTTGCACTTTGAACACCCCCTTCTCCGACACACATATTCAGTTCCCATGCTCCCTATATTGCCTTTTTTGTGTGCGTGATTGCGCTTCACTCGTATAAACAGGATGCTAAAAGTTGCTTAAGTAGACCACTGGCACCATCTGGTGGCCAAAGATACCATTACATATTTGACATCTACCATAAAGTCACCAAAGTACTCACTGGGAATGTGTTGTTCTCTGTTTGTTCTTTCTAAAGCCTTCACGTGTGGTGGAGCTATACAGTATATGGGAAAAGGCTACATTTACAGCTAACAATGCTTGATTAGGTATGTGGATGAGTCTCTACCATGGTACAAACAGCTATGACGACTGATGTACTGTATTTTCAAGCAATTACTAACTACAGCTACTATTATTAGGCACATGGGAAAGGAAAGTTATTGAAAGTGAGAGCAACTTCATCTGTACTGATTAATACAATTGGCCAAAAATGTGAAGATACTGATAACTAATTACAGTATGTCTCACAACAATTATCAGTGATTGAAGAAGGTAGGAAACGTGTGATTATTACTATGAAAAATATAGAGCAATTCACAAGAGAAGTCATCGCAAGGCAAATGACCAAGCACATTGACCAGGTCATGACTCATACTCATCTGGCTTGGAAGAAAAGCAACTAAACCTCACAAGAGGAAACACTTGTTTGTGGCACAGGCTAAGAAAACATCCCTCTAGCGTCCAACCTCAGTTATCTTTCAAGGGGATTAACTCATTCACAGCCCTTGACCAATGCCGCCCTCCTAGATAAAACTGATTGAACATCTGTCGGAATCAATCAGGGTGGAACCAGTTTAGAAAAAAATCTATATAATACAAATATGATACAGTGATTTTTATTTGATTTAAGTTTTTTATTTTTTTAAACAAGCTTCACTGCAAAATTCATCTTCTGCCCTGGCTACTTTCCATAGTTAGCTGGGCTAGACTCCAGCACCCCTGCAACCTTTATGGGGATAAGTTGCATAGATGAATGAGCAATCATATTTTTCTGAATGTGAATTATTTATATAGGAAATGAAAATATTGCCTGTTAAAGAGGGCAGAAATGAGAAGTTATTAACAACAGATCCTTGGGTCAGTGAATCACAGATGGGGGGGAAAATGAAGGCATGGGCAAGTAAAAAATTGCCATATCTAAATTCATGATTTTCAAGGTAAACTAATCTACCCTGGAAGACAGTGAATGAGTTAATGTACAAATGTAGTGTGAATGAGGACACCCATATGTGATCCTTGACCTTGTTCAGCTGGATAGGGAGGAAAAAAAGTGGGAGGAAAGAGAAAGAGCAGTTCAAGGAACGAGGAGCACCCTCTCGACAACAGTCTGCACAGTGTGCGCGTCTATGTGCGCGTGTGCTCCTGGCAGACAGACTAGGCATTAAAATTATTGGTGCCGCCAGTGTGCCGCGGCCCCCGCTGAAAAGAGGGAGCGAAGGAGGGAGGCGAGCGGGGAAGTCAGGGGGAGAAGGCTGTGTGGAGTCACCAAGTGCTAATCGGATACATGTGTGTGTGTGTGGCCAGCGCTGCTCTGAACAGCTGTTCCCATTCTGAGGAGATGGTCGTCAAGCTTACCCCCCCAGCCCCCCTGCTGAAACCCCAAACCACACACACACATATGCTCTATTTTTTGGGAAGCGAAGGTCAGGAATGGGAGTTGGAGTAGAGCTCCAGATAACGATGAAGCAAAGATAACAGTGAGAGGTGTGGAAGTGCTCTTTTCCCCATCCATCAAGAGAACAACAGGAAGCATGTGAAAGCAAAGAGAGGAAGACCCGCTATTAATTTTATCCACGGAAGGAAGGAAGGAAGGGAGCCTCATTTTCCAGTACCAACACACACTTTAGATGAATGCAGTGACAGCATTACAGTAAGGGTTTCAAATTCGGAGTGTGCGTGTGTTACAGGGCAGAGCACGGTGATAGGCCTCAAGGGAGTGTGTCTCTTTGTAGCGGGCAGGGAAGTAGAAGAATGTCAGGAATCTCCTCTGAAGGATGATGAAGGGTCTGTCTGCTCAGCTCAGCCCTTTCTTCCACATTATTGTTGGACCTCTCACTGAGTCACGGTCATCGGGGCTGTAATGTGTGCAATTGTGACTGGTGAGAGCACAGCAGAAATGCAGGAGGAAAAACGAATTTGAGCCAGCGGGTGTTCGAAGGGTTGAAAGTGGTCAGGCATAGAATAAATCATTTGTTTATGTGCAAATACAGTGAAACACATTTTTAATGTTTGACTTTCTTTAGTAAAACGGGAAATTATTTTCCAACCCGGCATGTGAAATTGGATGATTTGATGAGGGATTTTATTTTTATTTTACCCTTTCATTGTTATTCCCTCAAAACAATGGATCAGGGAACCCCCACTTTTCCCAGCAATTCTGATGGTGACACCACAACCAGAATTGATGATCCATGCATGCTTTTTATTGTTGTGCTCGTACGTTTAAACAGAATAGCACAACTGTGGATTGAATGCCAGCAGCCGGCAAAAATCTGTATTCTAGGTGTGACATCATCTGTTAGGAGTTTTTCGTTAGTGGGCAGCGTAAAGGAAGGTGAGAAAGGAAGACTAATGTTATTATTTTGCCTTTTTGCATGGATTCATGTCCAAAATATTTTCTGCTATCATTTTAATAATTTACTGCCGTATTTCATAGCAGCTTTAAATTCAGCAGGGCACAAATAGTTTTGTCAACAGCAGTACCACAACATAATACTGCTTATTCTATTTATATGTGCGCACAAGATGAGGTGAATGATGAATGCAGCAGTTCAGAGGAAGCCAATTGGAACAGTGATGGGACTGCGTGATGGGAGAAATTCAGCTCATGAGATAAAAGGGAAGAGAGTTGGTATGCGTAATGAGCATTCATCGGTGTCCACACACGGATCACAAAAGGTGAGTCATCGTGTCAATTGGTTCTCCTACAAGAAAAACAGCAGTGATTGTCCCTTCATGTTTACCATACATCAGTTGTGTGTAAATAGTATGAAAGAACAATGGCTGAGTGTGACAGAGTAGAATTGCATGCAGGAGAAAACAAGAAGAAAAATATGAGATACACTCACACGTTGTGTGGGTGACAAGGTCAGAAAATTGAGAAGCTGAATAGAGATGAGGGACGTGTGCAGACTCAGCAGCAGATGTTAAGCCATGCCGAGGTTCTTGCAAGAATAATAATCATCTTTATTGTGAATGTTGAAATGAAGACATGTTCTTGAACGTTGTCCTCGCTATTAAACGCTCACAGTAGTGAACACGGGAAGCATTGAAAACAGATTCGTTTTATATGCCCTGCATAGCACCAAAGAAATGTGTGTGAACTTGGGGTCCTCCCAGTGACATGCAATCACTATAAAAATACAGCTGATTCTTTATCTTTTTGCAGTTGTTGAATTGATAGTACAACCATCTTATCTTTAGTGAGGGAAAATCTTCAAGGTCAAAAATCCCAATATAAAAGAAGGTGCTATGACTAAGTACTGTAAAGACAGGCAGTCAGAAAATTGAAGATATTTTTCCCCCAGAAAAACACAAACATAATGAAATATGAATGAGAAAAGGCAAACATTTATATTCTATATTGGATTTTTTTTTAAAAAACAATCCGGTCATCATCGGCTTTAGGGTCAAGAGGGCATCTTGATGTTGGCCCTGAAAGTAAAGGATGCTGCGGGGTCTAAGGGCATGCACCAGCAGAAACAGTGATTAGGTCCACAACACACAAGCACAACTTGAGCACGTGTGCCTGCGAGTTAGAAATACACAGCTTACTCAGCAGGAAAAAAAATCCATGGGCAGATACGGTGGAAATCCTGTAGTGTGTAATACTAACCACTTATCATCCATCTGTAGCAGCTAACAGCTACTTCCAGGTGTTAAGTCTGGTAATGACAACACTGATGCACTCCAGATAAGACACTAGACACAAATCTGTCAACAACGCAAAGATGGCTAAACTGGGCTAAATGACTATTTTTTTCAATATTCATTTAGCATGACAGACATTTTCTTGCAAACATTGAAGGGATTCAAATCACAACTCAACCATCATGGAAGTTAAGACATGACTGGCTCACAAAGAAACTAAGCCCTCCCATACCCTGACAGACGTAGTTGATGTGGACCACCAAGTTACAGATGCTGACTCTTCAAAGCTGGGGCAGGTGATTCCATATTTTTTGACAGGGATCATATAACCACAAAGTGATCATTTAATTAGGTGTCACAAATTTTCAAGTTCTCATCTTGTTTCATCATTTTGTTCCCCTGGTACCAGGCCACAATAGAGCCAAAAGTAAAACCTGCAATTTGCAACCATCAGCGTGGATTTTCACATTTTTATGAAGTTAAATTTTTTTTTTTAATAATATCAGAAAAAAAAATCACAAAGAAGGGAGTTTGTGATAAGTGAAGTCGCAACAATTGAGGGAAGACTGATGATCAGATGACCCAAAAACAATATTAATTTTGAACTTCAGTAATGATGTAATCATGTCTAAATCCCGGCTCATATTTACACAAATGATAAAAATGACAAAATGTATCCAGTTATTCAATTGCAATTGTGACCAATACAGAGCTAAACCTGGTCTCACACTTTAAAACCAGCCATTTAACCAAGGTCAGGTTACACAGGAAGAATTGTATCCATACAGAATCCTTGCAGGATTAAGAAAAAAAATACTCCTCGCGGGGGGGTACGTTGAAGCTACACCAAATAGCGTATTGCGTTGGTGTGGAAAAGGTGGGAGTAAAAAGGGGAAAAGGGGGGGCTAGAGGAAGAAAAACAGGTCCCACTGAGCTACCGTGCAGGCGCCAGCAAAGACAGCATGGGTGGAAGAGCAGGAAGGAGGTGGGGTGCAGTGCGGGGTGTGTGGAGCGGACTACCCTGGTGAAACTCTCAACAGATGCGTGAAGCTCTTGTCAGCATTCCTGCTAGGTAACGCAAGGTCAGGAGCGAGCAGGAAGACAATATGAGGACTATTTGGGCTCCCTGAGCGCCAGATGTGTTTTAATAAGACGGCTGCCCTCCGAGCTAATAAGGTCAGCCTCTGGCTCCAGCCAGACGAGCAAACAAGTAGACTCTTGGCAGGAATTCAGCTCCAGCTTGGCACAGCCTCCTTTTCTGTTTCCTGCTTTGCTCTCTCACTCTTACAAGCTGTGGAGACCGAGCGAGGCCAAAATCATGGCACTCTGCATGCGTGTGTATGTGTTTCTGATACCGACACGCACACACCCCTTCTATTAGACACTTCCCTTTTTTCTCTAAGAGGAGAGGCAACAGTGCGCCATTAAATCCAGAGCCTTTGAAAACATCTGTGCCTGAATTGTGCACTTTCTTGGATGCAAATAAACACACACATACGCACAGAGCGAGTCATCGCTATCTTCCGTGACTGTAAAAAGCCAATGATAAAAATGTTAAAAGACTAAAATTTGTCAACAACAAAAAAGCAATAAATTATTCTCCTCAAGAGAGAGGAAACTAAAAAGCCAGCTACAGCGCCAGTTAGATTGGCTTGCGCTGTACTGGAACAGAGACGAGAAGATGCAAAGAATGAAGGGGAGGGAGAAGATTTAGGGTTGAGAATAAGAGCGTTAATTAAGGAATAGACAAAGTTCAGGAAATCAAAAGCAAAGCCCAGGCGAGCATTTAATTATACAAGTCACATGGCAAAACAAATCCAAACAGCATTAGGAATGCAGACTCTTATGGGACTAAGAAACTTTTTGGGAAAAGTAACAGATACAGACCGCCGGTTACCTATTGTTCAAATGCAAAAAGCGCGTTTGGGAGGAAAAGCTGACCTCATCTTCAGCTTTGCAAGACATTGGTGTATCAAGCAGAGCTTGTCCTAATGGTGAGTGCACTTCTCAAATATTTACCTCAGGCCGGAGCCACAGGATCACACAGACAGTAGCTCCCCCATAAACATGGACCCCGCTCTCACCTATGTCTCTTGTTCACTCACAAGCGAGCGAGTTGGAAAATGTGGCAGGAATATAAAGAGTAAGGTCGTCTTTTCGTGTTTATAGAATATATTGTGTTTAGTTTGGTGGAGGTTGAACTGGGAAATGGGATTCGGTTTTTTTATTAGAAAATTATCAGTTGACTTATTCTAAAATGGCTGGAAAAATATGCCTCAGCAGTAAAATGAGCCATTATAACAACATTTGGATTTTTTTTATAATACCACAAAGGAAGCATAACTTTAAAGACACATAAATCTTTGATTACATGTTTAAAACAAAATAAACAACTGTGAGATCTATAATTCGAGTTTAACTAGATTTTCATCAATTAAAGCCTTTTGAGAAGAATCTAAGTCTTTCAATTAACTTGTATACACTTATTAATTTTACAAACACATTGCACCCAAATGTAACCACTTTACAATGTGTAAAGAGGTTAAAATTCAGTCAACTCAGGGATGAGAAAGCAGGTTTCCCCCTAAATTCAACAGATGCTTTCATATGAAGTAAACACTATAAATATTACTAAGCATGACATTGGACTCCCAGCCAAGGAACAAGTTAGCTGGACAAAATCCCATCATCCATCAGTGATCTCTGAGTAGCCCCCAGAGATTACACCTTCCTGTTTTAATGCAGAAAGACAGGGAACATTAGGACCAATGAAATTTGAGACAACTTCATCACAGAGAGTTTGTGGTCACGAGGTCAAGCAGGCCTGGTCGTTGAGCAGCGAGTTATGTACCAGCACCAAGCTGACCACCTTTTGTTGCTCACTCACAAACGTCTGCCTTTCCCACGGTTTCAGCGGATCCACAGGTTGACGTATGGCAGCTTTTAAAGAACGATTGTCAGTCGAGTTTTACGGCCTATCGCGGAGATCCAACAGGACCGCTGCCAAGTAATGCAGCTGGAGACCACTGACCAGCTCAGTAACACTCAATAAAAGATGCCCTAGTACCAAGAGTAACCTGTAAAAGGCAGCATGGTGCCACAATGCATCTAGGCTGCAGGAAAATACAAATAACTTAAGTAATAAAAGAAGATAGGAAAGTTGTGCTTGGGAAATTTGAAATGGAAAACAAATCCGTAATAGCGATAGCTCTAACAGCACAAAGTTACGTAGCTTGCCTGAACTTGGTGTTGAGCCCAGAAATGGATTTGCCATCGCGAATATTGTACAGGTTTAAACTACAGTCTTTGGGCTTGGCAGTTTTTAGACTAATTTCCCTACCACACCCAAAACTTGAAGTGAATAAGGCCTGGTTGGAAAAATTGGCTCAATTGCCAGTTCAAGTATGATTATACCCCTCTTAACATGTACTAGCATACTTGACCTGGCTACAAACCTGCCGTGATCAGAGTCTGACCTTGAGAAATAAATATTCATTAGCGCGCTTATAAATTACCTGACCTATGACCTCCCTTCTCACTTCCTGCTCCTGCAGGCGGAAATGAATTCTCTTCACCTGTGTGCCCCTTGCCCTGTTTGATGTGATACTCGTGCGTGTTTGAAGAAGCTTTCAAAAAGATGCGTGAGAGGCCATGTCGTACAAGAGAGGTCTCCTCCAACATCACAGGAATAATCAACTTTGATTGGGGTCACAATTTCAATTGAATGGCTGAATGAAGAAACCCAGCTGCAGTAACTATGACAACCAGCATAAGCATTGTTGTAATTTAGCACTAAAAACACTTGTCATGTGCTTGTTATTGTACCGTCAGCATTGCCATATCTCAAGACATTAGACAGAGAGCTGAAACTTGGCTGCAAATGGGTCAATGACCTCAAGCATACAGCCAACATTGTTAAAAAGTGGCTTGAGTATAAAAAAAAGTTAAGTAATGTTTTGGCTTGCCCATGGTCTATCCTTGTCAATGTCAGGCAATTCAATTTAAATTAAATCAAATGACATGCACAATTTAAAATAGAAAAGAAAAAGGTTTGGTTTGAGCCAAAAGAAGGACTGTTTATGCACAAGTATGCAAATGATGTGTATGGTTACAGGCCTTCCTAAAATTGAGCCAGGAAAAACCCAAAACCAAATGTTTTCTTTCAAAAGTCCTAAGAAACAAACATCAAATTTAGCTGTGTTTAACTTTAGCGATTCCACTGGCATGTTCATTTAGTCATTGTAACTAGAATGATAAGTTAGAGCTCACAGTGATAAAAAAAAATCTATATCTAAACTCAACTTCTCCAAAATGGAAACGTCATAAATGGATGAGATGTAAAGTGCATATCAACAGCAGGGATGCTGCAGACAAAACTGTGTGTGTGTGTGAGTACCTGTGTGTGCAGTCCCATGTAAGCATGTCTGAAACAGATGGGAGGAAAAAGAGAGAGAGAGAGAGAGAGAAATAAGAGAGGGGTAAAAGGAGAATAGCGACAGCAAGTCTGCAACGGCTTGTGTGCATGTGTGTGTGTTGACTGGGGGGGTGGGAAGGGGGACGACAAGAGGGAGTAGTGTGGTTAGGCATCCAGAGTCACTGAACATTTTTCTGGCAGGCCCTTGCTATGCTCCTGGCCGCTTGCCCAGCTCTGAAGCAAACTTAAACAAACTCCTGTTGCAGCCATCTGCTGGGCCCGCGGGATAAATCACAGCACTGCTTCACTCTGTACTGCTCAGCCACACCGCTATCAGGTTACTGTGTTAGCGGCCGCACACATACACACACACACGGACACACACACACACTTTCACACAGGCAGACACACTCACACCGAACTACGCGTCAGCCTGGAGCCAGAGCCTGCCATGGGGCTCACACCACCAGGAGAGGCCAGCAACATGTGGCCCCTCTAATACCACAGGGAGAGATGAAGCGGAAGGGGGAGAAAAAAGGAGGGGAAGAGGAACAAAAGAGGGCAGGATTGGATGAGGGGGGCAAAAAAAAAAGATGGCGGGGGAAAGTGAACGAAGCGAGTGAGGAGAATCCCTCCGACGGCAAACGTGATGCGCCAAGAGCTATTTTTATTGTGCCCTGTGGAGAAGGGGAACATAAAAACATATTGAAGCCTCCTGCCTGTGCTTCCCAAACAACTTAAGCTTTTAAAATTGATGTCAATTGAGGGAGGAAACCTAATTCTTGATATATTGTGTTTACACTAACTTGTCACTGATCTCTCACTGACGCTGCTGCTATTTACGTATCAGATGTGCGATAAGGTGACATTCAACCCTTAACAATGACACCAGCTTTACATGTGAAATCATGTCCTCCTAAAGTGGCTACATTACTGCAGCCTCGAATGAACAACAAAAGGCATTACGGAAGGCATGTGCAGCATCTATCTGCCGCACAGATGGTGACGCTGTATGTGTATTTCTGATTCATCGCAAAGTCATGCCAGTAAAAGATGTGCAAGAGTGAAAACAAACCTCAACACGTGAAAAATCTGTTAAGTGTGCTTGAATTACTAAAATTAGTTTAACAATCATAAATTTGACGCACTAGTTTTAAAATCTTCAAGTCCATAAATATTATTCCAAACCAGTCCCATAGAGGGCATCACAGTGGAAGGGAAGTGCAATGATGCTTTGAGATACGAGTGATCTAACTGTGCTAGGGAAGTCATAAAACAGAGTAAAACGTGTTTAACGCAACTCCCAGTTCAAGTTTAAAATCAGAGTAAACAAAACAAAGTGAAGCAGACATTTTGTCTCAGAGTTCATTGGATTGATGCTAACACATTGGGAAATGCAATACCTCGCATAATGAAAGCGTCTACTATAATATGGGGGTATTGTAATGCTTTTAAGGGACAGAACATCTGTGCAAACAATCAGAAGTAATTTTATTTAATGAATCGAAACAATGTTTGATTTCAGTTTTCTGATGTGTAAGTCATGATTGTGTGTTTTCTGAATCTTAAAGTAACAGTCATTAAAGACAATTGTGCATCAAGCACTTATTATCAAATGTTAAAATCAAAGCTGAGCATACTTGCGTGTTTATTTTTGATTGCTTGCAACTCACACTGGACAAAATGACAGATTCACAACTTGACTGTTCACACTGAGATTCTTGACACTAATTTCAATCACCTTGAGTGACGGGCAAAGCGTTTGAAAATTCAAGCAACTCTTTTTCAACTGTCCGACCTGGTCAAATTTCTGATACAGCCAAAAATTCTTTAAATGCATAAGGAATCAACCCTGATTCTGTATTTCTTGATTCAGTCAAGCAAAGCATGGCTTCTTAGTTTGTGCTGATTATGACCAGCTTCAGACAGAAGTATAGTTAGTGTCTTAAGAGAACCATTCAGAAAAAAAAATGTTATTTGTTGAGGAGCATTCTGAAGCAAACGGAAAGGGTCATGTGTTCTGATGAATACAGGGTGACATTGTTTGGGAGCTTTATCAAGATAAAATGAATGTGATGCGAGTCTCTGGAGGCATTTATGCAATTTGTTTTTGTTTTTAAATTTGGTTTGTTTTGTTTTTTGCAGTAGGTCAGCTCTTACTTCAATGAAGTCAAAATAAATGATGTCTCCTGACTATAGCAAATCAAGAATTTATTACTTCTGTGGCCTTTGGTGTATTCTCAATGGTACTGAAGCATTAAAAAGACAAAGAAAGGATTCAAATTTAAAAGTCTGGTACAAGTTACATGCCTCTAGGACACTGTGTGCAGACTACTTCACTTCAGTCATCATGGCTTCCGCCTGAATTTCATGCAACACTCTGACATCAAACTCCGACCAAAAACTCCCTGCTCTGTCTGTCACACAACCCAGCTGTCCTGCTAGAGCAAGCTGTCAGAGACCAGGTGGTTGGTCCGCACCAGGGGGCAGTGGGGTCATGGCTAGAGGGGATGCTAATGGAAGGAAAGAGTCATCCAAGGAGGGAACGACTTCCCAAGCCAAAAATGGATCCCTCAAGATGACCACTACAGTTGATTATCCCTCCTCTGATTGGCCGACAGAAAGAAAGTAAACAAATCCACCGTCTGGTTGCTTGGAGTCAAGCACGCTGAGTGAAGGGTGCCAAGTAAATTTAGCCCACGACATGCTATTCAGGGTTCCATCTGACATCTACAGTTTTTCCTGACAGCAGGGTGACGTCTTCTTTAATCCAGTTTAAATGATCACCGCGAGACGGAGAAAACGCACGAGTGACGCGACAACGGCACTGAAACAAGAGAAACAGAGGGCAAAAAAAGGAAGACGGAGTGAAAAAAAAGCTAGAAACATATGTTAAGTTACATGTTAAAAATAGTACCAAGAGTGGCTACCGTGTAAGCGCACACATGCACACAATCGGCCCTGCACACTGACAGCTGTGGCACAATCCAGCTGCATTTGGGAGCACAAGAGCAAACACCTGCCAGTGCGGCAGGCCACCTGGCAAACACACGTGCACAAACACACTTGCAGCTGTTGTGAATTTAGATGCAGATCAAAGATTATATATTATACGTGTCCGAGTGGAGGCAGGTTTCCATGGGTGTGTATATGTGTGTGTGGGGGTGTGCGTCTCTGTGTGTCTTACAGCAAGGGGGCAGCTGGAGGAGAGCAGAGTTGTAGTTGCTTTGCACTCTGTCCTCTATAATTACGCCAGTTAAACCTGGTTTACTACTGTAAAACATGCACTCTAAATTTCAGGGGAGCACTGCATAACAGGCTTAAGTACAAACATCACTATAATCACCGCAAGCTATCAAAATCAAATATTTACTATATTTTTCAGACTGAGTAGCAACAGCCAAAGAATCAACAATGAACGGGAACAAAATACGTATGTTATTCCTCCCATTTCTCTATCCACAGAAGGCTAACACCTAGTGGCCAACTCCTAACTTTAAGTCCTCAGCTGATTAATAAAAATATTTTTTTTAAAAACTACATTAAGCTCCAAGTATTTGTATATACTGGCCCAAGCTAAATAACTACCAAGTTTGAAGATGATCAGTTCTCAAATGACGAAAGAGTAAGACTTTGAGGTCAGATTTCACAAGAACAACTACTACTACTACTTGAGCCTGTAATAACAAACACGTTTGAGGCTTAGTGTTGCTACTGTTTTAGTTCCTGATTTGCCCCCCTGGGAAAATTAATGCCCACCTTTGCACTTCAGATGAAAAAGGTCAATATTTTCCTGATATACACTGAACTCCATTCTGGCACTTGAGGTGCTGACGTCAAACCCCTGAACACCAGCTTTGTTTTCCCATTGTCTGCCCATGACGTTAATGTCAGAAGGGGAAAACAACAAGCCATAAGCAGACGCGTGACGCTGTAATTCTTCATTCATTCTCTACTCTCAATGGCATTCCTTTCTCTGGAACAGGAAGTGAGGAAGAATCTCGACTGGAAACCCTTGATCAGATCTTAATGAGCTTGAGTTAGTAATTGATCTTCCTAGGAAGTTAACATTCACAGAAATGTAATGCTTAAGCAACACGTTACAAATTTTGGAATTCCATAATATATACACTACTATGCTGGCCACCAATTCAGGGTGTCCCCTGCGTCTGGCCTGAATCAGCTGGGATAGGCGCCACCACCACCCGCAACCCTAGTGAGGATAAAGCGGTTCAGAAAATGATATGAGATAAGAATACAAATAACCCATTCAAAAAAATCTATCATGCGCCTCTTTTTTCCCCTCTGTTCGTTCATGAAAAGGACATTTTAGATATTTCTGTTAAATCTATTAAATCTCAGCAAAATGCCATGCATAAAACATGACCCAAGAAGACAAAACACCTGTTGCCTGTTGCCCCCTCTTTTTCTCGCTCTCTCTCTCTCACTCACTCACTCACTCACTCACTAACTAACTCGCTGGCTCTCAGTCCCACTTCCCAACAGAGACAATGTCACTTAATACAGCTTATTAACTCACACAGGCCAAAATGAGCCAAGCCACCTGCAAGCACCCTGGTCCAAAATGATCACCCGAAACCTTACCACACATGACACTTCTCCCATTCTGCAACACCTCGGTCTCAATAAGCAAAAGCCGATCCCATAATTAGACTCTATGTTAGGAGTACCCGCTATGAGCTCATCAGAGAGCATGTGTGACTATACTCAACCGTATAAAAACAAGTTGTAAGAACACCAGTAGACTTTTGTCCTAAATATTTGCTAAACGTTGCCGCGTATCAGAGAATTTCGAAGGAAGTGCAAAACTTCCGTTATCTTCAGGGACAGATAGAGAATGCAGTGGACAGCTCCCGACAGCTGGCGTGAGTGTGCTTCCATTTTGAGATTGCCGAGTGCGAATGGCATCCACAGATGTTTGTCTTATGTCCTGCGAGGCTGTACAGTCGGTAACTGTTTGCATGAGAGAGCGGTTCATGAGGCCAACTGGCGGTCTAAAGGCTCCTCAGCGCTTCATTAAAACATCACAAGCACTTGCACAACCCCACTGGCTCCCATTTCCATTCTCCACCCTCAGCTTTAAAACAGCAGGATGAACATTTTTACTCAAGAATGACATTTAAGTATGGTAAGAAGGGGTATTAGAGTTAAATATGAAATATTTCTATTTTTGGAAGTGGATCGAGTGTGAAAAAATGACAGTACTTTTTTTTTAAATCTCAAACTGGACACAAAATTAAGTTTTGGCTTTCAGATGCTTCAATGACTAGTGTCGTGAATTCTAAATCCTTAATTGAGTGATGTATATCTTGATATATATATATACATATACATACATACATATAGATATACATACATATATACACACATATATATATAATATATACACACATATATATATAATATATACACACATATATATATAATATATACAATATACACACACATATATACACATATATACATACACATACATATATATATACATACACATATATACATACACATATATATATATATATATATATATACACATACATATATATATATATATATATATACATATATATATATATACACATATATATATATATTTATATACATCACTCAACTAAGGATTTAGAAAGAGTGAAAAAGTTCTTAAGGGAGACAAATGCTATCCTTTTTGTTCAAGAAAACACAATGATGGCATTGGCCTTCAAAACCCAAACTTTGCTTCAAGTGTTTACAAAGGTTTGTTGCTGTTTCTGTCATCATGGTTCACAAAAGAAGTTTCAAACCTCACTATATAAACAAATAGATTGAGTGAAATTACTAAACAAGCCATTTTCAAACTCAAGTTTACAAAGGAATATAAAATGAAAACCTTTCATGTTACCTTGGATGTGACAACAATTCAATTCACAAATTGTCAGCATCACTTGCTACGTGAAAACGGAGGTCACTCCAGTGCAAATTCATTGACAATGAAAATTCTAAGGAAAATAGGGAGCTAAAAAGCATCATTTACCAAGGCTGGCAGCTTTTATGCATGGTGAAAAAGAAATATCTAAAAATAACCAACCTGTTGTCCAGGCTTTGGTGAGGTTAATTGTACTTCCTCTCGCTCCCCATCTGATGTTCCATGTCGCATCCTCTCTCTCTCCTCCGGTACGCTTTGTCCCACCTGAACCATGGCCTTGCAATCCACACACGAGCCGACCATCAGTCTCCTTCCATCATCCACCATGAGCGTGTGAGCACTACGGGGGGCATATAGGAAGACAGGTAGCCTAGCCACAGTGACCGTAGAAAGCCGCCCTTGCCTGCGCTGCTCCTGCCTGCAGAAGAAGCACGCAAACACCTCACAAGTGTACTGGCGAGCCCAAGGAGAGCTTGAAGGGCCCGATGTCGAGGGTGCGGTAGGGCCTGGGCCTCGGCTTTCATGCCGGGCCCACTGATTGTGCAGGTCGTGGTAGCAAAGTGCACAGGCCGAAACCAGGCCCGTGGTATCCACCGGCTTGGCTCGAGGAGCAGGCGGATGCACAGTGAGGAACGGGAAGAATGGCTCCTTCTCGCCACAACGTCCAGGCGGGTTGACGTGAAGCTGGAACTCACAGCTCGTAGATAAGTCTGATCCACATAAGTAACACACTGACGCGGGCTTCTTAGACGAAGCCCCTGCTTGAGATCCGAACCCTTCGATAGCCATGACGGAATGGTACCTGACCAGGAAGGAGCTGACGGAGGTGATGAGGTCCTCGCTGAGACAAAGGCGATATGCACTCCAGATGTCCTCAAGGATTAAAAGGCACTGTGGGCAGCAGTGCACACATCCATTTCGCATTGGCCTGGCATTGGGTGGGCAGGGGAGCATATTGATGAAGGGAAAATACATGACACCGCGTGACTTCCCTACGCTAGCTTGCGCGTGCACTACTTTATCTGCCGTGCACTCTTGGCCGCATAGAAAACACGCCTCACGGGCAGTTTCCATCGGCTGAGTGGGCTTGTTCTGCAAGTTTAGTGGGACGACGTAGAGGCGTTGAAGCACGGGAACATCGGCCGTTTGGAAGTTGTGCCACTGCTGCATGAGGGAGGCGTGGCAGCTGCCGCACACCAGGGTCGCACCTGCAGGACTGATGGCTAGCGCACCTGGAGGGGGGCTGTGCAGCCACAGGAAGGGAAAGAAAGGTTCCCCTTGTGCCGTTTCCTGCTTTTGAACACTCACTTGATAACTCCCACCTCGTCCAAACTCAGTGCCGCAAATGAAGCATGCGGATCCGTCTGCGCTCGACTCTACACTGTGGTGCAGTTTTGCTACCTTTTGGGTCAAAAGGTCACCGGTAGGAATACGGTGTTTGACATTTTTACTATGGCGAAGGTCCATATCTTCATCACTGGTGATGTTAATCTCATCTTCATCTGAGTTGCTCCCTCTCGGAGCATCTCGATTACATTTAGGCTGAGCGGCGGAGGTGGCGGGGGAATAACCAGGTGTGACGTGTCTCTGGTTCCCGTCCTCCAACCACGACCTGTTGCGCATGATGACTCCGTTGTCCTGCACTGATGACTCGGGGAAATGATGATCACGGCTCCGCTGGGGAACACTCTCCTGGAACTTTGCCAAAGAAAAGCTTGTCTGACACACATTGTTCATCAGTTTAGGGGCACGTCTGATAGGCGGTGCGCTTTCTGCTTTGGGTGACCCTGGCGCCCCGTAGACTCCGACCGAATAGCGTGGAAGTGTCCTGGGTGAATCGGGGCTGTTTTTAACACAGTTTTTCCTGTTCACCTCCCTCTGCGATTTCCCAGCTGCTCTCGGGCACTTGTCCTTGTTCCCGGCACCCCTGTCCAACACGTCCATCTCCTGGTCTGACAGGTTGTCAGAGAAGGAGGAGAAATCCGACTCGGCGCCTCCGTCATAGTTGTGGCTCCCGGTGCTGATTCTCCTCTCCAACTCGTAGGAGATGTTCCACTCCTGGGGGACCCGACGGGAGTCGCACTGGTAGGGCCGTTTGAGCCAATACATGCGCTTCTCGACGGGCGTCCTGCTCCTCTCGAAGGAGTTCCATTGCTCCGCGAGGAAGCAGTGACACACGGCGCACACCAGCGCGTGACCCTCCGGGCTCAGCTCACTCGCACCTGGAGCTGGCTCCTGGTTTTGAAGGAAGGGGAAAAATGGGAAGCGTTCCTTCTGATATGTCACTTGCAGCCTGAGCTCCTTCCCAGTCGTTACCCCGCTTCCGCATATGAAACAGTGCACCAGTCCCCCCAGGCCGTAGCGGTCGGCTCTGGACGCGTTGACCGGCAAAGGGCTCTCCTCGCCGGGCATGGCCGCAGCCACGAGTCGGTGTTTCCGAGACGCGAGCGCCAGATCCTTGTCACGGGGGGAATGCATTGTGTTCCAAAAGAACCGACGCCAGGCTACACGGCATATGTGCTCCCCGTGCTCCCTCTCTCGTATCTCCGAGTTAGGCAATACATTTCAGTCCAGTGGATGATAAGAGCGACGACAGTCCATTGAAAAGTACGGCAGCGTGCAGCCAAGGTAGCAAAGCGGCGACTCGGCTCTCCCACTGATAAATCCACTTTAACGAGACGGCAACCCACGCGGGTTTTGGACGTGGTACTCCATACGCTGCTTTACGCGAGAGGTCCGGGAGAAACATGGCAGCGAAAATCAGCCTCCCCGGCGAACTTTTTTCTGCTTTGCCTCCGCGCTGCAAAGTTTGGCTGCGAACTCGCTCACAGTTCAGCGGCATCCCAGACGCACGGCACCCGCCGAGACACCCCGAAGGCAACCCCCCACACCCCCGATGACTCCCCCTTTCGAACAGCCCCCCAGCCGTTCTGCTCGTTTATGATTCGGGAGATTATTCTCATGCAAGCTGCCCGCATGCGTCAACACACGCAGCGTGTACACACGGCATTTCCACTGAAGCATACGTGATGCACATCATAGGGGAAGTTGCTTGCCAGTCATTTATATCGCTCTTAAAAACAAGTGCATCATATTGTATATCCCAGATGTTCAGTATTCATCAATGCAACATGCATTGTATTTGGATTTTATGTATCAAATGTGATTCAAAATATTAAAGGAATCTAAAGAAAGGGTGGGCAAACTATTCCACAAAGGGCTGCAGTGGGTGCGGGTTTTCATTCCAACTCATGAAGAGGACACCTTTTCACCAATCGTGTGTCCTACAAGTGCAATCAGTGGATTTCTGTCAGGTGCTTCTTGTTTTCTGCAGAAATCTCATTGGCCAACGTGTGTACTGGATCGGTTGGAACAAAAACGTGCACCCAGAGCAGCCCTCGAGGACCGGGTTGTCCACCTCTGGTTTAAGATGTCAATTTTTTTTATTATAACCACCATACTGGCAACTTCTTAATCATTCATATTTGCAACACCACCGCCCAGTGTCAAACCAGGGTAATGCACTAACTTATTCAAACTTCAAACTCCAATCTACTACAGTATATATTGTTTACTCTAATCACAGTATTTGCTCATTTGCAATATCTCCTCTCATCTCAATTTCTGAACCGCTTTATCCTCGGGTCACGGGGGGTGCTGGAGCCTATCCCAGCTGACATTGGGAATATGTTGCAAATGGGCGGCCCGGCGGATGAGTGGTTAGTGTCGGCCTCACTGGGTTCAAATCCAGGTCAGTCCACCTGTGTGGAGTTTGCATGTTCTCCCCCTTCTGTGTGGGTTTCTTCTGGGTTCTCCGGTTTCCTCCGACATTCCAAAGAGATGCATGGTAGGGTGATTGGACACTCTAAATTGCCCCTGGGTATGAGTGTGAGCGTGAATGGTTGTTTGTCTCCTTGTGCCCTGCAATTGGCTGGCCACCAATTCAGGATGTCCCCTGCCTCTGGCCCGTAGTTAGCTGGCATAGCCTCCAGCACCCCCCGTGACCCTAGTGAGGATAAAGCGGTTCAGAAAATGAGATGAGTATCTCTGATCAATGTTTTAAGATCCTAACAAGTACTGTTGTTCCATGCCAGAAAAGTTCCAGGACCATTTTTTTAAAGAAATAATTAAATCCTGGAACTTTTCAGACACACCTTGTAATTTTACTATAAGGACAATAGAAAAGGAAAGGAAAGAAAGGAACAAAAGGGCAATATGTCTTTCAACCTGTTTTCAAAAACCACAAGTAAAGAGTTTAAACGGGAAGAACCCAAATTGCCGCTCCAACCTAAAGGTCATCTTGTGAAAGGACATTAACGACCTGACAGAGAACACAGGAAAGGGACCAGCAAAAATGAAAGGACAATTTAACATGGATTGGGAACAGGTGAGCTTGCCAAGAATTGAGGAGCAGTTGAGTACTAGATGAGTAATGGAGGAGAGGTTTAGGGACACCTGGTGGACAGTTTTAGGATGGCGTTGGACAAAAAAAATCTTTTAAACTCATAAACTGAAGAGATTATTCGCTCTCAGCCCTACCAGTACAAATGGGTTGGACGTTTAGTATTATCATCAGCAATGAAAAATGAGCATTCACTGCTAGTCATCCAGGTTTAGATTAATTAGATGCAGAGCCGGTTTTTACCATGAGCAAGGTGGGCGACCGCCCAGGGCGCAATCTATTTGGGGGCACACAAGAGCCCGACAGATTTCTTTTTCCCAATTAAAGTCCCAGTTCTCTAGATCATTAACCCTCATTTAAACGCCAAGTTAGTGGCTTTAGACCAGGGTTGGGCAAACTTTTCGGCCCAGGGGCCACATTGACTTTAAAAATTTGACAGGCGGGCCGGGTCAGCACAAGATACGATACATATAAAAAAACTGCATCCGTTAACAGTACATATGAAACATAAACAGAAAAAAAGAACTAAAGTATGAAGATACTCATCACTAATGTGGGATTTATGGGGTGCTTTCTTGGTTTTCATCAGACTAAAGGTCTGTTCACACACATGTAGAGCCAAATAACACCAGAATCCTCTGTGCCATCTTCTGGATGTTTGGAAATTTGGCTGCACTTAATGAAGCCTAAAACTCAGAGACTTTCAGGGAGTTGAAGTTGTCACATTGGAGATCAATCAGTTCCAACTGCAACTCCTGTGGAACCGTTTCCGGGTCTTGTGAGAAAGGGCATGACACCAGCTGTCAATTTTTCCAAAATCACAAAACCGACGGCAGAATTGTTCATGCAGGTCATCCAATGATTTCCTGTATTTTGACCTCATAATTTTTTTTAATAATAATTTGGACAACGTCGGCGGGCCGGATTAAAAGGCCTAACGGGCCGTATATGGCCCGCGGGCCGTAGTTTGCCCATGTCTGCTTTAGACCGTCTGCTCCACGGTGGAGTTCGCACAGGGGGTATTGCCTCCCACTTAGCGTCAATAAAGTGTCACTGCATGCAGTGTAAAATAGGGCAGTAAAAATAATTCTTAATGTAAGAAATGTCTTATGATGTTGTTGGTGATTTTGCATCACAGAAGGCCAGAAAAGTCAACTTTTCGGTTCAATCCAACCTTCCGCTATTGTGTTACTCTTTGATGCCAGAATTAACGGCAACGTCTTGCTCCCTGTCACAGCTCCGCATCCGTCCAAACAGGAAGAGATAGCATTCGTGTACGGCAAGAAGGAAGTCAAAGAGTCAGTATAGTTCACATTTCTGATGAAAAGGCGTCAGTCTGACAAACGTCCTTACACATGTTGCACTTAACTGTAAGGATTCCATGGGTGAATTTCAAAACCCAATAATGGTTACAATATGGAGCTCTTTATAGTTAGAAATTAAAGTGTTTGATTATCTTGGGCCTACAGCAAGAACGAAGCGTGTCACGCACACTTCACACACAAGAGAAAAATCTATAATCTAAATATTAAGGCCTGGACTTTATCCTACTTGTTTATTTGTTCAATTATTTCCGCAGGATTGCTTTCGTCTCCCCAAGGTCAGAGGTGCGACTAAAAAAATGTGATTCCCCGCAATAAGGGGAAAAAGGACACACACACACTTCCAGCAGTAGAAACAGGGCCAGGTTGTTGTGTATAAAACAGTAAATTCCTGTAAAAGTTATTTTTCAACAGAAAAATGCGAAGTTTGACAGTTTTGTCCTTCATTTTCCCAATGGTGTTAAAATATATTGCATGTGAATATACCGACCACAACATTAACACATTATAATTAATTCAGTTTTGTTGTGATATTATTGAACTGAATATTTGTATTATTATATTCATTGGACTGTACTACTACCATTACTTAGAACTAGTTAGCAGTAATGCAAAGGGCTGTCACTCAATTTGAGCTCATTTTTCAAGCCATGATTATATTGTAGATTTTTAAGCAGACTCTTTCTCTCTACAATTTCACATAATTTAACTCCAAATTTTTAGTAACAGGCCTTTTAAAATAGTATTGCGTCGTGATGCAACATTAGAAAATGAATTCATTGCTCCATTGAAGCAGAAAAAATTCTGTTTATCCGTGGGTATTACTATTTTCTGTATATTGTGTGCTAATGCAGGTGGAAAAAAAGTAGATTTCAATAAATATCGTTGTTATATTATAAATATTTCTTAATATTAATACACACAATTTAATAAGTATTTTGGTCAGGGTGTTTCTACTTGCCCTTGAAGCAAACATTACAGTTGAAGTTGACTTCTCTGGTTCCATGAGGTATTGTTAAAACGGAGACGACATGTGTGTGTTCTCAACGACACATGGTTGACTCATTTCCCTGTCACCTGTACATGTCAGTCAATTTGACAGCACTCACCCAGCTTGAGGATCCAGACACACTTCCCTGTCCTCTCTTCCTCGAAGACCTTTAAAAGTTTTGACATACTCATTCCTACAACCTTCTTATCTCAGGTCAAAGAGACCCTTAAGGAGAAGAATGGGAAGATTAACAGACCATAAATTAATTGGAGAAGAAGCATGGTGGTTTAGCTTTACACCAGGGAGTGGAGTCACTGCAACACCTGTTCACCACAGCAGATGTTAGACAGTGTATGATGCATTGCTGTCAATCTTCCATAAGCAATGAGGACCAGTATGGCAGGGTCATGTTTTGTCCTGCCGTCCCCACAATGAGAGCTGCCTGGTCCTTCTCTGGTCTTACTGTGTGAACCACATTTTTTTCTCTTGCTTCCTTTCAACGACAGGTTACCTCATGGTGTCAATTCAGTCCAACATATTTCCCATTTTCTTGGGAAAAAAGGAAGTAGAAGTGGTGGAGGCAACTATATTTAAGTGGGTTTTGGACTTTAGGTGGCACTTGTGGTTTTCACCATGGAACGTTTGAGAGAGCGCCGCAAGTACAAAATGAAGTCAACTCATATACCATGAAATACCATGAGTAATTGGTCTGTCTGTGTCTATATGAAAGAGGCATATAGAACTACATCAAGATGATAATTTGTCGTAAAATCTTTTTCAAATCAATTATTTGAAACTGGTAAGGTTCCTATTATGAACTTTTACAACACAGTATGTATCTGTGAATCACTATACTAGTACAGTATTGAATCCACTCAATGGAGTAACCATCACAAGGTCATTACCATCTCACACCTCAACATGAGCAAAAACAGCAGCTAATAACGGCAAAGTAACGAGGATAAAAACAGAACATCGGGGGCAAGAGGAAAGGCCAAACGAATCAGAGGATGTTGCTGCTCATAAAGGGATGCCTGGAATAATGGGAAAGGAATGTGGAGTAACGACTCCCCTGGGACAGATCCAGTTGAAAGCCTTCTGGCTTGGGAACAACAAAGCGGGAGCGCTCGAGGAGCCCAGGGTACACACCAGGGTTTTAACAGCCTCCTCACTCACGCTTTCACACACATATAGAGCCACACTAACACTTATCCAACCCCCTTCCCCAACTCCCTTCCTGTGCCGACCTACTGGAGTCGGCTGTTGTTGTTGGCTGCCTGCCGTCCTCGGAAGAAGCACGCCTTCAACCTCTCCCTCTTTCCTTCATCCTTCCCTTTCTTCCTTCTCTTTCTTGCTTCAACCGAGCTTCCAAGGGAAATAATCGTTGATGAAATGACATCTTCACAGAAGCCTGGAAATAATATGCTGCCCAGTCTTGACCCTATCAAGTGTCTATCCATGTCTGAGTATTTTTGTATCTGACCATATGGGTTTTGAGTCATTTCATGTGATGAATGGGTGCCACAAGTAAACAGGTACAGTGGTGAACGGTGATAAAACAAATGACTCAATTTATGCACTTTTCAAGCCACATTCCCACAAAGTACAAATTTGGACAACAAGCTATTTACTGTTATCCAACTGATTAATTTAGACCACTTTAACACCCCTGATTAATTCATTTACGTGGAATCAATGAAACAGGAGACATTTAACATCTCATCACTGAACTATGACGTATTCTACTCACCAATAGATGGACAAACAAGTACTTTTCTACCTAGATTTATTTCCTCACAGTTGTTGCCAAGATAAACAGTGCACCCCCCATGTGTAATATTCAAGACACTGTAACATTCTTTGACCATATTTATATGGTTATCATAGCAGTTCTAAAAGAACAAGAATGACTTTTAAGATGATATATTTTCTGCATCTAATTTCTGATTTATTATTGATTGTACATATCCATCTGTTCGACCGATTATTTAAGTCATGTAAGAAAAATGAATTTTGGCTAATGTGGAGGTATAAGCCAGGCAGGATAGCTGTCTCCAAGACAGGACCATCTTTACATTCATCCCTTCTATTCACGACTTGCTCCTATTGCCAGAACCACAAAACCACCAAGAATGCAAAATTTCTACAGGATCCTTTCAGAGACAGTAAACTGCAGCATTTCCTTAGAGTGCAATTATAAATAGAATGAAACAAACATTTACTTTCCTTTTTTTTTAAATATGCGAGATGTGCCATTGTCCTGAACCTTCTGCCCCAAAAAATCACTTCTCTCTTTTGTGGTTTCTGCCACATAGCTTGCTTTCGTTGTAAAACACATTGCAATTTTGGTCTGTCTCATCATAATGGATACTGTCACTTTGGATTTCGTATGCCACAATCTATTATTTTCATCCAGTGTTGTTTTCTTAACAGTTTATATGCTGGAAGTCTGAGCCAGTCCGCTTTTTTAGTTTGCCAGTAGGGATGTAAAGAAATAATAAACCTTGCCCAGAGCAAGAGTCATCCTTTTTCACTCAGTCCTCCATGACAACCATTATCACAGCTCCCTTTCCCAAGCCATTCTTGGATGAGGCCCTGAGTCTGAGAGCAAGTCTTTTTCTTTTTCTTCTCATTCCTATAACGCACTTAAAGAAAAAGAGAGAACAAAATTGTGGGGCACTGGTCTTTTGTATATCTGTAATCTTTGTCTGATCTCCAGATATTTTATTTACAATCATGACTAATTTTCAACTTTTTGCAATATGTCTCTAGCATAGACAGATGAACAAGTAAATCATAAAGATTTGTATGACTTCAGTGAAAATGGATAATTCTTTCCCAGATACATGAAGCAAAAAAAATCTATTCCTCAGTTCTATGCTAAGCCGCATTCAAGCAGGCAAGTGAAAGGTCACACACATCACATTTATGTGATGACAGCAAAATACAGTGGAGCAAACGGCGTCCGTCCAAATTAGGCTTTACTCTTGAAAATATACGCATGTGGGAGATTTTATACGTGTGCGGTTAAGCGTGTGTTTATCATGATGCTTCACCTCAGCTCTCCCACAGCTTCCCAGCAGCTTCCCGAGGATGAAAGCAAGTGAAACCCCAGACTAGTGGGGCTCCACAGCCAATTAGGATTGTTTATTTAGCCAGCCGCTGCCGCTGAGCATAACAGGAGCACACAGCCAGCCGCACAACCCTACAGGGGCAACCTCTTCTCTTTTTCCACTCTTTCAAACTCCTTTTAGCAACCCCCTTTCTTCCTTCTCTCCAGCCTTTCTTCCTGCTTGCCCAACTGTTACTACCTTCCAGTTTATACAACATTGGTGTCCATGATGAGTTACAGTTAAAGTGCCTAGGTTACACAAGCACATCTTTTTCTCTTCTCTTCAAATGTTTTAGTATGTTAAAACCTGTCATAGAGTGTTTGCTTCTCCATGCAAATTATCGGTTACCATTATCTAATCTTCCATTGCTGGACCCCAAGTATGACATTCATACGGTTTTAATGACACTTCTCTGACCAGTAAAAGTATTTTAGCCATTTCTTCTTAGAAGGAAGTCTTTAAAAAAAGAGACTATAAACAAACGGGTGGTTTCAAGACCTTGATTATGTTATTTACAAACACAGAGCTTACTCTAAAAGGACCCTTCCACCATTTTGCCACAGTCCTATTGCTTATAATTTATGGCAGTCTGTCATTAATACGTATCTTCGCCTTCATCCATCACTATGATAGGAGCTCTACACCTACTCCCTTTTATTTGTCTCAATGTCCTTCTCATATTTTCCCCTACTTGGTTCAACTCGGCGTCTCGGCCTATCCGTGATGGATCATTTTGGTAACTGATGTCTAAAATGGCTTAACCCTTCATATAGGGCAAGTAACTCATTTATTCATTTTTTCCCCTCACAATTTAATATATTTTAAATTGTTTAATCCATTCATAATTATTCAGTATTTTTACACTTTGGGTATGGCCCAGGTGGGCTTGAGCATGTGCAGAAAGGATGACAAGCAGCATAAAGACACATTTGCTCAAAAGAATTGGAATTTAATTGAGTGGAACAGTCTGAAAAAAAATTGACATTTTAAAGAGTTAGAACAAGTTTATTCATAAAGCACCTCAGTGCGGGAATAAAGGCCTGTTCACTGAATCTTGACATTGAGTGCCTGCGGTTTGGGCTCAGCAGTGACTATGTTCAATGTGAATGTCTTTTAGTCCTTCAGAATCATTCAAGAGTCTTAACAGGACTTTGGAGAGGCAAACAACAAGCAGCATCGTACTGTTAGTACTGGCAGTGCATTGATGATTGAATAGTAGGCTTTGAATAAGACAAAAGCAATGTTGGCTAATGAAACATAATGGGACCACTGAAAAAAGGCCATCTGTTAAATGCGTCCTATGAAATTTAAGCATTTCCTCATCATTGCAAACTGCCTCTGGCCTGAGCTTGCACAGCCATGACTCTGTAAATGAGTAAAGAGGAAGACCAACCAAACCACAGAGCAAATTCCTTTCCCAGCCTATTCCAGACCATCCGTTCTTGTACTGAAAATAAATATCTGATTGCATTCCATCAGTTACAATTGCAATTTTGGAGAATGGATTCAATTGCTTGATGACTCTACTGAGTCTGAACAATCAGTATTGCCATATGTCAAAACTTGCCTTTGGCAGATGACAGAAGTAGATTAAAGTTTACTTTAGGAGAGGTGGAAGTTGTGGGAGGAACTAAGGCAAATGTGCAAGTAGACAACATTGGACAAATGACCATTTTTTGACAAAACTTTTACAACTATTCAAGGGATGCGACAACTGCAAGACAAACAATGACCATTCAGTTCTTGACATACAACATCTAATATATTCAGTTGTCTATTTTAATGCTTAGAAATGTCTGCTGCTGGTAAATTGCTGGAAACATAAAAGTTAGCTTCCATCATCCGCACGATTGTGGGCTTTTCCCATAAGGCTTCATTTTTGTACTCTGGGTCGGCAAGACAGACAAGTCTTTCTCATGGGCGACCATTCTCCCCCATTCATCCACGGTTGAAAAACTGCTGTCTGGCCTGTTTTTGGCAATATGCGGTCTAGGTCTTTCTGTCTCATCGACTTAGTGTCATGTTGGCAGAGTTGTTGCTGAACCAGAGGCTGACTGAGCTATTGTTTTCATTTCCCTTTCATTAAACATAGCCTTAAGAGTAAAAGAGAAACTGGGGGAGGAGAGGAGGGCTGAGGTGTGGAACCTTCTTGGAGGTGGAGAGGTCTACTGCTACCAGACTGCGTGTTTATCATAACAAGAACTGACCTCTGAAGAAACTTGGCAAAATACGTTGCTGATTTATCGGCAGCCTCTTTTTACATAGCCACAACTAGCAAGCCATGTTGGTGAGTAATGTATAAACATACCTTGAGAAGCTGCAGTTACTCAGCGAAACTGCGAGGCAAGGCCTGTTTTTGTAATTGTTCTGCTTTCTGTGTGAATTAATTAAAGTCCCATTTCAGTGGCGCCTTCAGTGGCGTAAATGCCAACACATTCTTAAGATTGAGTGCGAAGCTGGCCTAAGTTCAACACATAGGCGCTCGTTAACAGGCAGCCATACACTGAAGCCCACCCCATAAGGGGGAGAGGGATTCTAACATGAGGATTTCTGTAAGAGCATTCAAAGAATAATGTGCCTTTAGTTGAAACTTTTCAGCACTTGTACATTTTTGCTACTTTGCTGCTGTCAAGTGTTTGGTACTAAGAACTACATCACTATGTGCACGAGTTTCAAATTGCATCTCCATCAGATTATAAAGATCTCACACTAGGATTAAAATATAAGATTGTAAATTCAACTAACCTCTCATGAAAAAAAAGTGAAAGCAATCTTATCATATTTTCACTGTAACATTGAGGGGTCTCACAGTTCTGAGGTCATGGGTTTGATCCCATGTTCGTCCTCACCATTTGCATGAATCAATGTAACATTCAATTTGAACATTGTGGTTGAATAAATTTGGCAAAAAATTATTGAATGCAAAAATGTTGTAATTAAAATTTCAACAGAACTGTATTTTCAATGCACTATTACCTGGGTAACAGACAGGCCTGTGCAACCTGTAATTGGATCAAGGCATTTAAACCCACAGTCAGTTTGCATGGACTGATCACCCAGGAGGTGGCAGCAAAGGGTGGTCTATAAATTTGTTATGTTACATCGAATCCGGAGTAGGTAGTAGGTACTTCTTTTCATCCCATGCAGTCAATCATAGTGCACACATGCATTAAGGCCCGATCATCAAATACAGATCATTTTTACTACACCTGAGCACTGCAAAAACCATGAAAGACAAATCAATACGTGAGAGGAACCCAATAGCACTTATGGCTCAGTGATGACCTTAGCCAACAAAATAAAATTCTGCAAACACTTCTAAGGTAATTTTGGGGTGCCGAATCCAAATATTGATATAATTTGATTCTTTTTTCCTTGTGTAAACTTTTTTAAAAGAAAGATTTTTAAAAAAGTACAATAATTCTGATTGATTACAAAACTATTGCGAAGAGATATCTTTAACAAAGTGGATCTTATGTAAAAGCTATCATTTGTAGCCATGACAATGTGCCGTGCTGGTACTACACTGCAGCCAAAGTACTCCAATATCAGTCAACCCTACTGTTGACAAGCAATCATAAAAAGTATACAAATATGCAAAGGACTGAAAAGGTAAATGGATCCTACTTGTTTTACAAGAATATAAAAATAAACACTACACACAGGGGAAAAAATGAAATCAATGTCCAAAAATGGTAAGGAATTTGTTTTAAAATAATAAACAAAACTTATGCAACAGAGAATAATATTAAAAAAATGTCGACCAGTAACAATCATGCCAAAAATGGAACAATAAGTACATGCTTACTTATGAGACTTTCTAACCCTCAAAAAGGTGTCCATAAAAAGACCATCACGGCACCCCAGGTGGCTAGTCATTGTCAATATCAGTCTCTAAGAGATAAAGGAGAGTGCTTTGGGAGGGAATCCAGATACACAGTTTCCAGAAGCATATTTATTATTTCATGAGGCCGTGACGTGAGATGTCTACTGAACGGCATCATGGCTTTTGGAGAAGCAGCCTGCGGCGTAGATCAGGATATCATACCACAATAAGTTAAAGGGGGAGAGCCTCAATCATGCATACAAAAACACGTGCATGCAAACTCTGTTATGCACGCATGGGCGCTGTCGTGCCCGACTCATCTCACACTCAGCAGGCGGAGGACACAGACGCTAAACAAGCTGACAAATGTGGTCAACAGTCACGTTTTGCTGAATCATTCGCATGCAAGGGCTTGCTTTTGAACACCAGACTGAAGGTTTCTGTGAAGATGAGGATGGGGGTGTGATGCAATGACATCATTCCCATTGAAACACACCAATGGTGCCCATTAAAGGTGAAGATGAGGGAAACAGGCAGAGTGCTAAAGGTGGCATGGATGTCCAGCATATAACAGACAGGCCTACATTATCAGGTCTACTAATGAGAAAATTAATAGCCAATTATTGTTCTTTTTAGCAAGACGGAGAAGCAGCTTTCATTTTTTTATTATGGTTTTTCAATGTGCTGCTATCAAGTTGAGGTATTTATTATTATTTGTTATTAACCTCTCCTCGTGCCTTTTTTGAGCAAATTGGAAGTCTATCCATTTTCTGGAATAGACTGCATGCATTCAACTGTGGAGGGTTAACTGTATTTAAATTATTAATCGGACCCAAGGTGACTGAAGGTCGATTTCACCATGCATTCGGAGCTTAAAGCGACTCATCACAACAGCTCAATACATTGTGACATCTAATATTTTAAAAGGCCTAGCAAAGCTTCACTATTAGATCCTGGGGGACACAAGCTCTTTCCCTTCATATTTTCCTGTGTGTACATTACATTGTTTGCTTTTATAACTTTTTACGACGGTGGGTCTAATGGGACTGCTGTAGAGTATTTTAGAGTTTGGTACAATTCCAACTTTGAAATAGCTCTCCACATAAAAAAAGATAGCAGGCCATCAGTGAATGTTTTGCAAAGTTTGGAGTGGCTATACTTTCTTTTCTTTCATTTAAGTCTACCTAGTTTTAAATCCATCTATTAGTTTACATTTCAAATTTAAATCTATCATTTAAACAGATGAGCACCAATGAAATTATAAACTCTTTTATTTTAGAAACCTGACCAAAAAAGGAAGTAAAAGAGAAAAGAAGCACGAGAATTGTGCCGTGACAGTCAAACTGATGGTCCACTGATTATCTTTTTCACGCCACATGATCACTGTGTGCATGCCCCTAGACAGGACCTATTGCATAACACTTTTTCCACCTGTTTGCAAGTTATGAGACTTTCTCTTTTCTCTGTTTTACCATCTAAGGCAAAGCGGCAGGATATGAAAAGCTAGGGTGGAGGCAGATTGCATTTTTATGAGTGATCATCTCACTCAAAAGTTGTTGTGGTGGAAATGTGAGGAACGTGTCTGCCGTAATGTGTTGTGTTTTTGGAATGCAACTTAGCATGAAAGGAAAGTGGCTGCACCGAGAGTAAGCAATAACTGTAAACAACTCCAGAAAATGGAGTCGGGCGGAACATTGGGAAAAAGTAACATTTGATTTATTTATCTAGAGTGACTCGACCATTAGTGACCATGATGACATGGTAAAAAGGTCAAGGAAGGGATATGAATAGTTTACAGTCTAAGAAAAGGGTAGCATTGCACCTTTTGTTTAATTCATAACATTCTCTGGTGCAATAACTTCTGCGCTCATATAAGACGGAACCTTGGGGGTTTTATTACATATCGCAATCTGAGTCAAAGCATAATATCAGCACATAAAATGGGGAAAATGGCAGCTTTGTCATTTAAAATATTGATGGATTTTGAGAGAATGCATAATAGTTAGTATATTAGTCCCATGATTTGTTTTCAGACCCATAAAGTCCTGAAGCTTTTTCTCTCGACACTATTGTGGGGTAGAATGCTCATTTGAATGCGGGAGATTGCTCAAGAATGCTCGTTTTTGTTTGCTGGCTGTTCTCCAAACTATCACAAAACATGCATGTTAGGCTCACTAAGAACTCTGTGACCCTTTTCCATGGCAACCAATCCAAAGCGTACCCTTGCCCTACATCAAGTGGCATTCAACCAACTTTCAGTGCCATCGTAATAAAGATAAATGGATATTTAAAGGTATTATTGCCAAGCTCATCAACGCTCTGAGCAAACCTTCTAAAAGAAAGTCTTGTGAATTTAAGGGTCACGTATCCTAAACTCATAAACTATCAGACTTCCTCCGTATTGTGCCTGAAGAATACACTCAGTCATTCCTGGGGCTTCATCTGCATTTCCTTCCCCCCTCGCAGCACAGATCTAAACAATAATCTCTTCCTTGGTCATGATGTCGTTAAAGAAGAATTTCCTGACAGTTAACTCAGATGTCTTTATTCCATTTAGGAAAATTGATATTTTTCTATATAGAGGAGCAACATTTTAGAATACTATAGCTATACATTAAATGACTGTCAAAACAGAAGTTAGTGCTACACCACACAAAACCAAACTATAAAATACACAGCACACTATTTTTCTCATCTCGTTTATCAAGCGAAGTCAATACATATGGGAGGGCATACCTGTAAATGTAAATATTGGCTTTTATCTACATTTTCCTACGATCATAAATCGTAAAAATAATAATTGTTTTTTTGAAATTGTTATTATTCTTTCCACTGAGATGCACTTGAATATTGTTTGCTTCATTCCACTTTAGGCAGAGCATTTGAAAATATGGCAGTAAATTAAGTTAAACATCTGAAATGCCATTTGTCCAATAGCCTTACGGCTTGTTGGCGGAAAATAGTTGCTTATTGTTCCCCATTTGCAGTGCCCCCGTAACAAGGCATGCAACCTAGGAATATGCTGAGGGCCCCAAAACAGCTGACATTAAACACAAGTATATTTGTGTTTAACCTGAGACATGAAAGAAGAAAAGTCAGAAAGCAAACAGAGCTGCACCTTTAAAGGAAGGGTGGCGGTGGTGTTGCATTGCTCGAGGGCAAATTCACTTAGTGGAGAAACCAGGCGACACCAGCACACTCCCGCTAGATATTTTAAGCATCAATCAAATTCTTCCCTCTAGTTCCAAAGTGCTTATGAAAGGAGCAACTGCCACTGTCATCAGACAGAAAATGTTCAACCTAAAATAAAAAATAAAATATTCAACACCATTTTCAATTAGAAACCCAAATGTGAATATGTATTGTATTTATGAACAAGGAAAATGAAACAATATCCCCAGTGACATCAAAGTCAAGAATAGTGCGAAATCAAACAAACTATTTCAGGTAACCTTATGGTAGAGCAAATAAAAATAAATAAATGAATATAACAGCAGTGAAAGGAGGAAAAAGTAAAAACTGTGGCAAAAGCACATTTCTGTTCCAGGGTAGTAAAAGATCCATTTGCAATGTAATCATTGAGGCCCATTGCTCTCAGTGGGGATTCAGCAGCTGCTGCTGAATAGAGGCACAACCGAACATTTACTGGATGTTTCATATAGATCATTTCTAGCGAACTTAGGAGGGCATGGGTGCCCTAACGCCAAAACTGTAATAAAATTGAAGGGCATAGAGGAGAAGAGAGAAAGTCTGTGCATGTAGGTTGTAAAATGCCTTTGTGCTTGAAGGCACATCACAGCAAGACTGTCAGCGAAGCAACCATCATCCTTAAAACACAGAGGTTATGTATGCAGCTGTTACCCTGCTGCATAGCAACACATACATCATTCGCTTTATTCTTCTCTGATTGGCTACACATCTGAAATAATTTAACTGGTGTGAATAAGTGTGTAAATCGATTAAAGTATAAAAAGATGTCGCTGGAAAGACACAGGTTGACCCAAGAAAACATTTCTATTTACTATTCCATTGGAACCCATTACCATCTTAAAAATATGAAGCAGCCAAGTATGGTGTTTTATTACCAGCCATTAATTTAAAAATGCACACAACAAATAATCGCGGGGTTGTTGTCTTATCAACAAAATGGACAAATGCTTGAGTGTTATTCCCGTGGAAAAAAAGACAATTGCGAGCATCTCTTCCAAAATGTTTATTCAGCATTTATTTAATAAAATAGTGGTTCTATGGTTAAACTGAAAAATAAAGGTTTGAGTTGTGCATGCATCGCAAACAGGTTTAACATTCTGAGGAAACAATAGAAGCTAAGACATTGATGAAATGGCATGTATGGTATATGTTTAAGTCCCAGAGAGAACACAGCAGTGGATTTGGAAGAATAATTGGACTGAATTGCAAAAGACATTTTTTATGAAAAGCATCCTTCCCATTTACATACTGTCAACCCTGTCTCTAACTTTAACTTGTCTCAAAGTGCATTAAAGTGGCGTCCAGTGAACTCGCCGAGTCCCAGATACAATCATAAGTCGTTCTAATCGTCGCCTTAGACCAAAGTGCATTCGGCAATGTTCACTGGACATGTTTCCAACCAATTTACCCATGTTAGACACAAACAAGCACTTAGGCTCATACTTCTGTCACAGTAAACTCATCGGACAGTAAGGCGGCGTACACTTGCAATGGTGCAAAAGTCTTAGTTCAATGACAGAGAAATTCCAACTCAATATCCAATTGTGTGCTTTCAAATTGAGATTTTGTATTGAAACATCACAGGATAGAACTAAGCCAGTTACATTTCTGAAATCAGCGTTTATAATGCTTCGTACAATTACATGTAGACATTCCAAATGAGACGTTGACACAATTACAATACAGTAAATATCTATATGTACATACAGTGAGCTCAAACTAGACGTGAAAACAGTTAAAGAAAATGTTGACATAGACAGTCCATCATTAAAGATACACCAATAACAGTTGGAAAGCATGAAAATAAATATGTTCAAACTATGTCTAATATCACCAATCAAAGAGTTAATTGTTGACTATATAAAGTTAGTCTTCCAACTAGTTACCATCCATACCGATAGGCTGACTTTGTTGCACTTTAATGATCTGTTCTACTCGACTACAAAACTGTGTAAGTTCACTTTCCAAACAAGATAACCAGAAGCAGACTTTGTACATCTAATGACATACAAAGCTCAGTTTATGTAACGCGACATCTCCAAATGTCACCTGCGACTATCACGCCTTGCTGTAATCAACCATGAAATAATTTTTGGTTGACAAAATGGAATGGGCACTTCACAGAGGAAGTGCTCCAAAGCTAAGTGCTGACTGGAAAACTTTTAGCATGCACATCAACCAGATTACATCAAGTGAGGAGCTCCCTTCTGAGACCACTGCAATATAAACAATGTAATGTTCAGATTCCAGCCAGAGAATTTCAAAGTGTACTTACGCAACTATGATAGCGTTGCACATTATCACACACGCCAAATGTGAGCAACAGTTATTAAATCAATAGATAAAAGGCAGAGCTGCTCGAGACAGTAATCCAAAGGAAAAGTGAAAATTGGAAGACATGTGAAGGAATTTAACTCATGAGTAAAATGGCAGTGTTTGCCAAACTTTGAGTTGGGACACAAAATGAATTTGGTTACCAGTCCATTTCTACTGGGCCCTATGGGTAGAATATTTTTTCTCACTTGTTAGTAGAATAGAGGTAGAAGTCATATTCCTAATTTGGAATGTGATCTGCAAAGTTTGGAAAACTCTGAAATGTTAGAGGCAGTGAACTGTTGAAGAGCATTGCATTTGTGACCAAAGAAAAAAAAAATGATAAAGGCAGTGGTGATTTATACAACACTTGAAAGATCCAGTGCAAAGGGGAAAACTAGTACTGTTACTTGCTGAAAATATATATTAAAGGCTAGTCTTCTCAGATTAGTTCCAGAAGGAAGTGAGTTAATATAATAGAGTAGAGTGCTTTGAAGAAAATTGCTGCATGAAAATATCTACATAACAAAAATATATTGTATGCTTGGAGGATAAATTACAACTCCATCCCAACCCTTGGTTTTACAAAGGCATTTAACGGCAAAAACAACAGATGAGGGAACCACAGTATATTGATTTACTTTGGGAAAAAAAACGTGTCTTCAAATCTCTTCACGCATCCTAGCCCAAACGAAGCAAGCTACACTTTCAAGGCATCTACATCAAAATGGTGTGTTTCCAGCCTGTTTATGAGCCAGCTTGCACCCGTGTCTGTGTTTTGGGGGGGTGCTTAGGGTTTCAGAACCGACAACTCACCATAGCAATTAACGTTACGGCCTTTCCGCAAAAGAGTAAAAATGCCCAAGGTTGGCATAGATGGCAATGCACACGAGTCCACCCCTCTGCCCCCACGTCACGTGTTTTCACGTTACATAATGCGGACGTGCCCTCCCAAAGGGGCACCGATCTGTACAGGTCCCTGACATCAAGGCGATTTAACCCTCACCGGACCCTTCAAATGATACTGTCACCCCCCTGTACCATCATTAATAAAATACAAATTAAAACAAATTGCTCATTCATCCACGTTAGTCATTTTAAGGGTTCCCGGGGATTCATTTACACGCACAAATTGTGAGTGAATTTAAATGAAGTGGATCCATCCGTTCTCCCATTCCTTCGGTGGAGACATCTTAAAGCGGTGACGTCGCACTTTGTAGTTATTCCCGTTGTTATTATCCCAAAACTCCTCGCCGTCGACGGTGTATTTGATGGCGAATTGCAACGTGGCCCCGTTCTCCATGTAGGAAGGCATGAGAACTTTGAAGGAGAAGCGATCCGTCGCACCGTCGCTCGAATGGGGCACGTAGGCTGCCAAACTGTCCATAAAGGTCATCCAATTGTTGATGGAGTAGCGTAAGGAGACGCTCTTCTCGAATGCTAGGTTCAAGACGCGCACGAAGCCGGACAGGCTGAACTCGTTCGTCTCCACGGTCTCCAGGAGGACCTTCACCTCGCGCACTTTTTCCTCGAAATCGGGAAACGTGCCCGGGCTGGTGAACTGCAGCTCCATGAAGACGGACTGCGCCAGGGGTCGTGGGAACTTGGTGCTCGCCATGGGGTTAAAGTCCGTGGATTTGGGCAACTTGGCCAAGATGCGCTCCGGCACCTCCGCTTCATCCGAGTCGTCGAAGTGTTTGACGGAGGTGAGCTCCAGGCCCAGCGAGTCGGCGAAGCGCACCTTTTTCTGACTTGTTGGACTTCTGCTCCGGGAGATCTCCAACTTGGCCCTCTCCGTGGGCGTGGGGAGAGACTTGCACCTGCGCCGCAAACTGGGGCTCTGCGGGGGCTTGAGGAAAGTCTCACGACCCCGCGGCCTCTCGTCCACCACGGGGCTCTCGGTGGGCTCGCAGGTGCCGTTGATGATATCCAGGTCATCGCCGTCCTCCAGGCGAGGGTTGGCCGCGGCCAAGCTGCCGAAAAGCCCGGCGATGCAGCTGTAGTTCCGGGGCAGGCAGGTCTTTGGGGGCAGCATGTCCGCGGTGGGGCGCGCACGCTCCGCTTCCATACAACGCCGACACCGCAGCCCCTGCACTGCAGAGCCCGACTCGGCGCTCCTGCGGAGGGAGACCGGCGACTGGGGGAGACCGAGCGATGCGCGTCAGGAGCCAGGTGGCAGTATCCCGCTCGCGGATTGGTCCCACCTGCCAATATCCCGCTCTCGGATTGGCTCCCGGGCAGCGTCACGGGGACTTCCGAGACCACGACCCATTAACGCAGCTGTTTAGCGTTCTTCGCTCCATCTCATTTGTCATCGTTCATGTAGAAAGGGGCGGTGAATGAGAAAAAGCTTTTATAGTACCTTGGGGTTGGAAATTTGAAAGACAACCTGGCCGTCCTCTCGCGTGGGGTTGTGGTTTGTGACGCCAAAACACGGCGTGGCTTCACTCTGTCTACGTGCTGATCTGCACGTTGCCTCGCGAGACGAGATGCTTTAAGCATCGACTTCAATATGTCGCGATACACGTGCGATCATTTTAGTATTGCCCTACCTTTTGACCTAAATTCTCACGCGTCACTCACTATTTGCATTACTCGGCATTGCTTAAAACGATGAACATTTAAGGCTCGGTCGTGCAGCAGGAGAAGGGACCCCGCCCACCAGGTGACGTCACGTTCCGCAAAAGTGCAGTTGCCATAGCGACAGCGTTGCTCGTCGCTCCACCGCTCAGTGAAGCGAATTTTAAACTTTTTATTCATTAAAACTATTGGAAAGATGACCAGGTCACCCAAAGGGACTGTGAACTCGTGCAATCAATTGGTAAGATTACGTTTCTTATTATGTTTATTGTCTATGAAGTTGTTAAAAAAGTGAATGCATAACACGTATTTCCTCATAAATAGATGGATTAGAACCTAAAAACAGAGTAATTTTCTTTATGCATTGTTGTCAGGAGACCAATTTGCTTTATTTACTCAGCTTCATACAAGCTTGTCCTGTTCTGCCCCCATGTGGAGAAAAATAATTTTGCTAAAACAAAGCTTCAAAATTAATGATTAAAAACAGGTATCACACATGATGCAGAAAAACACCTTTATTTATTAACAATTACATTAGAAATCAATATTTACAAACGAACATTAAAGTCTTCAGTTGCATCCAGTTGACCCAAATCCACCTGCTCCACGCTCTGTGTCATCAAGTGTCTGAAAATGACATGTTATAATTATCATGACCAACGCATGGGAGTTAAAAAAAAACACATTTCCAGAAGTATACTTTCACTTCTTACCTCCTGCTCAACTAAATCTGGGTAGGCGATTTTCTCACACACCAGCTGAGCAACTCGATCACCTTTCTTAACTATTAAGTTTCAACATACAAGACATAGGTTAAAACATTGTCAAGTGTAGTTTGAAAATAAATGAAAATCAACCTATTTAAATACAAAGGACTTGATATTTGATATTCAAAATGATGGATGTCATATATTTTTTTTTTTGGGGGGGGGGGCTGTTAGGTCACATTGTTGTTATTTGGGTTGACTTGTATTAATGTCAGAAAAACTATCAGAATTGAATGATTTACCTTCAAATGTCTCCTTGCCTAAGTTAAATAGAACAACACCAACATTCCCTCTGTAATCCTCATCAACAACACCAGCTAAAAATACAAAAAGATGTCTGAGTGGAAGTACAAAAATGATATAGAAGCAGATGATTTTTTGTAAAAAAAACATGGGTAGTTAGATGAGTTCAGTTAAAATATTGATAAATTTGCCCATTTACTCACCTCCGACGTCGATGAAGTGCTTTACTGCAAGTCCAGATCTCGGCGCTGTCAAGGTAGTGTCAAGTTAAAAAATGTTAACGTATGAACTCTCTAACGGTAGTTTTTTTTAGCATGTGAAAACAACTGACCGACTCTGCCATAACAGCCATGTGGCACTGCTATCTGGATGTCAGTTTTCACGATGGCCTTGTCCATTGGACCAATAGAATAATTATATGCACTGAAATAAAAAACAACAGAAAGAAGGTGGGGGTTAAGATTTGCACTCAGGTTAATATTTCAATTATTATATTTTTGTGACAAAACTCCTAGAAACAGCATTTTGCTGTTAATAACAATGCTTTTTAGGAATTCACCGTTTTCTTTTTTTCATCTGTTAGTGATATAATTCACCATTACTCCAATACTTCAAGACATTAAAATGAACATATGAAAGAAAATGTGATCTAATACATTTTTTCCATGAACATGTCCATCACAGACTTTTAAATCAAAATGAGATGAGTTCTTTTAATGGCTTTGAAAGCTATGAACCACCCAATCCATTTAAACTGAAATTAGTTTGATGTTAAATGCCCAAGTTTTAAGTTCTCCCTTAGAAAAATTTCATTACAACTGCATTATATAAAAAGGACATGGACTTAAATCATTTGAGCATTATTTAAAAATAATTGGGAAATCCCAACCTGTAAAGATCATATCCAGCAGCTTTTGCAGAGCCTCTGGTGGGTCTGGTGGCATGTTCGGAAAGTTTTGCAAAGCGAAGAACGGTTGTATCTTCGGCAGGGTTGCTTTTGAACCTCTTGGATGGAGAAACTTGGCAAGCATCTGAAACCTCTAGGGCGGGCATGTTAGCAAAAGTTAAACACACATACAAAGCACAAGCAAAAATAAAAAAGGGCGACCAAATGTCTCCACTGCGGACGCTAGTGAAGACCACGTTGCAGTGAAATGAATGAGCGACGGAGTTTACGCGGCTTTTTCACATTTTTAGCGGTAGAAGTGAACCCCGCCCCCAGAATTATGCTTTCAAACATTTATACATTTAATTTTCAAGTATAATCGCCCAAACTGTACTGTGATAATAGTTAATGAATAAATAATGTCCCCGTTCATTTTAAATGAAAATACAAAAACATGTGTTCCCTCTTGCAAACGCCTCGAATATGCGTCACTCTGACACGCGACGACATCATCAACATGCGACAGCGTCACTATCTCGCGCAAGGCATCTTTATTTACGATTATCCATCGACTGTAAAATCGCCGAATGGCTCACCAGAACTGCTTTTAACGTTGCTTTCGTGCGAAGAAATTTAGAACAATTCAAATCAATAAGACATAAATTTTCCTGTCGTCTACGCATCCATTTCACGATAACAATATCCATGAAGCCAAATATGACTGCAACCAATATAAATCTAACATCACGTATCGATGTGCATGGTGTCTGTGTCGGTCCGGTGCTTGCCTTTGTTAGGATTAATCATCCGAGAGAGAAAATGCCGACCCAAAAGACGCCAAGAACACCGCTGCGTGAGGTTGTGAACGCGCATTATAAGAGACGTAATCGTGCCTGTAAACAGACGACATCATAGGCACAAATACCCGAACACTATTTTGACCGCCGAGTCATACACCAACAGCACCGCCATCTTGGATGTGGTCGTCCAAAAACATTTTATTTGAGTCAACGGAGTTTGTGAATTGAGTAAGCGCTGAGTTAGCATTATATGTATATTTTGTATATCTATATATTTTATGTGTGTATAAATGGTGTATGGCAAGATATGGTATGGTATTGTACAGTATGATTAATGAGTTGATTTGGTGATTTTCAATGATCCCATTTACTTTGATTTGCTTTGTACTTTGTGCTTTTGCTTTGTTGTTCTGTCTAATCACCCTCTTGCTCCTGCCACAATGAAATCTCCCGAAAACGGGATCAATAAAGTTATTCAATCCAATCCAATGGTATGGCAGCACACACACGCACACACGCACGCACATACACGCGCGCACGCACGCGCGCACGCACGCACGCACGCACGCACATACACGCGCGCGCGCACACGCACGCACAACATGCCCATCAAAGTTAGCCAATTAAAAATATTAAAAGGCCTGTTGAGAATGATCCAATTATTATGCGTAATTATATACTATATATACAATATAGTAGTCAATTATCTACCTCTTGGCAAAGACCACACAGACTAATTAATGACAAATAAGAATAACAGATGATTTATTTTTACTTAAAAATCATTTTTTTTACACAATTACACACACGTATTCTTAAATAGAAGCTTTTACATTACAAACATCCAGAATGATTATGAAACAATGTTTTTTTTCTGAACAAAACCTGAAATATATCTAAAACCACAGAGTGAATAAACAACTTAAGATAACATTTGACTTTTTATCAAACATAAACTAGGTATGTTTTTTTTCTAATTAACATTGTTCAATAAGTATTATAGACTTAAATCGTTGCTAAACATTTTTTGGATTTCAAAAATATAGATTAATAATTTGCAATATCCTACTATACACATTTATTTGACAGTAACAGTTCCCGGGTCGACTGTACCTGTTCAAAGGGATCTGACTGTTGTATGGGGGTGTGTGATGTGTACATCTTATGCATTTAAAACAATCCACAAGTGTCCTTTATTGCTATTGTGACCTCAGAAAAGATCAGAAATGTGATTCCCTGTAGTGAGATGATGCCTATGAGTAATGGCAACTGAACCATTGGTTCCAAGTGAATGGATCAGGGTGCAAGGCTCTCATGAGTAGAAGGTGAGCACACTCTTGTGGTTGCCTCGTATAAGGATGGTGGGTGGGAGGTCTTTGGACAGGATGTCTAACCAGGCCATGTAGAGGAAGTCGGAGATGGTTTCCTTTCGTGCAATGGGCATGCTCCTGGATGAAAAGTAAGAGACAATGGGTCAGACTATTAAACATAAACATTTAAGTTTAACTAAAAAAAATAGCACTAAAATGGGTCTACTTACACCACAATCAGGTTGGCTGAGTTAGAGTGCTCCTGAAGCAATTCGTTGAGTCGAACTTGCAGGTTGGTCTAAAACGCACAAATGGTTTTGGTCATTGATGACGCAAGGGTCTTTTCTTCAACTTTTCATGGCAAACTGACTGGAAATTATTCCATTTCTTAAATACCTTCTCTTCAAATTCGTCCAACTCGTCATCAGTAATCTTCCAGGGCTGTGTTTTGCGCATGGTTTCAACCTGCGCATTATCCTTGGTTCGCTCGTGCAGGCGGAAAGGTTCAATCATGTCCTCCAACTTCTTCAAGCTGAGCGCAAATAAAAAAAAAAAAAAATGTAATCACAGGCAATAGTCGCTTGAAGACGATTTTTGTCCTGTGCTGCACCAGTGCGCACCTGTCATTACGTGGTTTCACATGGAAATCATCAATTACTATGATGTCAGTGCATTTAATCCGGAACTTCTGCAGCAGCAACTTCATTCTGCAAGGTAGAAAAGATGCAACGGTTAAGACTTCAATGTATGTTTATTTACCGCCCAGGAACATCTCATCTCATTTCATGCCTTTGCCCTTGGCACAGCACGTTGACGGATAATCAAACCCGCGCTCGTTAGGCTATAATTGATAGTCTAGCAATTAGGTGGTTCCCCTCACTCTTGTTTATCCAGCTCACTGCGCCCGGGCTGGCCTGCGATGAAGATCCTCATCTGACAATCTTTCCACTTCTTCCTGGTGGTTAGGATGTAGGGGAGCAGCAGAGTGAGACCTGGGAGAAAAGGCAGATGCATCCACCAACCATGAAATGTGTTGTCTGTGAGTCAGCAGTTTGTTTCCTCTCAGCGCTGTGTTTCGTGCGGCTGCAAACAATCTGTCATTTTTTGATTCTCCATGAACGCACAGCACAATTGACACGTACCTCCGTCGTCAAAAAGCCACCACACGTCGAGTGTTCCCTTGGGCTGTTTGCCCTTAAACTGAGCGCTGGCCTCCACGAGCTTCTCGTTCATCTTGGCCACCTGTGGTGGCGGGGGTCCGCACACCGACACTGAACGATGGGGAAAAGATTGTAAACTGGGGCGCGGATGTGGAGTTGTAAACTCAGAAAAAAATGATTATAGTTTTATAGTAAGTACATAGTAAGGTAAAAGTGCAAATAGATTAGATGTCAATGGCACTGCTACAAGATAATTCACTGCCCACCCTCCTTGTTTAAGTTTAAGTGTGTCATTTATTGTTTCCCTTTGCTCAGCTCATGTTGTGAACCAAGTCACAAAAATGCTGAGGTGCTGGAACAAAAGAAGGCTCAATATTGGATTACTCCTCGAGACAAATCTTTTAGTTCACTTGATGAGAATGGAGAAGTTTCCAAAAACACAGACAACAGAAAGACACTACTTCCATTTGGCAAAAGTTTTCCCAATCCAAGAGAGCAGGCAGATTTAAAGTAGTGTTTTTTATGGATTAATCTTTTGTTGCCACCTTAACAAATAGAGTGCATTAAACCTTACCTCGGGTGGTGAGCACTTGCCGAGATGATTTTCTTGACTTTCGGAACAAACCTTTGGATTTGCCCCCATTTGACATGAAATCGTTTTCCAGCGCCTCTTGTTCTTTTGCTGATTTGAGCATCTCCTCTGAAAAAATAAATAAATAACAGAGTCACACTTTACAACCACTCCTCACAGAATTAGAATTCATTTCTTGCCATTTATTGTCAAACTGACCTTCCGCTTCTACAATATGAGAAACGTCAAGTCCCTGGTCCATCCTTAAAATGACAGTTCCGTATTCAAAGTCAAAGGCATCGCTGTCAAGAGTAAAAACAGACTTCAGTTGCAAGTAATATTCCTGTATAATCTATTCCTTACATCTGCGTGGGAGTTATGCTAATGACTTACTGCAGCACTCCCACGTAACTCTGGACCGCTTCTGAACCTGAAGTCTTCCAGTTTCTTTTGAAGCCTATCATTAGCGTGTTGGGCTTCATGCGGCCAAGACCCGAGGCCTGCAAAAATGAAGGAACATGACGACAGCCATGCAGTCTGTCACATAGTGGAGGAATCAACAATACCTGCGCCCTGAATATGCGTATTCTATTTGTTTTAATATATAAACCAAGCATGACAGCCCAATTGCAAACCACTGGAGTGTTTTTTATTATTATTATTGGATTGCCGACCATATACTATCTAGAATCTAGATGTTTTGCCTGCAACATTATTTTTCATTATTATTTCTTCATTTTAATAGGCGACCAATCACTGGTTTATTTAATCAGTCAAGGAATTGGTTTATGTATAAATCATGTTATTTAGCTGTAAATTGGCCATGAAATCAAAAATAAGGATGTTTGCAGATTTCCTATTTTTTAATAAATCTACTTTTGGGTATTGCAGAAATCAGAGAATATGTCATCCCACGTATCAAGTTTGAAAGAACCCGTATGCCAAATAGTACAGCATGCCATTTTTTTAGTCAATTAACTTCACCTGTTTTCATGAAAACAAACAACATAGCTGAAAAATGTTCTTATCCCCCAAACAAAGGTGTGCAGCTGTTATATTGCCACTAGGTAAAACCAGATCAATCTGCACATCCTGTGTCGTCAAAAAAGTGTTAATCAATGATAGCCTTTATGCTGCCGAACTGTTTGAAGTCACAAATCCAGACAATGAAACAACGCCTTATCATGATAGTGCAAAACCAGAAGGTTGTTTTCTTGCTTTTCATTAACTCTCTGTGCATCTTGCCAGATTCTTCACAGCATAGCAATAGATACTCGGTGTATCTCTGAGGGACGACTGCGGTCAATAAAAACAACTTCTGTGATGTGTACGTTTCATTCCCCGGTTATACATTAATCGAATGGATTTTTCTGGGTCACTTGGTTTGTCTTTTTTTTTATGACTGCACTGACCTGCAGCAGGATGTCGACTCCTTCCCTGAATTTCTCATTTGCTACGGCGACGTAGAATGCTTTTCGTTTCATCTTCTTCAGCCTTTGCTGGTTCTTCTCCATGCAGGCATTCATGACTGGCAGGGCCTCCACTCTTGGACCCTGGAGAGATTAATGGTCACATCAATTGACTTCCGCCTTTTTACAACAATAATATCTGATCATGAGACTGTACCGTATACACTTCACAGGTAAGGCAGAGTCCATAGTTCTTGGACAAAGAGTGAGCCAGGTCTAGCAGTGCAGGCCTAGTGCGAGTGGACCCTGTCAGCACCAAAATCTGTGGCCTAAAGAAAACAGGGGTGGTCAAAGCAAGCGGCTCAAAATGTTAACATGAGTGTCATCTTTGGTACGCAGACTCTTTCTCGTGGTCTACAAAACATTGATGGAACTGATTTTAACTCATTGCCCACCATTAACAGGAGCACACATCAAAATTATTTGGCAGTAAATGCTCATATTTCACTGTCATTGGTGGCGCCAAACATCCAGAAATTCCTACCTGAAATTCTTGACATGATCTTCTATTCCAGATAAAGACAGAGCATTGTTGACCGCGCTGACAAACGTCACCGCTTGAGTGGATGAGCCCCAGTTAACATCTGAAGAGGACCATAATGGGTGAGTGTCAATGCACAACATGCCAAAGGCCGAAACAAAAGTTTACTAGTACTACACACAAAGAGCCTACCAGGTTTCTTGACAGTGACGTAAATGTAGAGGAGAATTTCGATTGCATAAGTGAGCAGCGCGGCCCACCAGTTGATGACAAACATGACGGCACAGCACAGGAGAGCACCCAGGAGGGACAACCACATGTTATAGTACCTGTATGCTGGTCTCCAACCTGGGAAAACCAGTGAGGCCAAACAGATTTTATTTTGTAATGCTCTGATGAATATCCATTTGTTTACTTTGGGTTGACTTTTTTCAACATAAGTTAATAAACATCCAAATTAAGAATTTTAACCACATACATTAAACTATTCTAAATTTAGTGTCAGTACTGATTTTTCTTTACTGGCCAGGATTTGGACTGTATTGTTTTTAAAACTCTCACCTGGAGACTTTGCGTAGGAAGCATGGAAGCAGGAAAAATTGATAAGTGCGTACGAGGCCAAGAAGAAATTTGAAATGATGGGAGCGATGGTATTAAGATTGCCTGTGGAGAAAAGAAGATATACAGTATTTGTTGAATCATTCATAAAACATTCATTTAATATTACAAACTATGCCTGCTTTTCCAGTTATCTCATTGCCCGCCAATGACAACAATTAGCCATTAATGCAACTGAAAGTTAGTTTTAAGATACTAGATATCACGTGAACTGAACAAACCAACGAGGATGAAGGCCACGGATATCAAGAATGTGAGGATGTAGCCTCGGAGGGGCTCGTCATTTTTGCCGTGTCCTTTGGCAAAGAAGTGCAGGGCCGTATAGATGTTGTCTTTACACAGTGCCTGAGGCACACATTAAAATCATTAGTCAAGGTCAGCATACGCTCAGTGAATCCAAATGAGACCTATTTGACTGACTTGGAAGACTTTTGGAGCGCTGACAAGAGAAGCCAGAGCGGATGAAAGAGTGGCTGAAAAGGTTCCAGCAATGATGAGAGGACCAAATCCCGACACCAGTGTCATCACCTGTTGCATACATGAGTTAAATAAATGAACAAATAAAGCACTTCATTAGAAGCGTGAAACATCCCATGAGGTTCTGGTTCACTTTAATATGAACAGTTTACCTGGAAATTGTTCATGGCACCAAATTTGCACGTTTCGACTGCGCAAGAACTAAAATTGTAGCCCAGCTCGCAGGCGGCTAATGCTGGGCCTTCGCATGGCACACCAGGCATGATGAGGTCTGTCAGGTTTCCTGTAGCGTCACGCACCACACTGGCAGCTAAGCCAAAAATGAATATGTTTTGGAAACAGGCATGGAATTCATTGCTTAATTTCAACCACTAGAAATGGATTGTGTCCCGTGGGGTCCACCGTTCAAAGTTGAAAGCTGTACTTACAGACACAAAGGGCCACACCCAGATAGGTGACACCAGTGATCAGAATAGCCCATAAGGTGCCTTTAGGAATGGCCGCCTGAGCATCCTGTAAAATAGCAAACAGGTTTTATTAGCTAATTTGTATTCACCACAATAACAATGAAATGGTTCTGTAAGGAAAATCGAATGTTGAAAAAAAAAAAGTTACCCTCAGGTCACCAGAAATGTTGGCTCCTGCCAAGATTCCAGTTGCAGCAGGGAAAAAAATTGAAAACACTGAAAAGAAGGACTCCCCGCCACTGAAAGCTGGTGGAAAATTCTCTAAAAAGATGTTCACTGCCAAGACAAATACAGAGAAAAATACATCAAATGTGCGTCCTAAACGCAGTAAATAGAGTGGCGCCATACCCTATGTCAAAACAAAGACCCCATAGATCTAATATTTGTAAAGCCAGCAACCTGAAGTGAAAGCAAATGCTTTGACCTCTGATTCTGACTACGGAAGTTCTCTAACATAACCCCATTTTATCGGGACAAAAATGATTTAAGGCTCCCAGTTGACGTTTAAGGTTTCACTTTATTGTACGTTCTTTAAATTGAAATAACTGAAAATCTGCCAGATGATTTCCTTACCATTGTAATTAAAAACACCCTTGGATTTCTTGTCCTCGGTTGGAGGAATAAAGGTGCCCGCAAATACATCCACAATAGCCGCCAGAAGGATGATGAGTAGAACAATCTGGGCCTAGGTGTGGTTTCATTCATCTCATTAAAAGACATGCCAAAATACGTATGCCTTTATGTATGCTTTTCAAAGCTTACAACCCAATGCGACGCTAACCTTGGCCTCCCATTCCATTCCGGCGAGAGATATGCCCAAAAGCACGATCACTGTGATGACTCCGATGATTCTAATGTCGTTTAATGGATCCACCATGAGGACATCGTATTCCTGATGAGACAAAAACATCATTGTCAATCAATAAGATAGACTAGCTGTCCATTCTTATGTCATTACTGGTATAATGAATCATAGCATGGACATGATGAATTGAACTCATTGGCTGATATGGACGACGATAGTAGTCCAAACCATTTCATTTGGGAGGATTGAACGTCTATCATGGTCAATGACAGCAAATGTATTAAGGGAAGATCCAATAGACAGTTTTAAAGAGTTGGAAAGCAACACATTTACCAACACATTTAGAGGCTTTAGACACATAGGTCATTTCAATATTTCACACCTTGAGTAAATCCACAACAGTTTCAGCAAATCCGACCACATACATGGCTACAGCTACGGCATTGGCAAAGGCAAAAATCAAGCCAATAGAACCACCAAACTCGGGTCCCAGGCTGCGAGATATCAAGTAGTACGCCCCTCCTGAAATTTGCGCACACACATCAATAATTAATCTTCATGCAACCATTTTATTGGTGCTTCCACGTCGCATTGGCTCACCTCCCCTGACCACACCATTAGTGCAAATGGCTGACATGGAAAGGCCAGTAATTGTTGTCACCACGCAGCTGAGTGCAATAACCACGATTCCCAAACCTGTAATGCGCAGAAATCAATACTTTTGAAATAGACTCTTATTATTATGGAATCATACATTCTTGGCCAGTTGTTAAAAAAAACACTGACTCACCCCAGCCGGCCTGTCCGAACACCCAGGACAGGCGGATGAACAACATGACGCCCCAAATGTTCAGCATGCATCTCACCTGTGGACGAAATGTCATGACTGAGCGACTTTTTCTGTGACTGGATGATAGATTTGAGAAAGGCTATTTATGACTTCACTGGTAAAATAGTGAGCCTTAATTGTGAGGGAAAAAAAGTGTTCCAGTACAATTCAGGATTTTGACACAAAAGTCTCCAAAGTTCTGCTTCTATGCAGCATTGGGAACCCTTCAGTAACTCACCAGAACGCCCCTTATCCAACCAAATTTTACGGCCCCCTTCTCAACAGGAACAGCAGACTCCACGTCATCAGACGGGGTGCCGTCACTCCCCTCAGAGTTATCCGCCACGGTGTCGGGCACCGAGATGGCTCCATTCTGGTGGAAATCCATTATAGAAGAATAATGTGTATTTTTACCTCAATACATTTTACTTAAAAGTAGAATGCACATTTTTTAACAGGATGAAGATTGATAATTCACTTGTCAATTCATTACACTGCTTCCCCTACCCTTGAAAACTAGAGAAAGACAAAACTAATTTGAGAATTATACAACAATAAAAAAAGTTAAATGACTCCTAAGCATCTTGTTTAGACTGACCTCGCTGAGGCATTTTATTATGTGATTGTCATACTGCCTGTGTCCTCTCCATTGCGGCAAATTGTCCTAGTGTGCCATTTTCATTTTAGTGTTTCAAAATTATGTGTCCATATCAGTTATCATTTAGTTATCTGATTAGTAGATTATTGTTGATGATCTATGATGGGTGTTGTTGTAGTTGATGGATAATCAATCAGGTTTCCACTCAATTTTTTATAATCTACTTTACTTAAAAGGAGCCCAAAAAGGCAAATACAGGCCAACCTATAAAATTTACAAGGCAATAACAGCATATTTGACTTAAAAAAAAAAGTTTTACTGTTATGATCAGAGAATACACTTCATATTTCATTGCAGGTACTTGTTTTTACACGCATAAGTAAAATAGTTAACTCAGTGAATTTACCATTGTTTTGTTTACATGACTGTTTCACTGTTTGAAACGTGACGATATTTTTTAAGCATTTATTTTCACCGCCTATGAGCTAATTGGTGGATCTATTCAAAAAAATGTTGTCAGCCGATTAGAGAACGTATTCCTCAAGTAATGGATGGAACAAAAAGGTCAAATACATATGTTGAGAAATAATTATTAAATATTAATACATATTTTAGTTTTTTTTGTTTTTTCCCCCAGACTTCTCATATTCCAAAACACAGAAACGAGTTTTTTTTAAATCCATGGTGTTTTACATGGTCATCCCAAACTTATGACAATTATCATTTATCAGGTTGTAAAATATTTTTACAAAATGAACGATAAATATTTGTTTAAAAAAAAAGACGGACAACTTACCTTTTGAAAGACGTCATGCAGCTCCTGCAACGAAGGCCGTACAGCTCGATGACCACTGATGCTGCCCGCGTTACGATAGAAGTCGATGTTAGGCACGCGGTCCAAGGTGTCATGACCAAAGGCGCTGACCACTGAGGGCCGGACTGTTCGGTGGTCATCGTTGTTATCATAGACCGGCGGCCCGTCTAGAGTAGCGTCGTAAGCAGCGTTAACATGCTCTCCGCCGTTTGACTTGATCTTCTCCATCGGAGTTGTTGAAAGAGCTTCTCGGGTTTAAATTGTCAAGGGAAAAGCACCTGCGTCGGTTTGATCTCTTGAACCATCCAAGTATGATTTTGAAGAAAAGAACTCGGCAGCAACTGATTTATCAACATTTATTTCTTAAATGAAACTTCTCGTTAGAGCTTCTTCTTGTCTGCACACTTGATTTGCCTACGACACCTCCCCTTTTATACCTTACATCCGAGGGTCACACGCCAGCTATTCCAGCTATTGGCCAACGCTTTGGATCAACCCTCAGAAAACTGACCGGCGGGTGTCAAATATGTCCTTGCTCGATCACAAAGGCATTGCTTAAAGATTAACCAAGTCATAAACGCCAAATGAGAGATAACGCAGCTCATTGCCAGGGCTTTGGAGAATTGATTACTAATAATATTGTCTGAAGTGCACATGTTGTTCAACGGTGGCACTTTATGACACTTTGGGTATTTCCTTTGTCCAAATCTTGTATTGGATGAATCATCTCGATGGACGTTCCCATGGTAAATGCTCACCTAACTATGCAGTGGAGATTACAGACTAATTAGGTGACATCGGACAAACCTCCCTATCCAAAAAGTCAATTTAATACTATTGCGGAAATCATTGCTCTTTGTCATGACACTTTCTGCAGGAAGTTCTTTGAAAGAACATTTTGAATTGACTTGATGTGAAGAAATGGCCATAAAATGAGAGTTAATGTGAGACCATGAATTACAGGAACATGCCTAAGGGGCTTCTTTAGAGCTGCCTTTCAAATACTTTTTTTAACAGGTAAACTTCCTTATTACTGACACACACTGTGATTTATGCATCAGTGAAAGGGAGGCTAATGAGTCTCAATCTGACCTTGAGGTTGCTTTGCTGAGAAGTAATCGTCCAGAATGTTTTTTATGTACAAATGGAAAAGAACCAGTGCATGGCATGGCACTTATCACAGTTATAACATAGTAGTTGTAACCATTTTCTTGAATTGCACTGAATGAGTCATGTGAGAGAAAAAATTTCCACAGGGGCATTCAGGGACGGACTACTTATCTTTGTTCCGAGTGCAGTCAGAAGGATGCACATAACTTTGACTTGTGGTGAAATAAAAAGGACTGCAGTCTTTTTACATGGACACACCTGCTCCCTCTGTCTGAACGTAAACATCCTTCAAGTTGGCAGGACCCCTCAAGTTTTATTGGATTTAATTTGCAGTCTGCAGCTCACCTCAAACAACTGTAGTGAACTCGGCAGCATTTTTTAGAAATGTGGCCCTTTTCAAAGTAATGTGAACAAGTACTCCGAGTACAAAGTTCAACTACGGTACATTGAGCCTATTAAAATATGCATAATTGCCCCAAACACTGGTGTTCTATCTGGATTTGGTGGTACACCTAATGCAAATGCACTGTAACTTTGAAATTTGCATTCATTTCTCTCCCAATTTAAGATCTAGAAAATGATTTGACTTCATGGTTTCCAAAAATATAATACTTCTCAAAGGACAGACTTTATTGACCAAAACATTGCAGTTAATAGCTTTAATTCCTGATCTAACATTAATTTTACTTGATTAATAGGAACCTCTGTCATGGAAGAGAAGTTATCTGTTAGCAAGTAAATGACTTCCCTTCATAGGAATCATCAGTAAGTTAATAAGCGTAACATCTTTACGATCAGCAACAACACCATTCATGTTGCAATGGATAATCATTGATCTAGGCTAGGAAAGGTTTAGCTTGACTTGATGTTTGAAATGTTCTAGCAGGAATTTGAAGAGAACTTAAATGATCTCATCGTCTTTGTCAACATTTGCAGGATCTCCACTATTCTCCATTCCATTGATAAACCATCTGTGAATGTCATTCCTTGGCTAAAAGCTGCTTTACTGCAAATATAATGAAAAAAGAGCCTTAGTTCTGGTTTAAAAACTGTTTACACTATCATAATTATTAGTTATTCAAAAAGAACTGGGAATTAAAACGGCTACTGTATCTTGTGAGCTTATCACAACATATTAGGCTTGAGCGGTCCGAAGACCACAAGTGATAAAATTTATGATTTATAATCAGTAAAAGCTAAGGTTCATGATTTGTCTTACTACTATTTGTTCTTACACTTTGAAACAAGTGTCCATTGAACTACTGTGATTACCATGCAGCGCTATCACATCTTTATTATTCCCCCAGAACTTTGTTGACTAATGCCTTATTGATAGAGGCTTCTACCAAATTGGGCATTTGGACTGGAAATGTTGTATGGACAAAACGGTTCTCTATATTTGAATTACAGTTTCAGATTAAAAAAGCATTCAGCGTTGCATATATATTCATCCATACCGGAACAACAAACAAATTAATACATTTTTTAGACTGCAAATGGAAGATTATTCCAAGATGATTCGCCCTACTGCAGGGAATGCGCAAAAAAGGCAGTGTTTTTTTCTTACACAATTTGTGAAACGTTATAAAATATTTTACATAGCAGCATGCAGTCATTTTGATTCATATCTGTTATTGTGCATTCTGCTATGTTCTTTATCCTTGCATTAATGTTGATGTATTTAAAATTGAATGTCTATACTCAGCATACTGTAGACATACATATATTAGAGTTGGGCCAATAATTCAGCCACCAAAATTATTTGGTTGAAACATGACTAAATTGTGTTTTTTTGGCTGAAACATTTTTTCCTGAAAAATATGACTGAAACTGAATTTGACGACATGCAAAACTGCAAATGTCTCTCCCTACTTTTTCACTATTTCATCCTTATCTACAATCGCCCGAGTGTCTGTTAAGTTAAAGCAATGAGGATATTTTGCCCGGCACCAATCAACACAGCATCTGCCGTATATAGAAGTGGCTAGAAAGAAGTTGCAATGCATCCTCTAAAGTGTGCTACTAGTAAGATGTAGAGTAGAGTTGTTGTAATCAATATTTAAAACATCAACCTGAATCAATAGACTGGCCTCAGCGAACTGCTTATTGTGATCAACCCAAAGCCTGAAGCAGCTCTCATACCCTTATTCTATTTGCTTAATGGGTCGCTTGAGGCACACTGGCATTTTGGGAAGAAGTCTCAAACTCTCCCATGCATGCCATTTTTGGCCACTCTCTTTTTGGAATGGAAACTTTTTTTTTCTTGACAAGTTAAATGAAGGAAATGTTATACGTTTAAGGATATCTCAAGGTTATAGCTTAATGTAAAAAAAAAAGGCCAAGGTGGAACAGGGACATTGTAAAAGGCATTGAAAATAATGATCAGTCTACCTCTGACTGCCTGGCCAAAAAGGGAAAGACCACCTCTCATATTAATGTGCCCATACTTTCCAGTTTAAGTATTATTGTGATGTACTCCGTGGGTCATTCCTTGATGGATTACAGTTGTCATGGTTAGAGATGTTTTTCCCTGGCTGAGAAATGGTTTTGTTGTAAGATTTTGTTGTTCACATTTTGGTTAGTCTCTTATAATGAATCTGAAATGCATCCAAGACCCATTCATTTCCCGTCTATATCTCGGGATGTCTTGTTTGGCAACTACCCAGCCATCTTCATTCTTAATGGTCAACTTGAATTTAGTGAGAAAGGCTGCACCTTCTCCTGCTTTTGTCATCATTTACATCCTATATTCATTAGGTTTTGATTTCACAGGGATCCTTTGCAAAGCTGATTTTCAGTGTATTTTTTTGTCCATGCATTTTCACTAACATCTCTAAAAATGTCTTGACTTCTGTCAGTTTACATTGGTATCATTCAAATAGTGTTTAATTACTTTAAAAAGTTATATACACATTTATGCATTGTACTTAAGTGTCTTTAAAATATAGAGTACGTTGTCTGTATACATACCAAGTAACTGTCACATGGCTGGCGAAAAAAACACTTTTGAAAGTTATTCATATTGGGCTCATTTAATATTTATACCATATTATTATGTTATAGTCCATTTGTGGAAATCCCTATCTTGCAATATCGAAATCAAAGGTTGCTTGAGACAAAAAATATATTAACACCCCTAATTAGACAGTTGCAAATAGGTTACAGATGTATACCCTGATTTCCCACACAAAGCTTTCAAATGTCCATTTTTCAATGAAGAAATTCCATTTATTTTACATCATTGAGTCAAATGTCAACAAGAAACACTTTCCACCAGCCGAGCAGAAAACTGGTCCGCATATATGTTATTATGATATGTCACGCACGCCCACACAACATACAGGAGCTCTAACATTTCTAGATGAAGGCACATAAACCCATTGAAGGTCACAGTAAGGCAGATTCACAGCACTATGGGAAAATTGCAGATATTTGCCAGCTTAAAATGTATACCAATCTGATTCTCCATCCAGACCAAGCCCTTCCTTCGTCTGTTGCCAGAAGAGTGGCTGAGAAAAAGACAACGATTTCCTCCACAGTGCTAATAAATGTCCATTTCCAATGTGACCTTCTCCTTCGCAGACAGGTAGTGAAACTCTAGCAGCACTAAAAGATAGATGGTCCTTTCCCCTTCGTAGTCCCTATTTTGTCCCTTCAACTCCATCGGCCAAACTTTGGACGAGATTCTTGACGGACATTTTCTGTCATTTGTCATCCGGACAGATGAAATGGATCGTAAACATGTTTCCTTCGCTCAGACTTTGGCAACAAGCAGAAGGCCATCATTCAACAGCAACAGCAGCAGTACACTCTTTGCATCATTAAGAAACAGTAACATCATAATACAAATCAGTTTGGCATCCCTTACGCGACTTCTCAAAGTGATCTTTATACACGGCATCGGAGTGTCTTTGATTCACTGACACATTGGATTTGATTAGATCACAGGATCATTTCACATCAATACCCTGTGTCCAATCACACACACTCTGGGGCAGGATGACTCTGCCTCACCTATTTCTAATCCATTCGGAAAACACGTTAGGAAACTTGCCCTGAGTCTACATCAGAATATTTACAGCTGTGCACCGCAAACCTCTCGTGTGTGTCCAACTCTCGCCTTGACCGTTTTTGGGCGAGGGTTAAAGGGAGCTTCAGCGATTTCTGTGCCATTTGATGAGCTGAAGGAGAATATGACACAGCATTTGCCTGGCGCTCGCTCCCATAACGATATGTAGACGCAGTGGAAATCTCTCCAGGCTCTCTGAAGAGCAAACACTAAAAGTAGCATGCACTGTAATGCCAAAAGTAATCAATCACTTGAATGGACTCTCATAAGAATTTAAGTGACATTCCATTTGTAATCAATACGGTTTGTTTTAATGATGTAGGCCAATCTTCTAGGAAAGTAATTATGGGAATTTTTGACTGAGTCTGGATCTCAATGTTAAGACTGTTAAAACTATACAATTTCTACACAACTGCTAGTCCCCACAAAGACTGGAGCAGGGAATGGTCTGAAATCCTTTGTTGGGGTGAAGCATTCATTGTTCTTTGTTTTCTGGAACACAGGGCTAATATTTGGATTTTGCTTTTTGAAAAATCCCTATATAAATAGAGGGACTGTACACCTTCCAAATCTTAGCCTTTTGGATTAATATCTGAAACATCTTCAAAATACAAGAAAGTCTATTTTCCTTAATTCAGCCCATGTGGAGTAAAGATCAACTTTTCACATAAAAGTAGTAGGTGTTTCCACCCATATTCAACACCAATTATCCTTTTGAAGGTCTGCTGGCCACGGGACAACATCCTGAACACAGACAAGCTTTCAGACTAGTAACACTCATGCAGTCACTGAATGGGGACTGATCCCATTTTGACTGAACCCAAGTCATATGACATCTACGGATTTATCATTTAAACCCATAGTCAAGGTGTGTGAGTAAATATTTTTGGCAAAATAGTGCAGCTTTGGTGTTGTTTGGACTGTCACAGACATGGTAGGTTGCAAAGCTGTTGGAATTTCCAAAACTGGAAACATTTGATGGGAATAAGAATACAGAATTTAGGTCAAATTTGAAAATTGCACAAAATTCTGTTACATAAGCTTGATTAAAAGACTAACCTACATCGTATGTTAATCCAGAATATAAATAAGAACTGCTTCCCGTGGAAAATATCCAACTTTGCGCAGGTGTGCAACAGTAATCTTTTAGTGCGCGTTCCATCAGTGATTGATTAAATGCATATGAAAGTCTAAAGTAAATAAGGTTTGAGAGGACATCTCCTGATGTCTGTCCCCCTGTGTTAAGTTAGGGCATACTCAAACGTCCCTTTCTCCAGTCCCTCGATGCCGTCCGCCCAGTTGGAAGACGGCATGCTGCTGTAGGGGTCCAGTAAGATCCTGAAACACCTCACGATTAACAGTCCCAGAAACACTAGAAGCATCCCCACGAAGGCAAATGCCGTCTTCTGTTCCAGAGTCAGAGAGTGCGCCATCATGTCGTTTCCGCTCATGGCAGCGAGGGAGTGGTTGTAGTGGACGCTGCACATTGTAAATCAACATCCAGGTGCCTCATCTCTTCTTTGACAGGGTCACTGGTTGCATGTTACCTGGGTAGATACGATGTGATGTCTTGAGATTGGGACTCGGATAAAATCCAATTAAGTAGCCTTAAGTAATACTAATCCACTAACTCGGCAGGCAGACGTCGGGTGAAGGGACGACTCAGCAAAATATCCAATTCAGATTGTTTACAATACATCCAAGAACTAACCGTGACTCATGAAGGCTGAGAGTCTATTAATAGCTTCTCCGTACAAACTTCAATCTCTTCATCTTGACACAATGTTTTAGACATGAAGATAAAACCAAACATTCAATGCTGGAGGGCTACATGAAGTCCCAGCAATCAGAGGGCATCATTGCCTGAAGCATGATTACATAGCTTATGGTTGAGTTAAAATACCAGCGTGTCGCAGTGCTTATAGTCAGATATTAAACACATGCAAACCACTAATGGAAATGTTGCATCGAGTTTCGTCTTGGCAATTTTTGACAAAATGGCATTCGACCTGTTGCATAGGAGCATATGCCTGCCAGTCAGTGTCATTCCATTAGACATAGTAACAGTGAATGCAGGCAATTGCTGCAAGTCCGCCTCTTTCAGTCGTTTCTCCACAAATCTTTTTAAGCAGCAGGTGGCTCAAGAAAATGGGCTGAAAAGTGGAATGAATCGGCTGACACCGGAAAGTAGACAGGGTAATTGATAGGATACAGGTATGTACAGCGAGAGAGAGACTATACTTGCAGGGGTCTTATCTTACCGTCATGATGGTGCCATTCACAGACCTGTTGATAGCACATCTTCTGCAGAGGTCCTCCCTCTCGGCAAAGGTGCAAATCCGCTTGTGAAACCTCCCACTATAAACATGTTGAAGGCTTGTGTCTCACCAAAACAAAAATCCAGAAACAAAGGAGGCAAAGGAGGGGGTGGCTCAAGCCGGGTTGTGTCTGTTCTTAAGGATGCTGCTGCTCATCCTCGTGCTGCCTTGCTCGCTGCCTCCAGCTTCATTATCATTCTGATTCTCTATAGCCCGCCCTATAGCAACGCACACGCTCCTGCTGCATGGCAACCACTTGTTAGTCTCACCCAGTTGCCCTGCCGCCTCACTCATTCACAACATTCCTCCCAGAGAGGCGTAAGGATGGCTGCAACGGCGTATAAACAAGGGAGCTTCTGTCTCCTCCCTTTGCATCTTTGCAGCCTGGGTGTGTTTGTGTTTTTCCCCTCAAAGAGGCTACTCCGAAACGAGAGAGGAAAGTCACGGAATGCTGCCTCTCACTGTGCCTGCTGAGGAACTACTGCAAAGCTATCACAGGAGCATCACTCATCAAGCATTGTTTGTGAACTGGTGATCACGATAAGGCAGATGAGCCTACTGTGGGGAGGAGTGCTTTTACTGTAGCGATGAAAAGGTAGAAAACTTGCAGGTTATCTGGCAGCAACATGCAATACGGAAGCGGCCATCTGCTATGCTATTATGCAGTACAAGTTTATATCAGCTGTGAGGCTTTTTTGTCGTAGTGGTGCAGTGACTCAGATCTGAAGATAAGGAATTCCACTGGGGAAATGGTCAATTATGTTTTTGAAATAAATTAGACTGTATAAGTGGTGAACTGAACTTCATTTTTAATTTCAAAGTGGGCAGCAAAGAAGGAAGAAAGCAAAAAATACGAGGAGGATTGTCTTTTGCAGTATTGAATGCGCTCTGCCAGTCATAATCATTGTTTCCTTTGTTAATATTACATACTGGTCCCTTGAGATAAGAATGACTGAGGTTTTTTTTCTCCCAAAACGCGATAGTGTTGATCTTATTTCACCGTCTTAAGCATTATATCTTTAATTTATAGATGTACAAAGCCTCATATCCATTGAATTAAATCTAATTCAAGTGTGTTTTGTTGGGCTGGTTGTTGAAAAGTTAAATATTCTTTTATTCAGGATCATTCGCCTTAACATTTTACCAAAATTGCTCTTTTATGTTTAAAGTCTAATGACTATCATCCCTTTGTCCTATTGCTCACCGACGTGTTACAATTTAATGAGTGTACATGACAAATGGCACATTACTGTCTACTCAGTACAGCAGTTTTTAATGTGGATTTTGTTCTACTTTATATATTAGGCACTTTTGCGTGTGGGACTGAAATTAAAACCTGTTGCATAAAGACTATCCTGTTTCTATAGGACACAGGGTTAAAGATTATTAGACTTCTATCTTGGGGTCACGCCCCTCTATATCTTTAATGCTAATGAATTTCATAACACACCTGCTTTTACAGTGACATTATCTGGACTCAAAAGTACAAAGAGAGAAGCGGCAATGCCAACAGAATTGCTAGCAGGAATTATTAATTAATTCAATAATGGAGCTACATTACCATGCATGGCCATCATTTAATAAAAATCAGATAAAATCAGTTATAATATGTATTATTGCTGTGTCCTTGTTAAGTCTTTGGCTGCTAGTAAGGGCAATAGAAATCCAATCTATTTTGACTGTGAGAGCTGGCAGTCAAAATGGAGTGTAAATCTTTTCTCGTCAATGGGTAGTTACCATAACATTTTCCTTTTTTTCTAAATATCACAATGCATACTCTGTGATCTTTGCTGGTGGTGAATGAGTTAATCTTGAGGTTGTATGCTTTTGTATGCAGACAGTTGTAAGAGGTGTAGATTTTCATCACCCCTAATGAAAGTGGGGGAGCCGGGTTCAAATCCAGGTTGGTCCACCTGTGTGGAGTTTGCATGTTCTCTCTGGGCCTGCGTGGGTTTTCTCAGGGTACTTCAGGTACTCAGGTTTCCTCCCATATTCCAAAGACATGCAGGGTAGGCTGGTTGGACACTCTAAATTGGCCCTAGGTTTAAGTGTGAGCGTGAATGGTTGTTTGTCTCCTTGTGTCCTGCGATTGGCTGGCCACCAATCCAGGGTGTTCCCCGCCTCTGGCCCGAAGTCAGCTGGGATTAGCTACAGCACCCCCGCGACCCTTGTGACGATAAAGCGGTTCAGAAAATGAATTAAATGAATTTCTTAATTCTTTCATTAGGTGTTTCAAAGACTCTGGCACTTGTAAGCATTTGATGTGTGTGAAAAAAATCTGTACGTGTTTCTAATAGCCTGTGGCTGCACAATTCATGTTCCTTATTGTTTCATTTATTTGCTTCCATCAACCTTTAACCTTTCCATAGCAGCGGACCTACCCATCTTATTTGTTCATCCTATAACTCCACAACGCCTGGTAGTCCAGCTCACGTCTCGCGAAAGTCCTAAACTAAGTCTCGCGAGACTCGAGCAGGTTTGGCTGAACACATTTGAAAGTGCGTCAAGGCAGCTTGCGTCGTGCAAGGAACAGCAACCGGATCATGGAAGACATCATCCCTGGCCTTGGTGAAGATTCTAAGGCGGAGGAGCTCAATACATCAGTCACATCGGACCATAGCGACCCCGAGACACCTAATGGCGTCAAAACGTAAGTGAAAGATCCGTGTAGTAATTTCTTCTCGGCCGAATGTATGAACCCCTTCACGCTAAAGCTAAAATGGAGTCGCAATGGGGCATTCTTCATAGAGATGTGGTGTAACTGTAACGTAGGGGATGTTTATAGCATTCAATCAGGCGTTTCGAAAGATTAAGGAATGCCTTTTTTAAATGATTTATTGCGCTACATTTTCTTTGTGGGATCCATTGTTTACTGGCTATAGCCATGTGATTAGGTCATCTGGTAACGGGGAATGTTCAAATCTAGCACACGCCAGTGGTCTTTATTTATTAATTTTAAAGAATCACATTGGTCAAAGTACAATCAGATGGATTTTTTTAAGCATCCCTCAGAAATCCTATCACTCAATTCACTCGTTCACGATATGGGCCATTTTATATTACAATATCAATATACCATGCTATAATACACAAATAGATGTTTTGGGGAATGGTTATACAACATTTTTATCGTCCCCACTCACTCTGTTTTAAATTGACAGTAACCGGCCTGCCACTCATGTTCAAGTAAATAGACAGCACAGAAGTGTATACGTACATGTTTTTGCTCAAATGTAAAGATCTAAAAATATACGAATACTTGTGGTTCTGACTGCTGTTTTTATACTATCAGAAAATTCATCAATTTTCTTCTGATTATAATGTTAAATCAAATAATATGATATTAAGGCAAATTGTGTTTGTGTTCTTCGTGTGCCTGTATTTTGTGTTGTCTTGCATGCATTACTATATTCGCAGGATGAGCATCTAAGCTAGTGTTTATTTTTGTTCAAACCATCAAAGGCTTCTGCACTCAGAAAATCTAAACAAATATAACAGCAACAAGATCACTTTAACCGCTTCACTTAAATGTATCTACTGTCAACCCCGCCCCCTTTTTTCCCTAATTTGTTTTGTGTTTTTTTATGTAACATCGATTCCTGGATCGAGTACATATTCTAGAAGTACTTTCCCCGTCATTCTGTGCGACCTAAATATTCCCTTTTGTTCACGGCCTTTCAATGTATTCTGGGACGCCTAAATATGGGAAATCTCCCTCCTATAATCATTATCATTATAGGGACGCTGAGGAGTCAACATGCCCAAAAGAGAAATACGAAGATAAAGAGAAGTCCTCCGGAGGTAGAAAAGGAGGCCGCTATCATCCTTACAAAGAGAAACAAGGTGGCGAAAAGAAAAGTTTTAAAAGGAACCGGGTGTACATCAGCAACATCCCGTATGACATGAAATGGCAGGCAATTAAAGATCTCATGCGTGATAAAGGTACGTTTATCCTTGATGGGATTTGGGCCTATAACCTCTCTTTACTCCTCAGCATTAAACTACTGTACTCTAGTTCTACACTTTATGTTAATAGGTGGATCATTATGTTTCAAGTTGTTGCCACATAGTTACAACTTTTCCTTGATTTACAGCATTCAAATAGTAGGAAAGTTACCTTTCAGTGCTATGGCCTTTTAACATTTTTTTTTTGGATCGTGTTAATATAGAGTGGTGTGATGAAAAGGTGGATATGACATGTTATCACTTGTTTTGAATGTAGCTATAATGTCGAACGTGTAGTTGAATATGACTGTATGACATTGTTGCATCTGTTGCAGAGTGAACCTTGACTACGACTTTCACTTTTCCTGAATGACTTTTTTTGGAAGGCCTGAAAGACGGCTTGAATTTACATTGCTCTGAATAGAATCTGATCAATATTGAAGCCTTTTGAATTTCCCAGGTCGAATGTAGCCATTTGTGTGGGTGGCCCCGGCCTTTGGGTGTCATGCAACTGCCCACAAGGGCTTGGTGTTACCTGAGTGGATGTTGGCCTGTTTTATCATTAACTGGGACATCTCCAGCTGTAGCGGGTTTGCCAAGGGTGACAGTATATTGATGAATTGGTGATTTACATTCCTTTGTGTTCTTTTTTGGTATTTTTTTCCTGTGTATGTCTCATGTAGTCGGTGAGGTTACATACGTGGAGCTCTTTAAGGATGCGGAAGGAAAGTCAAGGGTAAGTGATGTAGCCAACTTGCTGCACAAGGTTTTAAATGCCCTCAGCAGGCTCTCCTTAATCAAGTGCTCTTGAAGGTTCTGGTCCTTTGGGTCTTACTAGAACTGGAGATACTCTAGGCTGCTTCTAGAGCCCTGATAGTTGTTTTAATGATTGACATTTACTTGAAAGGGAGATGTCCTGTTGCATTTTTGGAAAGTAGCTTTATGAACTCCTCCAAGTGGGCATTATTCTTTTAATTTTTTTGCTTTTGTTGTTGTTGTCTCTTCAAATGGTGTAAAATTTAGTTTGTTTTGGCCATTTTTAAAGGGACACTTGGATTGTTTGTTTTGTTTACTGATTGATACTTACGCCACCAAATGCCTCATTAATGGAATAAAACAAATCTTGTGATATTATGATATATTTATTTTTTTGTTGGTACTTTTCACTGTGTCAATATTTGATGTAAAGATGTATCTCGCCATAAAGAATCCAATACATTTAAAAAAATATATCTGCTTGGAATAAAATCAGTAAATGACTTTTGTCTGCAATAGATGTAGATAATATTTACTTCAAATTCAAAGATGAAAATGGATGAATGGACAATTTAAGGTGCCTTGGCCTTTAAAAAAAAAATATATTAACTGTTTTTCTTTTGTGCTTTTTTTGTCCAAAACAACCTGCCCTTCTCCGATATACCTTGGTTAGGGTTGTGGGTAAGAAAAATCTCCATTTTACTTGATTTTTTTTTTTTATGAAGTCCTTTTGTCTTTCCTAGAATTACAATGGTCTTTCTGTTTCCAATAAACAGTGTGGTGGACTTCACTGATGAAGAATTTGTGACCAAGGCAGTAGAAACTATGAATCAATATGACCTGAATGGAAGGCCTCTTAACATTAGGGAGGTACAGACTGTACACTTTTTGTCAAGAAAGACTACTACATATAATAATTTGGAAGAACTGCACTTTTTCTGTCCACATAAACCTAACTATATTTGCTTCTCATTCAAGGACTGCGAGGGGGAGCATGCTCGACGTGTGTTGCAACGCATAGAAAGCCAGCAAGACGGTCGATTGCGGGACATGGGACCCGGTGGAATAATTATCCCTCCCTCCATCGCCAACAATCCCAATATTCCATCTGAAATGAAGCAAGCGTTACAAACGGGGCGACTGGGCAGCACTGTGTTTGTGATCAACGTGAGCACAACTCTAATGTATTAGTTATATAGTAAATATATTAGTTCATTGGCTGTCATTGACGACAATAGATGTACTATCCAAAACGAGAAATTGATTATGGCAGAAGGATATCCATAACCCACCAAAGTCCTGCAGTATACCACCATATCGATGTATTCTCAGCGGTACTCGGGCGTTTGGTCGCCGGATGTTTGGTCGCCTGGAAGGTTATTGATAATTATCATTTAAAATTGTTGCTCAAATTCCCTAAATACAAACTGCGAATTATTATTTACTCATACTTAATGCCCTATTAATTATTAGGCTAAAGAAAATCTCCAAATTTCCTGTACTTTTATTGTGTTTTGTTGGAGAACTTGTTAAGACCCTGACTGACGTCCCTTCCTAAGGGGACAACTCATGTACATACAAACTCTTATACACTCACATGTCCGCTCAGTGAAACTGCTCAGGGCCATTGTTGGCTTTTATTGATGTGTAGACCGTGTTGTTTTACCTTGTTTTGTCGCCTGACTTTTGGTTGCCGGACTTTTGGTCGCCAGACTTTTGGTCGCCGGACGTTTGGTCGCCCGTTGTTTGGGTCCGGGCGACCAAACGTCCGCGACCAAAAGTCCGGCGACCAAATGTCCGGTAACGATTCTCAGCGACTGTTGACCTCAGTGGTATTGGTCCATGGCTCCCAATTCATGTCTTTGTGTTTCATGCAGCTCGATTTCACGGTGAGCTGGAAGAAGCTGAAGGAAGTGTTCAGCATGGCTGGAGTAGTTAAACGGGCTGATATAAAGGCGGACAAGGACGGAAAGAGCCGTGGGATGGGAACTGTGATTTTTGAGCAGCCACTTGAGGCTTTGCAGGCTATATGTATCCTTGACCAATTTATGCAGCTCAAAATTAATGTACTTGTTAACAACATTTTTGAAATTCTCCTTGACTTGGAACTCAGCCATGTTTAATGGACAGATGCTCTTTGACAGACCGATGTATGTTAAAATGGTATGACACGTTGATAAAGTTACGGGACTTGAGCAATTATTGGTGAGCTCCTAATACATTGCTTATGTCTGTACAGGATGATAAATCCATTCTCCCTGATAATCATTGCCAAATGGAGAAAGCACCTCAATTACCACGTGAGTCTACTGCCGTTATGTTCTTGTCGTCCCAGGGATAAATTGCTCATAAAATGTGTAATACTTAAATCTCTTTGTTAATTATATTCCTATTGGTCGTAAACTTTGAGTGTTACATAGTGGTAAGAAAGAGTATTAAAGTTTTGTAATATTGTGGGTTTTTTTTATGTCCACAGGAGGCCTGTCTGGTATTGGAATGGGACTAGGACCAGGAGGGCAGCCTATTAATAGTAACAATCTCAACAGTGGAGGAGGGATGGGCTCCACAGGTACAGCAGGTATTTTGTAATTATTGTAGGAAACAAATCCGTAACTGTCTGTACAATTTCAAACACTTAAAAACCTCTTAAACTGGGAGTGGGCGATCACGAAAAAAAAGTTATATTGTTTTAGTCTTAGTTTTTATACAATGGCATTGAGTGTTTTCTCAACTTTGTTGTCTGCTGTGAGGACATCTTTTTTTTATTCACTTTCATCCCACCCTGTTAACATGAAATCCATATGATATAGTAGTTTTCCTATATCATTTAGCAGAATGTAACTTTCTCTTGTCTTTAGGTCTGGATATTTCTGGCTATTGTGGAATGAACAGACTTAGTGGAGGTAAAAGTTTAGTATTTTCTTGCACTGTCGTTGTTTACTGCGATCACAAATTGTACATTATCTAATGCTATTTCTGGCAGGGATGGGTGTAAGCAGTGGATTTGGAAACATGGATAACATGGCCAGCATTATGAATTTGGGAGCAAGAGAACTGATGAGCAGAATGAACGGTGGGTTTTTGCACTAGCGCCGTTTTGAAACAAGGACCCGTCTAGTTTGTTCTGTCATAACTTTGTATTAAGGTTGGCTTATGTGTCTTTTAAGATATGTACCGATCAAGAATAGGTGGAATGGATCGGGATTTTGGAAGCGGCGACATGCTAATGAATCGGGGATTTGGCGATTCATTTGGAGGACTGGGTGAGCTCAATTTTTCTTCTGGGATTTTGCAAGATGGCCACTGCGATTCATGGACTGTCTCTGGTGTTATAGGGTGCAATATGCTTTGGTTCATAACACATATCATTCCCCAAATTGCATTCTCTCCATCAGGTCGAAGTTTTGGCGGTGGCATGGGCCTTGGTGGCATGGGGACTGGCTTAGGTACATTTTCACAGATTATCATATCTCATCCAGGACCACTGGGGGTTTTAAAGGCTCCTCAAACTATTTATTACATAAAACTATGTATAATTACATTGAGATCTGTCAACTCTGTCATGACAATTTTAAAAAAAAATATATACGTTTTGGAAGTTGGGTTGCTTGTTCGTCTCTTGGAACAAAAGGTTTCCGATCAAAGCTTTTCATAACGTGAATATTTCACATGTCAAACGAAGCATTCTTTAGTAGAAGGGCCCTCTATATATTGTGCAGTTACTTTTATTTGTTTTCGAAGTAGTGGACGCAATGTTTTATTGACTCGAAGATGTAGTTATTGTCAGTCATAAAAGTATCAACTTCCTGTTGAAATGGTTTTACTGGACAGATTTACTGAACAATATGATTTGTGTGTATTTACTTCAACACAAAGCATGAGTGAAATCGGAGTCATATTTAGGTTTTTGTTTGTTTTTATCCTAAAATGCATTTTCAGTAATTGATTATATTGATTTATCCTAGGAGGCCTTGAAACAGTGTTGGAGTCTTCATTAGCACACTGAGGTGTTATTGCCTTTTCTCATCTACTCTTTGTGTTTTTTTTTTCTTTCCCAAGGTGGTGGAATGGGCAACATGGCCATGGATTGCATGGGCTCGGGCTTTGACCGCATGGGAATGTCAGGAATGGACTTTAATCGCAGCTTTAGAGGTGGCGGCCAGAGTTCCATGGGCATGTCAGACAGAGGCTACGGGTCCAAAGCTGGTCGTCAGATCTTTGTACGAAATGTGAGTTTAAGCATGGTTGCAGAGAGAACTTTTGGTGTAGTGGAAACTGCTTTTGAAATTAATCTATCCCACTAAAGTCTGACAGAATCAAAATTGTGCTCAAGAAATGTTGACACTTGCAACAACATGCTTTACCATAACAAGCAAACGCAAAATCTTATGTTAAAATATATTTGTGGCACACTATCTAACTAAGTACTGTTTATTTCTCCTCTGCAGCTCTCCTATGATCTTACGTGGCAAACGCTGAAAGACAATTTCAGTCACTGTGGTATGCTTTTTTTTTTCACCGACTTGGCTCCTGTCTTAGTTAAAATATGTATAAATCACATGACATACTATAGATTATTTTAGTGGCACATTTATAGTCTAGCAAACACGAGAAAGATAAAACAATGACTTCTTCCTGTTGGCCACAGGCAAGGTGATGTTTGCAGAGATCATGATGGAGAACGGCAAGTCAAAGGGCTGCGGAACAGTGAGATTCGACTCTGAAGAGAGTGCCGAGAAAGCCTGCCGGATGATGAATGGAACAAAGATCAATGGCCGAGAGGTGGATGTCCGTATTGATCGTTATGTTTAGAAGTTTGAAGAAGAACCCGTGAACTCATTTCCACATTTCAAACCCTTTCTGCCAATACGCTCTTGTTTTGTTTTAAAAACACATTTCTTTGCTTAATTTTGCGTCCATGAATGTTTTCACTTGTTTTTTTTGTTAATGTATTCGGAATAGATTCTATTATCCTTTTTGTAATCTGTTTTTTTTATTATTCTCTGGCAAGTTGTTTGAAAAAAATAAACATTATGATTTTTAAACCCGATGCCAATTAGTCTGTTTAATGCTATATATATATATATATATATATATATATATATATATGGTTCAGAATATAAATATAAAATTTATATTTATATTCTGAACCATAAGTGTTGTTCCATTGCGTTTTATTGTCTAACACTGCCCTGTAGTGGCCTCTTTGATGTGGTGACATTTCAAATGGAACATTAAAAGTTGGACAATTTTTTTATTCCCAGACTTGTTTGAGCGAAGTGTCCACTAAATGACCCAAATTGCCTCAGAGATCAGAGAAGTCCTCGTGAACCTTCGAACTCTATTGTTTTGAGAAAGGTGACAGGTTGTGGGAAGTTTTCTTGACTATTTATGGTTCTTTCCTCATCACAGGCAATAAGAGCTAACTCATAAAACGTTATCAGTGTTCAATTTTTGGTGCCCTTACAAACAAGAAAACAGCCAGTCAACACTAGTTTTAATTTCTTCTCTCCAGGGGGAGAGCTCACTCCGGTTACTACATATTTCCCATTTCAGAGGTTTTCAAAAAGCCATCATAGCTCAATGCACCAGAGTAGGTTTCACACTGATAACCTGGCAGGTTCACACCAGCAACGTGATCTTTGGTAATCTTCCTGAGATGACGGGTTACAGACCAACTCCATGACCATGAGAGGGAACATAGTTGGAATATTTTCTCAAGAGTCTTGGTAAACATGGCTTTGGTTCTGCGAAGGGTAAATTCTTCAGTCGGCGCACATTTTTAAAGGATTATTGCCAATAATCCCCAGCTCATATAGGATAGACAGAGTTGCAAATAGGATGTAGCAAATGAGGGAAACCACCCCCAATTTCCAGTCCAATTTCCACCCATTCAGGTGCACGGCAACAAAGAGGAAGACGATGGAAAGGAGAAGTGTTGCAGAAATGAACACCAGCCCGCTGCTGTTGACCTCCACTGGGTTGTTGGTGTCCACAAATGCTGTCTTGATGAACCATGGCAAACCCAGACACAGCATGTCGAATACGTTCGAACCCACAATGTTGGACATGGCCATGTCGGCTTTCCCTGGCAAAAGATAGGCCAAATAGTTGGATTTAGTAATTAACGTAAAGCAGAGTGAAAATGAGAAATTTTTCAAAACTGTTGTTGCAAAAAGTGACAAGAACAGTCTCCAGAACTATCTAGATCTATTTTTCCACTTAAAAAAATACTGAGTGTAAAAACATTTGTTTTCATAAGGAAGCCTGGGGGGAAAATGATGTTATTTCTATTGTTGGGTAGCCATACATGTTCTATCTCACTGTTCATCATTTAGTGCAACATGGAAGGATATTTAGGTAATTTGTCCTATCCCACCAATTGTGGCACCAGTCCTGAAACTTTTTTTTAACCTTATATTATTTCTATTTTTTTTTTTACCTTCTCTGGCCACCATCACGCTGGCTACAGTATCCGGTATACTGGTTCCAGCTGCAAGCAGAGTGAGCCCCATCACTGTATCAGGGATGTTGAGTGTCTCACCTTATTAAACACAAAATGAGAAATAAAGATCACATCTCAGATAGACTAAATTTCTTGTCAGATCTCTGGTGAATCTGACCACAATTCCATAGATAATGAAAGACTGATTTCCTTATTCGCACTCTCACTTAATGTTAAAACAGAATACATCAAATACATACAACAGGTGAGATTTATACATCTTGATCTCATGTCTACTCTTTTACAACGCTCCTCCCATGAGAACCAATTTGAACACAACGGAATAATAATCTCATTATACTTCAGCGCCATCACATGATGAAGTTTGACCCAACCCCAGCCATTCTCAGTTATAGCTAAAGCCTTTTTCTGGGAGCCGTGCCCATAGGGGAGTGCAATGTGTACACCCCGTGTTCACATGACTGTTCCTTGAGGCGAAGGAACTGTAATCCTGCATTGGCACAGTCAGCACATGTTTCATTGGGGCCACACACTCTCCGTAGCTCACGTCCCATCAAACCAAGACCACGGCATCTCCGGAATTAAGCAGCAGATCAACATGTGATTCTGCTCTGACGTTGATTGTGATTTGAAATTTCTACTACAAAGTGTTCATTCAAACGACAGGCCCGTGAGAGAAGATAAAATCGCTTACCGACAACTGTGACCATCCACACTAGAATGTACGTGAAACCCGAGATCCAGACCGCAGACATGAAGAAGGTAATGATGTACCACTGCTTCCAGAAGCGCTTCCTACAGTCAGGGATGGTCAAGAATAGCAGGACGATGACTGGGAGAGATAAAACCCACAGAATCCTTTTCCAGTCTTTCTCAGGCACAGCAAAAACACCTTTATGTTCTGTGAAAAAATTGGATTTTTGAGTTGGATTTACTTGTAAATGTCTTCATTCTCTGCTCTCAGTTGTGGTTAACACTTCTTACCATCAGGAATTTCATTGAGGCCATGCAAACTGAGCGAAAGATGGGAATATTCCGAGCCATCCTGGAAGATCCCGCTGTCTGTCCTGGAGCGGCTATGGATTCGCAGGCTAGTGTCGTCGTTCCAAAGGCCCATCAGAGGTCGTGTCTCGCCTTTTTCTCCCGTACTTTTTCCCAAACAGTTGCAGCAAGGACTTATCTTTCTCAGAACAAACTCACTGATGCGAAGGTCAAAGCACAGGACAATGATGTAGACGCCATAAACCAGTAGGAGGCAAGCAGCGTCGTACCTGCAAAATAGGATGAAAGCTTGATCAATTTCAACAGTTAGGTTCCGAAAGTTTGCAGTTCACCGCCACCTTTTCTTTCATAAACAGCAAGATAGCTGATCTCATCTTTAAAATCTTAATACATTGACCTACATTTCATCACAGGTATGAAATATTTAACGCCTGGCAGAGGTCAAGACCCTCTTCATTGTTTCGTTGAAATCTTATCACCGCTAACTGTAACTATTAACTCGTACATCGATCGACAAAATAAAACGCTTCCATTCAAAATCTTTCTGTATAATGACCGTCATAAAAGTTAACTGCATTTTCAGTTCTGCATATGTTCTTGCTGTCACGAGTTGCTCTGTCATCAACAGGTGTGTATTTTACAAGCAGCTACAATTATTTACTTCTTTGGTCATGCTTACTCACCAGTACACCTTGTTATCGGAAATGATGGCAATAACGGCGGCGACACTAATGCCGTATGCCAAGCAGTCCCTAAACAATGGCCAGCAGGTGAGACGTCCTGCCTGGTAGAGGAAACAATAACATTGTGTATACACATTTACAGTTGTCGATTAGTGGGTCATTATGTGGGTGTGTTGGGAAATGTGTACCATCGAGGCCAAAAGTCCACATGCAGCACAGATGCCCAAGAGGTTGTAGACAGCTGAGCCCACTATTGTGCTCACACCAATGTCCCCTTTAGTCACAAAAACTCCTGAGAAACCCAAAAAGATTTTCAGAAAGAAAAGCATGTTAGGGGAGGTGATGTAGTTGTGGATAGGGTAGAAGAAAAAAATGGACTCAAAGTGTCTATTAACCCAGGAAGGCTGTCACCAGCTCTGGTGCTGAACTCCCAGCGGCCATGAAGGTAGCACCAGCCACATCTTGAGACAGTCCCAGACCTGAGGTCACAATAGAATAAACATCTGATCATTTCTGAAATTGAGTGTTTGAACACTGTTTGTTTATGACATAAATCAAGAAATTCGAGACAAATTCAGTCGAAGAAATAAGTATTGAGCACCAACTTACGCTCGCTGATGACTTCTAGGGATGGGAGAAAATAGTCATCACAAATTATAGCGACGGCCAAGAGCATGTAGAAAATGATCATGAAGTAGATGACCAGGCCGCCGTCCTTCCTCTCCTGCACGCTGAAGAAGCCGTCAGGGAATTCAGACGATTGAGGTGCGATGCACTCGGTCTCATTCTCTACAACAGTTGGACCAATTCATATTCAGACTATTTACTGTCCTCAAAAATTAAAATACTATCCATGACTATCGCTGTTCTTACAAATAGTACTACTAGGGAAAACCTGTACTTTTTTTTAACCTATCCTGATGTTAATATAATTGGAAAGAGATTCTGAGAGCAGCAACATGTTTTGTTTCTATGCAGTAAATCCCACTATCGATTTCATTAATTCATTTTCCGTACCGCTGATCTTCACCAGGGTCGTGGGGGTGCTTGGAGCCTATGCCAGCCAATTAATATCTTTATGGTTTGGAATTTATAAAAAACCCTGGTGGCTAAGGCGCCAAAATGTAAAACTTGCCGACAAATACTAAACAAATTCAGTATATTTGAACTCTTAAATTCCAATTCCACACCCTTCCACACCAATGAGACAAGGGCATCAGTGAAGCAAACACAGTCACAGTTGCTGCAACCGCAATCGATTACTCTCCCTTGAGGCGCGAAATGACCCTAAACATTTATAATGAAGCGTTTAATAGCTTAATCCCTCGTAGACATAGCAATCGAAGAAAATGTCACTAATATGAATACAGCACCAAATAACTATGTACAAATATTTTAGATACCAGAGTTCATTTGTATATTTTTTTTAGCTTTCCGTAGTTTACTTAGTTGTTCAACTATCTGTACTTTGCCATCTTGGTACAGTTATTCCAATGTATAAAGGTGTTTTACTTACCCAATGCACGGCGGACCCTGATGGTCTGGCGCAATTCAGATGTATTGGCTGTGAAGGATATAAGATGAACGGTGCAGTACAGGAATAGGACAAAGCCCAAAAAGTAGGGTATAAAATCTTTTCTCTTCTTGCTCCGAAGAGCTGCAACTTTATTTGTGGCCATTTGAGTTTAAAAAAGATTATTCCAAGAAGTCATATAGGCTTATAAGTGGGCTGCATAAGCACAATAATACTACAGTACAAGCTGAGAAGGGAGTGAGCGAAAAAAAGAAAAAGGGCATTGGAGGGGGGGAAAGCATCTTTTAAGGTCTGCTGGCTGACGAAGAATGTTGGGGATCACGAGTTGAGTCATTCCAGTTGAGCAGACTCCAGCCGATGGGGAGGCGGGGGAGGATCAGATGAGGTGTTAACAAAACATTTTAAAACCAAATTACGCAATGATGTGTCTATCTCATTTTCTGAACCACTTTATCATCACTAGGGTTGCGGGTTGTGCTGGAGCCTATCCCAGCTGACTTCGGGCCAGGGTTAGGGGGGGGCACACCCTGAATCGGTGGCCAGCCAATCGCAGGGCACAAGGAGACGAACAAGCATTCATGCTCACAGTCATACCTAGGGGCAATTTAGAGTGTCCAATCAGCCTACCATGCATGTCTTTGGAATGTGTGAGGAAACCGGAGGACCCGGAGAAAACCCATGCGGGCCGAGGGAGAACATGCATCAGGCGAGTGAACCTCTAAACCACTATTTTCAACCAATTTATTAAGTGTGCAAATTGAAAAATATGAATTTCTAACAGAAATAAGTACATATTCTCAAGGTGGATGGGATAACTCAATTTAGCAGGGGTTCAAACAGGGCTGGGCGAACCGGTCCTCAAGGGGGTGTGGGTGCAGGTTTTTTTTCCATCTGACCCATCACAAACAATTTGACCAATGAGGTTCCTGCTGAAACTCAAAGCACCTGACTGCAATACACTGATTACACTTCTAGGATACCAGATTTGTGGAAAAGTTTCCTCTCTAGAGGTTGGAACGAAAGCCCGATCCCACTGCGACCCTTTGTGGAAAAATATTTTGACCATCCCTAGGTGAAAAAGAGCACTTTTAATTTTTTGCTTATTGAACGTGACATGAGCTCCCTCAGGTGGCTCGGCATTCAAAAGACACGCGTTGTTCCAGACATCTTTGGGCATGTTACCCCCACAATTGATTCACTTGATCGGTTATTGTTAACTCCCCAATTCCTCGAAGGCGTGTTTATACCCACGACGGCGCATCTAAGTGGCGGATTTCCACTCCAAACAAGCGCACTAAAACAATCAAGATCCAGCGCATGGTAAGTTGAATAACTTTCCTTTTGTTGAGTATTCCTGAATTGGAGGACATTTCGCGTCCACAAATTCCAGAAACACGCACATGTTGTAAAAATCAGTGTCCTGTCTCAAGACATTAAATTTCCCTATAGATGCAACAAAAGTGACTCCCAAATACCATTGAAAATACTTGAGCGCCTCCTAAATTGATCCCTGCTTGTTGATGACAAAATAATACAAGATCTAATATTTGAATTGATCTTTTATTCCCATGTGTCTTGTGATTGTCAAAATGTTTTATTGTATGTCACTGTCACGTGATCAACACAACCCTAGGCTGTTCCTTATGATGGCAATTAGTCCTCCACTTCTGGAATCTGCACTCATGTACACAATGTTATTGTTTTATTGAGCTTTGCTGTCTGCTGTTTTATGCTCTTTCATCAGCTGTGTTCTGGATGTTGATCAATATTTTAGTGTTTTACTACAGCAAGTTGTGAACTTGTGTTCAGTTTTATCATTGTGGTTGACCCTAGTACTAGTTCTGGCCTTCCTCTTTTGTTTTTCTGTTGTGCTTTTCCTATATTGATTAACCCTGCATGTTGGGATCATTAAAGACTTAAATTTTGTTTTAGGAAAATATTGTTTGTACTCTCTTAGCTTTTGAAAAAGTAATATACTAGATGACTGAATGGTCTATATTGCCTCTTATTGTTGCTCCCAAGCCGTTGATGTCCTTTTGGCTTAGACTTGAGTACTAAAACCGCATTGAATTTGTTTTTACAGGCCACTCAAGTAGTAGTTGTTCTTGTTCTTCTTATTTTTTGTGGAATCTAACTATGAAGTCCTACTCCTTTGTCTTGAAACTTGGTAGCCATGTAGTATGATTTACGATCTAGTGTTCCCAAGAGCCCAGGTTTTGAGGTTGTTCAGGTCTGATGATTTTTTTAATGGGTTTGTTTGCCTGTAAGTCCCATGTCAGCCAGTAGGGGGCATGCACTCTGCCTGTCACAGCTTTCAGTCTATAGTGTGCTGTAGCACACTTGTGCTTATTTCACACATTCAGCAACATCATACACTAATGACATACTACAATCTTATTTCGCCGTGCTGTACTACTTGCGTATCACTGCACTAAAATTTAACCATTAATGATTTAACAGATAGTGAATATTATTCCATTCATACCAGATGAGATATGTACTACTACTGCTTCGATATAATGATAGTTCTGATGAAAACAAATAAAAGGGCAGTTTTCATTTGGTGGGGTGGCTCTTTTGTCAAGGTCCTGCACTTGACGATATAGCCACAAGGTAGCAGTATTGCTTCGAAAAGCGCTTTTTCCCCTGATCAATATGAAATGCTCTTTATCAGTCTGCTGTATGTATTCTCCCACACCGCAAGGATATTATGTAATCATCCTCAAATATGGACAGACAAAAGCCCCAAACATTTTTAGTGGCCTGATAACAAGGCTTTTTATGATGTTTTTCTTTCTGCGGTTCAAATGTCCATATTTCAGGAATTCACTGTGAACACAGTTTCTTAATTTTTCTTGTTATCAAGAAATGTTGGCTCCAGCTATGGTAATAATACATCTATTCTTATATTCTATTAAGTTAAATCGGGCCTTTTAAATAAATAAAAAATACATTCAGAAATGTCAGCCTCTTACCCAGCTTTGGTAACAATAAGTATATGCATTTAATGTAAATTTACTGACATATTCCCATCAACTGAAATATTTAACACTGGCCTACTGTGCCAGGGCTTCTCCAGTTAAGTGCGTGTGACCTGTAGAATCATTTAGTGTGACAGGGGGCCCTCTCCATCTCATTTGTCAGTGGAGGTCATCTTTTATTCTGTGTGTGAGTTGCGGCTTTCACTTGTGTGTAAGGGGATACAATGGAAATGTTTGACAACGTCTTTTCCATTCCGTCAGCCTCACGGATTGCGCAGTTTTTAGTTAAATTAGCGCAGCTATTCAAACATTACCATTTTTAACTTTCATGTAGTAATCGTAAGCACATGGAAGTTGTCCAAAGACCAGTATCGCCTCTTTTTACAAAACTCATCTTCACCACAGAAAGAGGGAAGGAAACAAGCTCAACTCGAATAACGTGTTCAGTTGCTTTACTCATCGTTACACAAGCAAAAGTCAGCAGCTTTTATTAACACCCACACAACCGCTTGGCGCTTCGGACCTGTGTCCCTAAAACTACCCTTATCTCATTGCTCGCCTTCTCGTAATTTCTATCTGTGTTTTAACTGGTTGAATAGCAGTTCCCTGGCACGCGTGAGGCGTACACAGCGTTCAAGGTTCAGGAAGATAAGGAGAGGTGAACGGCTGACGCGTAGCTTGTGTTATGTTACCCAAAGGCTGGTATCAGATTACCGCTGGCAGCAGGTAAGGGCGAAACCTGAGCCGCATTCAGTTCCCGAGCCTGTGACAAGCAGGAACTGGGACTGAAAAAAGGCGTGTTGAAGACGAGCCATCGAGGAAGGCTTCCTGTTGTTTTGAATTGGAAGAAGAGCGTTACCATGGGTAAGAAGACAAAGCGGAGCCTGCTTTTGCTGTCTTTCTTTGGACTTGTTCACGGTTCGGTCGCTATCGCTTATTGGACTGCTGTGCTGCAAATCAAATACTCCATCAGCCCCAACCAGACGGTAAGCCAAGAATGCGAGTGTGGACGCTTTGGCCGCAACTCTCCGTTGGCCAAAGCCGGAGGTGTTGTCCTCGTTCCCGTGGAAGACCCCAAAGGCTGCACTCCCAAGTACGACACCGGAGAGACACCCTGGATAGCGCTGGTAAAAAGGGGAAACTGCTCTTTCAGCATTAAGATCAACGCTGCCAGACTTCAAGGAGCGTTGGCCGTGGTGGTGTACGACGACGACGGCAACGGAAACCGCACCGTTACCATGCAGCACGACGAGGCACCGGATATCGTGGCCGTCATGATCGGCAACGTCCAAGGCACGGAGATCGCCGGCTTGGTGAGGAACGGCACAGAAGTGCAGATGTTCATCGACCCGGGCTCCCCTCGTGGCCCCTGGATGGATACCTACTGGCTTTACTTCATGTCCATCGCCTTCTTCATTGTAACGGCCGCATCCGTGGCCTACTTCTTGTTTATCTCGGCCAACCGCCTGTACAACATGCGCATGCACCGGCGTGCCGAGAGGAAGCTGAAATCCGAGGCCAAGAAGGCCATCGGCCACCTGCAAACGCGCACGCTGAAGCGGGACGACAAGGAGACGACGGGGGACGAGGCTTACATGTGCGCCGTGTGTATCGAGTCGTACAAAGCGGGCGAGGTGGTGACGGTCCTCACATGTGGCCACATTTTCCATAAAGCTTGCATCGAGCCCTGGCTGCTGGAGAAAAGGACATGTCCCATGTGCAAGTGCGACATCCTCAAGTCTCTAGGAGTCGAGGTGGAGAAGGAGAGCATGTCCCAAGCTTCGCCACAAGAGGTCAGCATCATCACAGTGGCAGGTGGGGAAGCCATGTATGAAGTTCCACTCACCGATCCGCTGAACTCTGACCCCGAGAGACAACAGAATCACTATGACAACAGGGCGTTTGAGGGGGAGACTGCAAGAAGACAGTGACAGAACTGTTACTATCCGAAAAAAATGCAGTTAAATTAAGAGGTTAAAATAAATATGCAGATTTTTTTGGGGGGGACAAAAATGAATGTACTATGTATGTCCTCTTTAGTATACAGTGAACCACCCTGCCATGGCCTATAGATGTTACCATACTTGGCTCACAGCAATTCTGTTTGGCTTCGGCTTTTACACCTTTTCAGCAAATAGCGCAGGAACGTGGTGAAGATGCAAGAGTTCATTGTAGCCTCACAGGATGGTATCGCTAGATTTTCCACTAAATAATGGAACTGCACCTTCTGTAATTACCTTGGATGCCAATTAAGTTTGTGTTTAAGAAAATGTCATTTTAGTACAGTGAGAAAGTCAAGTTGGGGCGAGCACAGGTTCAATTCCGCTCTGACAGGGCAGCGAGTCACCACTGTTTCAGGACAAAGTGCAATAGAACATTAATTAGGTTATCTCTGCTGGTCAAATTCTGTCCTCCAAAGGTAACTTTTTCAAGGGCGAAAAAACAAAAATATTGTTAACGAAGGCACACTTTCTTATTTGATTTGGTTATTCTCTTAACATGGCAAAACACACACTGGCTTGTCGAGCTGGATTTGCAAATCCAAGCTGCCGCACACACCCTTGGCTAGAAAGGCAGCATGACACATTAGTGAGAGGAGAACATTCCCTCGGGGTTCCTGGTATGCCTTCAACACACAGCCCATAGAAACGTGCACGTTAGCACATATCGAATACTTCCTTGTTAATTCTGTCCGGCTTGTACTTCGAAGTGGAAAGTTCCGTTGTATTATACACCAGCAATAAATGTCAAAGTGGAGATGAAGTCTGTGATAATGGTGATTGTACATTTGTTTATTGGAAGGGGAGGGGGGGGGAGTAATCTTTTTGTATACTCATTTGAGAATGACTTGCACACTTTGAGATTGTGTTATTGGAGACGTGAGCCTTTGTGTACGTTCCTCTATTTTTGTGTATACTGTATACAAGAGCAGGTTAGAATGAACTGATAAGAAATTGTACAGTTTATGTACCTAGGCATTCCCATCGGACTGTATTTTGGGACAGCTTGAAGATACATGCAATACCTGAGATATAGTGAGTCCTCCAGATGAGGAAAATACAATTTATATAAGTTTGCCATTGTACCAAATACATATTTTTCCTTCTGAATTGTTTTCATTGTTCAACTTCGAAGTCCAAAAATCATCACATAATAATGACATCACATGTATGCTTATCAGAATGCAATAAATCCCTCAATGAGGAGGATTATGGGCAGTGGTTATGAGAATTTTGTGTGTGTTTATCTAAAACAAGCCCACAATGTAAAATACTTTAATCTCTAGTGGGACAATACAATGTTTTAAAAATTGCTGTGATGCAGTTCAATTTTACATTGCTAAAAAATAGAACACGATTGGAAAACCATACCTTCTGACAAAAGAATGTATGAATGCAAGGCGCTTTGGCCTATCTGCCTTATTTGACTGCAAGTCACAGATGTTTTTTTTCTTCCTCGTTTATAAATTAGATGCATCATTCTTGAGACTTCAGGTGTGTTTATGTGAATTTTTTGATGGGTGAAGTGGAGTCACTTGTGGTTTAGCTGTATTGGAGATGTAACGTGAAGTCACAATTCCTGATTCAAAACTTGGTTATGTATCACATCCTATTGAGGTGAGAAACTGTGGCATAAAGTTCTCTGCCGCTTCACGTTCCAAACGTGCTCTCGATTTCAGGCCTATGCTGTGATCTCGGCATTCATAGGTCAAATGTTATTGCAGTATCACACTGAGACAGAGAATCAATACTGATCTAACTAGGCTGGCTAGCGAGCCTGAGTTTAGAGTCACACTCTGCTCAGTGGTGGCACTCCTCTGATTTATTGCTGTTGTTACTGTGAAAATTGACTCAGAGGGTTTTCATTTAACGGCATGCTGTACAGTCTGTGGCTGTACACTTGAAACTGCATTTGACCTTCAATCCTAGATGGGGATCAAAGAGTGGAATAAACCTGCAGTCATTTGACTTCAGACAAAACACTGAGAATAATAAAATCAACATGTATTGGGAGGGGAAAGGACATTATTCAACCAAGGAGACTTTGAACCTGCAGAACATAGCCTGAATGTTTTGTCTTTTACTGTCATCTGCTGGACAATAATTCACACACAAGGTGCGCATAGAATCAACTAACATTTATTTGGAATGTGTCACAATTGAAGGAAACAGTCCTAAAGAAAATAACCACCCAGAACCATGTTTTATAGCAGTATCTTTTACCAATGATTTCCACCTGCTTTATTATTATTATTTTTTTAAAAGCTCAACCATAAAACAAAAGAAAGCACAGGACACAAGCTTGCAAGAACGTGTACTTTGGTTTCGTTATGTTTTGAGTACACACACGGACATCTTGATATGGTTCTTTTCTTGTGCTGACCTCAGAGAACATAACATCCTCTGATATAAATTTCCTGGAACAGATCTACTATTAGAACTACATATTAATTAAAATGCTGTTTTTCCTCGTCCTGACCAAGTCAAAACGACAACATCTATTCACTGAAATGTGCCCTTCCCACTTCTTCTGCTGAGCGAAGGAGGTCTTTGGAATGAAATTACCACAGTTGGTCTTGTTGGAGGTTGGCTTGTTCCAGACTGCCTGAGTAATTATCCTAATGAAGGAGGAAAATTGAATTACAAAAGTGCAGCAAGAAACAAATGAATCCATTTAGTGATTACATGCAACATCAAACGCTGTTTCCTGTTAGATCGTATAGTACACCATACTCTCTCACTCTACTTCTTTCTCATTTCATTGATGAAGCACAAATGGAATAGTGTGTGGTGGCATGATCACTAATTATTTAGACATGTGTGTGTGTGCACATTAACTGTATAAAGAAATATTTTTAATTTTCATAATGACATGTAAAGCATTGGTTACCCGAGGGGAAAGCATTATTAAGCACAATCACACAAGCATTGTCTAATTTATTCCTTTACAAATGTATGTCTGTATAAATATTTGAATACTTCATGCATACTATGTATTTTATATAGGTGCAGTATTTTTTGAATCAACAATATGTAGTATGTAGCTTAATAGATACGCTGATCATTGCTGCCATCTAGTGGACAAATAGGGTCCATGTTACTGCCTGTCACAGAGATGATAACTATTGCAATTGTACAAAAACAAATAATTTGAGGAAAATGACTAGGGTCACTAGCTCTCATGCTAAGTCTAATTAATATTTTACTGCAGTTAAGCCCAAAAAACAACCAAATACATTGACCACAATTCATTTGTCGCTTTGTTGGTAAAACCTTTGGATCAAAACAACAGAATAGGCTACTTACCGGCTGATCCATTTCTTTCTATGGGCTCAATTGACTGAGTTAATGACTTGGCTGAATGGAAAAAAGAGGCTTACATCAGCAGTGTTTGTGTTGACCAAATTCCTAGTCAACACATATTTACATATTAACTTTTTGGTAAGGCGCCCGGTGCATGAGTGGTTAGCGCGAGACCTGGGTTCAAATCCAGGTCGGTCCACCTGTGTAGAGTTTGGATGTTCTCCCTGGGCCTGCGTGGGTTTTCTCCAGGTACTCTGGTGTCCTCCCACATTCCAATGACATGCATGCTAGTCTGACTGGACACCCTAAATTGCCCCTGGGTATGAGTGTGAGCATGAATGGTTGTTTGTCTCCTTGTGCCCTGCGATTGGCTGGCCATCAATTCAGGATGTCCCCTGCCTCTGGCCTGAAGTCAGCTGGGATAGGCTTGAGCACCCCCCGTGACCCTAATGAGGATAAAGTGGTTCAGAAAATGAGATGAGATGAGACCTTCTTGGAAAAAAAATCCCAACAAAAATGCTGGCTACCACACTAATGAAACTGGTTTCCCTGTCAACAGCAAATGGGGTTGAAACTGTTTTTTGGTTCTATTTTTGAAAGAAAGTACTATGGCTTGTGGCTCAGCGAAGTCCAATTAATCAAATTTTGTCAATAGTAGTAAATGAGTTAAGAAATTGATTAGAAACATGAATTTTTAAAGCGGAAAGGTACACATGTAAAATCCCAATGTTCTCAACGATTGTAACAGTATTGAAAAAATCACCTGTCCAAGAAAAATCGCGTACCCATCTTACCAATTTTCACAGTATAGATTCAGGTTATTGGACTCCTGTGTGGCTTCCCCCTTCAACAGATCCTGTTTGTTTTTGTTCCATCAAAATGATAAGTCAGCACTCCTGTGTCTTAAAGATTGAGTTTCGTGCAATCATATCCTGGTGAAATATCCCAGCGCCTCGCTCTGAATGTTAATGGCATAAGGCACGGCCCAACCGAAGTGTCCTCCACCGAAAAAAAGTGTGTCTCAGCACAACTTTGGCAGTTCCAATCAATGATGAAGTCCCTGCTGTGGCCTGTAATTTTCTTCAGATCTACACTGTGCATTGGGGAAAGTACAGTCATCGTCGACTAAGGAGTGACCAGACTTACAAATCTTTCCTGACATGAACTGTCATTCACTTTTAGGGGTGAGCACTATAGCCTCAAAATTAGATTTCAAAGAAATTTGCGATTGCGATATTCATAATGATATGGAAACAAAAATACTGAACAATGTGTGTAAATGCTGCTATGGATTAGCAGCATTTTTGTCGCACTGAATATGAAATGAATGGAATCAAATAATCAAATACAATAGAGCTTATCTAAATAGATGCTCATCTGGTAAACATGTCAGTGTTGACAATAGGCTAATTCTGCTAGTATTGTATTTTAAGTTGGTCAATCCATTATTATGTTCATGCATATTTTGTACCTCAGAAAGTTCTTCAAGTAATTCATATTTTAAATGAACTGAACATAATTTTAATTTCGTAAATCTTTTTGTGAACTAGTTCATTCTGGTTCCAGTGCCCATTCGGATGTCAATTTATTTTCAATAGTATTGCTTCTCCGAGTACGTGTTGTTGCAGGAAGCAGACATATTTTCTGGCTTGGTGGAAAAGATTCATGGCATTTTAATTCGTTTTGAGTGTGCAAAGATTATTTGAAATTATAGGAAACTAATTTATTCCACATTAGAAATAATATAACAAAACGTGGGATAAGCTCTCGATACTCCCTGGAAGCAGTGTATGTATGTCTTTTACTTCTTTCCAATCGGGCCATCCATTCAGCCTTATTAACTCGTGGTCTGTACTGTTGCCTCTGGCCCTCATTAATAAATGACCCATTTGCTTAATTGCCGAAAGCTTGCAGGACAAAGGGTGATCAAAATGACACACAGAAGAAAAAAAACACCTTGAGGTTTCTTTGCCTTTCTTCTTCAACGTGAGCGATGTGGATGAAACTAAATACCACTTAGGCTATACGTGGTTGTAATGGGTACGAAAGCCCTGCAGTGTTAGCAGCAAATGGGCTCAGGCCTCCATGTCGCATTGATTTAGTTTTTTTTTTTTCCTGTTTGCTGGTTTGTTATCTAGTATTGTGAGTGTGAGACGACAGAAGCTTGGGGTTGTTGTCTCTGTGTCATTGTGCAAGCCAGGTCCCCAAAAGTCTCTGTTGCCACGACCATCTGTCATGGCTGCCGTTTGTCCACAAGCTGCGGCTGCCATTTGCTTCCCGATAAATGTCACAAAGAAGTTTGTCCTAATTCTCGTACACCAGCGAGTTACAATGCAACAACACGTTTTATCTGTGAGAGTTGAGGAAAAGGACACAGTTTGTTTCCTATAGTTTGCTCTATTTCCATAAAAAAATCCATGCAAAAACTTTTGCATAATGCTTTTTTTAAAAACTATTATTATTTTCTAAAGTCAAGCCGTCCCATTCAGCTGACATTTGCTTAATGTTAGATTTTCAGCAGCTGAAAAGTATGATTCTACTGAAAAGACCAAAATCCAGTACTATCCAATTCTTCAAAAATAGCTTTATTGGGCAAAGATACTGGATCGGGAAACCACTATTTAAATATCACTCCTCTTAACAATGAATCTATTGTCTAAATAGTTGCCAATAGTTTTTGATGAGCTGATAATATGTAGCAGCAATGCGATTAAAACAACACTTTCACAAAAACATGACAGATGTTTGCTACTCCTAAAATTAAAACTCCACCTTAATAATGTCCTTTCAAGACATGTAATATAAAGTACACCAAATGGCAACAGCCTCGAAATGCACCAAACTCATTCACATTCAAGGTGAGCCTATGCAATTTCCTCACATGACGGTGAAATATGGAAGTACAATGTGGTTTTTTTTTTTTTTGAAAAAGACTGAGGACCCATGTGTGTCCCAGAGCTGTCAGAAATTGCTAGTAAATGATGTGTATCCTCTTTTGTAGGAGGGGACAATAAGGTGTTGTTATTAGTGTAGAATAGTGGGCTTTGTCTCCACTTTCTATATGTGCAGGCCTAAGTTACATCCCGTTGGAGCTTCTTTTGTCTGGGGATGGAGGAGAGCTGCTGTGTGGCTGAGCAGAGGCCTACACAAGGGAGCGGGGAACGGAGGGGGAGGATGTGCAGCCATGAAATGGATAGGACTCTGGCTTCAGGTGGGGTCACTGAAAACACCACGTGACTCTGAAGACAAAGGGGAACTTGGCCTCTGGGCTAAAAGAAGATTACGACACAGGACAGACAGAAAGAGGGAATCACTTGGCAGAGTGTTGTTTTGGTACACTAAACCGCAGACGTGGTTCTTTTGTATGAGTTTCCTGAGAGCTCCAGACAGATTTGTAGTTGAGATGAGAATAGGATGCAACGCTGACCTTTTCCACGTCTCTCTTACGCAAGCAGAATTGTTTTATTCTGACGCTTCAGGTGATTTTTTTTTTATGGATAGCTTTAGTTAATTTTAATAAATTAATGTGAACCCCTTAACCACCAACGTGTTGGACCACATATTTTAAACAAAAGTCCCATAACTTGCGAAAATGCAAAAAACGTGGAATCCTGCAAATATTTCCACAGTAATCCCCCGTTTTTCGCGTGGAATGTGGAAAAACCACAAAAAAACAGGGGAATTGTACTAATGATTTCATCTTTTGTAACCTTATGTTTCCGAGAGCTATTAGAAGAGAAGTAATCCCCACCAGGTACTTAGAAGAAAGTGATAGCATCTTGCTTTTGACCACACACAACACCGATGATGAACCACCCACGCAAACACATTTCCCCCTCCCGCTCTTGACCCTCCTGCGTGAATAAAAGTAATTTACTGCCCCTGAGCACAACGGTGCCTGGCAGTTTCTGCACGGCGAGTTCAACTTAATCAGTGCCGAAAGCCCACTTGTGACAGCAGCTTGATCACAGAGGAGCGGCCCGGAATACGAGATTGGAAAGATGTCACGGCGTAGTGGGAGGAGAGGGACACGCTTCTTTTGGACAATGCGCACGAATCCACGTGTGGCTTTTCTTTCCAGCCACGTACAGCCACAGCCATGCATATTGAAGAAATCATCACGGATCTGCATACTGTTTTGATTGCTCGGTTCAGATCTCAGCAGGCCAAAGATAATATTGTTCTGCACAGAATACGGAACGGCGCTTTCAATCACACTATTTCCACACATTTGCATTCATTTCTCCTTTTCATGATTCTTTATTTGTCCGTATTGAGTTGGGGGCCGTGCGTAGTCTATGCAGAATGTGCCATGGAAAGGATTTCACTCTGGGATTAATCTCTAATGTGCATGCTGGTGTCAGTGGCTCACCATAAATGAGCTAGTGTGCATGACTGATCACATGATGTGATGTTTGAAGAGCGGTAACTGTGAGCTCTGATGGGATGTTTTCATTGAGATTTGGCCAAGGCGTCATCCGCCTCTGGTTTATATTCCCTTGCCCTCACGGTCACATTCGGCAACGTGTATGCGTGTCGTATAAGGGTTGAAATGAGCTTGTCAGGAGTGAATGAGCCGACTAATCTGGTAGAACAGTGCAGACGGCTGGGAAAAGGCCCAAATATAGTCATGGCCAACACAAAACCCCCATGCTAGTGTGTGTATTCTAGTCTTGTTATGTCTCAGGACAGGCCATTTTCCCCTTCAATTGCCTTATTTACACTGGCGAAATGCGGATGAAAATCCATCTCTGAAGTTGCTTTGTTCGTTGTGAAGCGGACAAAGACACACCAATCTCTCAAGCAATGCTACTAGCAGTCCTTAATAGCAGTAACTGTAAGACAGCACAGGTTGTTCGTGACAAATTGTTCACCCACAAGTCCAAATCCAACCTTGGGAATAATGAAGGCCAAACAGACACGACGTGCAGAGAGGAGACCACAGCTTGCCTACAAATCTTCCATCTATCCACTTTGTGATCCAATTACTGATAAATGTGCGTTGTCACACTCATTCCCTTTGGTAAATATTGATGTTGCTTAGGTTGGAAACAACTAGCGAAATTAGTCATGCTCTTTGTTCATTATTGTCTGTTAATGTTTGTTGTCCTAATTCAATTGGACTATCACCTTCACAATGGCAAACCATGCACCCTTTCCCCTCCTTTTGTGTTGCTGATGCGTGTGGGAAGTATTAAAGGAGTCAAGTCTGAAGGTCTTTTTGGATCATCACTTACCATACACAATATGGACACATTTATTCAGATACCAGCATAATCAATGTTAGTCATATGAGAATTATATTAAATGCAGCTGAATTTATTTCACTAATGTGCTGTACTAGAATTTCTTTTTTTAAAAATTTTAGTCACGGTGGCTTTTTATTTTAATTTTTTAATTTTTTTTTAACATTTAATTTTGTTTCTTTTCATGTATGACTACAGGGTGCCATCACATAATTGGGACATGAATCACAGTTTCAAATTTTTTTGCAAACATATTTTGGTCAAGTACATTTTCTGCAGCATGAATCGACTATTAATTTCTTTACGAACAGGGACCAAAAGTAGAGGGGTAAACTAGCAATCATAAATTGAGCTTTGATAGTGGTTTGGGAAATCTTTGGAATCAATTGCAGCCTAATGTCTGAAATGGATAAATCATCATCAGAAAGTACTAAATTCTATGTGTAGCGATGCAATATAACAATTTTCAGTTTCTACTTTTTTCCCTGGACATTTTCCCTTCAGTTTTGTCTTCGAGTGATATGTGTGCTCAATTGGAGTCAGGCCAGATGGCTGCCATGGTCATTTCACTTCTTTGCCTGAAAAAAAAACAGTTTGATTGCTTTCACAAGTATACTTCTAGTTAATGTCCATCTTCACTGTTCTGAAGCATTTGTCTGAATATGAGCGCACAAAATTGCCCGGAACACTTCAAAATTTCTCTCATCGGGGAACCTATTCATGGTCGCTTTATCCAACTCCTTACCCTGCTTCATTCCAAGTTAATTATTTTCCAGCATTGCAAACCAGTAATGATTTTTTTTGGGGTTCTTTTTCCTCCAATCATTATTACCTTCTCACTTGTGTCGTTTTCATCAGTCATCCTCGTAGCTTGTTTCGGTCTCTGTTCTCCTTGACGAGGGCCGCTCTAATTGAACACGGGGTCGGTGGTGGTACAGAATCTTCCAGCTGGGTAGAGGAGAAAGACTTTAATTCCAGCTCTCAGGATGGGACTGTGACACACAATGGCCCAGCCGTCCTCTCTCCCCCCCCCACAGATTCCCTGCTGAAAGCCTTCTCCTCAGGCAGCTTTTTAATAGGCCTTCTCCAACTCCACATGCACACGCTCATGCACGTCAACACATATGTATCAGCACGCCGTTGCATGTGTACCTTTGCAACAAAACGCGTGTACCAAGACTGCTTGTATATACACACACACACATTCAAGTCATTGACCCCCTGTGCGTATCTGTCACTTGTGTTGCAGCTCACACTTCTTTAGGCTGTTTGAAGTGGCCTTAAGGCCAGATGACAGCCTTTTAACTCTCCACATCATGCAGAGGTGGAGCCGCTAAGCAAAGATTACTTCTCTGACTAGTCACAATTGTAAGAAATGCACTCAAGAACAGTCTGCATGCGATAAAGTAACTCGGCTGTTCACCCCTAGTGTGCTTTAAAAGCATTTGATGCGTGCTGTTTTTGAGAAAAGAAAAATGTATTATCAAAGCCTGGTGCAGTTCCTGATTTCTTTTTTTATTGTAACTTTTTCATTCATTCATTTTCTGAACTGCTGGAGGGGAGCTGGAGCCTATCCCAGCTGACTTCAGGCACCAGCTGGGGGCATCCTGAATGTAGAAGACGAACAACCATTCATGCTCACACTCATACCGAGGGGCAATTTAGAGTGTTCCATCAGCCTAGCCTCAAAGGTTTTTGGGAAGTGGGAGGAAATTGGAGTCCCCGAGGAAAACCCACGCAAGCCCAGGAAGAACATACAAACTCTACACACTGAAGACTCATTTTTAAATCCATGAAGCATCCTGTGATCATTGCCATCACATTGTACTGCACTTGGGAAAGAGATCACATGGCGGTCGGTCATTGGACACGTGTTGTCACCAGGCTTAACATTACATCAATATCAACACTATTGCATTATTTAAACTCTATCACAAGGACAAGGTAGTTCTTCTTTTTGCTATTCGTGAAGCTACAACCACAACAAAAAGTCTATTTTTAAAATGACCACTTATTTGACAGTCTCAAAGAACTTATTCACAATTACAGTAATTAAGATTTAAAAATACATGTGTTTTGCTCTTTTGTAGCAGGGATAATATAGAACAAGGGTGTCAGACTTGGGTTGGTTCGCGGGCCCCTTTAACGTCAACTTGATTTCACGTGGGCCGGACCATTTTAGATATAATATTTAGATTTTTTTTAATAAATGGATTAAAAGAACTGGATTAAAAGCCCTGAATATTCAATTCATTAAAACAATGTTTATTTTAGCTTTTTAAAATATATTTTTAGATTTTACAAAATGATTTTTGAACTGAAAAAGAAAAAAATGATTAAAAAATTACAAATTTTGATTTAAAAGGGGGAAAATCAGGACATTAAATATACATCTATACTCTTCATTTTAATTTGATCCTAAAACAGAAAGTCGGCACTCATGATTTACTTTCCCGGGCCACACAAAATGATGCGGCGGGCCAGATTTGGCCCCCGGGCTGCCACTTTGACACATGTGATATAGAATGTGCTGTCAGATTGAGTGTCCAATTCTGCTGATGCTACTTTTTCAGCACTCTGATTGGCCCAAATCTGCATGAACTTTGATAAATCAGTTTCCATGTGCACAATAATGTCTTCAAGCCACCGTGGGTGTGACCCAAACATCTTTAATATTCTGGAGATAGCAAACTGCACATTTATCATTATCTATATAAACTTTCAATGCAAAAATAATCAAAATGCTGCCATACCTAATGAAATAACACTGAAATCACATCCTGACTTTATGTTCCAAGCATTAAATTTGATAGGAAAAAGCGAACATTTCACTCTACAAAATACAATGGCTCTTTTGAGAGCAACATGGCAAAAAATATTCTATTTCTGGACCCTTTGCTGTACACTTTATGTTCCATAACACTGTCATTGTGATTCTGTCAGCGGTCCTGGCAGGCAGCTAAAAACTAGCATCAATTTACAGCTGACTGGCAAGCTTACAAACCAGCTGTATCTATAAATCAATATATGGCCAAGGTATGAATAATTCCAGGTGCAGCATTTTTTTTCTTCTTTTGGGGAAAGAAACATTTAGCTATGTTCTTTTCTGTGAGAAAAGCACACAAAACATTCAAGGAACATAGGAATGATCTCTATTAAGACCTCTTCCATTACAGCTTTAATATGTAGATTTAATACAAATCATAAAGAACTTGAGATGGCACACATTCACCTGCAACAAAACATTAATGAAGCTGTTTAGATTGTGTTTCTTTCAATTGAAATGTGGTTTGAATCAGTCTGTGTTCCAAGAAGCTAATTTAAGAGAAAGGTTTGGCAATTTCTGTGGAAAAAAAGTGTATCTTGACCTTTAACAGAGATTGAAATTGGAATAAAAATGATCTTGTCAGTATGGGACGGCAATTGAACCTCTGCCGCTAGTTCTTTACTTATGAAGCATTAATGCACATCATAAATAAAATCCTTATTACACCCATTGGGAAGCATCTTACATAAACCACTTTATAATGATACCACTCAGCAATAGCCGGCTTTCCAGAGCCCTTGAATCTCATCAATGGGCATTAACAAAATTCAATTAAGACTTCCTGCTTAAAGGAAAGAACAGTAGCTTTATCCGAAAAAGTATATCTATGCAGGTTTTAATCAGTAACGAGCCACTGACACTCCCTAAGTGACTCATTGTTGACAAACACAGGCTTATTAATCACTGGGGAGAACCCTGGAGGATGTACTCACTCTTGTTGCCAGTGGTTTATTATCGTTGGCAAGATTCATTTTTAGAGTGTACACTTATATTTTGGGCACATAGACTGACTATACCATAGCAAAATGCTACTGCTTGAGTGTTATTCCACGTAAACATGGCTTAATCTTTTATTTTATGGCCATATCATGAGATAATCATTATTATGAGCTTTGTACCGAGTATCTTATCGTGAGGTTCCCACCTCTAGTGTATATACATGCACATTATTGTGCGCATTGTTATTTCCATGCTGCATCCTCCGCGCCCAGGCCATCGGATCTTTTTGCCCTGAATGATAATTCTGCCTTCTGGAAAGAGTAGAGTTTGTTGTGCAACATCTTGGCAATCATCTCTTCCCTCCTTTTGGTGCCAACATCTCTTCCTTTTCTGTTTCCTTCCAAACAGTGTCCCTCCAATCTCCTTGGACTAGACATGTGCCCTTACGACATAGAGGGACAGTGTTCAGTCAGGATGGAAAGCAAGAGAGACAGCTTATCCTCTCAGCGTGACACCTATTTGCTATTGATCTGGACAGTCTAGGGCAGCAAGGGTTTCTTTTTGTTTGTATCCACGTGGCAAAAAAAACAGGAAAACACGCAAGATTTTTGTTGCTTTTCCATTGGACTCGGTGTGCTTATCTGATTGATAAACAAGGTCATTTGGGGGATGCTACAGTGGCGAAAAAGGAGGCGGCTGATGCAGCAGCCTGTGTGCCAATGTGTATAGGGCATCAGACCATTGATTTGCAGGGAGAATTAATTTACTCTGGCACTAAAGCAGGAGGGGGGCTATCTTTATGTTGTTAGCCGGTGTCAGATCCAGGCAATGTTCAATGTTCCTGCTAACCGAGGCAAAAAAGAGCAGAACTCTGACAATAGTGCGGTTTAATCTGATTGGTTTACTTGCCTGCAAACAGTCAAGGACAATTTCGATCTACTTCAGTAGATGCACTGTTTTTTTTTCTTCTAGGGAATGAAAGACATTCAGTTTGGTGAGATGGTAATCTCCAACCTAGTCACAGTTCACTTCAAAATAAATGCAATAAATCACCAATTATTGTTCTTTGGTGCTCTTTGTTTAAAACCCTACATTTCCACCAAATGGCACTGGTAGGAAAGTAGTAATTTAGGTCCAAGGTTTTACACATACACTTCAGGTAGGATCTAAATTTGGTTTTGGTTGTTAGTTGATGATACTATAATGTTTTGTTTAGTTATTAAAAAAAGTGTTTATAATGTCCTAAATCAAATTACAGTACTTTGATTTCTTATTTTCATTAGCAGTGTTTGCTGGAAGAAATTCATTTCCTCTCATCCTGGTATAAAGCTTGTAAATTCGTTAGATATACTGCCCAACAATAATGGCTCATAAAGCTATATTTTTATTTGATAAGTTGCATAATCAGTGTTACAGTGTTTACAGATCAACCAGGTTAATGTCTTATGCAACTAAAGTATTCCCCATTTCCACAGTTGGATTTCTAATGGATATTATTATTTTGAAAACAAAGTGAGGATTTTTTTTTTCAATAGAATTTCATTAAGTTTAAGATTTCCCCATTTAACCTTCAAAAATGCCAAGGTAGTGAAGAGTGTAATGCTCCTCTGCGTCATTAATGCATTGTTACAGGAATAGGAATATGGGCTCTTTCCAACATAAAATTGCCTCGCACGTATTGTCCGTGCTGTTGGCAAAGGTCTTGATTAAAGTTGTGCAATCAGACTGAATGCTAATGTGCACAACACCACACAACAAGTCATGTCACAACAAGCGGGGCTGTGGCTGAATTCCTTTGGTTACTTTTGAATTTTTAATCAACAGCCTGCATTTTCATTTTATTGACTCCATTTACAGAGTAGATATCTTAGATAATATATCACAATCCAAGTGTTACAATAAAAGATGCAAAAGTTTATTGAGTGTACTGCAGCGGACTGTTTTATAAATGTTTCTTTCTTCTGCAATTTCCCACTTATGAACGATGAGTATGTATGTATGTAGTGGAAAAACATACAGTTGATTACTGCTGTGTTGTAGTTAATGCATAGATCTGTCTAATAAGTAGATATTACATAATTTCAGTTATTTCTTTGTTTAAATTGATTCGTCTCATTTGCAATTTAGACAGATTTTAAAGTTCACCCGGAACTGACCTTAACCAGTTTCTCTAAAGCAGGGGTCTCGAACTCAATTTACCTGGGGGCCGCTAGAGGCCGAGTCTGGGTGAGACTGGGCCGCATCAGGATTTCCACAAGAAAAGCACTGATAAAACTTTCCAACGTTATAAAATATCTTTATTTTTTAACAAAAAATAATGAATTAAATAAATTAACTTAAAGATGAATAAAAAATAAATCAATCAGTAATATAAAACCAAATAATACTAATGAGCATACAGTAGATATACACTGGCTGGCTAAGTAGAGAAAATGAATTATTTTTATTCCGTTTCAAATGTCTGTATTAACAGCTCTTTAACCTTTAACTTTCTGAACTTGAATGGAACATTGAACATGAAATATTCTGAACACGGCTTCTTTTGCCTACTCCTTGCTGCTAGAGACCTGGCAGCGCTTCTTCTCACATAGTCACATTTGGCTTGAGGGAGGAAGCAGTGGAGACCCTCAGTAGAGCTTGAAGATGCTCATCAGTAAGTCTGGACCTGTACTTGGACTTATTGAAGTTCAAGGTGGAGAAGAGCTTCTCACACAAGTATGTGCTCCCAAAAAGGCACATGGTCCGCTTGAACCTTCGGGAAAGTTCAGGGAAGCTGGGGGTCAACTCTCTCAAAAATTGCCCAAGCTTGTCTGCTTCTCCACTCACCTCCCTGAACTTGGCTTTGAGTGCAGAGTTGCACTGCAGGTCAATGAGCTCCATTTGAAGCTCAGGAGGGGCATCTTGCACATCAAAGGAGAAGGGGTCCGCAAAAATTTGAAATGTGGCTTTGTGTGTCTTGAAGTCTGCAAATCTGCTTGCTTCGAAATGGCCTCAACATACTTCTCACCACTGAATGGTGTGCCTGCATCCACGAGAGCCTTGCATGCTGGGAAATGGCAAAGGTTTGTCTGAGAGAGCTGGGCTTTCCATAACACAAGTTTAGTGCAGAATGCTCTCACGTTGTCATAGGCAGCACTGACAAGTTGCCCCTGGCCTTGTAGCTTCTTGTTCAGTACATTAAGCTCATGTGTGATATCAACAAGAAAAGCCAAGTCCATGAGCCATTTGGGATCACTTAGCACAGGATCAATCAACTCACAAACGGCGTAGCTAGCTTTGACTGCTGCATTACTGTCTTTGGTAGCCTTCTTGAAGAGATCCTGTTGCCTCAGAAGACGTGTTTTAAGACTGGCAACCTGGTTGGCTCTCTCATCTCCCTGGTATTTTTCGTACTCCTCAGCATGTCTCATAGTACAATTACGTTTCAAATTGTATTCCTTGTGCACCGCAACTTTTTCAGTGTAAATGAGACACGTCGGGGTGCCCCTGTGTTCAACAAAGAAATATTGCACTCCCCACTTTTCTTGAAACTGTCTGTGCTCATCACCGACCTTTCTCTTCACGGCAGGCTTTGAAAGAGACATCTCTGGGGCTCTGTAATATGTTTTTCCACTTGGAATGAGTCTCGGGTTGATCTTTCACATTCAGTCGCGCGGGTTTGTGGCGCATGTGCACTTTCGCTCTCCGTTTCAATCGCGGAGATGGCTACAGACACTGACACAGGCTGGATCACGGATCATAGCGCCTCATTCAGTTCTATGCTGAGAGCAGCGGAGGAGTGTGCGCGCCGAGCGGAGTGATCGGCCTCACGGCTTCTCCTCCGCCCAGCTGATTGGAGGAATGAATGAGTGAGTGAGCGAGGCACTGGACAGCCCGGCCGATGTCCCGCCCTCCAGAGCCGTATACCTCACCGTGATTGGTTCATTCAGCTCCGAACCAAAGTTCCCTCTAATTTTTTTTTGGTCTGAGCAGAAAGACAACCTCCCTGAGTGCACTGAGTACCAGTGTGAGCGACATCATCGGTACTCGGATGATTCGCCTAAAGACGTTTCGCCGACGGACGTTTGACAGACGGGCAGGTCGCCGAATGGACGTTCCACCGAACGTTCATTCGGCCGAACGGAGGTTTCGCCGAAACGGGATTCGAACGCTCGCCCCGCCGGATCGTGTGTGTACAAGTTTTTCAACCTCGGCCCGCGGGCCATATACGGCCCGTTAGGATTTTTAATCCGGCCCGCCGCCGGTGTTGTCCAAATTATAGTAAAAATCAATGTTCGTCTACCATCAATGGCAGTCCGGGAATAAGCACTCTTGGGCAGGCAGATGTAGCAGAACCGAGCCGTAAAATGACAGCAATCGGGTCAAATCCATCCTAAAACAGCATTTAATGATTAAATACAAATACTGGATGATATCGCGATGGAGGCAAAAAAACGTCTATAGACGTCCATTCGCCAAACGGCTCAAAATGCTCTCAAATTCGGTCAAATCCAGCTGAAAACAGCGTTTAATGATTAAATACAAATGCTAGTATTTGTATTTAATCATTAAACTAACAAATACTAGTACGACCTGTCCGTCTGTCAAACGTCCGTCGGCAGGTGCATGTCAATGTTCCCTCTAATTTTTCATGTAAAACATGCTGTAAAACAAGAAAAACATGAGTGGACAGAGCTACTGCCACTGGCTGCCACTTAAACGGCGCCATCATGGGGAAAGGGGTTAAAAAAAAAAAAAAAAAAAAAAAAAAAAAAAAAAAAAAATACTTTCATATTAGGACGGGGGCCGCAAATTATCGTCCCGCGGGCCGCAGTTGGCCCGCGGGCCGCAAGTTTGAGACCCCTGCTCTAAAGGGTATTGCTCAGGGTGATGAAATCTTTTAATCATTATTGCAGACTCCTCCCTGTCACAATTTTTGCTCCGAAGCGGCTCGGAATGTATTTGTACGTCGGTGACAGTGAGGGGGAGATCTCCCGGGCTCCGGGACGGGCAGGTAATAGGGACCCGTCTGGTAATACGCGTGTATTCCCATCATCCCTGAGGGTTTGTGTTTGTTTGGGTGTGGTCCAGCTTGCGGTCTGTGAAGATGAGAGTTCACAATGAGAAAGAACTGTAATAGTAGACAAGGCTTTAGCCATGAATGAGAGATAATCCATCGGTTAACCAACAAAGCTTCAAGAATGCCCACACTTCTAGATTCTAAAGGCCTGACATTGGGTGAGAGGACTAAAGGAATAAAAACAGACTATCCAGACAATGTTATTGGAGAGCCAGGTCGCCCCCAGATGAATAGTCCTCATATCAATTTGTCACTTTAACATGTGATTTTCTTTGAGTGAGAGCATCCTCGTGACAGCGTGTTTTTTAAGATTTCTCCCTGCCCTGATTTTTATGCCTTTACACTTCACAAATAAACTCTATTCAGCAAGGAAGTTTAAGTGGTAAACACCTTTGCTCGCTGGCGCTGAAACCGTGTCTCTGCATCTAAAAGAACTAGCGTGGACATAAAATAGTCGTTTTTATTCTGCCGTTGTTTTGTCTGGATCTCTCACACTGGTCCGTTTTTTCCCGAGGTAGATGATGCGCATTTGATGCCGGGTGATAGTCGGTACCTTTCCAAATGCGTTGACTTGCCTTCTCTCTGCATGTTAATGTGGGATTCGATCCAAGTGAGAGCACATGTCAACTGATGACATTTTTGCAAAAGCTTGGCAACAAAATCCAATCGTAAAACCCAGTCTTCAAAATAGTACAGCCTTCGAGTGGAAAAGAGTAGGAAATGCCAAAGTATGTCTGTTACTGTACCACACTTACAATCTCCCCTTCGTTGTTTTCTAGAAATTGTGGTAGCAGTTGTCATCTGAGTTGGTGTTTTTAACATTACACTAATTTGCTCAAATCTGTTGAAGTCACAACTGCAACACAGAAACACCTAAATTTAATATGAATCTCTCCACTCCCACTGTAGAAGATAATACATGATATCATTTTCTTTCTCTGCCTAGGTATTGTTTTCTGAGAAAATGCATGTTATTTTGTGCAGGTTATCTGGGAGCATTCGCCGTAGGGGGAGCCATAAACATTAGGTTATATAATATAGCAATGAATTCAAATGGCCTTGTTGTGTTCCTCCACTGTGCTGCTGCTCTTTTGCAAAAAGGCAACTGATTGCGGAACTTGGCTGAGCCGCCATAAATTGAACCATTTGGAAAAATCCCTTGATGTGCTTTGTCGTTGCACTCCATTAAGCCCCGTTGCTTATTGTTTATGCATGTTGCGAATGTTATAAGCCCTGTTGCTTATAGTTTATGCAAATGTTTGAATGCTCCCACTCATGAGTATGATGCCCTGTATGTATCATTCTTCCTTCCCTTGAATAGAAAGAAATTGTCCAATTTTAAAGCAATGTCTTCAATTTTCCAGCTGTCACCCTACATTTGCTAAGGTGAAGATGTGGGTTTCTTTTTTTTTAAACCTGCGACCAAAAAAATTATGCTTCCTACTTCCTGTCATTAGCTATTCAAAATGAGTCATTATTTGGACGCTGTCAGGCTTTAATGTATCCGAGTGAGCTCACTAAGCACCTCTCCATGAAGAGTGTGGGGAATTGCTGGTTTCACCTCCCCCTCCCCCGGCCGGCTTTTAGGAAAAGAGAGGAAGTACTGATACATGGCTATTAGTCGAATAAGCATTCTTACATTTCTAAACACGGATGGTGTCTAAAAGCAATAAACAGAAATGGATCAGATCACTTTCAGGGTATAGTTTGGAATGTGTTCAGTGTTTAAGGGAGTTCTGGGATTGGCTGGCAGCCAGTACATAAGTAAGTGTTTTCAAGCTCACCCAACTCACAAATGAAGACAAAGGGGCGCTCGCTGTCAATTTAGTATTCGCCAAAAAAGCATTTTATTCACAAATACTGGATGTAGCGAGGACGCGCACTTAAAATCACTGCATCCTTTTCTAAGCAGAAATTTGTCCACCACATTTAAAGTCTGGCTATCACCTCAGGGGGTACTTTACTGAATTTGATAGATTGTACTTCAGTGAGCAACAACCAACTGAGTCCTTTCTTTTGTAAAATAAACCAAAAAAAGCACAAAACAAAAGTTATAACCCCATATATAACCCCTGAAGACAAGCACAGTGCCCATACCCATTTAGTCTCATTGCCATGGCGGCCAACGTTTTATTAATTTTTTATTTATTTAAATAAAAATAAATAAATAAAAATAAAATGTCAATTGTTTTCGATTTGTGTGAGTCTGGATAATTTGTTTTTGAATACTCTGACAAGATTCTATCATTTTTAATTAGTGATACTCGTGGAAGTGGGACCTTAAAGGAAAGTAGAAGAGCCACTTTGATTGGCTGCTATTGCAGTTGGCTCTATTAACACCCACAACGACACCTCATTTAAAAGCTCAACTCAGATTTTGTATGAACACACTTCTTACGTGCATGTTTTTCTTCCTTAATATTTTAAATTACTAGTGTCCTTTTCTCTGGCCTGCTCAAGGGTCAACATTTTTTTCTTTTAAAAAGACCCAGTTGAGTCATCCCTTAGAACACAAGCAGTGTCAAAGTGGCGGCCCGGGGGCCAAATCTGGCCCGCCGCATCATTTTGTGTGGCCCGGGAAAGTAAATCATGAGTGCCGACTTTCTGTTTTAGGATCAAATTAAAATGAAGAGTATAGATGTATATTAAATTTCCTGATTTTCCTCCTTTTTAATCAATAATTGTAATTTTGTAATCAATTTTTTTCTGTTTTTAGTTCAAAAATCACTTTGTAAAATCTAAAAATAGATTTAAAAAAAACCTCAAATAAACATTGTTTTAGATCTATAAAAAACTGAATATTCAGGGCTTTTAATCCAGTTCTTTTAATCCATTTATAAAAAAAATCTAAATATTATATCTAAAATGGTCCGGCCCACATGAAATCGAGTTGACGTTAGTGGCCCGCGAACCAACCCGAGTCTGACACCCTTGCCTTAGAATGTGAAAGAAACACATATGTACAGTATACCCGCAGTTAATGTTCAAATTACAGCTAACATAGCCTTATTTTGGGAAGGACAGTCTGTGCTGGTAATGAAACCAAGTGCGGCCAGGCGGCTGGACAAACAAATAAAACGGCCACAAAATCCCTGGCTGTGTTTTAGTCACCTTCACTAATTGAAAGAGACCATCTGATAAATTGAGAGGATGGGATGTACATCAGAATAGCAAGAGGCATTTCTTTGTTGTTCCCCATTGCCAAGCAAATCACACCCCAGCCTGTTTGGAACACCCAGAGGGGAGTGTGTTTCCTGTGTGTGTGAGTTTGTGTGTGTGGGGTGTGTGTGGGGTGTGTGTGGGGTATGTGGGGGTGTGTGTGAGAGGGAGCAAGAGAGACAAAGCTGGGTTGCTAGGACGTGTGTGCAAGTGGCGACTCCGTTGAAAGCAAATGAAGGAGCACTTGTGTCAGCATTCTAGCGGGAGTGATGAGCCAAAAACTACAACGCCACCCCTTTCTTTCTCTACAGATTAGTGAGCGCACACCCCTTTCTGTTTCCGCGTACTTGACTCAACAAACACGCATCCTGTGATAGTGGCTGTGTTGCAGAAGAAAAAGTAGCCTGGACCACAAAACGAAATTAGGATTGAAGATGCACGAGACTGATGCTCTTTCCTCAAATTGTATTTATGGAATATTTCTTCATGGGCTTCCAAATCCCTTCCATAGGCTTATTTAAAAGCCTCTGAAAGGGATTTGGAAGGAGGACATTTGTAATTGTAAACAGAAGCAACCAAAATGAAATCCACGAAACTGTATTTAAAATGTCTAAGGCACTTTAACACCCAACTTGATTTACCATACAATTTTGGCTAATGATTACATACAAAGATTTGACTTGACCACTTTCCGTTCGCATAAACTTTTTTAATATCCTGTGGATTACATCTTAAATCATTTTCCATCTGAAGTACGCATCGTGTATAATGTGTAGGTTACTCTATATTTAAGTTGATGTGCTTTTAAAACTAAATAGCATTCTCCTCCAGGACCCTCCCGTGGATATATATGTATTTATACAAATGCCTGTAGGTGTCCTAAGACAGTGTGAAAACAACACTTTTGTCTAATGTTTCATTTTGACATGGTTCATTGAAACCAAGATACCACATGACGGTATAAAAACAAAGGACTGCATCTTTTTTTTTTAAACAATGTATTGCGGACTAAAAAACTGCTAAATAACAAATCTATCACTGTAAAAAAAATCCTAATATACGTATGCTCTTTTACTAAGCATACCTTGGCTGCCAGAATGACATCAACCCACTGATAAACGTTGTCCTGTGTAATGTTGAAAAAGATTATTTAATTTTTGCTCGATTGTAACCAAAACCTGCCTGCTTCACAATTATAGCAAAATTGTGAGGAACCCAATTTCACACTTTTTTACTGTACTACATGGATCTGCTGCGACATGTTTTGTATTCTCACTCTTGACTTTTGTGTCATATTTGGTGTAAGAAACAGAGGATGTGCTTTTCTGTAAAATATGCTTGGATTAGAAAAAATCCCTTATGTTTGTTAGTATTTATATGTTGAGCCCTGTTACAGTGGTCTTTTTTTGTTATAGTTCCCTCGATTGAGTAGTTCACATAGTCATTCTCATATTTAGTAGGAGGGCATACGATGGTTATCAGTTCCAAGCTAATTTTCCACACTGAACCACTTGAGATTATCAATCCGTTATCTCCCCTTTTCCCTTTGTTGGCGACATGTTATCTGCTCACAGCTGTACTTTCAAGTCATATCATTTTCTGGATGCTCATTCTGCATGCATCTAAATGTATGCATTCCTCCACAGCTCATTAGTGCCTTTAATCTTCTGCTGTGAGCAGTAGTTAGTCCAGATGTTTGGTGCGCTGCCGGAACATTCTATTTTGGAAACTTTCCCACATGGTTTCTGGTGTGGTTGAGTCTGTGCTTGCCCCAAACTTCAAAACAACCCGGCTCTAAAAATAGTCGCAAGCTCGTAATCATTCTAAGGACTCTTGATGTCTCTGCTGGGGCGCAAAGTGCATTCAGTACTTGGACTGAGCCCTGTTACTTTTTGAGGCGGGCAAGGTATTTTCTACTCTCCAATCCGCAATCTTAGAGCTGTGAGGCAGCTGCACTAACCATTTAGATAAAAAATGGAAAAACCACTCCTCACATTTGATTCTTGTGCAGTAATGATTTATTTCAACTATACATGCTGTGTTAAAAAAAGAACTCAAACCAAAAAGTATGAAACAAAGACCATTACTATTTACATGTTCACAGTACATCTTTAAAACATTATCTACACTCTCAATACTCTGCAAATTCTATATATACATCTGGCCTTGCATCGCCATGTCGCACAGCATTGAAGTCTAAATGACAGGACCAAAACATGTTTTTTTTCTGCACACACAAAAAAGCTTGGACTGAATTTTAAAGGCTTCAATTTCGATTGCAACTGAAAATAAGTTCATATTGCAATGTACAAGGCAGTTAAGCAGTGGATGTTGAATGTATGTTTGTGTATATCAGGTTTCAGGTGTCAAAAAAAGAGTCCAGATACTGCTTGGATGACAGGCCTGCAAGCAAGTTTTTACATACAATCATTACTTGTAAACAAAATGTGGCTTTGGACTAAACAGGCAGCTGACACTAGGTTAAGTGTTTTAAGCTATATGGACTGTGAAGTTATATCATTCCTCAAGCCATCCCGACTGGCCAATAAACACGGAATTGAATTTGCGATTCTCTCTAACTATGACTAATTGCAACCATTTTGATGTGTTGGCTTTGGGCAGGATGTGCTGAATTAAGCCGACTGGTCCACAGTGCAAGGTCTAAAAACAGCCTACATCCCACTGTCAAAAAATACATTCAGACACATAGCACCTCTACGGTGGCGCATTAATACGAGTCAACACCAGGAACGCTCATTTATAGTTTGTTTTTTAAACACTTTTTTGGGCCAACAAAACGATTTGAAATTGACAATAACATAGTCAAAACCATTGACACACTGCCAATATTATACTGTACTGCGGTAGATAATTTTGAGATTAAGGCACAAGATACATAGATTCATGTTCACTTGCCTAAAAATATGGTTCCTTCCCATTTAAAGTATTTATGAATATACACAAACTTGTCATTCCCAGCATGACTTTTCTGGACACATTTGTAATTGTAGTGTTGATTGTACAATGGCCACTGACAGGAGGCTTAAATGGTTAGACGGGTGATTGAAACCAATACAGACTAATGAAATGAGATAACATTTTAAGGTTAGTCTAATAATGTAACCACCACATATAACGGTTTTGTTTCAGTATTAGGGAAATTGTCCAACTTCAGGGCTGTTATAATTTGTTTTTGCATGAGATATATGCATTGCTGCTACATAAAACAAAGTCTGGAGCCAACAGTATGATTAAAAACAAAACAAAAACAGTTGTATAGATTAGAAACCTGGCATTATTTCAGTTTTAACAGTGTCTTGTTGTTGAAATGGTACCTACTGGCTACACTTTGCAATCAAAGAAAAAAAACGAAAAACAGTGCATACCCATGTTAGGGTCATTCCACTCTGGTAAACTACTAAATGCATTAAACACACATGGCTATGTCTAAAACCAATAGCAGCAAATGTATTGAGGAGCATATCCCAGTGAGTTAAGAGTCCCTGTCCCAGTATAGAACTCTATGCGACCATTCTAAAAGTTGCCCAACCTTATCACCTTGAAACACTTGACACAAACTTGTTCAGGCTTCTTTTAAAATACAGGTCATACAAAGCTTGAAGCAACATATTTTAGCCAGGCAGTGACTTAGGTTTTAGATGGATTATAAGGTGCATCGTCTGCATGGCACGGCTTTTGAAGTGCAAAGGCTCGACACTTTTTCTGCCAGCACACGACCCCTCATTCCCATCAGCCCACATAAACAGTCAAAACACGGGTCATCATTTCCACTCATTTGTATTCTTGCTGCAATGTGTCGTTGTTCGATTTAAATGGAATAATCGTTGTACTACTAGGTCTGGCCTGCACTGCCCTTCTCCAGCTGCCAAACAAAAGCCTGGCCTACCTCTCTGTTCAGTTCACATTAGTGGGAAGACGGCGCTCAAAGGCAGTGATAAATGAGACCCATTCTTCAAGTATTCCACTGTGTTCAACCTGGTACCTCACGCACAGACACTGTGGTGGCTGCTGCTGGTGTCCTAATCCGTGTACCTAAATGTGAAAACGGCTGACACCAAAGAAAGCCCTGGGGCCCACCACAATATCACAAGCAGGATGGACATCGAGAGAACGGAAAAATATCCGAGGAGTATCTTTGGCCGCGCATGTCCCCCTATTTTCCCTTTTAGCTGAAGTGTGTGTCAATGTGCATATAACTTAACGGAGAACACAACGCAGATTGATAGACAAACACACACTGGGGTCAACCCAATCCATAGCGGAGGCCATCCCGCCTCAAAGCTCTAACTGTCAAGGCAAAGAACTTACGCCAAAGTGTTCGTGCTATTCTAATAGCTGTACTTATTGACCACTCGCATCTGCGGAGTCTGTGGTGAAAAGCCATTTGGTTTCGGGGGCACATCTGGCTTTAGCGAAGGGGTCCTTTTAAGTCCTGTGCGAGGGAGTGAGCCGTGCCCACTGTAGCTGCTCTGTCGGGATAAAGGAGGGTTGGGAGAGTGCATACCTGCCCCCATCATTCCAAGGTGGGAATCGAGTCTGGAGGGGGGTGTTGGAGGCATGTAACCCCCTCTGTTCATACTGTGTTGTCGAGACACAGATACGCCCATAGTCACCCCGTTGGTTGAGGTGGACAAGGAGTGCCTGTGAGACGCACTCCGTTGGAGCTGATATCCTCCTCTTGGCCTCTCCAATGTACCCCCCATGCTTAGGCTGCCCGTTGGTGTGGTGGGAGTGGGGGACGTCAAGGGGACGTCCACCCTCTTGGTGGGGCTGTGCCTCGGCAGGGAGGAGGAAGGAGAGTACAAAGAGGCCTCGCGACTTGGCACCCTGGGCGGTAATTCCGTCAGTTCCTCCATGGGTTCAAGTGTGAGGTGCTGCCGAGGGCGGGGCCCCGATCCCTCCAGAAAAATAGCCTTGGGGTTGGCCACTGAGTCATTGAGATGTTTTAAAAGGTCATTTAGCGTATTCCTCGCATCCACTGGTCGCTTGGGCTCTTTCCTACTTCCTTTGGTTTCCGGATTCTTGAGCTTCTTCTCAGAAGGATGTGGCAGAGTATCATCTCCGCTGTCCAAATATGGGTGGTCATGTGTAGCGTTGGGCAGGACCACAGCACTGGGGATGTGAGAATGTCCCAGGGCCAGGTGAGGGTGATTGGATTTGGGAGGACCCGGGGAAGGAAGAAGAAGCTGCGGACTCTTTGCTGCTGAGTTGGATTCTTTACGGTGACCGCTGACCTTCCGGTGATCTCTCTCCCACTGGTTTTTGATTGGCTGCAAGCCTTTCTGCTGAAGAACAGGCGTGGAATCGGGTGTCGGCAGAGCGGACAACTCAGGGGGTGTACAACCATCTCGCAGGATCATGGTTCTGGTATCACCGTTGGGTGTTTTCAGGTCTTTATTCAGCAGGTTGGTATACAGCTTAGGAGAATCCACATTGGTCTGGTACTCCTGTACATATTAACAATAGAACAAAAGAATGACTTAAGTGTTTGATTCCATCTTTAAAAAAAATACATGTATATATATATAGACAATTAGGGATGTACCTTTACAGGGCTATCAAAGAGTCCGTTTAGCTTGACGAAGCTTCCAGCAGAATCTGAGCAGGACGGCGCGGATTCTGTATCCTTGTGGACGCGTCGTTGTTTTCGCATGAATGATTCCCGATTGCAAAAGACAATCAAGCCTGCTAGTAGGGCACCCATGAGGAAAGCAGCAAACACGCAGGTAATCAGGATGTTCATGTGGACCATCTGGCTGCTTTCACTTGCTTGAATGTCCCAGACGCCTACAAACAAACAATAAACAAGGTTAACCTCCTGCTGAGTTACGTCAAGTGGTCAGCGGTGTGCTCCCCTTGCCCCCTTCTTCATTCCCCAGCAGAAATGTGCATGTTAATGCTGGAAAACAACCCTGCATCTCTCCAGACAAACAGTATACCCAGTCATCGGCAAAGAAATTGGATCAAGTTGTTATCAGCCAAGGTAGTTAGGCTCCCATATTGAATTAGAGATATGTTAATTCAAGAAAGAAGGAATGGTTTCCTGGAGTCCATGCGCACCATAGGATTAGATTATCTAGAAGATGAATTCATTTTTCCCAACAAGAAATCAACCAGCAGGAAGTTGTTCACAGCCGTGTTGGTATTCCACAAGCGGATTCTGTATGGGAGGTTTGTTAGTAACCACAGACACAGAGAGTTAGTTGGGTTGTGGCAGTGCAGGCCCAGCCAATGATCTACCAGCCAGAGTAAACTATTACCAGAGCTAATGTTAGCTACAGTCTATTCTGCAGATCAAATCAATAGAAGACTTCTTTGAAAGGTGAAAAGATCATTTTCAGAAAGGAAGAAAAGCTCGGAAAGGAGTCAAAGAAAATGACAAATGAACCGTGTTGTATCAAAATCGAATTTAGAGAGCTGCCATGATGCGAGTGTTTGCATATGTGAGCCTTGGCAGCTATCATATCAATCCGGCATGCTGGCTGGCTCCCTGCGGGCCTTACCCTCTTGCCCCCCTGGGAGAGAGTCTAAAGAATGAGAGGTGGCTGGGTCATCCTGCAGCACAAAGCCTGAGCCGTAGAGCTCTGGACCGGGCCCAGAGCTGGGGCTCTGAGTGGGAATGAGTACTGGGGGAGGTATGGGCCCACTGGGCAGGACAGTGACTGGTGCTGATGAAAACTCCATGTCTGTGGTGACAAACAAATTGTTAACAAATGCTTTGTCGAGCATACTGTCATCATCCCAGTTAGTAGGCATGGGCAATGGGGATTTGGAAAAGTTAGTGGTTGGATAAACCATTTTAAATCTTTGACATTTTGATCCCAAAATCGGGTACGGACAAGAGAGGGTACAGAGTTGGTTGACAACAGTGCAGATGTTTTTGTGGTTGAGCATGCCAGGAAATATGATCAGAACAGGTGATGAGGGAGAAGTGAAGTAGTCGTGTGAGCTGGCAAATGGGTTTTGTTTGTGACGATTAAAATGAAGCAGGCGACTTTTGCATTCATATGGTGTGTTTTGTCGGTCAAACATGACAATGAATGAGCGGTGGAAAGACAGGGCTAGAGATGCTGAACTCAACGGGAAAATCAACCACTGGAGTAAAAGATCAAACTAACCAGAGGTAGGATCACCAAATGATTTGTAATCTGGTGCTGATGTAGTGCCCAAAAATGCTAAAAGAATTCAAAAGCACAATACATTATTATCAGGGAATCCAGAAGTTAAAAGAAAATCCCTTTACTAAAAGCTGATGACAATAACATTATTATTAACTTACTAAAGCGGGTCCTCTGGTTCTGATCAATACTGAGGTTCGGCTTGGGTCATTGTCAGTTGGTACAATTGAAAAGGCAGGTGTTTTTTAAAGTAAAATCATTAATGGTTACATTTTTTTAGCCATCATTTATTACTTCTGTACCAATTGCCTCTAGTAATTGGACCACCTGAGCATGACCCATCAATGTACATGTCTGTGGCATTAGTTACAAGTGGCCATGTACTTACTGTATGTACATGTGTGTTATTCCCAAACATAGACTTACAAGAATGTAGGGGCAAGTTACTGGTGTGAATACTGGTGTGAGAGTGCGGATGAATTTGTATTGTTTGCTCCAGGTGTGTGCATATGTAAGTTTATGAGTTATATATGCCTGTGGGTAGATGAAGTGGTATGAAGATGACTCTTACCCTGACAGTCTCCCAAGTGGTTAGTGTTTCCTAATTCAATATCCTGCTCGTAGCCTGTCCTGAAAACGAGACACGGGAGAATTTTCATCATTTTGTTTTTAATTAAGACATCTTGGTGTTAAATCTGAATCTGGAACTCACAAAAGACCGGGCTGTATCCTCTCACACACTCCTTGAGTCATCCATCCACAATAAGGATCACGTAAGGCAATGCATGATCTAGTACGAAAAACACATGCACGCGAATGTTTAATCATTCTTGGAAGAGGACTGTAATGATTTGTGGCTTGCTGAACATTAACCCCAATATAGAGGGCAGAGTTGTTATCCTTCCATTTATGACCTTTACTGGCCAAAACAAAGCAGTTATATCAGAAAAAACTGCTGTGTCACATTGCAAAAAAACCCCAAACTTCAAAGTGCATCACTTACTTTTGGCAGGAAGAATGCCTTTCACAGCGACTCAAGGGAATTCGGATGACGCAACTTGAAAAGGCAACATACAGACTGTGTGCGTCTTTGTCCACGTGCAGCGACAGGACGCGCTTATCGTCGTCATGGTTAGACAAGCACCTGGAAAGTGAAGAGTGGGAATCAAAGGTACATCAGATTAGTGTCGAACCTTGCGCTAAAAGATTTAATCATTTGCTCGGTGGATAAGCTTTCTCTCGGAGCTTAACAGGCTTTTAACACTTGACATTTGCAAACGATGATTTGCAAATCCCAAAATAAATGACTGGAAAAAACAAAGATTGCATGCGCAGAAATCTGACAGACACTGCCATCAGCACGAGGAAGTTAATAGTTGCTGACTCCTCAGCCATGAAGCAGATGGTGAGGAGAAAGACAGCATCAAACTAAAGCAGACAGAACGGGTGAAAAGTGCATGAGGACTTACTTGGCTTTGTTGAAGACGTCTATCTCCTCCAGAAGCAAACTGTCGTTCAGGGACGTGAGCGACGTCTTTGCCAAAACCTTGAGAACAACGCCTGACTCTGAACCGATGAAAACCACCGTGTAGTTTTTGTGTGGACCTGCTTCATTGTCCACAGCCAGTGCTGTCAGCCTGTACCTGAAAAATGACATAGTATTGAACTCGATGCATTTCAGTGTTAGTTTTGGTGTATTTTTGTTTGTTTTCTAGTACCGGGGTGAACGCTACAGGTTAAGGGTAAGCCTTCATTTTGACTGCATATATGTAAATACTACGTGATTCAGAATACAAGATTACACCTCAAATCAGCAATTATTCAAAGGTTACTTAGAGCACACTTGAGTGAATTATCTAGACACAAGCATATTTAAATAGCAGTTTAAGAACAGCCACAGCTACCATAAAGTAATGCCCAACGTCAATTTTTTTTGTATATGATTTTTGTAGTCCTATTAATTTAATCATAATTCAATGTTTGGCTTAACTCATTGTTATTTTAAAAACAATTAAGAATATTCACAGTTGAAATTAAGTGAGGTACAAAAATACAACTCCGAAAACAGCACGTGTTGTTCAGTACTTTCTGATTATTGGTCAATGGCCACTGCAGAACTGTAATTGATAGAATTCTTCTATTTTTGTAGTTTCATAATAGCTAGCACAAACATGATCAAAATATAACTAACATATTCATATGCAATAAAAATATTTAGTATAATTTACCTGACACGTGTCTTTGTATACCAGGGCTCGTCCCCAATGGAAGGCACAGCTGTGTCCATTAGAGGGTGGGACTTGATGAACTGTAGGGTTTCGTCTGGGAACTCGATGGAGCTTTTAAAGGATGCAGCTGGACCGTAACCTGCACAGCATCCGGGTCTTAAGGGGGAGGGGGGGTTCACATGCACAAAGGGCTTAAGGTCAAAAAGCAGTCCATGTGATCAATGCACAGCAGGGGGGCTGATCATCATGTGTAGCAAAGTGGATGGAAATTGAAATGAAAGGGTTCGGGAGCAGGTGCTTATTGGATCACAAAAAGACTCAGCCGGAAACATTAAATATGCATAATATGCAGGGTTACACTGCATCAAGAATCCACTGGGGAAATGAAGTGCTTGGCGAATCCCCCTAACCCTCTTTAGACAGGGCATGCCTAGAAATACTATAGGTGTGATACGCAGGTTCATAATGCCTCATCTTATGAATTTGGCAAATTAAATATTTAACCATTAGCAGATGGTAAATGCATGTGTTGGCTCAAGGCCAATAACCTGGTCCTTAACTAGTGTTGATTTCACTGTACTAGAAAAAAAAGGGTTCAAAAAACGAGCAACTACTTAGCATCTGGTGATTCATGTGACATGGGAAGATCCTTTCATTCATTTTCTGAACCGCTTACCCTCAAGGGTTGCGGGGGGTGCCGGGCCTATCCCAGTTAACTACGGGCACCTGGTGGGGGACACCCTGAATCGGTGGACAGCCAATCATAGGGCACAAGAGGACGGACTGGACTCCAGAACTCTTTCATTATTATTTCTATCCCCCTTTTTTAATATCGAAGTGATATTTGTAGAATTTTTTTTTCAAACATCCTTACCGGGGTTTAGGTAGCTTCTCCTCTGGGAATGGCGTCCATATGGAGTCGGCAGTCTTTTGCTCTTTAAATCGCCCGTGGAAGACTTTCTCAATGTCGGCCATGGAAAAAGCACACACTGCTGAGCCTGGAATACTGTAAAAAAGCATTGTGAGTAAATTGCCATTCCTTACCTTGGCATCATTCTGGAAATGAGTTCATTCATCACCCATAAACGGTCATAGCCCACCTGTTCATCTGTGTGGTGAACACACCCACAACGGACGGGACTCCGTTAATGTTGATGATGTCGGTGATGGATTGAAGCACGTCAAAGTAGAAGAAAGAGTCCCCGGGCACAGAGCAGTTCAGTCTCGCCTTGACGAAAGATGTCCAGTGTTTCTCTAGAACGCGTTGTGATCCACCAATGTCGTTTTTACAGATCCGGGCGACGCGAGAGTAGACCACCTAAAAAGGGGGGCGAAAGTTTAAGCAAGGATAGAGGCGGGAGGAAGTGGAAGTCGGCTGAGTGAATGTCGCTAAAACACTTTCAGCGCACTAAATAATGCATCTCTCCATTCTGTTGCGACTCCACATGGACAGTTAGAATACACATTTTTATTTAGGCCTTGCAATTTTGTGAAGGAGGCCACACCAAATGGCTGGCCTAATGGAACCAAGTGATGTGTGTTCGATTGTGTGCCTGGAGATGGAAAGCTATTGCGTGTAAAAAGTTTCATTCCTCCACTTGTTTTTTCAAGCTATGATTGGTGCGATGTGGAAAAAAAATATGTCCACTTTAATATGGAACCTTGGTTTTCGTATGACCTAGATTTTGTGCAATTTTGTTTTGACCTAAATGTTGCCACTTTTCATCTTAGTTTTTATTTTTTACAAAACTTGTGACTTGGCCATTCTTGTTCTTTTATTATAACATTGCAATAAATGGTTGGGCAAATTCCAAAATGGAAGATGGCAATAAACTTGCTATTCTCAGTGTTGGATTTATTATGCCAATCAACTCACCCTACTGTGGCCAAACAGAATGGGAGTTTATAATAAAAAACTAGAATTGTTAATTATGGTTTGCTATTTGTTGAACCCTTGCCTGGATTAGTTAAGCCAAAGCAATAATGTGCCACCCCCGAATCAATGGGATATTGATATGTTCTATCAAATGATGTCGAACAGTGGCCTTCTGGCTAGCTCGCCAGAATATCTTAGAACAAACGGGCTTGGTCAAATCTGAGGCTGGCACCCAACACAGAACATCCTAATGCCTGTGCCATTAGCTTGTAGAGCGCGGCAGATACCGACTGTGCAATCTCTGGGAGACAAATCCTTTCCCTGTGTAATGGCTTTACATCAGGCAAACATTCCCAGCAAACCCAGACAGTTGAAAATTCAACTGGATTCTAATGCAGTATTCTGTCCTCGCATGAATGGTCACTGCCACATGGCCATTTGTGTCAGAAATGAATTCAATTGAGGAGACTGGAGTCTTCTTGGGGTACAGAATCTTTGGAGTAAATGTAGTGAATTAAAACCGCACCTTTGGACTGTTCTTACCTTGCCCAGATTGCTGTGCTCCACCGCAATCTCTCGGTAGAAAAAGTACACATAATTCCCATACTCGGCTGCGTGCAGGAAATGAGGTTCTGAGGGAGAAACAGATGCAGAGAGTTGAGAGAGTATTTTTGCATCGTCACTGCCAGTGTGCATGTTGAATATTTCAGGGATTTGTACAAGACTGTATATGAGTGGGGATGACCTAGATTGCCTGAGAGGGAGCAGGCCATATCCCCCGAGGAGTTTGGCAAGCCGGGAGAGCTATCCATCCCAAACTCAAACATCTCCGGCACACACAGTGCGGTGCCATAGTGTAGCCAAAAACCAGGCAAGTAAAGATCTATTGAAGAGGCACTCGTTTACCTTTAAGCCACTTGGAGTCATATTTGATGGTCCTCAGGGCAGATCCATCACCCATACTGCGATAAATGACAGAATCGCTGGCCTGAAAGTCAGCCACTGTGGCAGAGTACAGTTTTCCCTCTAAAAAACAAACAAGAAAGGCAGTCAAAAATATGTGGCCTACACTGCTTCTTCTTCTGCCATTTTTCTCATTTAAAAGCTTTAATTGGCCCAGCTTGCTTTAGCTGCAGGCATATTTGTACTGCAGCAAAAACATAGAGGTGATAATGAGAGCATAAGTGGAAACATATTAGCTCCAGTGCACAAAGACTCGTCTTTTTGCGTGTAGGCGGATGCATGCTGACCCTCACCTGCAAAAAGGGCAACGTTGGTTTGCTTGGAGTCAAATGGGCACCGTGCCAACCCATTGATCTCCTCGCCATCCAACTCGAGGTTATCCAGCTGAGGGATGGAACAAATGGGCATGTTAAACAAAGACGGCACAGTAAATATGTACAAGAATGTGTCCAAGTAGTACAGTCAAATACTTTGAATAAACCACGTTAAGTGCCCTTGATGAAAGCGCTAGACTAATACGCTTAAAAGCTAAGATGCAGTGTGGAGTTGTTTTAATTACACAATTTGTAAATCTATTTTATCATTTCAAAGTAAACTTCAATTAAAAGAGGATCAGACCTTTTTCCCCTCAACAGCCACTTTCTGTGCAAAAAGCCCTTATATTTCAATGGCCTGAACTATATCTATATATCTATATATATATATGCATATATGTATATGCATTTAAATGTATATATGTATATGTATATGTATATGTATATATATATATATATATGCATTTAAATGTATATATGTATATGTATATGTATATGTATATATATGTATATATATGTATATATGTATATATGTATATATATATATATATATATATATATATATATATATATATATATATATATATATATATATATATATATATAAAAAAAATAAATGTATGTGTGTATATATATGCATACACAAATTGTGTACTGACCCTGTAGTATCTGCACATGGGGTTAAAGCCATTGGTGCCACATATAAAAACCAGATCGTCATTTCTGGGAACCAGCACTTTGATGAAGTTATGGCATTCATCCTATAAGCAGACAAGAGTATTGATTTAAGAAAAAAAAATGAAGTAACATAACACTGAAGAAAAAGTCGCGAGGCTGAATTGTTGCAGTACTTACTCTGTGTTTTCCTTTGACGGCACACATCTCTTTGTCGGCCTGGCCTGATCGCCATGTCAGCTTCTGCAGAATCAAAGCGTGGCACATTAACACACACATGCATCTACGCTAAACGGGAATGCGCACACACGCGTCTCTCCTTTCAACTCGCTCATTTTATTACTAGAGTAGTTTGTGACGAATAGCTGTGTGTGTTTGCGGTTTAAAAGAGTAGCTTGTGGCAAGAACCTTACCCGGTAAGGGATGATCTCATTCCTGTAGGATTCTCTTAAACTTACGAGGTACACCTGATCTCTGTGGACAGCAACATAAAATGTGCAAATCAGTAACACAAGAAATCAAAGGGTATATTTAAAAGATGAAACGAGATGAATGAGTTTACACTGAAGGCTCGGATACCATTTTCATTTCCAACACGTTGAGCTTTAGGTATTTAATATGGCTGGGGCACATCTCAACTTTGTTTTAAATATTGTAAACTGCATTGAAACTGATGCATGGTAATCACTTTATCTGCATTGTTTTTTTGTTGAGAGCTGAGCTCCATCCAGGAAAAATCACATCTGTTCTTGATTTAGTTATAGTTCGCTTCCATCCCCCAAAAAACGATTTTTTTCTTTTATTTTGGTAACATGAGATCTTGGGGCTAAACTGTCTTTTGCAGTTGGCAATGTTGAGGGAAATGATCTAGTGGCTTGTCTTCCAAGTAAACAAGAAAACAAGAGCAATGAGAAATCATCCTCAGTGAGTCTTTTTGTTGTTGTTGGCTTAACTGGCTTTAAAACTTCTTGCGTACATGACATCACTTTTTCTTGATGACATGCCAGGTATGACAAATGCGGAGCACCCAACGAGGAACAATAATTGCTTTTTCTGTCAGCCAACGTAAGTCAACACCAAAAAGTGGCAGTGTCGTTCACCTGAAACCAGTTGGACATGTTTGTGTTTACAGTAGTGTATGTGTTTGTGGGAGGGGGGGTCGGCAGGGGAATGTATTTCCAATACAGTCGACGTCAAGGTGATTTCTTGCTACAATGCTGGTGGCTGTTGGTAAAATTAATCTCAGTGGTCATAAATACTCAAACGACATGTAGAGATGCCAAGAAACGCCTGACAGAGCATAAGGCTGGCTTGATAGACTCTTTTGCTGGATCAATACCATACCATATACATCAGATGACGGCCTAGAAGCCACGGATCCAATAACACTAAGAGCTACCCCCCCTCCCTCTCTCTTGTGCCTCTGTTTACCTGCCAAGATTTGAGTTAGCGAATTGCTGGGGGGTTGGTGTGAAGGAGAATCTGCACATGTTCAGTATACCTGCCAGCGATGAAGAGTGTGTCTTGTATCTTGGTCATCAGCTGAAAGTCAAGGCGATGCTGCGACTCGTTTCCAGAGGGCCTGCCTCGGAAAACAGGGTACCTCCGGGCAACTGCGAATGAACACACACATGGCTTGTTACATTAAATGTGACTGTTGGTTAGGCATAAACATGGTGTGAATAACTACACAATTCTCATTTATTGAGAACATCATTATCATCTATGCAAATAATTTTATGTTTTTTGGAAAAACATATATTGTCGATTGGGGGGGGGGGGTCGTCATGAGAAAAACTTTTGTGGTCAGATGTTTTTTCACTGGAATTGACGTTTTCTTTGTTTTGTCCTATTTCTGAGTATATAAATGCATCAACTTTAATGACAATGAGATTGCTCAACCTTGATGGAGCTTAAGGCATCATTGAGTGCCACTCTCTTTACATACTGCACATACTGTGAATTGAAATTCAATTTGTGGAAGGTTATTATTCAGAATGCTAATATGCCGCACAGCGTTAATCCCGTACTCATTCTTCTAGACTGAAACAAAAAACAACGCTACAGTTGTGTCTTGAAGATATTGTGTCTATTAAAAATTGAAAATACCAAAAAGTATTTGGAAGTGCTTATCCGAGATGTGGGGTTTATGGTGACATTGCAATCGAGACCCATCTCTGCCAAGTTTGTGTTTGTGAGTGCGTGTGAACTCACAGTGTGCGTCGACGAGATCCAGGGGTGCAATGTCCTCAGGGAAGCTCACTGCGAGGAGAGTGCGTGAGGCTGTTAGCAGCAGCAGCAGCTCACTGAGCAGAAGTACAGCTCTGTGTCCCATGGCTGCTCACATACACTTCCTGTTTCACAAAAGTGAAGATGTTACCTGGACAAAAGTAAAATAAATGAAAATTGTTACTCAAAAGTTGAAGGTAGTCAGCATCTTTACTGTCGAAATACCAACTAGAATTACATTGTCTGTTGGATGATTGTAAAACACTGCCTGGTTTACAGACCAAAACAGATAGCTAGATTAGTGGAAGTCTAGGGACTGACCGGTTAAAGATTCCAAAAGACACCGGAAATGTAAATCTGGGTATCTTTTGATAAGGTTCCTGTAATGGATGTTGGATTTACAAGCATAAAACACAGAAATACCCCTCTCTTGAGAATTGGTAGGTGGCATAGTGTGAAATTTGCCTTCTGCTTTCGCTTGCATCTGCTCATGGGCAGAAGGTCAGCCAAAAGTCCATCCGGTATGGTGCCTCAGCATGTACTCGATGAAACGGAAGTCTGCTCTGTTAAAAGCGTGGTCAGCCCTGCTGCTTCTGCACATCTGCGCTCGTGATTGGTTCGCGCGAGGCCGAGGTCGACGTTGATCAGCTCGTCGCAACTTCACCGCCATCGTCGGAGTGCCATCTCATGCGACCTTAGTTGACTTCTATTAGCGCTCTGTTAGCTCTTAATGCTGCAGTCTCTCCTTGGGGCCAAAGCGCTTCTTTGCACTGCAGTTTCCCATCGTGAATAATTGTGTTTTGAGGAAAAAGCCATGCGCAGTTGTTTTGACATTGCAGTATTTATTTTTCTTTTATACTACGTCCTGATGCAGATAATGCACCAGATGAATATACCACTCTTGTGGGTAGTATGCATGTGTAGGAAATTTGTGGAGGAGGGCTTCAGAGGCAGGCTGTGCCTCTAAATGATTGGTGTACATTTCAAATATTTATAAGGCAAACAAATTATTCATGTGGGCAAAGCCTGAACGGATATAAACAATTTACTGGGAGACGTCACACAGGCTAAGGCATGGATTAGCTGGAAGCATGTTGAGATCAACACACTGGGAGTGCATACATCATCATGCTTTCACATAAAGTATCTCAAAGACCGACACATGTGCACACGCACAAACAATAATGATTCATTTTTCAATTAGCCCCAAAGCACACCTGCTCCACTGCGCCAGAGCCAAGCCATTAGTGATTTGATTGATCCACACAGGAAGCAGGGCAGACCATATCATCGTTGCACTACAGTCATGTGGAAACCAGCCTAAATCTGGTCACTTTATCCTTACATTCAGTGCCCAAGTCCATCAAAACATCTGTGTACCAGCTTTTTTCCTGCATACACCCAGTGTTGAGTCATCTCGACGGCCTCGAATACTCTGTGTTGTTATTAAATGACCAGAGTTTTCCGAGTACTGATAATCCAATTTCAGGTCTGTAATTTATAGTGTGTCACCCAGGAGATATTGAAGTGACGCTGAAATGGGCCGCTCTATAAGTGTGTTTTAGTCATTCACGGCATGTAATGGTGGCAATTCAGTGCTCAGTGGGACGCTGCAGCCTTCCAAACGGCAAAGTCATTATGAGTAATGCTAGACCTGATGCAGTCTGTGCTTCACCTCCATTAGTCTACTTAACAGTTAAATTGAGATGTTTTTGACCAACTAAAGTGATTGTTTAGGGTCAAATAGGGGTTTGCATAACTAACACACATTGAAGCATTTCCTTTAACTGTGTAACACCATCAAATCTCCATGCGAGCTCACAGATCTATAGGGACTGACCGAGCAACCTAATCTAAATGTGTACTTTCATTACCTTGCAAATATAATTCCCAGCAAAGCAGAACAGGATTAGCCACTGAATGCACAACAATACGAGGAAGTGGAGGTAGTGTAAAACAGTAACTAAAGTGAGAGAGGGATTCCACAACACCATCTGAGCCAAAATTCAGAGCCTTTCGCTAAATAACCCTCGAGGACAAGCAGGCGCGTGCTTCCTTCAGGCTTATTCCTCCACATCCAATTATATAGGAAAATAACTATGGCCAAGCACCATTATTGCCATACTGTGTAGGTAAAGACCACCCTCCTTAATGTAGAACAGAAACAGACGACACCCAGAGGTCACCGTTCTAAAATTACTTTTCAATCTCCGGCGAGTCTAGAATGTTTTCTATTGACTATTCCTTTGCACTCTCTGGTTCCTGCCCTCCAGTTAGTGTGTGTTGTGTGCATGTACATATAGGCCTCAAACAAGCCCAGAGACGCTAGGCTTGTCACGCAACTCTCTGCCATTCAGCCTTGCCTCGCTCTAACTCTGTTATTACAGGCTTTTCAGTGTCCCACAACCACGCACTTACCCGCTGATATTGTTGGCTCAAACTCATGATGTTTAACATGGGGGAAGGGAGGAGAGCGATGCTAAGGGGCTCTGGTGGATGTGGTGTAGGGGTCTCTAGTCCAATTCGAATAGTTAAAGTTGAGGATTTAGTGTTAAGAGCCTAAAATGACAGATTAACACATATTCTTTTCGTGAGCTGCACTTTTGCTGGCATATGTCAGCCGCCACCTTGCATCAACCGCATTTTCGGGAGCTATTTTTCAAGGGAGTCTATTCTGGTGCACGTAAAAAAGATGGTAAACGATAGCAGTGTGTTTTATGCCTTAAATCTGAATAGGATACCAAGATGGAAGATAGTAATCTAAATTTAGGAAAACAGTGTTTACTATTCCAAGTTGAGCTATTTCAACTGTCATACTCTTCAAAATACATACGTAATGGAAAATAATGAGTACAAACAAGTCACGCCTGTGAGCTGTGTCACGCTTTGCAACAAACTAGTCATGCATCCTGAATTTAAAAAAAAAACTTCCAAAACTTTTGCAATAAATTGTGGTTACACATGTGAAGCGGTGGCAGTATACGAACCAGACATTAAAACATAAATCAGTCAATTGGATCTAGTGCTCTACATCTGTAGCTGCATCCGAAGGTGGTTTCCCATTGGCAAGGCACTTTGCCACAAGCACTTCAATCCCAAATAGTCTTTACTTGCGGTGGGAGAAGAATGCATCGCTTTGTTGAGGTTTGTGTCCCTCAAACAAGTGACTGAAAGAAGCATCGTAGTGCACATATACTGTGAGACGTGCAGGAGACACATCAAGACAGATTGGTTGGGGAAGTATGCCAAGTGTATAGGTGGATGTGGCATAAATAAAAAAGCTCCCAAGAAGCAGACCCGCATGAGAATTGTCAGATGATCACAGTATTTCCCCAGGAGTGATTAGTATGTATATATTCACTCTATTCCCACCGAGCCAAAGCTGTTACTACAACCTGGACTCACTTTTAAGGGATTTAGGTATGCATGTTTGAAGGACTCTGCTCCAGTAAACCTGCCCTAACCCCTTTTTTGTGGACCTTGGAAAGAAGAGGAGTGAAACAGGAGAAAGGTTGCACACAGCAGTAGTTGCGCACAAAGGGGCCTAGCTGCAGGTGTGACCAGGAAACAAAGGGGGGCTTTGGCCACACAAACACAATGGTGCCCCACCCCCGGTGACTGGCCATATCTATGCTTAGAAGAGCACATTTGGGGGCTCTAAAAGGATAAGGCATTAAACATCCAGCGTGTAAATGTGGAACCTTTACCACCATAGTTTCTTTAAACACTTTAGTGCGTTAGATTTTGAAGCAGCAATTTCGAACGTCCATTTATGACATTTCTGAAAACAAAACCTTACGGGTTAACAGTGCCTTTTGCGGGCCATAGTGGGGTTAACTATGTCGTTCTGGTCGTTGAATTCTGACCCGGTGGCCAACGGGCTGAGAAATGACGAAAAGCTAAGCTGCCGGCCAACCTGCAGCTGGTTCGGTTGTCTAATGCTTCAGCCAGCATCAAGTTTGTAGTTTTCCCTTACTTTAAATAAAAAAATAGCTTGAGATATTTTCATTCACTCATCGGCTTTGGAGCACATTTGGCTTACATTTTAGCCTTAATTCCTTCAAATGGCAGATTTTGTTAATCATAGTTTTTTTTGCACATGACGCCAATCCCTTATCAAATACTCAACACAACCCCCGGTAAACAATTACGAGCAGCTCGATGTATTTATTCGCTACACGTTCCCAGTTATTTTTTTGCACAGACAATTCACCAATGCATCGGTGCAACCACAAACGCTTGCATTGTCCAGCTTGGGTCTACAGGCATTCAAAGTTCCATCCGTGGTAAATCTTTTCACAAGCCTTTAGTGTCCACATGTGGGACCAGTACAAAAGACAACAAAGAGGAGGGGACACAAGAGGAGAGACAAGAGTGATGGAGCTTTTCTATTATCTAGCAAAGATAGAGAAGTGCAATACGTTCAATTAATTCAAGGCACCATAAGGAGAAAGCAATGAGCAGTGAGATAAAAGTAACACTGCCAACCAGGGGGTGCTAGTGGTCAATTCATATACCTTGATTTAATATATAATTATTAAATAAATACAAACGAGTGAGATTGTTCAACAGTCTTCCAATCCCTGAAACGACATAAAAGCCAGCAAATTCCTACTTAATAAAGCAGATTTCTTCTTTTAACTACATTTAGCTCATGATCAAACCACCCAAGTGTCCGAATACTCCTTTTTGTAATCCATAAAAAAATTAAAAAAGGACCAACGTGCATACGTTAAACTCCGCTCGAACACATTTGATTGCTTTAAATCCATTTTCTGGGGGGCTTCGTTTTGCTTCATCTAAACATTTTTTTCTTTAGTCTTGGTTCACTTTGGTTCTGACGACCGATGCTCAAAACAGATCGAAAAACCATAACACTGTTCAGTGGAAGTAACTAAACGGCTAACCTCCCACACACACCCCACACACAAACACACACACCCAAGCAGCAGCACCTCCACGAACTTTGGACACACACAATAATAATAATAATAAACAAAAAAAATGAACAAAAAGGTTTAAAGCTTCAACTCACCGATGTAGACCCGAATTGAAAAGCACTCCACTTCACTGGGGAGAGATTTAGTCAAGTAAACACCCGAAATAGATTCAGCTCTTTAAAAAAAAAAAGGCAAAATCTTTGATGCAATAAAAGAACAAAGAATCAAAGAAGTTCATCTTTGTCACAGAGGACGAGCGTCCAATCAGATGAGAGCAGTTACAATCCAAACACTGTCGCCAGAAAACGGCAGTTAAAATTCACCCCCACGTATAACCTGTACAGTAACCCCCTTTTTTCCCACTGGGACGCGAGTAATACCCCTTCCCCAGTTTCACTCATCCGACTTTCACTTGGCAAAAGTGAGGAACCAAAATATAGGCGCATGCATTTGTGCAAAAGCAACTCACCTCATCTGAATGGCTTATTATTGTGTATCCATATGCAGTAAATCCCCCCCAAAAGGAGGCGAATAATATCGCGCGTCGCTCCAACTTCTCCTGGCTGAGAGGAAAAACAAACTAAGGAGACACGGCAAATGGTGTAATTTGACCCGAGCTCGGTCAATCCACGCAGGGAGAGATCCACGGTCCGCCAATAAGGAGCGCTCTTGCTCCAGCCGATAGTCCCTCCCCCAGCGCTCGCTCCCTCGCTCTGCCTCGCTCCTGACTCCCTTCCTCTCTTTCCAAGAGCCACAGAGGCAGAGCGGGAGCAATGGAAGGAGAGAGTGTGTGGGGAGGGGGTGATGGTGATGGTGGTGGGGATGGTGGGTTAACATCCCCCCCCTTCTCCTCCTCCTCCCGTTCGAGTGACCCCTGTTGCACCCTCTGTGTTAAACCCCCCCACATCCTCCTTCAAGTCAGCAACTGCTCCTGGTTAAAACTCATTTCAGCCTATTTGGGGCTCAAGATAGGTTGCTGCTTAGTAAAAACATCTTTTTGCAATGTTTGGATTTGTGGCGATAGGGGTAAGCTCTCACTGTATTTAGCAAAGCACCATGAAAGTGGCCCAAAGTATGTTTTCTAAGTGGGGTGGAAAAGTTGGGATGACAAGCATTAAAATATGATTATAATTTAAATAGAACTTTAACTTTGTTTGAGCGTTTATCCTCACAATGGTTGAGGGGGGTTCTGGAGCCTATCCCAGCTGACTTCAGACACCAGGTGGGAGACACCCTAAATTGGTCGCCAGCCAATCGCAGCGCACGTGGAGACGGACAACTATTCACGCTCGTACTCATACTTACGGGCAATTTTGAGTGTTCAACCAGTCAATCATGCATGTCTTTGGAATGTGGGAGGAAACCGGAGTACCCAGAGAACACCCACGCAGGACCGGGGAGAATATGCAAACTCCACATGGATGGACCGGCCATGGATTTGAACCCAGGTCTCCCACTGTGAGGCCGACGTGCTAACCACTCAGCCGCTGGGCCGCCCAGCTTCCGAGATCAGACGTGATCTGGCGTTTTCAGGGTAGTATGCCGTAAGCAACTTTGTTTAATCTCATGTAAATAAGGTATCAACCCACTCTACAGAAAGACTTTAAATATTGATCCTGAAAAGAGTTTAATTTGTCCTTGGCAAACAGGTCAACAGTGAAAATAACACATTTTTGTACTGTCCGCATTGTAATGCTGTATATTCTCGCCTGCCACATTTCCATTGCGAATATAAACAAGGATGAGGAGGGTGCGTCAGTGTGCGTGGGGTTATCGTCGGAGGTGTCGGGTCACTCCAGCAAGGTTTTCGTGATGGAACAATGAGACCCATTTGCACCCCTTTAGAGATGCGGGATTGCAGATGTGTAAGAATCGCTTATGCGTACGCATTCGTTCTCAGCCACTCAAAGGTATACACACACACACACACACACGCACATATCCTCCCACACGCCGGACAGCCTCCATTGTGAGCTGTGAAAGTTGCATCTGCATCTCAATGCTTGCAGAGGAAACACTAGTTTGCACTCCTGATCCCCCCGTGATTCTGGTTTGACACTTTGTGCTTGTCTTTGTCCCCCACTGGTTACACCCTCTTCCTCTTTTTGGGTGAATAAGAATGTCGAGTTTTCCACTTTTCCCCCCACTTTTCTTGAATCGTCTATTGTTGGCGTCTGTTGCCTTTCTGTGACTTTGAATCCCTGTTCTACTGACGGTCCTCTTATCCTTGGCTGATTTCTGTGCTCTCTTGGTACCCTTGTCGAGTACTGAATCAGCATGATGCTACATGAGAGGGTGAGGACGATGGTGACGGATCAATGAATGTGTCCAATGTTTGCTCGGATGCAGGTATTGAGAGTCAGGATGGGTGAATAGATATATGGATTGATGCGTGTCCGGTGATTGATGGTTCTATTGATTGGCCTTTTTTCCAGTGAATTGGCAATTTTACTGGGGGCGTTTATTGGCAATGTGACATAATATGAGTGGGGGTTTAATGATAATGCTGTATATTTATATATGTATGTGTATGTATGTATGCATTTATGTATGTATACACATTAAACCCCCATTGATATTATGTGACCCTGCCAATATCATCACCCTTGTACTCTATACCATGATATGTACAATTACGATAGAAAAAAAATCAATCAAGCTTGCAAAGTATACATTAGTTGGGGTGTTTGTGTGTACATGTTTAGATCTGTGGAGGTGGTGTAGTGGAGTATTGTATATATGTATATGTGTTTATGTATGTGAGTGAAACTGCTTGACAATAGCTGGGCTGGACAGATGAATATATTGCTGTTAGACACAGTGGGAAGGTTGGCGGATAGATTGTGGTGGGAGAATAACATGATAGAAAGGGAAGCGAGGGGCCTCCAGATAAGGAACAGAAGGCCTGCGATACCGTCACATGTCTCGGTAGGGACCATGTAGTGGGTCGGTGATGCCCAGGGGGTGTGCAAGGGTGGGCCTCTGGTAGTAGAAGAGAATGCAAAGGGCTTGGCCTTTGGTCGGGCCAGCCTGTGCGGCACTCCCTTATTTACTGCCCGAAATGCCAGTGCAGATGGCCATGTGTCAAGGATGGGGGTTACAAGGCTTTAGGCTGGCGTACCTTAGGGGGACAGTTTTTATTGCCACTATTTCAGATTGTCAGAGGACATGGCATGTTAAGGGGACTCTCACTTGGAATAAAATGCTTTGGTGATTAAATTTAACTACATTGTTACCTTGTATTAGGAACTGAATTAACTGTGTGACCAAGCTCGTACCTCAATTTATTTCCTCCACAAATTATATTTCTTTCCTTTTCTCTTTCATTACCGTGTAAATTGTGTGTTTAAAAGCACAAGTGTGTGTAAATAATACACATGAGCCAGGACCATATCTCTCTAATACTGTATAATACAACCAAATTTATCATTTAAAAACCTTTTAGGCTAATCGATGTTTTTCCTAAAACAACCTTTATTTCCAAAATGCCATCCAATTTAGTCTGAATGGTTTTAACATTGCTAATGACAGTTCCAGGAGTAAGGTACATCAACTAACTACAGCAGAAGAGTGAGCGCCATGCTTTGGCAACGAGTGTTCCATCAGATGGCTGACTCCCAGGGTGGGAGCAGTCTGGACCGAGCCTCCGGAATGACCTCTGATTGATTAAGAGGCCATTTTTGGCACTTGGTGGGCCTCAGATACCATTTGTCACCAGGACTGAGAGGCTTCTTTTCCTTCAGTATTAGTGCAGCTCTTTTCTCTAAATCCCCAATTTAGTCCGATCCACCAGGACCACCCATTACAGAAATCTGGCCAATCACCCTAAAGCTTAGCCATCTAGATTACAGTAAACCCCAAATGGTATGTTTTATCAACACCTAATGGTCCACGATGAGAAACTTTCTCAACTGTGACATCCCCAGTTAATAAGTAGAAGAAAATAATAAACCTTTGTCATGAAACAGAAGATTTAGGTGATAATGATTGACAATAAATGCAAAAGCTGCAAAGATTCTGATGAATTAATATGAGAGATATGTGTATACATATAATAGAATAATAATACATTTTCCAGTGACTAAACAATCTGTAGTTATTTGACTCACTTGTGGGGTTGCAGTAAAAACACATTGTAAAAAAAAAATAATTGCAAAAGGGCGACAACACAGAATGATCTTTTATTTATCCAGCAGAATGGAAATTTGACTGCACTTCTACTTGATGAAAATATATTCATCAGCAGAGGTCATAGAAAGGTGACACGTTTCATAACCGCCAACATAATAAACACACAGGTGCACTGAAATATAACTATATTTAGTAGTGAAATAAATTGAGCTCTGCCTACTGATATTGTGTTTCCTACCTCCTTCTTTATGAGACCATTTTGCTGATAAGAGAGGGGAAGAATCTACTCAGTCATAACATGTTTTCTGCCTCGAACTTAAGGAAACGACACAATCTACATTACTTTGATGCAATCCTGCTGACTGTCACATTTACTCAAGGCGACTCAAGGAAATGTGTGAAATAAATTTGTCCAGAATGTAATTTTATTTATTGGGGTTTTCTCTGGGAAAATGAGAACGCTAATCTTATTCATAGCTAATGCTGTGAGGAATTTGCGGCCGGCGATAAGCAACCACATCAACATGAACTGCTGATGATGGACTGACATGTGGCATTTCCAACTCATTATTTATTGATTCCATTTCGCCTCCCGTCGAAATGTTTTAATCTACACGGCTATCGTCGTGCACATACAGAAGAAAGAGAAATTCTCCTGGATATGAGCTGGCTATGAAACACTTGCCCTCGATCTTGTTCAAGAAATGGATAACGATGTGCTCGTAACGCAGTGTCATCTTGACCCCATTATAACAATATTTCAACCAATTAAGAGCCTGGCTCATGGCCTAGGTAAAAAACTGAGTCTCTATCCTGTAAGGGAATGCCTGCTATGTAAAAATACATAGAGGTACAGCATGTCTGTACACAGTATTTACACACAGACATACACATATATGCATGTGTGTGTATATATATATATATATATATATATATATATATATATATATATATATATATATACATACGTGTGTACGTGTGTACATGTGAACGCGTGTGTGTATATGTGTATGTATATATATGTGTATATGTGTATGTATATATATACGGGTATATATCTATAACTATATATATATATATATATATATATATATATATATATATATATATATATATATATATATATATATTCATCTTTGAATATTGTTGTTTTTCATTACTGTACTTTATCACATAGTGTTCAGTCTTTGGACAATTTACTGCCATTATCCCATGTCAAACAGTCCATGTATTTAGGAACAAATCCCTGAATTCACTTAAAAGGGGTTCTTTATGTGGACTTGTCGTCCACATGGCCAACTTGAAATGATAATAAACATTTCCCCTGTTTACTGCCCCTTTCGTTATAGCATCAATCCCATAATATATCTGCTTAAGCCATCAGTGTAGCTCCATTAATGGGCGCTTAAGACTGGAGCAGATTATCCACGTCACACTGCCAGAGATGAAGCTAATGAGCTGACAGAGAAGTCGACATTTTCAGGAAGGAAGGATATGACTTGGTCGAGGGTGGAGAAGGATATGTGAGGGGTGGAAGTGTCACCAGCAAAGGAAGCTCCCCAAAGGTTGCTGCGTTCACACGCTCTCACGTTTGGCCTATTCCGGTGTATCACGGCGCTGGCACGCACAGGGCAGAGGCAGACACAAAAACAAACGCAAACAGGTGCGCCGTATGCCGGTGACAGTATGGTGAGCAGCTGTGCGGGTAGGGACTAGTCGTACAGGGTGGCGGCGCTCCCATTCTCTGACCTTACCACCGGACATAGCATTTGACGCACAGACAAAGTAAAAGTCTGAGGGCAGCTGCACAATGTGGCGTCCAAGCCCCCCTCTCCTCCCTTTCAAAGGCAACAGCTCACATAATCAAAAGATGTACTGTCTCCAACATGATATTTAATCTTTACAGAAAGCTCGGCCAGCGCAGCTCATTCCAAATCCGAGGGAATTTGTTATACTGCTCGGCCCTCGTGTTAACTCCAAATGGTCTCGTAGCCTGCCAAGTGTAGCACACTTATACCTCCACTGCTGACCCAAATATTTACGTACCCCCTTCACCAACCCCAAGCTCCTGTCCAAAAGCTCAGGCATAAAAAAAGCCCCTACCTACCTCCCATGCAGGCTGGCAGTCGCCAGTTAAGTCTTCCTTGGAGTAGGGAGGCTATCTGGGATTTAAGGGAAAAGCCTTTTATCCAGGGACTTTTGTACAAGCTGGGGCCAGCAAATGTCTCATGTCAGCAAAACACATTAAATGTTACACATGGCATCTTCTCTGTGCCATGGGGGTGGCCAGTAAACTTTTGAGGAAAAAAAAGGCCACAAATGTCATTTACAAGACTTTGGAGCTTTAGCTGTTTTGTTTTGGGTATTTGTTCAATTTCTAATGCCAAAGCTGGTTTTACTAGACACCATTTTCATGTTGGATTGCATGCAAGTGGATTTATATAAAGCCATCATACTCAGTTTTAAACCTCAGGTGGATTTTATTGACCAATGCTTCGCCAACATTTTTTTTCTCCAAAAGTATCACTTCGGATTAGGCAGCTTGATTTAAAAACAATCTCGGTGATGTATCAAATTTACAAGACATATTTATTTTCAACTTTACAAAGACTGAGACTCCTGCCCTCAAGAATGTCATTGTTTTTTAGGGCTTGACCAGGTGTCTACTCCGATTATCTGAGTGGAAAGGATGTAGGCAATATGTTTGTCAGAAGCATACACTGAGATGTACTGGAGCATCTTTAGCAGCTCACACCCACATCACTTGCTCATATGGGTGCAGATGCTTTGAAGGATGGAGTGATGTTTACGCCCACACTCACACCATTCCTGCTCATACTAAACACACCATCACTGGACCATTGGCCCACTGTTTAACACGGCCTCTCTCCTAGGATAGGAATCCTGGCATTAATGCCCCTCTATCATGAGTTTTTACACAGAACTTAAAAGATAGAATCTTGTCAGAGTGTTAAGAAATAGCTAAAGTTAGCTAAAGCCTTGTGGTTTGGTTCCCATGTCATTGTTAACAATGGCAACACATGATTTGTCACTTGGTCTAAGCAGTCTTCAGTTACATGGACAACAGAATACTTACGAGCTGGTCCGCTTCCTTCTATGTGCTCTCGGAAAAAAACAGGCATATATCTGCAGTGTTAATGTTTAAGCAATATCCTGCAAAACACATATTAATAATTTTTCCAATACAACGATTTCATTTCTTGGAAAACAACAACTGGCTGCCAAGGCGGTGAAAAAAATGGATGGTCCCAGTAACTGACTCAGCAAAATGGTAAAATTATTTTACACAGAAAAGGACAATGGGTTGTGACTCAGTGAAGTCCAATACATTGAATTCGTTAAAATACCCCCCTGAGGTGATAGTGGGCCTTTAATCCTCATCTAACGACCATTTTATATTCAACTGGGAGTGCCTGGCAGTTGTCAACTCTGAGCCTGGCTTAGCTCAAATGAACTGGACGTCTATAGCCGTCAATTGGAGCCAAAGAGTTTGGGTTAACGTGCCATATTTGACTTCAGTTCTTTGTCCAAATGGTTGTGTAAACATTTTTTATGGCCACACTGGCCCTAATTGCAAGGAGTGAGTGATCCACACCATGCCACCTGTCCTTGAATAGGGACACATCAGGAGAGGCGGCGTGGATGAGAGCAGCTGGAGAAGGTAATGCCTTCTTCACTCCAGGTCAGACGCCAGACAAGCTCGAGCAGGCCCTACTTACTCTGGCCTAATTAGCACGCGTCAACAGGGAAATCTCTCGCCAAGGTGCGCCTAGTTTTGCAGCGTGTTGCTTCAGGGTTAATTCTTTCCATTTTAATGTTACCCACACCTTCTCCAAGAAAAGATTAGAAAATGGGATTAGATTGCAGCCAGAATATTTGGATTAGTTTGCACTTTTACTTTCATGTCGTGCGGGTGTTTTCATTTTTGTCATTATCAACTCTTGTGAAGAAACACCATACCGAATACATCAAGCATGATAGACTCACATGAATCAATAACATTTTTAAGTGTCCGGTATATTTGAACGCACATACGCATTGTAACACTGAAGACGGCAGTGTGTGGTGTTGGGACAGATGTGCAATCCTGGAGTCCCACCCCTCACATACATACAACTGCATTTACCAGCCCCCTCCCACGCATACTGCTTTTCAAGTATGTTTCTAGCTAAATGGTAGAAGGGGGTTTAGGGGGTGTTTGAGAGTATCAGATGTCTTTAGAAAAAAAAGCAGTTGTCAGGTCTGGCTGAAAATGGAGCATGACTTTATTTAGTCTAAATTGTATTCTGCTGAAAACAGTGTGGCCTCACACAACTCGCCGCTTTGAAGTGGCCATTTGTGTTTGGCTCAGAGAGCTAATTTAATGGAACTCTATTAAGGGCTATGTTTTAATAGGATTGTCCCCTCTACCCTGCTGTCGCACAAATGAATATTCCAATATATTTATGTCCGCCAGCTGTCATTACCTCAAGCACTGCCATTGACGGCAACAGACGTTTATATATGATAGGCCTGGTAGTGAATAATCCAATTTGGAATTCACATTGCAAGCAGTCTTAGATATTCCTGCATGAATAAATTGGAAAAGATCTAAAAACATATCTTTTGCACTGAGTTTAATTTGGTTGATTGTTTTCTTCTGTTTTAAGTAACACAATCCCAACTTTTTTTTTGGGATGTTGACATTTGCTTCATACACATAAGTGCACACATTCAGATTTACACAGCTGTTGAAGATTAGAAGAGAGGAAGCAGGGTGAACCGCACTCTTGGACTTGACCTCTGACCTGCATGGATAGCATCAGTATACATATTATGAGGTGTTCACCCCAAAAGGCAGAACAGAGAAACTTTGAACCCTGACAACATTTTCTCGTGTGCTTCTGCTGAAGGATTCTGACTTTAGTGATTCCAGCAAAGTATGAGGGTGGATGATAATTAATAGCTTCCATTGCAGGGAAAAACCCTTTCTCTGCAATTTTCCCACTGGAAGGAGTGCTGAAGTGGCCCAGTTCTATGGTTCCGTCCTACCTGGGGCTATAGACAAGTGCTATCGTGCATGTTAAATAAAGTTCCCCCCCGCCGAGTCTCTCCTCTGTGCCAATTCCTCAAGCTTAATGAAATCTTCCCTTGCGCTTCGCGTTCATGCCTCATCCCCGCTCTCTATCCCTTCTTCACGAATCATTTCTCCTTCATCTTTGTTTAGTAAGGTCATAAAACTGAGAAAAATGCTCACAGACTAAGACAAATCATTTCTCCCCATCAAGTATTTTGTATATATATATATATATATATATATATATATATATATGTGTGTGTGTGCATCTGGAAGGGACACTTATGAATGTGTCTGTTAATCCTATCCCATAATGCTACTGTCTAGGAATAAGTAAGGTAATTTAACTGTAGCTTTATATACCAGCAGGCGATAAGTCACACCAATGAGCCTTATACCTGGGAATGATACTATTCCCCCGCTTTCGCTTTCCTATATTTTCTTTTTGTCTTCTACCGATCTATGTTATTAGAAATTCAGCTAATTGTTTTAATAGTTTCTCAATTTTGAGGAACAACTTATTTAGATGTAACTTAGTTTCTCACGTGAGTGTTTTATTTTATATTTGTCTGTTTAATTGTCCTGTTTAATACTCTCAAGCAAAATGACCCCAAAGCCTAAAAACATGATCACAAAAGCACATCAAATCAATATTCTTTTTGCATTTATTAAACATCGTTCCCAACTTGTTAGTCTAATAGTAATAAAAAAATAATAAAAAATACATACGTTTGAAATTCATTTTTCATATTAACACATCTAGAAGGGACGGGATACTTCTCCTTTGTATGTTCTTTCATTGTATTTCTTAAAATTTATTTGTGTATTTTTAGATTAATTTGTGAATCCATTTGATTAATACGCTCTGATTGCGAACAGATTCCGAATTGACTGCCTCTGTAAATGCATTGGACTCGCAGAACAATTAAATCAAATATATATCCTCAGACTGGCAAAGTCAGTGACCAAAGCCCTGATTTGGCTGTTTTTTTTTAGCATGCTAAATGTTGCTGACATTCCTCTTTCTTGCAGCAGCACCAGGAGTAACATTGACCTTGTTGCAAAGAGAACTGAATGACGCTAGTCTTTGAGTTTACAACGAAGTAGCGCCAGGTATCGTGTGACAGGAGAATTTAATGGGGGGGGTCAAGAAGTTGAGAGCAAAATGAGGATGGTAAGACGAGACAAGCTTTGCAGAGTTAATCATCCAAATTTGTCTCAACTTGAAACTCTATATAATTTTCTCATTTTGGACATGCGAATGCCAAGTAGGCCTTCTGTGATATTTGCAGCATCTAAAATGAGCAAGTCATCCCTAAAATGATAGATTGATACTTTGTGGAAATAGTTTTTGTCTTGCTTAATCTCCCCCTTCCTTTTTTGGGGATTTACATCTTGTTTTCACGACAAAAAGAACAACTAATTATCGTGACTACTATTTTTCAGTCTGCAGTAACAGTAACAGTAGTCGTGCGTTCTATGCAACTTGGCAGCATTTTCGACAATTCGGGTTGAAGAACTCCATTTTATGTAAATGCTTGCCAATTTTTATTTCAGGATCTGCGATCATGAGGTCAAAGCTTTGAAGAAATAAATACAGTATACTTTCAAGCACCCGCATTTGATCATAGAGAACATTGCAGAAAGAGGGGCTCTTCAATTCCTCTCAGAACAAACCTTTCCGTCGCCCTCAGAGACTTGTTGGCCAGTGAAGGCATCACATGGACAGATGTTGTTGGCTCACTTGAGAGTGAAGTCATCATCAAATCTCCTATTGCTGTTTTTTCACGTGTTTTTGCTTTTGTCCTGCCCCTGTTTGTTGTGCCAGTCTGAGCCTGTGCGTACTTGCAGGCAGAGCCGTGACTGATGCCCAGCCAAGCCTTACGCTGACGAACATCCCCGTATACAGTAGGAGACAAATCAACGCACTAATGAGTACCCTCAACGTGCGCATGCGAAACATTCTGACTGTATACTTGCAAATCTTGCCCGAGGGGGTCTGGGCTGTGGTTTGAGGCCTTTCAACACAAGGACTGATTAGACACGAGGCTGACTGTGTCGTGTGTCACTAACATGAGTAGTCAAAGACTGTCCAAATTGAATGAACCCTCAGGGCCAGCTGGAGTTTCCCTGGATCATGCGCATGCTGTTTTTTTTCTTTTTAATGTTTTTTTTTATTTTTTATTTAACGCAACAGCTGTCTGCTTACAATGTGGATGCAAAGGTTGATGTGTGTACAATTCGTGGCGCAATATAACAAGTCCAGCATGGTTTGGCATGTTACATGTGAAAATTTACCAAAGGAAGTGCACTGAAAACCAGCTGTTTGTTTTAAGTTTTTACAACTTGGAGCTGTTTGTTTGAAGTTGTAATATTTACTATATATTGTGGTTATCCTTATAAATGTAGGTTGTGCCTTTACCGTTGTTAGGCTTTTACCATTAACAGCTGCATCTTGGCCGAGCTCAATACCTCTGCCTGAGGTCTGAAATTTCAGCCTATTCTATTTTCTGGTGGGAGACATTAACCCTCATCTTGCTGGTGGGGTGTCTAGGTTTATCTCATAAGGCAGGGTGAAGGTTCCCAATGTCCTTTCCAAATGGAATGGACAGTTCCAATAACTCTTGGCGACATGAGTCAGTGTAGGCAACTCATATTGAGTCTAATAACATTTAGAAATGGATGTCTTAATACTGGCTGCGTCATCATTGGGAGGCTGGAAACTTATGGCAGGTGCCTTTCATTGTTCTCACTGTGCATGTGAAGAATGGATTCAGAAAGAAAGTAGCGCAAAAAAGAATATATTAGTTGAATTATTTGTTAAATGATAATCCCCCAGAAGGATTTTAAAAGATCTTCACATTCAAATCCAGCCTATTTTGTAGTTAAAATAATTTTTGTTCACTTCCCAGTTACAACTGTTTTGCTGGAGTCGTATGAAAATGATCAGTCTGTCAACATATCATATCAAATAACATATCATATTTTGGGGATGGGCGGTTGTGGATGAAAGAACTTGAGTATCTCTCCACTCCTCCTTTGGGACTCTACCAAAAGTGGTATGGTACGAGTGGTTATTTTTAGTTTCCTCTCAACTTTTGACAATAAAAACAATTGCATCTTCCATTGAACTTAACCGGCTGAGAAGGATAAAAGCCGGTATTGCTGCCTGTGCATGTCAAAGCTTCAGGTTGCAACACATAGTTGTCTCAGCAAAACTATTTTCTCCTCCTTGTTTATTCAGTTCTTAAAGCATGCCTCCCCCCTCGTTAAGTCGGCTCGGCGGTGCCGCGCTTCAGGTGGTACGGTGCTTTTTTTGGAGGAGATCGGGCTTTCCTCATGTTCTCTGTCACAAGAGCATGCCAAACCCAGGCAACACGCCTCTTATTACTCAGTTCATTGAGTGAATGTGGCTTCCGTGCTTATCAATTCCAGTTTACACTCGTCTTTTGGTGTAGTTCTGTAATAATAATGTGTCACATTGTAGTTGCTGGCGCTGTGAAAATTGAGTTGAAAATTGAGTTTCAATACTATCATGATAACCTCAAATGTGTTACTTTTGTTTGTCTTCTATGTGTTTGAGAGGCTAATCGTGTCAGGGATCCCTTTAATTGTAATATAACTACTTCCCATCGAGTATCATTTAAGCTTGTTTTGTTTTCTCTTTTTTTTCTGCGACTGCTGTGTGTGATGTAGGAAATGTAGGAGATGTTTGTCTTTTCACCCGGGTTCCGTTGTCCTTTGTGTGTCTTGTTTGAAACAGCATGTCAGCCAGGCAGGGCGGCTCTGGGAGGATGTGTGTGTGTGTGTGAGGAAAAATACTGTGCGCTGAATACGATGTTTAAAAAAAAAGTGGTACGCCTGCCTGCACACACCACACACACAACAGCCTTTGGCCTAATGGGAGCTGACACTCTGACAGGCTCTCTGAGCTCTTTATCTGGGCTCCTTGCCTTCGATTTGGTGTGTGTAGGCTTATGCAGTTGTGTGTTGCGTTTCGCGTGCGTGTGACCTCAGCGGGGGTAGTCGCCAGTCCCCAAGAGAGTTTTTGAACCCCCAACCAGAGTCAGCCTAATTTACATTGAAATGGGAGAGTGGCAGGGCCTCTTTATGGACTGTTTGCTTTTGCTCTATAGAAAAGATTCAAGCCCGCCCTTTTTAACATACGCACACACATATGCAGGGGAGATGCATGGGAATGCCTAGTTGCAGCTCACAGATTGTGTATGGAGGGAAATTTATTGCCAGCAAGTTCTCGTTGCAGAAAAAAAGTGTTGTACTCGTAACAAATCTAATTTGTAGTTGTGGAAGTAAATTTAATGCAAAGGGAATCTGTAGTGAGTTATCTTTTGTAGCACTCCAAGTTGCTGTTGCTACAACTACTAATTTCTAATTGGATTTCTTTGTATAACTACAAGGTACTTTTGTACCCCAAAAGATTTTTGCAACATATATAATTTTTTGCTATACCTGTTTTCCTTTGGCACCAAAGTGCACTAGTTAGTTGGAGAAGTCACTTGTAATTGTTGAAAGAAGACAGTGTTTGTAATTCCTAGTGGGCAGATGATGTGACTACATCTTATGTATTATACAGATTGTTTTTGCTACCACTAGTAATTTGTTTTACTCCAACTACAAATTACAGTTAATCATACAACAACCCCAAAAGTTGTTTTCCACAGCTACGATTTCTTTTTACACCAAATTTGTCTTTACCACTGAAAACACATAAAAGAAAATCTATGACTATAAGTTACTTTTGCACCAAATTTACCTTCACAGTGGTGTCCTTTTTTGTGTACGTGTAAGTGTGTATGTAGGGGGTGTAGCATGAGTTATGAGCGTGAGGGTCAGAGAGGGCTGCTTGATCAAGTCCATGTTACGAGGCCACAAGGCTGCTAAGTGTTTTTCCAACTCCCGCTCCCTCGCCCCTCCTCTACCTTTCCTAATGACTCCAGGCCAAGTGCTGATGCGGAGTCTCCCGGGCTCGTCCCTCAGCTCACAGGTTCCCCGCATCAGATTAACGCCACCTGAGGCACAGATTGCTGGGTCTGAACTCTCTCCTTCAAGAACTTCATCGTCCTCTGGAGAGGAAGTTCTAAATCTGGCCTCAGAACATCGCACAGGCAGAAAGAGCTCCAAAAGTCAGCGTAGGCTGCCAGAAACCACACGTCTAATTATAGTCTGCAGGAAGCGAGAGGGAAGAAACCTTAAGCCCATACAATTAGATTTCGCTTAGGAAAACACTGGAGCAAAGTGCTGGGCACCTCTTCTCTTCTTTCTCTAAGCAAGTTTGCCATAAGGAAATGGGAGATGTGGTCTCATGTCCAGGTTAATGAACTACAGTATTTCTCCACTCTTCTCTCTTATCTTTCTATAAGGGCCCCTTTATAAAAAGTACAGCAGGGTGTGGCTATTTCAAGTTCCATTCACAAGAGGAAATCAAATCTATAAAAGCCATCATTTATTAACACTTTCTCTAGGCAAGTCAAAAAGGAATGTGTGGGAATTTAAAAATTTAGAGATTGCATTTTGCAGTTGATGCATTTTAAATGCAAGGCAAATGCAAATAGACTTCTCCATTTTTGTGAGTTATTTTTTGGGGGAATTATACATACAATCATACATATCTGGCTTTTACATGATTCATGGTAATATTTGGCGGTTATTTTAAGTGAATAAATATCAAACAATTATAGATTCTTTTAAAGAGGTCGATTTAAAATCCAGTTTCCTCCCACATCTCAAAGACATGCACCAGGGTAGGTTGGTTGAACACTCTAAATTGCCCCTAGGTACGAGAGTGGACGTGAATGGTTGTCCGTCATCTTGTGCCCTGCAATTGGCTGGCCACCCGTTCATGGTGTCCCACCCCCCTGGTGCCTATAGTTAGTTGGTATGGGCTCCAGCACCCCACGTGCCTCTTGTGAAGATAAGTGGTTCAGAAAATGAATGAATGTATTAGGGCAAGCACACAGTCTCACTATAAACAATTTTATTAAGTTCCCTGCAAATCCTGGAATTATGTGGACCTCAAGAGGTGGGCATCAATTCAAGAGAACATTTTGTTGCTGGGATTCTTTGGCTTGGCAGAAAACTTGTGTAGGACTATTTGTGTCCTTGATCTATACAAGTATTCAAAGTACATGTTTAGTGTTGAGTGAGTGGATGCCTGCCATTCAGATTGTTGACACACTGACACCCTTTGGTCTGCTCAAATGGAGCTCTTGTTTTTCCATTTGCATAGTTTGTTTGATCAGGTGTCAACATACTAATTCATACTCAAGTGCGAACCCAACATATGTGCTACATTTTGTGACAGTGGCTTACAAAAGCTCAAAACCAATACTTTTGTCATTTTGGGTTCTGACTTTATCAGATAAAAACAACACCTCTTTTTACTGTATAAAAGCATAACTAGCCCAATCAACTGTTTGTTAATAAGTAGGAGTTAAACACTGAAGAATATCTGACTATAACGTGATAAAATTTGAGTCGATGTTGAGCTTTTGATGATATTTACATTCTTGAGAACAATTACTGCAAAAGTAGACAGTGATTCATTTTCCTCCGTGCGATGAAATGAAATTAAATCAAGAAATAAACAGGCCACGTTTTCAAACCAAAACACGTTTGCAGGCTGCCAACCACTCTCATACAATAAACTACTTCACTTAATATTCGCTACTTGCCACACAATAGAAATGAACTTCACATTTTGAACACGACTTGAAAAACTACTAAGTGGTCGACTATGTAAAAGAAATCTTTTTGCCTTTGTGGCCTCTTTGGTTGCTGTCGCGACATTATATTGACTGCTGAAGTGGGCTTTAGGACTTGCCGAGTGGGAGCAAAAACTCAAAACTTTCTTTGGCCCGAGTTTGAATGAAGTACTTGTCAGCCTGGAATTTAACATCGGCCACATTGTACATACATTAGCCGAGCCATTTTGGACATAGGAATGCACGTGTGGGGTTTGCTTGAATTTGTGTTTTTGGAAAGAGAAAGCACATTTAGGCAAAGTGGGAATTGTTTGCTCTCTACTGCTTCCTTTTCGGATGAGTCATTTTTTTTTTGCAATTTGCATCCTCTTGATTTGATCCAGATGGAGAAATTTTGTTAGAATTATGAATCATATTTGCCTCATAGTTAAAGGTAAAGCAAGGACAAATAATCAGGCATATAATAAATGGCACAAATATCAGCCACATCCATTATATGCAAGATTACAACTGTCGCTGGTTCCTGATGTCTCATTTCCACGACTTTTGTTTCAGAGCGGAACCATTCCACATCCTTTGCACGACTCAAACAATCATCACAGAGTGACACACACACTGGCATACTCATTCTAAACAGTTTACTCTGAACTGTGACCAATAAACCCTCAAGTGTCCAAGCAAGAGAGCTTTTATGTTTGTCCAAGTGGTCTACCGCTTATTTTCCCTTCAGGATACGGACGGGGACACACATGCAGGGTCGGCTTACTTTTCAGAAAAACACAAACTAAAGCAACTTAAGCTGTTGTTGATTTGTTTTGTGGTAGCGGGTTTTTCAGTTGTTATGGGTCTGGATATCATGTTCAGAGTTAAATTGTTTTGGTCATTTTCTAAAGAGTACACGTGGTGTTAAAATAATGCTAAAAAACTGTTTTCATTCCAGTTTTCAATGTTATCATTGTAAACAAACGTTCAGGAAAAGACTAAATAGAAATGAATGAAAAGAGGCATAAGATAAAACACTTGTGGCTGTTCATTCAAGTTTAAGTTCCAATATACAACAATAATGACCTTGCAATAGATGAAGTTTTATAAAAAAACATTCAAATGAGATCTAAAAAGATCTTATGGTACCTTTCCAAGTTTGTACTACCCTTAAAAATGACATTTTATCAATAAATTAACAAAATAACAATGGAGACATAGTAAGGACAAGCTGCTCCAATACATTGCCAAAAGATCATTTTATATTTTGTTTTATGTTAAAACTTTTAGTCAGTTTTTTTGGTTGTCACATCGTATTCAGAAGTGGATACAAGTGGAATAATAAAAGTCCTCACAGCGCATTAACAAGGAGGTCTGACTCCAACAGTGAGCAACAATTTTCAATTCAGCCCTGTTTGTGACAGCATTTGAAATGGTGAAGCTCACCTTTACACTGGATTTTATCAAGCACAGCAGTGTACGTATATATCTAATAAAATGTGGCATTTGTGGTACAACAAATGTCTTCAAGGATCATGATTTTCACGGTTCGGGATTTTCAGCAATTTATTTCAGGAATGCAATAAGGTGGCTTTTGGTAGTTAGTATGAGTAAATGCGTACAGATGAAATAGAACATTCCTCTCCTCAAGTGAAATTCCAATTCAAAAGGAATTCTCATTCTATGCTGTTCGATTGATGACGCAAGCAGCACAAACTACAGTTGGAGTGAGTCATTATCCCTTTTGACCCAGCAATTGACTTGCTTTCAAGAAAAACATACTTTTAAAACTCACGCAACCAATGATTTTCTTGCTTTTTCCGGCTGCGGGCCTAAATGTCTCAAAAAAACAATAAATTATTACTATTACCAAGACAACCGTAGTCGCACAACATACAATGATAATAAAATCCAAGCCACCATGTTTTCCCAGGCCTAAATGGTGTTATTTTTTTGTCTCAACAGACCTCAAGTGTTGTTGATCCATCATAAAACATCATTCTTTCAGCAAACATTCTTATTTGTCACTGCAAAGCGGAAGACTTTTTTTTAACTGTCTGAAAAGCACTGTTTTCTGTTATTTGTCAGTGGAGGACCTTGAAAAAAGTCTTTATAGTTGAGAACTTGAAAATCTTATGAGAACAATTGCTATCCTCTGTAGTGGACCATTTTCCTCAGAATCAGAAGTACTCCAATGTTCCACCTGACAATGCATCGATCACAAATTGTGAAATTGTGAAAGTAATTTCTTTTTAATGGAATTTCTGGCAGCTGTTTACCAGTTAGACCCAAGGCAAAACAGAAGAACAGACAACAAAACAATTTTATACCTTTTCGCAGCTTTTGAGTTGGACTTGTATTGAATAATTTACTGGAAGATCTATAGTAGCATACGCTTGTTTACAGTAACATTAGCTACACCTCCACAATCTAATGAACATGTGTGGTTCATTACATGGCTTTTGTGAGGCATCTTCACGCAGTTACTTATAATATTCTAGAACGTGATAAAATACACTGCAAGAAATGTCTTGATTTAGACAAAAATAAAACGAATCAAATATAATGTAAATAATACAAAAACTATACCAAACAGTGCTAAATTATGCAGAACAAAAGGCAGTAGGCCACATGTTATATGTGCAGTAACAGCAGGGTCATGAATATTAAATCTAGCAGTATGGAAAGAGTGTTGCTGTTGTTGTGAGTTCAGTTGATGGCTTGCAGGAAGAAGCTGTCTCAGAGTTTGTTCGTCCTAGTCCTGATGGACCGGTAGTACCTGCCTGAGTGTGGTAGGTCAGGCACGGTGACTTGTTTTGTCGCATGTGATTGCTTCACTTTTTCTAACGTGAAAATGCCCGTGAGTGAAGGAGGGAACTTACTTAGGGGGAAAAAACATTACTCCAGAAAGTCCAAAACAGTCCTTTTGTACAAATCATACAAATACCTAGAATGTAGCAAAAGTGTTGCTGTTACAAAGAAAATCTGTTTGTGTGGCAATCCTGGGGTTTCGTTCCTAATAAACGGCCCAGTCCATCCGGAAGGGTGCTATCAATCATTCTGAACTTTTATGTGACTCCATTCTTTAAAAGCCACTCTCTATAATCAGAATAGTTCACTCAATATTTGTTGGTCCACAGTGAATTAGGTCAAATGTCATATCTTTCATCCTCTCAGCTGATTATTTATGTATATTGATATTGACAGCCATATCCATAACATTGAACAGGACTCGTCTTTTTTGCATGTCAGTCATTATTTTGTGTTCTAAATTAGCGTCAAGTGAGTTATTTTTCCTAATATGTAAATATTGCAGTCAACACGCCATTAAAATATCCCACCATCGAGCTTGTAGATGAAAATAAGTCACCAGTCAGCACTGAAAAGGCTGAATGATGTTATTCGTAAATAGTTTTATCTTCGGGATATGCTGCTGCAGAAAGGCACTCAAGGCTTTCAAGCAGTTGCTTCTTATCTGAAGCAAGATGGAAGCCAAGGTGACAACCACAATTAGACGGGACGTTGCAAGACTGGAGAGGGTCACACACATTGTAATTACTCTGTCACCCCAGTGGGGCCATTGACACCCAAATACTGGATACAGAACAACTACCTCACCACTGGAACAAATATACCCACTATTAAGATCGAGATAAATACCCTCAGTGGGAATGTGAAGAAGTCAGCAATAATTAGAGTAAGAAGAAAACCACTGAATGAGTAGTAGAGAGTGCAAAAAATATTTCAAAACATTTTTTAATGTTTTCCTCCCTTTGGAAACGTTCCGCTTTGAGATACCAGCTGAATGTAAAGGATATGTTATTAATATTCGTCTCGCAAATTGGCAAATTGCCCAAATGAGATGTGATAGCACTGTAAATGCAATGTGTGTATTTTGTGTTTGAAGCAAAGAAATGGAATATTTTCTTGATGAGTTACAAATAAACTCTCCCCTTAGAATGCTTTGCTTAATGGTTTGAATTTTTCAGTTTATTTGTAAGCATTTGTAAAAGCATTTTGTAAGCTTTGAGAAAACCAAGGAAAATATCTGAAAAGCTTTCACCATATTACATTGATCAATACAATACTACTCAAAACGAGGGTCAGATGAAAGTCAGAACAAAAATCAACCAGACAAAGGGAGCTTGTATCTTCAAAAACCTCTGGCCAAGTTGCATGCATCTCATGATTCAACTGTAGTTAATTAAAATGACAACTAAACTCTTTACCAGCACGGGAGCCAATACCCCCACCCCCTCACAGAAACACAAAGAAAAAAAATCTTAAAACTCATTTGTTTTGCTGGCCTGCAGCAAAGGTGAAAATAGTCCAAGTTGTCTCAATATCCAGTTGTTATTGCAGCACGAGTCCAGGCAGGTCCCCTGAGCCAAAGCAACAAAGATGGTCGGAGCGTTCTCTGAAAACAAACCTGAACTCCCCAAGGTGCAAGACGCTTATTTATCCTACAGATACCGGCTCGGTTGCTCGAGGGCGGCCTGACACAACCTCCCTCCATATTTTATATGTCCAGCCTGGATGAGCTGACTCTGCCAATCTTGCTCTTCATTTTGAAAGTGTGTCACAATATGGTCGTGTGTGTGACTCTGCTCTCTGCGATAAATGTTAACGCAGCATCAGTGCCTGGAGCGTCTTTTGGAAGCTTTCACTATATTCAATGATTGATCTCTCCTTTTGCCGTTCGTCCTATCTCCACTATCTGTCCTCAAACTCTCGCAGTTTCAATATCATCTTTTATCAACCTCCTTGTTCTTTTTCTGAGGCATTATAAATAACAAACAGCCTACCTCTTCAGACATATTGATGACACAAATATCACTCGCTGGCAAAAAAAAGAGATGGTGATTAATGGCATCCAAAGGACTGGATACGTTGCAGCTGTTCGCGTTTTTGTGATGCGTGCACATTTCCCGCTGGCTCTATACATATGCTGGGATATTTACATTCAAAGTTGACTGATAACATAATTAAAACTGTGTAGTGATCTGTGGCAGCTGTGTTCCCACTGCACACCCCGAACCGGCCAGTAAATAAGAGCCTGACCCAAGAGCCGCTCGACACGATGCAACATAGTGTGTATCCACTGAACCCGTACGTTCTGGACAAACAAACCAGCTTGTACACTATCATCATCATGATCGTTAAAGCTGTTTTACATTTTATTTCATTGGGATGTATTTTTGTGTCTGGCTTCCTGCCTAAAACTTGTTTTCACGCAACGTAATGACAGCTTTTTGGATTCTTTATCCAGCATATGCGGCTCCGAGAAAGCGCTGCACTCTCCTTGACTTGTCATTCGGTTGTTTACTCAGAACAGGAAAAATAAAGTTGAGTTTTTAACTATTGTCATATTTTAAAGTTGTCAGAACACATAAAGTAGGGTAAAAAGAAATCCGATCTGGGAAGTGTACTATTATTTGGATATACTTACACGTCATTACATCATCTGTGATTAGAGGTTTGATTAGAAATGAGGATTTTTAAATGAGTTTTGCAATACTGTTTGATCATGGATTCTGTGTGATATTTGCATTTTAGATATTGTTTTTTTCTTTCATTGGTGGGACGGAGCTTAAAACAAGCAGTACAACGGTAAATCCAGGCGAAAAAAATGAACAAAAACTGCAACTTTTTAAATGAATGCCCGCCCTGCTCAAACCGTGAACTCGTCAACTTTACATCTCCATCGTAACCCTTTGGATGCGTCATTTCATGTCATTCCAACAAACAGCTTCTTTATAGAGGACCTGCCAACACCAAGGCACATCTTTATCTTCAAAGTAGGACGAAAAGAGATTTCTTGATCCAGGCTGACCAGCCAACCACATTCATTCTAGAAAGGATTAAAGGCACTTTCAGAACAAAACATTCACATCTCGGCTGACTGACAATCAGGCACTGGAAAGTTAGAGAAAGACTTGGCGGGGTGAACGAAAGGCAGCAAGGGAAGCGAGGTCAGAGGGTTGTGCGGTCCACTTTGCTTTTTACTTCTGTTGCCAAAGGATTGGTTGTGTCCCACAACAGAGGTAACAATACGGCACAAGCTGCTTTGCGGTTTTGTTGTCACATTAGTACTGAAAGATGGCCTTCAAAGCAGTTAGTGTAACAGAGCAAGTGTATCCACCCTACAGATGGTGTGTTTGATGCATCCCCTGTAATAAATTCTGTCTCAATAGTCTACACGAGACAATAAATGAATGAAACGTATTTTGCATGGTGCAACCCAGCAAACGACATTACAATTGGCGGAACGAGCGGCACCCGCATTGATTTGTTTAGCTTATTTTTTCCAGTTCAAAGCAAGCTGGACTGTACTTTGATGTCCAAACAAGACTCTGAACTGGAATGTGACCTCTGTCTACATCTGTACTCCAAAGGTAAACACATATATTAAGGTGTTTTGAATGACAAAAAACAAAACTGGTTGATGTACAATTAAGAATAGTTCAGAGTCCATCAGCTGTCACTGTGTCATTAAAGAGCTATTATCCATCGTAGTACCTTTTCTCCTCTTCCTTAGAAAGGGAAGGATGTACTTTTAACACCTCGTTTTCTTTTCTACTCATATAATATGCTTTTCCCGATTTGGTGCCATAAATTCCAAAGCATAAGACACTCGTGCATAACACGTTCAGTCTTGATCCAAATTTGCTCGTTCGAAATATAATATACTTGCATCTCATGTAGGTACTAAAATTACCAAATGCATCACTGTGTTCAGACCCAAGTCTCAACATTACTGCTGCTTTAACATGCCCCACCCCAAAAGATACGTATTGGGACAAGCTTAGAAGGATTTTAGGGCTTGTTGAGCACTAAAAACTTTTCTTTTGTGAGTAGCTAAAGAAATTTTATATCTGGTCATCTGACACAAACCAGAACATATTGTATAGCAATATAGCAAAAGTAATTTCTCCTGGACAAAAAGATCAACCAAAATTAGCGTTTTTTTTTTCATTTTATGTGGACAAACTGAGTTGGACAAAACAGCATAATATTATTTATAAGTTCACATCTTTTGAATGTAAGTAACTTTGTTCAAATATAGATATCATCATACAACTTTAATTTATTTCTCATATGAGCTCCAAAGCACCAAAATAAAGATTTCAATTGAGGCTGAACTATATCAACTATCCACTCCATTCTATTCAATAAAAAAGTCAAGCAGTAGCTTTCGTAGAAAAGACAACGGACTGGCCTGCTGAAAGCATCCATTCTGTGCTCTCAAAAGCGGTCCAGTCTTACCAAATCTAGTTTTGTGGGACCTGTCTGGCGCTGAATTCTCACAGAGTGCGAGGGTCTTTCATCTCCCAGGCCCTATCGCTAGGAGCAGTGAATCAGGAGCTAAGGGACCATCAACTCGCAATGTCCTTACCCTGTTTCCCCACACTCCAACCCCTCCTATTGCTGCCTGCTGCACCGCTCCTCTCAAAGGAGTCTTTCAGTATTGTGTTGAGGCCCGGTTCCAGGTCAATAGGAGCCCAGAGATTTAGAGGTGCAGAATGAGTGGGAACAAATGGTTTGTTTGGTGAGGGCCCTGTAGTAGCTTTAGAACTTCCATCAAACTGAAAGTATTGCTGACTCAGATCTCTTTAGGGTTCCCGCAGCAGAACTAATGCAGCGGCGATGACAGGGCGCTGAATCTTCCCACTTGAGGTTAGGAAGGGCTGCTCTAACTCAAAAGTCCCTATCATATTTGACTTTTTATTTATTTACCAGAAAACATATTCTTCCTGTCTGAACAAAATACCGCGGAAGGTCCAGGCCAAATTAAATCCGGTGACACATGCTGTGGCATTTCTAGAAACACAATTAAACTGACCTGCGAGGGGCTGACATTTGAAAGTAACGCATACTGTATGCGCCTATCAGCAGAATCGCTGCAGCGAATCATTATCCGGCAGATGGATGAACCATCGGCGATTGAGTATGTATCCCTCTTTCTCCTGTGATCCATACCATGTGGTAGGTTGCATCCTTTTGCAAGGGTGTCTTTTGTTTAGTGTCCCATCTGTCCCGGGTGACATTCCGGTGTCAATGGTGAGACGTCGCCTCGGCACTCCATCTCTAGCTATCTCTGCTCCAGCTTTTGTGTGAGTCTCAGCTCCAGTCTGGGCTGTATAATGTGACTGATGTCCTCTGGGCAATCTGCTGTTGGGACAAGGACGTGCTCGGGTGATCCGGTGAGGCTGATTGGCGCCTGGCGAAAAAGGAGAGGACGCCCTGACCCGGGAGGCGCCGAGGCTGTCAGGTGCCAAACCGGCCTGTTAATTATGCATCCGCACAACCATTGCTAGGCCCGCCCTTCCTGCTGCCTATGTGGCGTTGAGTCATGGAATCGTCAGATTCACTGGCACCACAAATTCACCGCCCTCTTTTTGCATGATGCCATATGAAGGTGAGAATTCGGACGCAGCTGGTCTCTGGTTGAAATTGATGTGTGTGGGCCTCCATGAGTACTGGAAAATCATCCACGGGTGTGATGGAGCCCATAGATTACGAACAGTACAGTGCAGTACAAGCTGCCATCGCCCAGGCTTTTCAATTATTATTCTTATTTTTCTTTCCAGTGCAAGTTTGTACACCTAATGCCAAAAACATAATCATTTTGAGTTTAGTTCTATAAGTGAAAACAAAGAACATTCCCAATTGGACTGCCCTGATCATTATTTTGAAATATAGAACTTTCTCTTTGAAAAGTTTCAGCAAGATCTTGGTTCTCCTTGAGACTTCTTGAAGCTATAATTGGAGCTAAATCCCCTTGAGAGAGTTTTGCCATTAAAGTGTTGTGACATAAAATGATTACCTAAGAGCACATGTCATTTAGACAGCTAATTAATTATGTTGCTTTTCAAAGTCACTTTATAATGTATAGCTAACTTAATTGAGGCATGACGAGGTGAACGACTCTGCATAATTCATGATTCTGTTTCTTATTCTTGGTTGCAATAAGTGCCATTTCAAATCATGGAATCACATCTGCATCTTTACCAACTAACCATAAACTCTTGCCCTGAACTATTTTCCTTTGTACTTAACATTCTGCACGTTACCAGTAACATCATTAGTGTCTGGGTGCCAATATTGATGCTTTAACTTCCTAAACCCCTTTCCTCCTGATCGTACCATCTTTCGTCCCCTTCAGATGCATGCTCGATGTCCCCTTGTTTTTTTTAGTTTCAGATTGTCTGATGGGTCGGCTAATTTCCGTGGTTTATCACTGTATTTTGGCAAACCCAACGAGCTCCGTTCTGCTGATTTAAATGGCGTAACCTCTGTAACTCTCTCTCTCTGCGCCTGTGTGCGTGAGATCTATTGTTAGAGGCAGTGCATGTCAACACCACTTTTTTAATCTCATAAAAAAAGCCTTGTTTGAGATAAGCCTCTTTGGTTAATGCTGACGTTTCTCTTATGACAAAATGACTAACGAGCATGTCTTCATGTGTCTGTGGGAGTCATACTTAGTCTGAAAAAGTGATTTGCTAGAATTTGTAAATACTCACAGCTCAAAATATAGTTTGCAATTAGTGAGATGGACAAACTCAAGGACGTTGACTCGTTCCTTTCATAACATGATGAAATATGAGGCATGTTTTGACTGTCTGTTCGTCCGTCCCAGCACCGATTACTCGCATCAGCAGGGAGGCAGTGGACTGGGAATTTGTCGTATTGGCTTAAGATCATTGAAGGTCACTTGTGCCAGACAGGATGATTTCATAATAAAGGAGAGTTAACAAGGCATGACAATCCAAGTGACCATAAACATGGCTTGATATCTTGAACTCATTTGACTCATCAGCGATAAAATGTTCAGTCCAATTCAACTGGTACGGCTAGTAGTGAGAATTCACTAAACAAATGCACGGACGGTCATTGTTGTCTATTCATATTCATGCACAACCGGGCTCCAAAATAAATTTGATGAAGATTGGTGTCGGAGGCTGGCAGATTGTCCTTTATGCTTGTCTATTGTTGCCTCAGATTGTTGGTGCATTGGGGATACATTGGGAGGGTTTGCAAAAGATTAGACAGTGACTGCCACACATGCGAAGCAGAAATAGCAATAAACGCTCAAAAAGCAACAAATACAAGGACAGGACAAAGTGTAAATGTAAATCCGGCCTGGGGGATTCCCAAGAAGCTTAACTTATAAGGGTTGTTGCAGTTCACGCATTGTACGATGTGTTATCGCCGTAATGGCACCTGGATCAAACTTCTAAAGAAAATAGCTTTTACTGTTCTTTAATAACTTGATAAGTGTTTTTTAAATCGCCACTGACATTTGAGGACTCACTGGCTGGTGAAAATGTTGACGGATTTGAAAATAAATGCGAATCGAGCACAGGGTGATCTCAAGTGAAAAGGGGAGATTTGACAATGGCTTGCTTGAATGTCTGTCTAGAGAGCAAGATGTCCTGTTGAAAGAAATTAATGGAAAATGAAGGAATCTCCTATAATTTTGTGCTGGCTGTGTTGAGCCTGTCACAGTCCCGTCTTGTGGTCTGTTTAACAAACACATCTTTAACCTGAAAATAAAATGTTTTGACTTTTGTGTTGGAGGCTTGAAGGAAAAACATTTATAGTTTCCCAAGTGAAAGTTTTTTTACAATGTCAGTTTTTGGTTTATGTTTGACATACGAATATGCAAAGCAATTGTTTTTGTACCACAAGGGCTTTGTCCCAAATAACATAAGGACTTATTTTAAATGAGCAATCACCAAATTCTAATGTGTTGATGAATGCTATCGTTTTTATTAGATTTCTTTATGTATTTTCAGCATGTCTTTGGTCTGTTTAAGTAATTCTATTGCTGCCAATGGTAGCCAGTGCATTTTAAAATGGAGATAGTTTGCACAACGTTAAAAAAAGCTTTAAGGTTTACTGCGGACAAGGACGATGATACAGGATCATGGTGTTCTTTGTGGCTAATAAATTTGAGTAGGTTTTGTTGCAGGTTAAGTATGAATAATAGCGGAACAAACCGACTACATCAGGCACTTTGACTAAATTTGGCAAGCAAAATGTTCTTTAAATCTTTGTGTACACTTTGAAACAACAGTTGCATATATCAATCTATTTTTTTATTTTATTTATGTGTTCAGTTATGTGGTAGAGTTCATTTTTATTTACACACCGTCTGGTCTTCTTGTTAAATGTTTCAAGATGACTTCATATCCAGGGCTCGTAGAACTGTCCTAGACGCGTTTTATAAGTCTCCCTAAGTGCTCTCAGTCCTGTCTCAATATTGATAAATTGCCAGGTTAATGTCCCAATGGACTCTTTTACATTTCAAATGAGTTTGGATAAATAAGAGCATCCAATTGATTAGATTGTATCATCAGACACGTTCAAGAACATTTTGAACCCATATAAAAATGAAAAGCGCAAATATGTTGTCAAAAATAAGCAAGATGGTTAAAGTGGGCGGAGCACCGATGATGCGGTGCCTGGGACTGCATGGACACAGGTTCAAGACACAATGACAATAGTCATGTGTTTTCCCTTGGCTCTGGCAAGGTGCCCTTGAAAAGCCTTTCTGATCCGTATTTCATTAAGAATTCCCAGTACGTCTTAGATTTTATTAATTTGCCCACAATTCTGTGCTGCTTATCAAAGGTCAGCCTATTGATCCACCAACCTAACACTTTTGTATTCATTTACTAGCCTATGTATCCAATCTGCAGCACAAGATAAGAGATCATGTTTTCTCAAGACTCCATAAAGTTGATTCAAAAATTTCTTTGAGTACATTCATTATACTACTTGTCTAAGACAACTGCCAAAACCATATATGCAAAAATTCGTTAGTGTCCAACCTAACACTTTTGTATTCATTTACTAGCCCACGTAGCCAATCTGCAGCACAAGATAAGAGATCATGTTTTCTCAAGACTCCATAAAGTTGATTCAAAATTTTCTTTGAGTACATTCATTATACTACTTGTCTAAGACAACTGCCAAAACCATATATGCAAAAATTAGTTAGTGTCCAACCTAATACTTTTGTATTCATTTACTAGCCCACGTATCCAATCTGCAGCACAAGATAAGAGATCATGTTTTCTCAAGACTCCATAAAGTTGATTCAAAAATTTCTTTGAGTACATTCATTATACTACTTGTCTAATGACAACTGCCAAAACCATAAATGCAAAAATTAGTTAGTGTCCTTCCCAAGAAGAAGAAAAACAGCAGCAAGGGAGTTTTTGAGACCTTTTTGGGGGGAATCTAAAAAGGTAATTGGCAACTACACTTGTCACTGGCAGTGAACGATTTTGGAAGATTTGGGCCTAAAGCAGAATCTCGATAGGTGACGCTTTTGCAATTTGTCAAAAAGAAGACATGCAAACATTATAATTTCAACTTTGTATGAACTCACGTAAAATGCCTACATGCAAAATCTTCCCCAGTTTTATTCTGTGCTTTTAAAAAATTCTTCTAACCTGTAAAAGCGCTAAGGATATGACATTGAGAGGAGTTTATGATTGAAATGAAGGCACTAAATTGTAAAAATGTCCAGCTTCTTGCTATAATTGTATTTTTCCATACATACTAGCACTCATGAATTATAGATTTTTCCCAAGCACACACTCTGGTGCATCGCTGCATACAGTACACTCGCTGACGTCTTTTTGCCGGGTAATAAAATAGTCCAACAATGTGTAGCCATGCATTGTAAAAGCCTTTAGTAGCCCATCACTGTCTTAGATCCAAGATACGCCACTCTGCTCCTGCCTTTTAATGTTCTGCCTTTAGTGCTGCCAGACAACGTCACTGCTTGAGACAGAAATAACGCAGTTAATAAGATTCAAATATTTATCCTCAAGCGACATAGGAAGAACGAGTTGTGACGTGAGAGCCCATCTCCTTCCCTCCAACTTGTGACTGAGCTAAATCCATCTTGTTCTTCATGTTTAAAATTACAATAGCTCAGAATCAGTGAATGTATACAAGGTTGTTGTCAAGGACAAGTGAACGTCACATTGTTTGCTATTGCTCCCTCCGCGCTCAAACACATACTCACGCACGTACACACTTTTCCTCCAAAACCAGGCCATTCTTCTGTGTGTGTGGATAGAGAGAGCTACTCATCAGAGCCTCTTAATTACATCGTTCTCTAAAGGCATGACAAGTTAAGCTTCTCTCTTTCCTGCAAGGATCTGACGCATGGAATAATTTCTAAAATAATCCCAGTGATCAATAAGGCGGATACTCATGTCACTTTCTAATCAGTGACTGCAAGTAATAACCAACATCCACTGTCAGCTTTTTTATAAAAGTTAACAAAACCATGCTATTATTACAGAATCAACAGTAAGGATTTTTTTCAACTCGTTGGCTGCTATTGACGACGATTTATGTCCAATCCATTTGAATTGTGAGGGACTGCCAGTGAATGATGACTGCCAGACTTCCAAGTACAAATGGATTGTATGTCTATTGCCGTCAATGGCAGCAAATGAGAGGAACAATTACACATCTACACACTTTAACTGCTCTCCAAAAGTTTAAATGAGTGCCTTTATTTCTCAGCATATGGTTAGGCTTATGTGAAATTGCCTTTGCATATGTGTAATGTTTGGAGATGTATAGTTAGTTGGGTTGCAAATTAAAGGAAAAATGCCACATGAGCCAAAAGCAGCTGGCAGAATCATCATCAGTACACACTGGAATAGATTCTATAATGCCTAGGGAGCTACTATATAGGGTAGGTGCACATTTATCCACAATAAATCATATGAATTTGATGTTAATCAACACCGACCACACTCTTTTAAACTTCAGTCCCAACATCCTCTGGCATTTTCAACAACTATGACATCTAATATGCATCAGATTCATACCTATCCCACATTTAAGTGTTAGGTTGTGATATTTACCCTTTGACTTATTCAAGGTGGAATTTTGAAGTTTCTGGAAGATTTCAATTTCAGCAGCAACAAAGAACCCCTAAATAAAACCCAGATATTTTTTCCTTTAGCTTTTTAACAAATACCTCTGAAGTCCACTTTCATTTGCCCAACTTGGTCTTTTCTCTCTTATGTCTCATAACTGTTTATTTTTTTTCTGTATACAAAACTGTCAGTTGAGGAGTCAAAAAGTTATTGAGTTCAGAAACACCCAAGACTATGATAAATTGGTTCTCAAGCAGCAAGGCTCCTTTCTTCTCTTTGTTTCCACTTTAAGGGATGAGTACACACCACTTTATTAGGAAACTTTATAATTCAGTCAAGTTGGAAGCCTTTCATCGGGATTTGAATTGACAGGGGTGTTTCGTAAGTACTTTTTTGGTCGTTCTGAGTTCCTAACCAAATCCAGATACTGAACTAGACTATTGACACTAGAAGACTATGAAAGAAGTATTGGTTCCACTGACACTAAACAAGATTTACTAACTGTACGGAGGCTTTGGCTGGGAACACAACTTGTCCTTGCTACTTGACACACAGCATTGTGAACCACTTCTCTGCCCGAGCACAAATACACAAAATTTGGTCTAAATATGTTGACTATTGTATTATGTGCAGTGTATCCTTGCAACTCAGCAATAGGCATCCAATCAATTTCAACTGAGAAGGCTGACAGTGAAAATAGATTGTGCTTCTAACGTCTCAATGGCAGGCAGCGACTTAATTGAGTTCTATTTTTCGAGACTGATAATACTATGCCACCGGTTTACGACTGGCTAAATATTGAAAAGTCGGACAAGAACACCTTAGTCCACCTCCCTAAGCAAATAGTCTTCAGGAGTTCACTGCTTTCTTGTGATTTCTTCTGAGTTGTTTGGTGCTAATGCCGCTGTTGTGATTTAAACAAATACGAGAGAATCACGTCGCCTCCTTACTCAAACATCACCTTACATGCAGAAATCTGTTCACTCTGGCTTCTGGCCTTGTAAATACCAAAACCTTGTGTTTGGTGTTAACTGGTGTGGGGAAGATGAATGCCCTCCTCTAAATGTGTTACCCTCGTTGCCTCTTGGAGTATTAGTCATGTAAACAACATTGCCTTATTAATGGTAAAAGCTTTCCCTAATGATCCACACTTCGCATGAGCCTGAATATCAAGTCAGGGCGTAAAGAGCAGCCATAGATCATCATAATAAATGATGGGAAGCTGCTAAAATGCTCAGGGTGGGAATCTCTATTCGTATTCCCTCTCTGTTTTTCCGTCTGATTCATATGCTGTTTGCCTCAAATACATCAAGGTTGTGTGATTCCTCCATTAAACCGACACTTCTCTGGAGCATATTTTTCATACGCTCAGCTATTTGGAGATGACAGTTTTCCTAAAAGTCAACAGCAAGGATATACACCACACTGAAGTTTGTGCGATCCAAAGATGAAGTCACAGTAGGAGTTTCATCCGAAAATGTTTTTTTTTTTTTTATTCTAAAGGCAACTCCAGTGGGAACTGCAGTAATTTGCAAATCTAATCAAATGTGTTCCAAAGACTCTGTATGAGTCTCTTAACGGGTGTTCTGATATCTGGCTGACTTGATCGGTCCCCTGAGAGAAACCACACAAGCTCTGCTGTTTTTATCATGCGGGATGTTTCTGGAGAAAATTGGCAGAACTGTGAATTTGTACCTGTCAAATGTCGAGCTTTCAAAAGGCAGCCACTGGTAAATAAACAAATTCACATTAGCGTGCTTTGGGATGCTAACTAGCTCGACCAAAATGTTTCTCCTAATGGGGTGTGATTATTTTTACCGTGCTGCCGAACGCGCCGTGACAGCGATAATTCCATAATGAATCAGAATTGTATCTGTAATTTTAGCTCTAATTGCCGCCACTTGCACACCAAAGCCACAAGCATGTTGTTTTTAACAACTCCAATCATTGTAAAACAGCAACCAGTTCACATCACATCAAACAGATAGAGAAAGTGCTTGAGGGGTAAAAGCATGAGAGGTCATCAAGAGGGAGGGTGGCAATAAAAAGGAGGCATTATGCTAGCTGCAGGTGGACCTGTCTTCTGTACTTCTCCCCTCCAATTATTTGACTCCCTCATTAGCTCTGAAGGTTGGATGGAAAGGATAATGGATGAGTTGCTTCAATCACTAGCCTCCACCTGAGATCGACTACCCGGCGTGGTGACGAACAGGCAGTGGACGTCAATCAAGACGTCATTGAGTAGTTCCACTTATGGTGTGCGTGACATGAGACGTGATCAATTGTAGCCCAGGGCGCAGCAGACGTGATGACATTCAGGGATCATGGCTGAATGTGTTCCTTTATTTCTGCTGTCTGGTGTCGGACGAACGTGAGCTTAAAGCAGCAGAGGCTGAACTTTGTTTTGAAAGACTACAAAGCTTTTGTTACAAAAATGAAAAGGAGCGGCAATCGTGACATCATGCTGGGACTGGTGTTTTGTAAAAGCCTTCAAAACATCACCTTCAGTGATGAACTTGTTGTGGACTTGTTTTTCCGATAGAGTCAAAACAGGTAGAAGCATGTCATTAATAATTTAATACCCTGAAGCCTTATAAAAAAAAGAAAGAAAACAGGAATGTATTTCTGTAAAGTGTATTCCAATATAGAAAAAAATCAGCCCACAATAATGTTTTTTTTTGAAACCTGAGAACCAGGGTTAAATCCTAGGCTGTGGCCTTCCTGTGTAGAGTTTGCATGTCCTCCCCATTACTGTGTTTTTTTCTCTTGATGCTTCTTTTTCTTTCCATTTCCCCAAAACATGAATATTAGAGTGTGAGCATGAATAGTTCTTTATATCCTTCTGCTTGGCTGCCAACCAATTCAGAGTGTAACCAGTTTACTGCCTATAGTTAGCTGGGATAGACTCCAGCACCGCCGCAAGCCTTGGGAGTATAAGCAGCTTGGAAGATGAATGAATGAAAGGCTTGAAGCTATTTCTTTTTAATTATTCGCTAATTGTATTTGTGAAACTGCTCCTTTTTGGGAAGTGAGTCACACTACAATGTTCATATCTCATCTTTTGTTCCTTTTAACAACCCATATTAGTAGAATACATATTGTAATGTTATTCTATGTGACCTCCACAGTTGAGGGGTGATTCTTCTCAGAGCCGTGATCGAATAACTCATTCTCACACATTCTGCATTACGCATGACCAGACAGACACCCAAGAAGTGGTCAAGATGATTGCATTATTGTTGGCCAGGAGTGTCATCTGAGATGCAGCAAACACTTTAAAAGCATGGTTCTCTCAGATTACCAGAAGTTAAAATTGTTTCCGGGATGACACCAAGTCATAGTCTCTTTAGCAAACCTTGGCAGTAGCAAGTGGAAATATCTCTTTCCACAATCCCCTCCTCCCTCTATAAGCTTCAGCGACTGAGGCTTGGCACGAGCAAGAAATAGGTTTGGGAATGAGCATCTAAGTGCTACTGAATGCGTAATTGTTTACGCTATGTGAGAACAGTGTGTATTAAGGTCACACAGCAAAAGGGTTGTTGAAAAATTAGGTTTATGTGCCATTCAGAGCTCAATGTTTTCAGATTTACCCTCCATTTCTAAATGGGATTTGCATGGTTTTTATTGTCATAATATCGTCAAAAGGACTGTAGTACAGTAGTTTATATCACAGCCGGGCTAAAAGTGATGACTCGGGATCATTGCGTCTTGCCCTGGAGCCTCAGCGTGACCCAGGGCTGTGTCATAATAATAGCGCAGTGTGACAGCATGGCTACTCTTCTCAGAGCAAATAGTAGCTGACAGTTGTTCCTCTGTGAGGACCTATGGGTTTAAGCTGCTACTGGTGGCCCCTCTCCATTGTGCCGCTGCTAACAATACGCCTGAAAGACTGGTTGATGATGCTCTGTGCTGCACTGTTGTTTCTAAACTGCAGGCAGAGCAACATGCATTGTCCAAAACAGCCAGGTCAGTTCACGTTGGGTAGCATGGACGCCTGATGTCTTTACAGCTCACAATCATAACTACAATTTCAATCAGAATAAGTCCAAAAAGCTTTGCATCAAGTCCCACCCTGCCAATCACATGATATGCAGAGCCAGGTGTGCTAAAGCCCCTTTAATCCCGTACCCGAAATCCCACTGCAGAATTGCGGAAGGGGGGAGGGTATTCCCAAATTTGAAAAGGAATAACATGGTTGACTTCAAGGTGGCCAGATCTGATGGTTTCACCAGGGTCATTGTTTGAAAGAGTCATTCTGTGGTTGCGGGGTCGAGTATCAGACCGCCTGGCCAAACAGTCACCCCACTGTTCTTGGCCATGCAACACACCGAGCAGTCTCAATTAGTTGCTCCAGTCATCTCCCTTCGCTGTCACATGATCTGGGGCTGTGTAATAACACACAAGGGGCAGAGGCGGTCCAGTCAGGAAATGAGATGATCCATGGCTGACAGCTTAGGCACACAGCAGCCACTTATCTGTTATTACTCTGCTAAAAAAACAATCTTGTTCAGAAATCTTTCAGTGGTAGCATGAGTATATGTGTTAGCAAGGATGTAAAGCAAAGTTTAATATTAGGACATTGCAAGATTGGAGGCTAGTTGATGTTACGCCCTTGTGAACGGCCAAGCCTCTTATACATGAACCGCAGAAGTGAACTCAGCTGATTCTTGGGACATTGAGCCTATTTGTTTTTCTTCAAACCTTTTAAGAAAGGTGTACATCATGACATCACGGTTGACTAGATTTTGCTTGATGGTAACTCTTGATACTTGAAATATCTCAATCACAGTTGCAATTTTGTCCAATCCATTGCACCCACACTCTTTCACAAATATCTGGTTTTGTCTATCATGGTGTGAACTGGGCAGCTCAGCCCATAAAAAATGCTGCATACAGGCAATCTAACCCTTTTTCAGAATGTGTGTTTAATTGGCTATGAAGCATGCTAGAGCTGGCACATGGATTCTCCTAAAACAAGAGCGTGAGACCTATACTTAAGAGCCCCGGTTCAAAGGCTGAGACGTTGGCTCTCGGCAGAGGTTGAGATCAAAGTTAAACGCTGAGCAACAAATGTGTGTTTCTGTCACTGGTGATTTGTCTGAGTGTTTGATCAGCAGCCCTCCTTATCTCCCTGCTTCACTCTGCTGCTAATATGCAGTAATGGACTGCATTTCATGAGACAATAGATGAGGAACATGATGTGAACGATGAGCTCGAGGTAAAAACAGAGACACTTTTTAGGCAAGTCGACTCCAGGAAGTTTGCAAAACTGTACATCGTAGATTATGAATAATTCACATTCACATGCGATTAAACACTCTTTTTCGCTCCGTCTTACGTTCTATCCAGATGCAGTCACTAGCACCTGCATTCTGCTTATCTTTGCCCAGACATGATCACAATCTTCAACACTGATAATCTCCCTCATTCTTTCACTTTTTCCTTTTGCATGTTTGAGCAAGGGCTTAACATATATTAGGGCTGCCAATAAATAAACTATTATTTTACTGAGCAGGATCGAATAAAAAACATGTTTGATTTTGCTTTTATCCACAGTGTGGTTGTGAATCAGGGAAAAGCTGCTATTGACGTGTACCATGATTTCTTTTGGAATATTAAACATTTTCTTTGGCTTCATGTGAAATTTAAACACCTTCTGCAGGTCAGTGTGCTCAAGCAGAAAATTTTAACTGCTGTTTCTCTCACACGTGTGTGCTATAGACTAGCCTAGATAGGCATAATGGCTTCCAGCCCCATAAGTGAGAAAGTGGTGTTGTGGGGCTTTATTTTCTGACAACAGTTAGACGGGTTTCCTTTTGTTATGGGTGTATAACCATTGCTGAGGTGAATGTGTGTGTAGATTTTGTGCCTTTGCTTTTTTTCCATAAGTGTGCCCATGGACTGTATATCTGGGAGAACCCTGCTGACAAAATGACTCTTGTAACGAATAGCGTTTAAAATACTAAAGTTGTATCCCAATTGCCAACCCCAACTGAGCAATCACCTCATTGGCCGCGGTCAGGAGAGATCCAATGACACCAGCTGGTTGGCAGGGGAGCAGCCTGAAGACTAACAGGACTCTCACAGTCCACATCCTTCTTCGCTGGCTGGCTCTGCCACATGCTGTGCACAGCTGGACAGGAAGTAGAATAATGTTGTTTTATTTGGACCAGTGTTAAATGGGAGTTAAATGATGCTATAAAGGAGGATAGGTTTTTTATTGTTTAACCGGAGAGACAATGAAAAGCCTTGTCTAGTATTGATTGATTGCAATTGCCTTAGCCATCAGCATTATTGCTTTATTGTTGAAATTGGTGTAAGAGTACTGTAGTATGTTTTCATGCTTATAAGCTTCATCTCATTGTCATTTGATCAGTAGAGTTCTTGGCATCACATCAGCATATAATAAATGTAACTGGGATTTGTGTATAACCCGCAGCCGAACTTTGTTTGTTTTTTGGTTCAACATTTTGCGCGTTATACTCGAATAAATACGGTAGATTTGTTTTCTAGGAAAAAATGCCTTTCACTCGCTAATTCACTAAGTAGACCTGCTTTTGCTAATTTTGTTGTTCCACAACCAAATCAGCTCCTCATTGAAGTCCCTTGCTGTCCTTTTTTGAATTAATTAATGTACTGAGTGGTTGTGTATTAGAGAGGATGGAGAGGATATTGTATAAAAAGCACATGCAAATACGAGATGGGAAGTCTGCCGTTAAGTGCAGCTAAGCAATGTGCAAATGCATGGACTGGGGCTTAATGGAAAATTTGGCAGGCGGACCGGCTAAATTGAACTAAAACTATAGTCCGGCAAAAGATTAGTCAGTGTGCTGTGATGCCACCAACACATGGTCATCAAATTTACAGTATACTTTAAATGACTTCACATTAATATGATCGGTGGGGAACTTCAGTAGAATGTCTCGAAGGAGCTTCCTCTGATGGCACAATGGCTTTGCACACCAGTGTCCCCAATGTCTTGGATGCTCGAATCGCCCCATGCAGGACCTTTATCAGATTTTGGCGTAACTTGGTGTCTAGTTGCAGGAGGCGAACGGACAGAGACAGCGAGAGTCCTCGGGGAGGGTAAGGTAACAGGTGGGCCAAGTGCCATTCGCAAAGGTCAAACAGTACAATGCTTGCATCTCCCGCTAGTGCTGATATCATCTTTTTGTGCGTCTACTCAGCCCTGCTCCCTATTTCACTGCTCAGCGACTTTACATCCAGTTGCCTCTGATTGTGTCTGCAGAACAGCCCCCGGATCCAATATCACTACACCGCTGTAAGACAATTACCCGCTTTAATAACGGGCGTCATTACTCACCCAGTGGATAGAATATGAAATAGGAATTGTGAATTTGAGTAGTGTCTCTATGCGTGCGTGCGTGTGTGATGATGCAAGCATTTCCAAATCCTATCTGCAACTGAGCTGATCGTTAGAGGAAAGCTGTTATGAGTTTTGTTTCAACTTTCAAAGTTTTCCTTGATAATGTAGTTTGTATTCTGAGTAAAGAAATTGTTTCATAGTTACAGTAATTTAATGTTAGCAGAAATGGGGCTTTACATAAAATGTACATATTGTGACTAAAGTCAAAAGAATTTTAAAACACGATGAAGCTTTTCATTGGCCTGAGGGACCAATGCTGGTCATTCTTGGCGTGTTAGGAGTTGTAACAATAACATATTAACTGAAGGGAGATGGAGCTTATTATTCATTTATGAGACATAAATTCTATAGTAAGCATCATGGACACAGAATGAGTAGTTAAAACCAAATTATGGAATGCAGGGATTTTTTTGATTTGAAATTAATGCAATTTGTTCAGGAAACTGTTAAAATCTTTGAGTTGAAAATTGAGATTAATTGGAGGAAGTTCATTTTTGCAACCCTTCAATCCTCAAATAGTCAATATAAGTATGCCCATTATTATGATAATGTGCTTCTGTTTTATTGTACATCAAAGATATGTGGGAGCTTGGTATGCTTTATGAGGACTATAAAATAAAGACCGACATCCTCCATAATTGTCTTGTGGGCGGTCCAGTAAATCTCAAGCTAGACACTCACTAAACACTGATATAAATGTATTCACTTTGTAAGTGGTTATATGATTCAATAAATTTGCAAACAAAAATGAAGATGTAAATTGCTGATGACTGCTCAGAATAGCAACATTTTATGAAAGGAAATGACAATCAATGTGAAGAAAATGACACATTGTTCACTCAAACACAAAATATATTTCATTTTTTTCAGTACCTTTATCTTATTCCTAAAATAAAATCATAGACACCATTTAGCTAGCTTCAATAAATACATTTGGTTGCCTGTCTTAATGTGCCCTAGGATTGGCTGGAAACCAATTCAGGGTGCTTGCCTTCTGGCCATATTCAGCTGAGATAGGTCGATCTTGGTTGTCAGCCCTGATTTTTTTAATCGAACAAAATTGGTGACTTGTCATTTGTCAGGTTTTGAACAGTCACTCAAAAAGATTCCAATGTTGATAGTTGTTGACTTTTTATAACACTCCAGCCTTCCAGATCAGGGTTTATGTCACTTGATGCGAGAGCAGATGTTTTACACTTCAGGAGATTTTACAGAGATTGAAATTCTGTCATCGCATGGGTATGCCTACTGTAATCATCTGTGATGTTATAATCATACCTCAGTCAAATGCCACTTCAGGTTCATGTACCCTCCTCTCTTGTGACAGCAGTAGCACTCACTCCCTTTCTGATATGAGCCCAACTGGCAATTTCACTTAAGAGCGCCAGTCTCGACTTCTGAGGAGTCATTATCATTCCAAGTTTCTTTTTTTTCCAGGCTAATCTGAGAGCACTTTTCCCATTTTAATCTCTGCCTGTGTCTGAAGAGTGTCCCATTGGGGCTGCCATACACCAAAAGATTAATGAACCCAATTTGCAAATGTGACCTTTTGGCTGCTAAAGCAGTGCTCCAGCTAAGGCTCTTAAAGACGGCTTTTAAGAGAAATGTTGTTAGAACCATTCTTCCGATAAAACCAGGGAAATAACTGTATCAGGAGATTTAGGCAGATTCTGGATTAAAGTGTACAAATGTGGTCACTGTACTGGGCCAGTGAGGAACACGTGTCAGATGTAGTAGGATGACACTTTTAAATGGCTGCATCAGCCTACTAATCCTTTGTAGCGGCTCATGAAAAATAACACGGTACGCCAACCCAAAAAGTATGCTGAGAAAGTATGACGGGGATGAAGCTGGCAGTGCGCTTCCAGTTTAAAGTAATTTTCTATGAGTTAATATGTGGCTTTATTACACATTTACTTGTCCTAGAAATCAGCAGTTTGTGAAAGAGTGAGCTATTACCAAAACACTTCTACAACAGTGTCTACGAACATCACACAGCAAAATCAGTGAATTTCTATTCTTTTATTACTAACCAGTTTTCCAACCAAAAGATTTTTAAGATGTCTTTTAGCGTAGTCAGCTGCACAATTACGTCATAGTTACATGCTGTCCAATTAATTGTAACTCCCCTAGCTTTCACACTTGGCCTGCTTTTAAAATTTCATTTCTGTCTGTCAGGTAATATGAAGCCACAAGATGTATGCCAATGGGATATGTGCAAATGTTTGGTTGAGCAGATTATTTATTGATCGGATGATGACACATGCAACACCAAACCTTTTACTGATTGCATGCAATGCTGTCAGCATCCAACATTCTGGAATATTCAGTCCTGAAAATAAAGCCGACAGCACAGCAATTGACCAAAATAGGATCTTCCAGCCAGATGCAGAGAGGTGATATCAAAGTAGTTGTAAATAATTGAGATTAATTGACTTCATTTGGGATATTTTGGAGCATGTGCAACAAAAATGGCAGAAGCACTTCAAGATGGCCTCAGTGGTAGCATGAGGCACTTTGGGGTGTTTTAAAGGTTTGTAATGAGCAATCTCAAGCTGTTCTTTCTTGACCACAATCCCAGGAGAAATCACAGTTGCTGTGAGGACTTTCAGTGAGGCTTTTAGAGCTTTTGTGAGTGGAAGACCATATGATTTAGCTCAGGAGCACATTTCAGGTTCCGTCTTTTTCCATTTTGTTAGGATGATTAAGGGCACTGAGGACCCATGCCATGCCATGCCCCAAATTCTGACGCTGGTTGCTTGCTTCTCTGATGGAAAATGTGGTTAAAAGTCAGTGAATGGCTCTGTCATTGGCATTGACATTGGCAGAGAGATTTATTAGACTTTCATTTATTTGACACAAATGTTTTAAAATAAATGAGCCGAACATGAGTTCTGTCAGGATTATAGATGAGAGAGCATCTACAATGGGTGCCCATTAGCACACATGTTAAATCTAGTTGGGTCTTGGCTTTTCTGCCCAAAGATCTAATATACCTTGTCTTTTAGGACTGGGTAGGACTTGAGAATTCTCATAGATTTACTGGTTCGCTCTGCAAGGAAACTTACTGTATCAAAACGATGAGATGAATCAGACCAAGTCTATTGCGCTTAGACTTGGCGGTTTGAATCAGGCTCCCTATCTCTAATTTTTTTACTTGCTTATTTTAGCCATGCTCATGCAGATTTGTAATCGCAAATGAGTTAGGTCAGCATGTTGTATTTTAAGAGTATTCAATATTTACTGGTGATGTTAAGAATGGTCTTTACTGATGCGTACAATGTGGATTCAACTCAAATTAAGGTTTTTATATTTGAATTAGTCGTTCCTCCTAAAACCAGCTGTGAAAACATCCTCATCATCCTCTGAACACATTTGTAAACTATCAAGCTTGGATTATTGCATCATGAAATGTAATTTCAGTATTGAGCAGTTGTTTGTGGTTTCACTTTAAACACATCTGACAGCACGTTGGGCATTAAGGCTTTTTGAGTCTGCGCTGCATGCTGTGTTTAATTCTATTTAGGAAGTAGAATAATGTTGTTTTTTAGTGGACAAGAGCAGTCTGTTGAGAGTGTGGTTATTGGGTGAGGACATTAGTTACCCCCTCCTCGTTCGCTCGGCATGCTCACACGAGTTGAGACTGTCCCTTAGCAACCACTGAGATGTTTAGGCAAATTCCTGTATGGTCATGCTCACTTAAAGAAGTGCATGATTCTAATTGGAGCAAGCAACCCACGTATTGCACCCTTGTTTCAAAGAAAATTGGATACAATGATGGTTATTTCTTTCTTTCGACTTACTTTGTCTTGATTTTAGGGAGTACAATTGCCTCTTGCTATATCTAAATTTTCAGAATCTGAGTCAATCCGAAAAAAATGGGGAGAATAAACAAATAAATGCCATGTGCTCAAATGTCCTCACAGTGGGTCAATGTGTCCTCACAGTGTGGGGCTTGTTTAGAGGGAAGGGGGGCAGGCAGAACGAAAATTAATTTGAGACAGGGGTGGGCAGTGATCAATGGAGGAGTGTCCAAGACAGACTGAAGAAAAGCGGAACAGAGAAAGAATCCTGGGAAGCAGTTTAGTCTGGTCCAGGCAAGGTCCCCCCCTGAGTCTCCTGTTTACACACAGCAAAATTTCTGACAATTTCACAGCTCTCCTTTCAGCAGCCATTGAAAGCAATGGTTCCCTTCCCGGGTCCTTGTTGCTATCATGGGAAAATTTAAACCTTTGGCATACCCACTAAGTTACCTCTTGGTCTTGCTTGCGTTGCCTCATCGTAAACAGTGGTTCTGCCTAATGCCTGTGAGATCAGTGCGCGTACAAGGTTCAGAGTGCATAGTCGGGATTAAATCAAACAGGACCCCTCGTTCAAGGAGTGTGGAGGAGTTTGTTCGGCAGTTCTGTGCCCGCTTACATTGATGGGCTCCTTTCACTCTGGTCCAGTCCCACCGTTCTTCTCTGTTTGCTTTGCGCTAACGAATAGATATGCTGTTGTCTTGCATGTGAACTGGCCATGCCAGATGCCACAGCTTTAATAACCTCTTTTTTTTAATCAGACAAGAGGTTCCCAGAGGGCAAAATGGCACACAGCCACCCATGTGTGACACAATGCACAGTATGGAGGGCAGCAAAAGTAGACGAAGAAAAGGAAGAGTGTAGGGTAGGCATGTAAGCAAATTTGCCTCAACTATATTTCCACCTGATTGATGTGACTGGCTTGTCCTATATGCTACTCTAATGCATGCAAACTAGTTCTGGTCTTGGTGCCTGCCTTTTTTTCTGACAGGAGCAATAGACCTCTTTATCCCCCATCCCAGGTGTGTCATTACACAGCCACCTTAACACACAGACCCATATGGAATCGTAGGGCAGGGAGCTGAAGTAAGCTTTAACTGGTAGAATAACATCTTATCCAAGCTCGACGGCATCCCCAGGCCTTCTGTCTTTTTTGTGAGAAGTTTCGGATGAATTTAATTTACTCACTGCCTTGGATGACAATAGACAGCCATTCCATGTGAAACGGGAAGGATGGCGATAATCATTCATTGTCTACTGCCTTACAGTGTCATCACAAAAAGGAAACAGTTGCAGACAGACACATTCATGAAGGATGTTTTATGTGCAGTGTTTTATTATCATTATTGTGGAGTTTTTGGGAAACTGATGGGTTTGCAGATCATGAGGGACACGTCAATGTGATGCACTGGCTTGAGTGTATCGATTTCTCTCAGCATCAAACGGATTCAGCTTCTGAGAGACAGCAGGAGGGCTCAGCTTCTGTTCGTACAGATAGTCAGTTTAGTTTTTGGACTTTGCATCCACTTCTTTTATTTTTTTTATTTCTCCTCCGTGAGTGGCAGACCAGTGAGATGGAAACATGAGTGGAAAAAATGATAGAAACCAGAGAGCACTTGGACAGTAGGGTGTTAATAAGCATGGCTCTTAGTGAAGAAGTACCTCCTGTATTCCCATGCAAATAAAAGCGTACTTACTCACACCCACTCAGATACGCTCAGTGATGCTTGGCCACTGTCCAGTATCTCCTTGGGATTGAAAAGAAGAGTCGTGTAGCACTAGCAGGAGTGGCTGTCTGAGGGAATGGCAGACAACACGCTGTGCCACCGTGTGACAGTCCATTATCCGAAGCCCTCAGTCTTTCCATTTCAATGCGTCCTGCCAGAAAAAGAGAAACCCCACGTCAAACAACAGAGCGAGTTGCCTGTCCTGCAAATCCCATCGGCGCCTTCACACATCCAAGTTAGTTGAATGATTCATATTCAGTCTGAAAGAGAACATTTGTCATTTTTCCAGTTTTAATCATCTCTACTGTCAATCACCTTATTTCCTGCCGTATGCAGATTTGGCATGCTTAGCTGGCGTGAAGCTAATTTGGGCGAGAGCCTTCCCAATGGGATAATAAGGAGCCGTCAATTTTTTTGAACATCTGACTTTGGTTGAACTTTGATTGTTGGGACTTTTTGTCATAACGATACCTGCATCCATCACACAAACTTGCCTGCAACTCTCCAATATGAACCATTTTGCCATCCCCAAGAATCGACTCAGTTAGACTGTACTTGATAACCTTCACATGAAAGATCAGTTCTGCGCTCCAAAGTTTGTTTAAATTGCTTTACCCCTATGAGATGTTTCCACTGCGGGATGTACAAGGAATAACAGCAGGACAGTGTACTGCTTGCCAAAAGATAGAAACTTGACGCAGTACATGTAGCTGTATACTCTTGTAACACGAAAGGGTAATTTTTTTCTCGGTCTGCAATGGCTCATCAACGGCCAGCCGCATGTTTGCCCCACACAAGTAAAATATACCACACTTCTGCATCTTGCTACAGCAATGAAAGCATACTAAAAGTGGATGAGTTCTTTATCTTGGGAACCTTTCCAATAAAAAACCTTACTGAATCGAACCAAAAGTTTGGTGGTAAGAGAATAGTGGGACAGACACCCTTCACATTCATATTCCCACCTGCAAACAATCGCAGACAAGTTTCCATTAAGCAGTAGAGTTTATATTTCATAATTCTTTGTCTGTCTTGTAGTAGTTGGAAGAGCAAGTGAGTTCATGTTGTGAGAGATTACAGCAACAGAACTTTGTCTCTCCTCAAAATCAGTTTGGGTATTGTAACTAGTCTCACAACAAATATTTGTTGGTGCTAATTGGCTCCATGGGGAAATCTTAATTTATTCTAATTGGTTATTCATAAAGAATGAACCAATTTTATTGGACATCAAATTAATAAGGGAAAGCAATAGAAGCCAAGTCATGTGTCACAAGTACTAATACTCCCAGGTGACTTTTATTACCCGTTTATTCATCCCTTAAAGTGTCAGGATTTCATTTAGACAAGCGCAGAGCTGTGGGGAACATTAAAAAATTGGAAAACTCTTTGAAATTGTTACCGATTCTTTCCATGCTTAATTGTACTGAATGAAGGCAATACAGTGGTACCTCGACATACGATCTTAATCCGTTCTGGGACTGAGATCGTATGTCGAGCTTCTCGTAACTCGAGCGAACGTTTCCCATTGAAATGAACTAAAAACAAATTAGTTCGTTCCAACCCTCGGAAAAAACACCAAAAACAGGATATTGGATTGGAAAAAATGTTTTATTTCTTCTAATTCGCCATCTATTAACAAAGTAACACATAACTAGTGGTTTAATAGTAATAAAATGTGTTTAATATAACTAAAATTGTGCGGATTTCGCCGACGGGAGAGAGAGACGCACAGAGGGGGCGGGTTACGGTTTTGGGGGGACTTTTCACGACAACACACTCGTAACGGAACAAACAAATTTAAATTAACTTGGATTAATCTATACAGACACACTCAAACATACGTTTAATGTAACTTTGCACAAAACTGAATTCTAATTTAGTTTTTTTTTTTACCTTCGTTCTGGGCGGGTTAGTTGTTTCCCACGCCTCCACCCTCACATTCACTATTGATGGGCTGTTTGCTGTTGTATTCCCTTCAAAATATTCTGAAAAAGATGCACACAGATGTCCTCACAATAGGATAATGCACGACCACTTGCCAACGAGAAGTAGTCTTGAATGAGCGATCGCGGGAGCTAACAGGCTAAGGAAGGAATAACAGCCTACCCACGTATTGATTGTCGGTAATGAAGTTTTATTTTGAGAAAGGGTGCCATTGGCTATGCACGAGTATAATTCATTAACCAGAAAGCCCTCTTTTTGCCCGTGCATGCGCATCGTGCGTTTCCTGGTGGATGCGTAGGAGAAACTCGTCTGAATAAATCATTCAGTTCTCGTAGATATCTGTTATACACGAAAGAGATGCGGCAAAAAAGACAGTGTGCTACAATGATAAACAGCCTCTCATGTCATGGCCACCTGGCTTGGTCGCATCTCAAAATTTTGATCGTATCTAGGGCGAATTATTTGATCGAAATTTTCATCGTACCTCGAGCATGTTGTAGGTAGAGCTCATCGTAGGTCGAGGTACCACTGTAAATGGATATAGTCGAAGAAAAAAATAAAATATAATAGTTCACTAAACACTATATGGCTAAGACCTTTTACACAATAATGAAAGGGGGAAAGGAAAATGGGTGTCTTTTTTTGTAACTGATAAACAAGGTCCATTGACGTCATCCACTGGCAGCCATTTTAATGTGAATTGATCAGAACATCTGTTTTGCATCTCCTGTTTCCATCACATTTTTACCCATTAAAGGCTATTATTGTCCTTCAAGTACCCTCTGAATTAATGAGCTTGGCAAATAGCGTAAGACAAAGTTAAGACTGTCCACTGTTTTAGAGGACTATAAAAATGTTGATTGTTTCAAAGTAATGTTGGTTGTCTTATCTTTTTTTTAAAAATTCTTTCTGTAGTAACTTTTGCTTCACGTGTACCGTATATGTGTTGCAAATTCGCCCATTTTTCAAAGTAACAGAAACCGAATCCTTTGTTATTTGTTATTGTCATTTGTTTCTCGATTTGAGCTTCCGTGCTGCAAAGTTTTGACTTTGAAAACATTTTTCCTTTTTTGGCACTAATTAGTTAGGGAAAGTTCTGTCTTAGTCCTTCTTCACTGTCAAATTGACATTGTGAGTTATCTCAATCATTTTGATGGGCTTGAAATTGTATGAGATTATTTACTCCTAACTGATATGATGATGAACATCTCATTAAGAAAAAGGATCAGTAGAAATCATCATATTAGTGGTCCATTGTTTTCCCACCATATGCCTTCCTTCTAACATCCTAGTTAGTTTTCTAAAGAATGGATTCAGTTGTTGTAGAATGTATGTAGCGCGGTGGTTCTTAAACTGGGTTCGGTGAGTCGGTCTCAGGGGTTCAGGGGTCCAAGACAGATCGACTCATCATGTCCATTCACAATAACATGCTCCGCTTGACCATGACTGGCTGCAGATGATCATGTGACATTGCTTGGCCAAGCAGTGCTGCGAGGAATTTATATATCTTGCATTTGAAAAAAATCAGTTTATTTTACACTAAGGTAGAGTTCAGTGAATGCGCATATGAAACTGGTGGGGTTCGGTAGCTCCAACCAGGTTAAGAACCAATGATTTAGCGCAACACAAAAGCTTAAACAGGTTTTTCATCCATGTTGTCACACCTGCGGGCATCCCACTGTTTCCATCATTTGACTCGATGACTGATTCTGTTCTTGTCATTTTTGCAGAAACATAAACAAATACTTCACACGCTGAACACAAGGAATAATTTGCCTTTATCCTATTACTAGTCCAAACATTTGCCATTTCAATATTCAACTCCACTGTTTAACAACATACAGTAGAACATGCATTAAACATGTGTATTCATGACTGGAACCACATTTTTACCAACTTGTTTTGATCTAGATGAAGGATTGCCGATGGTAATTATTCATAATCTCTTGTGTTTCTATTTGTAAGGGGTTGTTTTGTGCCACGCACGCTCGGTTGCACATTACATTGAGCTGTGAGACATACACAAGTTTGTAGGGTCCAAGCCATCTGTCTGATGCTTGTCAACTATACTATACCATTTTCTAACCTTACGAGGGAGGTGGGTTAAAAGAAAAATGAGTACGACATCCCACCAAATGTTTTCCCTGTCTTTGGGTATCTTCCAATTCCCTAACCTGTCATTATCCTGTCAGATAAAAGTAGAAGTTACCAGTGTAGGGAAATTGCAGATATCCCATATAAAAAAAAGAAAATAGGAGCAAAGGTTCTTCTTTACATGACTACCATATACACAATACTGCTGTATCTCAGACCCTTTATTCTGTTTAAGCAACTGGCTTAAAACCCACCCAATGAACCACTACTGAAAGATTATGGCTCAGTCACCCTGAAATGGCTGCATTTTTGAAATGGTTCATATCTCATCTTATCATATGAACCTGCTGTTTTCCAGTAGCTGTTTATTAAAGAAGAGGTTAATTACATTTACCATTGGCATGATAATGAGGGATTTCACTGTAATAAGGAGGAAGAGGGCTAAACAGGTCTCAACCAGCGCATGGCAGGGTTAATAGATTTGAAAAATAAAATGTCAGATTTCATGCTCGAGATTTTATTTGCATAAAAAATGCAGCTGCTGTATTTCTGTGAGCATTTAAAACTAACCAATATATAGCAAGAAGTGAAAATTGAGGGGCTTAAGGTGGCTAGTACGTCAAGAATTTGAATGAATCTTCCACCGCTCTGAGAGCTTTATCCAACATTAATGATGATTGTCATTTGTTATATCTTCTCTCAGTACCTTCAACATAATCTAATGTTTTCTAAGTACTGATTATTTGGCCATAAATGATATTGCACTTAGAGCAAGGGAAATTACAATGAGATGGAGTTCATGTTGTAAATGTTTATTCTAAAATACACCCCTCACATTGAATTGAAAACCCAAGTACATGCAGTTTTTGCAGTTACCTATTTCTACAAGTTATTTTGGATTGATTGACTAATTTATGATTTATTTACAACCCTCCGAAGAGGGTTAATACTGGGTTTTATGCACACACGGGCACACATCCACGCATCCGTATACACAAACACACGTTTAAGTGCACTGTCAACAAACAGGAGATCGTTCGTCCCCATCTGCTGAGTGTGCCAGTTCGCCTCAGGCATTAAGACACCTTCAGACGGTGCACACACATGCACATACAAATACGCATGCACATTCACACAAAGGCACAAACAACATTATGAAGAAAGTCACAGCGCTACAGTGTATGTTGTTGAAAACTGGAGCAAAAGTCTTCAATTCAAGAAGCATAAATTATAGCATTTCCCCATAGGAGATGATCCACAAGAAAAATTGAAATGAGATTCAGCAATCTTTTGCCAAAATAGCCCAGTCAATCATAGATTAGGATTGCTTTTCACCTGATTTTTTTTATTTTTTATATGCTTTCTAAATCTCAAGGTCACGTTTGGTTGAGAATTGTGCCAGCTATTCCCACTTGCTTCGTCACAAAATGTCAATCACACACATACACACAAACACACACACACACACACACACACGCACACAATACATGGGCTCTGCTCTGTTAATTGCAAGGGGTGCCAACAATCCTTGCTGTGATGTTAATGATAGATTCTCCATTTGCTTGATCTCATTCCATTGCAAGTGGATGTCATTTCTAGCTTGGATCCGCTTTTCCAGATGGAATTGGATATTGGGATTGGTCAACAAATCATGACAGTACAAACTTAGATCATAGATAATTATGGAGTTTATTTTTTCCTTGTGGGAGACTTGGATTCAAAAGAAGTTCTTGTTTGTCTTTGGCGCTTTAAAAACAGCAGATTTAAGGATCAAGGAAAATAATAATTTTACAATGTGGATTTGCTTTTTATATTTTAATTGTCGTTTCAATTACACATCAAATGACCAGTAGAGTTTGTGCCATTTCTTTCCACCTGATGTGGTTGGGAAACAGGCACAAATCCCACCAGGCTTATCAGCTGTTTAACGGGTCACAGATGTCCAGCTGGCTAAGTCATCTTTCACTCATAGCCAGCAACACCTCTGATGTAATATCTGATATCTTTATATATTGAGAAATTGGCCTAAACCTTCATATCCTTCATATCACAGATTACATTCAGAATGCCTAGTAGTGTTGCCTCATACTGGGACTCCGGCTTTGCTATCTTTGTAAAAGCAGAATTGGTGATACAACTTTGGTAGTGAACCCCATTTTTTTTATATATATATATATATATATATATATATATATATATATATATATATATATATATATATATATATATATATATATATATATATATATATATATATATATATATATATATATATATATATATATATATAAATCTAACCTTAAACTAAGCTTAATTCTAATTTGGCTTTCTTCTCCTAGGTTGGCTCTTTTTGCCACCCTGACTTTCAGCCGGAGTTTTCAAAAGGAACCTATCGAGGGTTGTTTGCTTTTGCTTTCCCTTCAAAATATTCCGAAAATGATGCACACAAATGTCCTCATGATAGGATAACGCACGGCCACTTGCCAACTTGTCCGGGAAGTACTCCTCTCGTATTGGCAAGAGCAATCTCCGCTATGCTTACACCCCTCTCATATTAAAAAAAAACGCTCCGCCCAGTGCTCGTAGAGATCTTTACACAAAGGAGTTGGGGCGAGAAAAACAGTCATAAGCAGCCTCTCGCGTCTCGGCCACCTGACTGTCTCGCATGCTCGTATCTCAAAAATTGTCTCGTATCTCAAGGCAAATATTTGCTCGGAATTGTACTCTTCTCTCAAATTCCTCGTATGTCGGGGCACTCATGTCAAGGTATTACTGTATGCATCAAATATAATCCATCATCCTTACACCCTATAACATGATATATACAATTACTATAGAAAAACATTAAATCAAGCTTGGAAAGTATACATTAGTTGGGGTGTTTGTGTGTAAATGCTTAGATCTTTGCAGGTGGTGCTGTGGCATATTTGGTTCAATGTCAATTGTGTAAAGCAGCTGGAACCAGGGCAGGGATGAGCAGGATCGTGGTTGGGTGACTGGTGAGCATTGTGCATCCAATCCTGCCGCATAGCACAGGGTGGAGTATCTACTGCGTTCAAAATTAATTACGATGGATGTTAAACAAGTTGACAATGACACTGCGTGTCTCTAAATCTGAGTGAGGTGCGTCACGCTTTTTGGGTTTGTGTCTGGTGTGCGTGAACATGTTTGAGGTTCCGCAGTCGTTTGTATTTTATGTTGATGACAAGCATGCAGTGCCTGTGTTTGTGTGTATACACACGCACGCACACAACACCATCTGCTTGTGGCATGGAACTAAAATCCCTGATATACCCATGTCCCCGTTTCCCAACCAGCTGATCAGTCATCCAACTCGCTGGCTGGCGAGCTACTTCAAAAGACAAAGTTGTCTCTGGAGTGCCGTGTGTTACATTCTCAGTCACATTAAATGCAATAATAAAGCCACTTGTACAACACCATCAGTGGCACACAGGGAAGCTTCAAATGACCACATTTGAAGGTTTGATTGTTTATGGCCTCACTATAATACAGTAAAATTGAATTTGAATTGTTTTTGTACCATAGAAGACCAGCAGTTTACACTCTCAAAGTTGTAAAATTGCACTAATGCTTTAATGGAGAATTTAAATTGGAAATAGGTGTCAATATGAAAGTGAATATACACCTTGAAATCTTCACTTTCTATGTTGTTTTTGTTTTCTCATCTGTCCTTTATTGAATATATGGTTAATGGGAACACCGTATAAAATCACATCTTGGTTCTACCATATGCTTGAATTCACATTTGTAACTCATTTATGATATACAAAAAAACACACTTTCATATGACATCGAAAACTTAATTTCAACTTGAGCACAAAGATTCAATATATTGCTGATTTTGATTTTTTGTGATAAGTGCTGTTCCTCCAATTATGTTTGGTCTGCACTGCCGGATCAGATTGTTTTACTGCATATTATTATTTGCCCTGCAGATTAGAAGGTTTGCAACCACAATATGCTGTTGCTCATAATTTGAGGCTTTTTTCGTATTGCCAAAATAAAGTTCCCTGACTATTTCATCTGGACTGGAATTGAGCCATTCACTTAGTTTCTATATTTAAAACAAATTAGGAAAATTGTCCCCGTGAGATCTGTTTCTGTAAGTGCTGTGCCAAAATAATTCCAAAATAGATGAACCCTTTCGGGTGCAATATCATGCAAAGACCTAATTAAATATGGCCATAAGTTGTGTGCAGAAATAATTCAGTATGTTTATTTTTATTGATGTATTTTTTTATTTTCTGCAGGAGTTGTGATTGGGAAAATGCCAACATTGCTCCTCAGGGAATGTTCTTGATTACCAAACTAAATCAACCTCCTTTGTGCGGGCACTGGGACGCAACCAGCTGTCGTCAATCATCATTAAAGACGAGCCTTTTCTACTTGAAAAGACATTTTGGACCCAGTGTGAACAATCGTCAGCCGTACCAGTTTGTACAGGTATTTTATTCTTTTATTCCTTCCATTCTTTAGTATTGATGGTGAAATGAATTTTCCTGAGTCATTGAGCCTTTCCATGCCATTGTTTTGAATCATGTGTCAAAGGTTCAAATAGTTATTCAACGTTTTCTGGCAAGTGAAAATCGACATGCAAGGAAAAGTTTTTGTTTGTGCTAAGTTTTAATTTTGAGAATGCAGTCACTATGTCTGTATTGTCTTGGATCAAATATTGTACTCATTAAATTTACTCTGGCAATTTTGAGGATTTTATGCTACCGGAGCCAACGTTTTCTTAATTTGACAGCTTCACTTGTGGTGTCAAGAAAGAAACGTATCTTTTTATTTATTTATTTTTTGCAACACCCTCTGCCATTGCTCATTTGCCTGAGCTGTTTATCCTGTGCAACAGTAGTGATGTTCTTCACCTGTTTATGAGGTTGCATTCATGCCGATTTGCAGGCATAGTGGAGAAATGTCGGGTACTTATCCAGTTCTTATCTATACCCGGAGAGTAAATCTAGGACTGAATTGAGAAATAAAACACAATTGGAGTGTTCATACTTTATGAAAAAATCTGATACATTGATGACATTATAGCCTATGTGAAACTTTGTCGTGAATTTGCGTCAACTGTGCTGCTTGTCTGTATTTTTTATGTGTTTTAGACTATTTTTACCAGTCATTATACCTAGGTTTTAAGTATTATTTGATGTCACTAAAGGTGTGTTTAAGAATACAATCACATGAGTTATTCATAGTTTCATGATCATCTTTTTTTGCAGGACAATTGAATTCATTTATGGGATTTCAATGTGGGAAATGACTTTCAGTTTTACTAGCTTGACCCTGGTTTAGTCACAGACATGTAAGACCCTAATTCACCCCAGTCCCTACCCCGCTCAGCACTTACTTAACATGGGTCGCGCTAATTAAATATCCCAGACTCCCAGGCTTTTAATAAAGCCTGACATGACAGCTTGACCTGTGCCTGTCAGCGTGACCCAGAAACCCGGAAGCAACCTTGTGTGTTTGGACTGTCTAAGTGTGTGTGTCACTCTGGTTCGGAGTCAGTATTATGGGGTGGTGGGCAGACACCTGCCTGCATCCCGAAGAGGTCACTTTGTTAGGGTGTGGGAAGCACTGTGACTAAGCTATATTAGATTCAATCTGTGGGGGGAAGAAGCCTGCTACTATTCAATTTCCACACTCGAGTGCTCTTAAGATGTTTTTTTTAGATGTTGCACACTTGAGGAGTTGTCCTTGAGATTGATTTTATTTCATTTTAATCAGTGGTTCTTAAACACATTACAGCCACAGTTACGGCACACACACACTTATTGCATCTCATTGAAACAAATGGCCAACGTAATTTATATTTGCATTTGTGTTGCTCTCTGAGAATAAGCATCATCCCCAAGACCAAGATGAGTGGAGTTGTTTTTGCACGGACAGATGTTTTGATATGGTAGTGGTGGAAATAGATAGATATGTCATAATGGATGGTTTGGGATACAGTATGTACAATGGAAGTATGGTAGATGGCGAATAGATGGTGGGTGGATGATTGTTTTGGATAGAAGTTAGGGTGGAGTGCTGGTTGAACGGACAGCTGGATTTATTGGATGCATGGTAGGGTCAGCAGCTTGATGGACGAACGGTAATTGGGTGGGAATTTTAGGCAAGCTTCGTTTTGGTCTAATGCTGGGTGGAGTCTATTTGGATGCATGGTTGAATCGAAAGGAAAATGTATAATTGAGTTAAATCAATAATAATAAGTAGCCGATTAATTGCTGTGACATTTGCCGAAACGTCTACGGAACAGCTTTTACGGATTAACATTAAACGATTAAACTCGGTTAGCATATGGATAGACAAGTTAAGCTTCTGCATCAGCATAAGCATGAGCACCACGCGTCACTGGCATTTAAGCACAATGGCTGATTTGATCGCTTAACGTGACCACAAAAAGTCCACTTCTAAAGCAAACAAACGGAAAGCGGCAAGCTGAGTGTGAACTTTAGACTGGCGCTCTGATCACTACCAGGCACGAGCACACAGAGGCCCACTTTGTGCGTCAACTACAGCTGCTCTCACAACGGCTGTCTGCTTCTTGGGTTTCCCTTCCACCAAGAACAGAATTTGATATTTGATACCTTACTAATATTTTTCACTTGTATATTCCTTTGCCCTTCCTATCCTACAGTCAGTAAGTGCTTATCCATGCCCGTTCATATGCTTTATTTTTTTTCTTATCTCTCTGTGGTCATTTTAACTCCTCATGCTGAAGTTATGGAGGCAAATCTATACTTACGCTATGTCCACCCAGCTTCAATCTCGGCAGGCAGCGCTATGCATCTTTCATCTGAGGTGCCGAATGACCTATATTCCCATTCTGATCCCTGCAGTCAACATTCACTTCTAGCCAAGTCTTAACCCTCTCTGGGCACTTAGAGGTTAAAGGCTAAAAAACAACAACAACTATATTTCACTGGAATGGACTTGGGAGAATGGGCCCATACTGATGGCACAATAAATATTGAAAAATGTAACGGTTTGGGACGAACATCTCCATTTCATTCCCAATGCTACTGTAAATGGGTCAGAGCTACCATAATGCACATGACCCAGTTATCTTTTAATTTAAGCATTATTATCCCATAGTTATTAATAATAAAGTTGTCCATTCAGTGTATACATACTGTGCACTAGCTTAATTATTTTTTTAGGGAGAAAACAAGTGTGTTTTTTATCCTTAATACCTGATTAACAATGCAACAGTATTCACACCATTCCAGAACAATGAGTTAAGATTGCTCTGTGGCATCCCCCAGTATCAACTCACATTTACTGTTACTCTCTGTCTCTGAAAGGATCTGAACACTCTGTTTTAAACATTATTAAAGTCCACCACCTACACACAGCCTAAACCAACAAAGAAAGTGAGAGGGAATTTGGTAAATCAACTAACAAGACTTGGAGCATCTAAATGCAGAAAAATCAAATTTGATGCATTTCTTCCCCTTGTGTTTCTATATCAAGTGCCTTCAAAGAGTCAGCAACAGAGTTTGGGAAAGCACCAACCAAACCCTTTTCTTAAACTTATGACCCAAAAGCAAACTCCTTGGAAAAACAACAGAGACCTACACATTATCTAGTGTCTTGAAGGAAATCAATCTCCCACTGTGAAAATCCATCCCTTTTCTTCTGTGCAGATTTGGGAATACTTCCAGTGATTAAGAGTGACATTTCTTGACTCTCCTTAATTCTAGAATCGTGTTCAGTTTGCTACTTCACTCGCACAATTTTTGGGCAAACCTTTACCACCCCTTTGCTGATTTAGCTTTTTATTTATTTATACCAAAATGGGTGAGCTCTATAACTGCTTCCAATATCAATTCATACTCAGATAAAATAAAGTACTTTAAACTTTAATTGAATTGTGCTTTGCTTGAACCTTTTCATGAATTCCCAGATCCTTATCCTTTGACTCAAACTGTCTAAACTGGCGTTTCACAGCTTTCCCCTGTGTTTAAGGTGATGAATTGGACATTGAAGTCTAACAGAGCATTCACTAGCTGATTATTTGATGAGCTGTATCTAACAATAATCATTCAAGCTCTCTGGTTCTTTAAGTAATAGCGAATTCATGAACCCGCAAAAGCAAAACAAAAAGCATTGCAATCACTTGGCAACGACATGGTAATTATAATTATGACTCCAGTTTACTAATTTGTTGTCTATTCCCATCAGGCACAAGTTGAAATGACCTGTAAATGCTGGAACAAAGTGTTGTTCTTAAACTAGCTTGATGATGTTGCCTTTGTGTTGTCATCCTCTTTCAATCTTATTACTGTTTTTTCTGGGAACAAAACACAAGCAAAATGTATCTTTCTCTTTTGTCACTTACTGTGAGAATGCAATGAAATCGTGAGGCAGAATTAAATAAGCCTAAAGCCTGATTTCATAGACTAAGGATTTAACGATTGTTAAAAAAGAAAAAGTGTGCAGCGCTATTCCAGTCACGCAGTTTGTTGAGCTGAAGAAGAGACAAAGGAGGGACAACCCTGTAAACTGCAATGAATGTGTGGCAGTGAATGAAGAGCAGAGAAGCGGACAGAGAGGCGACTCGCGATGGATATTTTTGTTTGTGGAGACTGGAGGGCCACAGGGGGAAGAGTCATGTTGAGGGGTTCAGGCAAAGAAAGGGCCTGTCCAAATGTGAGAGGTCATTCCTGAGAGCAGGCCAGTGTCCTCTACCACAGACAGACTGTCTGTCTCCCCTTCACTTAGGAGTTTAGGGAACACTCTCAGTTTCTGGTCTAGACAAGGGTCAGAGATAGAAGGGTAGGGGGAGTTCAGTCAAGAGAAAGTCATTCCAAGCCCACATGTCCTGATTAATCTTCCCAAAGCACACATAGGCAGCAGATGAATTCCTTCGCACAGTGCGTGACCCTTGACGGGCAAGGCAAATGTTGTAGTTTTGTATTAAGAGCAAATTTTTCATCATGCAATGTTCAAACACTTGCCTCAACCTGGCGTGTTTTTTCTTCTTTTTTTGCTGTAGTGATCTTTGGAGTGGATTGGTTTTGCATGATTATCAGTTAGCTTTTAAAGTGCCGGACATAATGGAGTCGGTTGCCAGAATATGTTCAACTTTATTTGTGCCATTTGTGGGTTTTTATGTGCTTTTAGATTCTATATGTTCATTAGTTACCTTCTATATGTGATATTTCCTTAATTGTTTTATCTTTATTGTTTTTTAGTATTTTTTTGAATACAGCATATAGTACTTGAAATTCCTATCCACTTTAAATCTTTATCCTTATTCTTTTCCTTGTCATCTATTTATGGGTGTAGTTTAGCCACCTCTTTTTGGTCAAATGAAAAAAACCAACAACACCCCGTTGTAAATAGGTATTGTATATCTACTTGTTCACTTGTCTATTTATACTCTTTGACATTTTGGTCCCATCAAATCTTGTTATTGCCGTCTTGGTTCTCTGTTCACCTTTTAAGTGCTTTCCCGCCTCAGATACATAATAAAAACAACAGGACCACATAGTGAAATATCAACGGGCAATGACCTTTAATGTCTTAGAGATCCAATGAGGCATTTGTAAGAATACAGACAGGTTCAATTCATAAAGTGTTGCTCAGAGCTTTACCATAACCATATGCAACTACAAAGGATAATGTCTCAAATGTGTACAGTATTTCCTGCTGAAAGAACATTAATCTCATTGATGGGTGGTCTAACACTTACATTTTCACTTCGACCATCCAATCGAAGTTCTTTGCCCATGATCCAAACCTCACCTTTTGTGTGTTATTTTATGCTTTCCAATGTTCTAAAGGCAGTTCAGGTTTTTTTTTTCCACAAAAAATGGTGTTTTACCTTTTCATACTGTTTCATGTATTTGAAAACTATTTTCCCAGTCTCACAGACTGTATTGAATTATATAATGGCGCATAAAAGAATTGATGCCCTCCCTGCTGGCCAGCTGTTAGCCGCGTGCATCTGTTCCACAGCAGGAAGGTCATTGCCAATCGAATCAGCGTCATTTGTGTGCATCCCGTCACGTGCATCTAAATGCATTAGGAGCGGAAACCTGTCCGCTGCATGGGTGTGTTGCCCCTACCCCTCAGGTCCGCAAGTCAATCTTATGGTGTCAGTCATTGTGCCTTTCCGTTCGCCCTTGTGCATGATGATGTCATGGCGCAAGGCGGATCGAAGTGAAAACCCTCGGCAAATGAGCCACTGGTGATCATTGGCCAGCCCCTGTCAGGAGCTGATAGGATGCTGCCTCTTTCTGTTCAAACAGAGTTCTAATCAGACCCGTTAACAGGCTGCCTTGCGCACACAGACAGTGCTCAACACTTAGGATCTGGCAAACACAGACCTGCTTTTGTGCATGTGTGTGTGTGTAGAGCGAGTCAGCAAAGGTACTGATGAAATGGGATGTTGGAAATCTACCTTACTCCATTTCTATGTGGCCTAAATCTCATTCTGTCACGCTAGCCTGTTTAGATTAAATTTGAGTAGATGATGAAGTACACAAAAGACTCGTGTCGCAGGGACATAAATCATTTTTTGGTTGATAGTGATGAAGGAACGACCAAGACAGATATCTTACATATGGCAAATTCATCCCCAAAATAACTAATGATATCCATGAGCTTTACTTGGCTGGCTTTCCCTTACTTAACAAAACATTCACCAACAGTGTTTGAGCGAATGTGTCATTTGCCTCATTCTGCAGGCTTTTCCATGCCATACAGCCCCCTATTACTGATTCCACTTTCAACTGAGACAAAAAGCAGATGCAGACTAGTCAAACAATTTTGATGAAAAGGTCGCAACTTGGCTGTTGTTTACAGCTAAGGTCAGTGCACCAAAGGTCATCTGAAATCTAAATGTAGTGTCATTGTAACCAATGAATCTGTGTGCTGTGTTTGCCTTTAACTTGTTCAAACACTGACTGCCCTTTTGGGAGATTTGTTCTTTTTGGTAAATGTGTGTGTGGTGGTCTCATTAAAGTGGGACAAGCGTATACACACACAGCTCCACCACTTGCATTTGCCACAATCTGTTAGTGACTGAACATGCAAAGTCGCATCTGCCAATAACAATCTTTGTAAAAGATCCCAAAATAGATTGCCTTCATTTTCTGAACCGCTTATCCTCACAAGGGTCTCGGGGGGTGCTGGAGACTATCCCAGCCGACTTTGAGCACTAGGCGGGAGAGACCCGGAATTGGTGGCCAGCCAATCGCAGGGCACGTGGAGACGGACAACCATTCACGCTCACACTCATACTTAGGGATAATTTAGAGCGTTCAAACCCAGCACCCCAGAACTGTGAGGCCGACGTGTTAACCACTCAACCACTGGGCTGCCAGTATATAGATTGCATGCAATCTATTTACTATTTTGAGATTTTAGTCAATCAGGACCTCGGTGTGATAGTGACGCATGTTCCAGATATGGTGTTGAGGGAATTCCTCATATAAGTTTCCATTATAGTTTCATTCCATCCAATCATTTTTTATAGATTGTATCGAATTTTCAATCAGATATTGCAGTTAGCTTTGGGCAAAATGTGAACTACACCCTGGAGTGATCAGGAAGTCAATCCCAGGGCACATATAGAAGACAGATAACCTTTCGCACTGTCACTGAGTAGGTACTGAACCCTCACTGCCCACACGGAAATCAAGCAAGTGACCCGCTGCACTTTCAGTGATGCTGGCTAATCCAAACTACCAGGAATAGCAAATACACGTGGTTGAAATGCATTACAAATTAAAATAGTTTTTAAAATAAATCATAAAGGATCTAAAAGAAATCATGAATGACTTTTGAAAACTAAACCACAGTTGTACCAATAATGTAAACATTGAATAGAAAAGCCTTTTCTTAGAGATCCTTTTTCATACCACGTGTAGAACATATTGCAACGCTGAAGCCAATCTTGCGTGTGACAGCTGAAATGTACATTGCAGAAATGTCATATGAGGTGAGACAATTGTCTACATTCTGACCACCAAGGAGTGGCAGCTAAAATAAGATGTTATTCATTTAGTGACACCCCAAAGGTTGTTGTAGGATTTTGAGTAATGCTGAGACAATCAAATCAGGATGCATCAACGTTGGAAATATTCCAGAGAATGCGTTGAAGCTCTATCCCCCACACCCTCACGCATCCCACTTTGATAGACTGCGGGATGTGTCATTCATCCTGTTATTGTTTTGCTGTGCCTGGAACCTTTCAGCTATTTCCTGAAAATCTGTTCATTTGAAATTCTAATTAAGGATTCAGTCAAAGGAGGTGAAATGAGCTTTAAGAAGAAATAATTGGAAAACTTTGTGTACCGGTCCACGGGATGGAACTAAATGATTAGATGGTTACACTCAGCAGAATTGATGTCATTAATTTCTGCTACAATACCCGGTTAGACACAAAAGCTGACATATTCTGAAAACGTGTTAAGCACTTTTTTGCGTAAACACTCGCTCAACCTTAAACAAACAAGTTCTGAAGTTGTTTAACATTCACTCTTCAATGTGACAGTGCTCATTTAACAATTTTTCCTAAAGGATGCTTTTTTGTGCTGGGCCTGAACTTGCATTTATGCTTCATGGTTTCAAAGTGCGCAGCTGGTCATGCAATTCCAAAGCCATCTATAATATATGAGCACTACTTTGATGCATTTAACACTTGCTTTCACTTGATTTACTCGTCTTGCTCTGCACCCACTAGGGGGATGGATTTATCATTAAAATAAAAAATTCCGCCTTGCACTCAAAATATCAATTTACAAACAAAGGCAAATATGACTAAATCGCTCAATGACATACTACACTAATCACTTAAAATGCTTAGTTTATATTGAAGCTTGGCGTGTCGATTGGGTCTGCGTACTGTAAATACATTGAGCGGGAGCTGAGAGCAAATATAAACAGCTAAACATTTATTACGTATAGTTCTTCCAGTTATTTTTCTATTTATAACAATTTTATTCATTTATCTCTTTCTGTTTCCCTGAAGCGATACCTTCAAATGCCTTTTGGACATTGTCTAAATTTGCGTATGGTAAACATTTGCAGTTGACCTGTTGGTCTGGCTGCCACTCATCATTCGCCCAAAAGATGCTACGCTGGCTGAACGGCCATTATAATTTATATATGCATGCTGGGGAAAAGAAAATGCATCTTATAAAAGTTAAGTCCTTTCACAGAACTCTTTTTTTACCCACACATTCCAAATAAGAGTGCATAATAATAATGAAAGGTAACCGAAATTTTACATTTGCCCATAGAATATTCATTGAACCCAATCACGAGTACCTCAGAGCCTCCCCCCAAATTGCATAATGATTCTGAAGTAGGCTTTTAAAGCCATCTCAAGGGCATACAATACTGTAGGTGCCCCTGGATAGAGAGATGATGGCAGCAGAAAAGCGAAAGAATAAGTAAGAGAAAAAAAAAGGGTTGTACATTCAGTTCCTGAATCAAAGCTCTGTAGTCATTTTTATTCATAAGCTATATATGAATAAATATGGACTATAAATGTGAAGGACAAAAACCTATGTCAAGGATCAAAGACTGCCATTTTGGTGGCATTTCTACATGTTTGGTTAATTGCTTGTATTTATTTGTATTCATCACTGATCACCTAAATAGCCAATTTAAATGAAATTACCACATTTTTCGGACTGAAGGTCGCACCTCAATATAAGTCGTAGGTCCAGCCAATCGACAAAAGTGTGACTTAAAGTCAGTATGGCGATTAAAATAGACATCAAACAGCCAATTCAAATATTTCAGGCTTAGGTAAATAATATGTTTGCCTCTTACACTATGATCTGATTCTATCTCTCTCTTTTTTAACAACTCTTTCCTCCCAATGTTACACCAGTATTAGTCCCTTCCCCCATCTGTGTGCTCCTAATCCTCCACCGTATTGACTTTCTCATAATAAATTGAAACCATCTGCCTTCTGCAAAGGTACACGCAGTTGTGCTGAATGGGAATATGATTTTCCATACAGATGACTGGACTCTATGGGTCTCAAATCCCACCGCTAGCTCACTGAGGTTAGAAGGAATTATCCAAGAGGCTATTTGCTTTGATTAAATCTTGCCCCGTGTGCCTTGAGTGAGAAGATAAAATGGAGTCAAAGGCTCTCTCAAAGGCTTCAGCCCTCGGCAAAGTCGACACTGCCTGACACATTTGGGCATCTTATCGAGAGGTTGTGCTACACACACGTGTACACCTTCACATCCTGAACCCTCTAAATCAGTGGTCCCCGACCATTTTCTGCACCCTAGACCAGTTTCAACAAGAAACCTTTAACAAAAATCCAAACATTGAGTTCTGACAACGGCATTCTTGTTAACAGCGTGATCAATGTACCTCAATTCACTGCCATTGACAACAAAATAGACATTATATTGCTGTCATCGCTGTAAATTCACTGATTGGTCCGGTACTCGTCAGGTAGGATACTGTAAAAATTATATTCTTTATTTTAGATTAGATTAAACTTTCTTTATCCCCTACTTTACACTAAAATGCTGTGCCTTTCCTCCAATTTTTATCATTCGGGTAGACAGCAATCAACGGCTGTGTCAGTCTGACATTATTTTCAGAGCAATTTCCAACCAACTGAACATGATGGAGGGTGTTTTCCGGCTCTTTGTTTCTGGCTTTTTATTGTTATTTTTATAAACAATAATTGCAAGACAGGTTGAGTATGACATTAGACAGCAAGCAAAAAGGAGGGACTGAAACAAAGACGAGAACAAGAATAAATCTTTGAGAGAACAGTGCTTTGCAGTACATTACATGTTCAGGCTTATATGAGGATTCTCTTCATTTTGCATTAATCCCTCTGCTATTGACAAACAGTTCAGAATCTGTATCTGAAATTTAAGAAAGGATCTCATATATCACTCTACTACTATTGTGGTTTGAAGTACGATCAGACAATCAAGTATTGGGACATTTGAGACATTCTTCTCGAGCTCAAAAGGGCACACAATTACACAACTTCAGCATGTCCAGAAATCACCCACAAACTATTCTACACTTGCAGAAAAAGCTGTGTTGGAGCGATGGACAAGGCGAACCACTGAGCGGATGACTGCACTTAAACTTGTATTTATAACAACTGTAATTAGTCGTTACGCCGGTAGTCACTTGTCAGTTTTATTTGGTTTTTAATTTCTGAATTGCTCCTCGGGGCAAATGAAGATGCGGTGCTCTATGCAACAAGCTAAAAAAACATTTGGTGTGGACTGCTCTTCTCTGAATCTTTGGTGATCCCCCCCCAAAAAAAACGTTCTTGCCAATTGGCTCTAGAATGTTAATTCTGTTTTGGCAATCAACCCGAAGCACACTTAACTCAGCCTCATGGTTTCGAGTTGGCCCAAAAAAAACCTCGGCAAAAGATACATTTGCCGAACAACAAATTATTCAGTCTTTGGATTACATTCAAGGCTGATTTAATAAATAGCCAGTTCAATTTTTTTGCTGTCAAATAGCACATCTGTGCCATTAATCATGGCAATACAAAAGTAAATTAATCTGCCAGTCGCTTAAAGATCATGTCTGAATTTCCACCACGCCTGTTTTTAAATCAAGTCGTCTCCTGAAATTTAAAAATTACAACCTGCCTTCCAAATCCCTTTCTGGCTATTTATCTCATTTAACATCTTTCCGACTGAAATGTCATGTTATTTTTTTCAGTGTGTCCCCTGCCTGGTGACCGTGGTTAGCTGGGATAGGCTCCAGCACCCCCCTGTGACCCTTGTGGGGATAAGAGGTTTAGAAAATGAATGAATGAATGAATGCTGAAGTGTGCACACAGCGTTTATGTTCCGTGTCCTTGAAAGCTTTTACAAAGATGCACATTCTGTATAATTCACCCACCCAATGTGGCGGGTCTTAATGATAAAGTTTCTGGGTGATAAGAGAAGGCAACCAGACGTTCAAAGGTGGACGTGTGTGAAATTGACCTCCATCGCTAGAGCATTAAATTAAAGAAGGAGAAACGGAGAATATGATTATATTGTGCAGGCAATGACACCTTTTGTCAGAGGAAGAGAATTTGATATCTTAATAGAACCTTACTTTCCCAAAGTTTGGCTAAGGAGAACATCCTGTCACACAGCATTCGAATGACCTTCAATGCAAAATGTTTAATTACTAAATATGCATTGTTGTCATGTTTCTTTGTCCAATTTTAATATTTGAACAAGGATTTGAAGAGCCAAGAACACATTTAAATGTCTTTTGCATTATTTCTCAAGTAAAAATGTTTAAGGCAGTTCTACGCTCAATTTGAAGTTTGTAAACAAGAGTTATTTGTTAGGGAAAGACAGTATGCCGGTTGGCCTGTGTCATTACACGATGTAGATTTATTCATCCATCCATTTTCTAATGCTCATCCCGCTCTTGGTAATGGATGATTTGGACCCTAGCCCAGCTGGCTTTGGGTGAGATATGAAGCATCCTGCACTGGTTACCAACCAATGCAGGGTTCACAGCATATTTCCCGCTTGTGTCTCAAAAATTCATGAAAAGTGCACAGAGAATGACTTGTATAATTTTGGCAAAAAGCAGATCGAAACTTACATATCTGTAACATTACAACGGTATGCTGGCCTAACCATAACCTTGGTTAATTGTCAAGCATACTCTGTATCTACAAGAGAATAGTAATAATAATAAACCACCGCCTCAACGTCTCTCTTTTGCTCTAGATTCTTTTTGTACTTTATTTATGTGTTACTCTTACCCCCCCAGGCCTGTTATTCTTCCATTTTTGGCTTGTAAATAATGAATGCTGTGTGAGTATGGCAGGGTGGAGTATGGCTCAGGGGCCTGCAGGCATGGTAGCACAAAAGAGTAAAAGAAGGAATGAGGCACGAAGAACATCCCACTGACCAAGAGGCTAAGCCAACATTTGGCAACTAGACGTAAAAAGAGATTAATTGCCTCACAAGAAAAGAGGAAAAAAATCATAGAGGACAGTAGCAAAACCTTGGTTTGTACCGACTGTCTGGCAAGGAACCAGTCCAATCTAGCCAAAGCAAATGAACTACTCAAGGGACAGGCAAAAACTTCTACAATGACCAGAAGAGTCTAGTTGTGATCAATTCATTCCTTTGAGAATAATATGTCTTGGCTGAATGAGAAGAAATAAGAATCAGTGTTTATATTTGTCCTAATGTAAAAATAATTATAGATAGGAAACGAGTAGAAGACTTTTGGCCTTTATACTTGTCAGCACCAGATGAGAGCATACAAAAACACTGAATTATTTAAAGCAGGGGTAACCATCTTGTTTAAAACACAGCTTCTTCTTGAATACATAATAATAATAATACTCTCAGTCAAGTAGACAGCTTATCGAAGTCACGTCGCGACATTTACAGATTTTTAAACTTGGTCACGCACTGTGCATTATTAGGCGACATTGAAAAAATGTATTTTTTAAGCACGCCTTATATTTGTGAAAATACAGTAACTGACTTTGGCTTTGACTCAGATTGGAAGGGCACGTTGCCTTTGCAGCAAGTGAAATCCTGTAGAACAACGAGTGCAAAAAGGAGCCAATCTTGAAAGTTCTGCTGTTTTTGGCATGAAACCATTTCTCTTGTAGGTATTGATCTTTGGCAATGAAGCTGATAGCTTAGCGGCAAGCACCTTGGGAGCTCAGTCCCAGCCTTCTCTCTGCTGACAGGCCCAGACCCGCATCATTATCACAGCGCTATGCATTGGCAGTCAGTCTGCACTCTCTCCTCTCTCACTTTGTGATAAACTACTGACGGGACTGTGGGCAGATAGCTTTTTCAGTATACATCAGCTCCAAAAAGCACATCAATTATTCAACCCCACGGTGTCTCATTGTAATTACTTTGCATTGATATGCTGCCAGCCATCACAAGCAGTAGTCAATGAAATCAGCAAGGAGATGCAGAAACTGTACTCCTATGGCATTTTCAATAGCAACCCTGTGAGGTTGCCCTTGTAGCAAACAGCATGAGTTACCACCGAGACAAAAAAGGCGGTATCAAAAGCAAATGAATGACGTAAAATGTGAATGAGTTAGAATGACAGCATGGGTCGGTGGTAGGATCATCCAGCATAATGGAAATACTGTCTCTAAAATTTGCCGTGTCCATGGGTGCCTAATAGTAACACACCACATTCAGAGAATACATTAAAAACCATTGAAAGGACAAAGGTCCACAGCAAAGAGTGGAAGGTAATAGACTGATACAGACCAGACAAATGGACGACTTGTCAAAAATCGTGTTCTGAATCAAAACTCACGCATTTAATCAATGACTTTTAGTTTAGCTTTCACACAATTCTCCCTTTCTGTTCACTTTCACAAATCCTTTGCTATCTCTGGTGAGTTGAGATTTGACATTCGTCAGTCACCCGACTTGCACCACTTGGCTTTCATCACACAAGTTAATGCCGTCACAGCGTGGGAAGGGATTCAAGGAGAAATGAAGGTGACTCACCTGTGAGCGGGGGTGATTCCGGATTGAGCTATAACAAATCTCCTGGTGAGAAAAATGGCAAGCCCAGAAAAAGAGAAAGGAATTGTGAAAAAGACAGGCTTGACTTTGATTTCTGTCTAAGCTAAGAAAGGTGCTTTGTGGAAATCGGCCTATACTTACAGTACTTCCGTTGAAATGTGCTGAGACCGATATTTAATTCCCCCACCTTGATAAAAGGTTAGCTCACGATTACGATAGTGAGCAGATGATGGGTTTATTTTCTATTGTGTAGGTTTTTTTAAATGTAACTTGTAATTTCACACTGATAATTTCCTCTCGAATATTACCAAAATCACATGTTTGCGCAGCCAATTTTATTTTCATTTTTCCTCCACAGGTGTTTTAATGAAGAAAAAAATGGCATTGTCAAGTATTTCTGCTCATAACTGGTGAGTACTTAAAGGTTTCTTATTCTACTAGTACTTGGTTTAAAAGCATTATTGGTCCATCCTTAGTCTTTAGACATCCCCTAGGTGCGCTACATGCAAACACAGTACTCTTTATTCACCTGCCTTTGGTCTGCTTGTTTGTACTACACAATGTTCTCATAATCTGTCCAACATGCACAAAGGAGACTCACTCATCAGCCTTGCCAAGTGAGCAAATCACACAGCTGGTGTATTTTAACATTATAGTCTTTTAGCATTGTTGAATACTGGCACAGAGGGAAATAATAGCAAACTCTTCTCCCAGAGCCAGCAGGGACTTCCAGTGTTTTCAAGAGATAAGGAATATTGGCTCCATTTACAGCAGAAACAGACTGAGACAAATTGATCCCCTCATTCTCTTGGTCAGTTGTTTGTAAGAGATCATAATGCAGAAAATTTCCACTTCAGTGAGCGGAGATGCGCAGGAAGATACCGAAGTGTTTTTTTAAATAATTTTGTTTATGCTGTGAAGAATATTGGCAACAGAAAAAGGTGAAGAGAGATGGTGAATGCAATAGAGAGATAGAGATTGTTTTACAGCATGTGATTAGGTTTTGGGAGAGTTTTCTGGTTATTATTTTCTAGAATGTGAAGACTGTAGATTTTGAGCAATGTATCAATCAAGCGAAGGCGGAGTCTTTAGCGGCTGCCAGAAGCACTTTACACGTCAATGATCTTATCTCATCTCATAAACGCCTCTCCAACATGTTCCATCAGGCAATGAAGTTTATTCAACCATATCTACTGAGTCTAATAAGCAGCTAAATCTGCCAGCTTGGTCAAAAGCCCATTTCCCTTCTTTTTCCACAAACTCTTAATCTGAGCTACCGTTGTTGAAAGCATGGCCATTTGTCCAGTAACAAGACCAATATTTCCCCTCGGGGGCTTGGGGATTTATCATCTGTAGTGTTTATGCAGAAGTCCCAGTTGGAGATGAAAGCAAACGAACACATACACACATGCTGTAGTGGGAAGGGTAAGAAATGCTAATTCAGACACACAGAAGGGAGGTGTAAATCCAGGTCTCATTGTGAATTCAGTACATCAGCTGTATTGTGCAGCGGTGAGCGCCTTTATTCAATTGAGGTACCATCCATCCTGGCTAAGGCAATACGTACAGGGAAGTCCCACAGCAGCCTTAGACCCACTCTAACACACAAGGGCTGATTGCCCTGACATCAACCGATAGCAGAGGGTGACTAAGACTCATTAGGACACTAAAGGCCGGAAACAAATCTCTTAAGGGTCATTATAGGCTGCCCCGCTATGACAAAGTATCCATTTTGCCATCGTGAGTATGTGCTCCTGTTCCTGAAAATACCCGCGTGTGATTGGATGAAACAATTACAGCTTGTTTATTTGCTCAATCTATTGCCGGCCATAAAAACACTCAGATCCTTTGAAAAGAAAGCAGAGAATAATAACAATTAAAGCCAACTGATGAACAGAGGTCTTCTCAAGTTACCCTTGCTTCTCATCCAATGACAAATGGGATATGCTCAAGCACCCCTATGACCTCACTAGGTAAAAAGATAATGGCATGTGTGACAGTAATTATACTCTGTTTGATGTCTTGTCTGACAACATAGGGCTAGGGTGAAAACTTTGACAGACACCACAAAGAGAGGAGTCTTTACTGGAGGGTATTTCAAGTAATACCCTCACAGTGTACAAATAATATGCTCTGCAGTTGACTGCGGCATCATCAATGCGCGCTACGGAAGGTGAATGAATTAATGGATGCATAACTACATCATAAAGTATATGTTTAAATGGTCATACATGCAACGCTGTAGTACCAGTTCACAACATAATATAAATAGTGATTTCCGCAGAAGTCAGTGACTTTGATTTGTAATTTAGTTTAGCATGCATGTGAGTGATGAACGGAGGGAGTCCGGCAAGGTGAGCTCATGGTCCCTGGCCTCAGTTAGAATCACACTGAGTTCTAGGCCCCCTGCCTCCCGTCCCAATCTGCACACATGGCCCTGCCAAGATGTGTTCCATAATCTTTCCTTATATTCTACAATGTAATTCTTACTTGTTCTCAATGGGTTTTTTTTCATTCTTTTCCCGTCTCTTTTGGTCTGGGTTCAATTTCAAGTCTCATATTTACAATGATCCTGAAGCTTGAATTGAAATAAACAAGAAGTGATATATATTTATTATTTACTTGTGCAAGGGTAATTCTCATACCATCTCAATCGGACTATGTACAATACCCTTAGGCCATGCTAAGGAGGCCCTTAGGCCATGGTAAGGAAGAGTAATGCGCAAAGCTATTTTAGGTCCAAATACCCAAGAAGCAGTTAGTAATGTTCATACGAAAGCGCTTGATGTTGTGGGAATACAACAAACCTAACCAAACACTTCAGGTAAAACCACAAGACAGTGGACAGCGTATTTATGAGGCAGAATAACCATTAGATGTAAACACAGCCTTCTTTCCTTGATGCACAAGTTAGCCACTATCTGCGTGAGAAGGGAGGGAAATGTGGAGGTTTTTGTGGAATTCTTCTCAGTAGCAGAAAGGAATTCCAGATCAAGAACATTGCTACCAGCTGTGTGTCTTTTTGTCATTATCACTTGGGTCTGTTAACTCATGTTAAAAATGTATGAATACACACTAAACAGAAACCACAATGTGAGAAGCGAGAACAACACATTCATCAACTACAAGAGACCACAGAAGTGTTGTTGCCCCATCAGATAGTGATTGTGTTTCTGCCTACAGCTGTCAAATGCTTCCATGTACTGACTTGACTGACAAACGTATTACTTAAAAGATGGTGGGGTGGGGTGCTGCAGGAAGGGGAGAGGGGCTACTATCTGTCAGTCACTTCTTGTAGTACTAGGAAGTCTAGTGGGAGGGGAGGAAGAACAGGGGGTGACGGACAGAAAGAGGTGAAGAGAGAGCAGGAACATGCTGCGTCCTTCTCTATTTCCTCATGAATATGTAAACCTGATGGGTCAAGTGGGCATCAATAACTCTCCTCCCCATGGAATTCATGGCAGGATGAGAAGAAGGAAAGGAGTAACAGCCTCTGGTTCTTTCATCCAATGAAGGCGAATCTTTACAGCATTTATGGAGAGTGTGAGCGAAAGCGATTTGTCACATTTTAAAAATTCAGAGACTAACTTAAAAAGCACCTAATATTCCCTCGCCTCCCAATAGAATACATTTGGTGGGATTTTCTCTGCTCTCATGTTCAGTGACAACTTGAAAGTCCTGTCCCAGGAATTGTGCTTCTGCTTCCAACTCATGTGCTGCAAAACAAACGAACAAAGCGCATCTATTCACCAAGCGTTCTGGTGGTCTAAGACATGAAGGAAACATTTCGATTGGATTTTATCTCTTTATTATTGGCCCAGCACACGCATTTATAGTCTAAATGTATTGGATTAAGTTGAGGGGGGAAGTCAGGATCATTCTTTGTTACTCTTACCACTATCTCATCTCTCTTTATGGCTGCCTTGTTCAGTTATAGGAAGAGTGCATAGATTTGCAGCTGAGACAACGGCACTAGTTGTAAACCATCATCACCCTCCTTGACTGTGTGCAGTGCAATTTTTTGAGGTGATGATAATCAACTACAAGAGGCGCTTCAAAGAAATTGGCGGTATACTGGGGTTTTTACTCTTCGTGTAAAATGTTCCACAAGATGTTGGGCTTTTTCCAAAGGGATTGTTGTCATCTCATCTAGAAGAACTTTAGTGTGCTTAAAGTTCACAGATGGTGCGCCTGAGAAATGGCCTGACTCACAATGTTTGTCAGAGTCATGTTGGAAATATACGGGACATTCCCTATTCTGTTCCCAATAAATATATAAATCTTGTCCTATTCATTTATAATTCTGATTTAACAAAACATTTTTCTATTCAGCGTCCTTGCTACTTATCCTCACAGGGCTTGAGGGAAAACCATTCATTCATTTCATTTTGGTTCCGCTCATCCTCACAAGGGTCATGGAGGAGTTGGAGCCTCTCCCAGCCAATTGTGGGCGGTAGACAGGGGACACCCTGATTCGGTTGCCAGTAATCCCAGGGCACAATGAGACAAACAGCCATTAACGCTCACACTTATACCTAGGGACAATCAAGTGTTCAACGGGCCTAGCATGCATGTTTTTTGCGATGTCGAAGGAAGCCTCAATATCCGGCGAAAACCCATGGAGGCTTGATTTAATTTAATTTCCCTCAAATTTCTCTATTTAGCAATATTGTAATTTAATTTCAACACCAAATCTCTTATTTGTAGTTGCAGCCTCACAGACAATTAAAGTCATTTCTTGTCAACTTAATGGAAATGCTGTCCTACGTGGCTTAGAGGTCTTTCCATTCTCCTATTCCATCTCACAGCTTCCAGCTAATAATAGTGGGATCAGTAACTGCCATCTTAAAGTTAGCATAATATAAACGGCATCAGAATAAAGCCTCAATCCCCTTCTCTGTCCTGTGGAGGTCACAAAACACATTGCATTATTTCCCTTTCATCCTTTAATCCTCCCCTACCTGATGTAAGCACTGCGTTGAGGCGTGCGCACACAAACACTGCAATGGTCAACGGGAACTTTGGGATCATAAATATTGATGCGCAGCATTGCTCCTTGTTGAAAGTGGGTTTCTACCTGCAGTGAAGCTAGGGCCACGGTACGGAAAACGCAGAGTAGAGGACAAAAAGAGGCAAACGCTTGTCAGCATGAATGCTTGATTTTATTATCTTGATGGCTAATTTGACCCAGGAGGATGTCACCTCATCCATGGAGATTTTCAGATTGTATCCCCAGCCCTGCCCGCAATGTTTTAGAGCAGATTTGGTAGAATAGTTTAAATCTTGGCACCCTGTGCCCTGTTTTTAGTACTTTTAAAGCACCAAGCATTTATCTTCATAAAAGATGACTCTAAATACAACAGTTTTCTCAATTGAACATTGTTGATAGTGTAAGCAGACAAAAGAGATGATACTGTTCAAATGAGTACTTTTTTTGTATGACTTTTTTGTAGTTACTTTAAAAAGATTAGTGATTTAGTATTAATTTAAATTTTAGTGACTTCCCATCAACAATTCATACAGTATATGACACCTTTGTCATTTAGAAAAAAATATCTGAGATTTTTTTTTTCTCTTTCACATTTCTATCTCACTCCTAGCAGTGATGAATGTGTTGTGTGTAATGCCTATAAGCCTAAATATCACTGCATGAATGTGTTTGCCGTACAATCAATTTACCATGCTTACCCTTGGACGATGATACAAGCAATGTTTACACCAGTGTTACAGTTCCTGACGCAAAAGATGGAAGGAATGTCAGATCTTGAAACCAGCAACGTCAAATGTGCCAAACGTGATGTGACAAGCATACAGCAACTTGAGCTGTAAGAGGTCGGCAAAAGGGCAAAATGATGTTGAGCGAGCAGCGTGCTTTTGTGCAGTCACACTGCCTGGGAGTCAGTTCAGCCATACTTGAGAGCACCGTAGACATCTGCCAATCCCAATCAAGCTGCTCTGTTCCCATATGATCGTTTATTTATGCCTGTGTCGCTGACACCTTGTACATTATACGTGCCAAACAGCTAACCTTTGTGTGCCCCCCTGACAGTATGATTCTGGTGTTGTGTTTGAATTTGACATGTACGGAAAGGTAAATTTGATTATACAAAATTTCCCAGAGCCTCAGATGAGAAAAGAATACAAACAGATGTCAATGGGGGGGGAGCTTCTTTCAATTGTGGTGTTCTGGCTGCCTCGACTCAAGGATAATGTATGCAGAATCATGGCCAGGCTGGTCTCACGCAGAGAGAGGGGTCATCTCTATGCCTGCATATGCATCAGCGCATTAGTCTGATATTTGACAGACCAAAGCAGCATTATTCACTCATTGCATTCGCGCCTTGCTCCCAGCGTCTCTTCTTTGCAATCAGCTAATTACCACTAATCAAGTAACCACAATTTTGCATGCATTAATTTCAAAATTACATCATCGTGAATCCTCAAGCAAATTACAGCTCATGTTTGAACAGGAAATAGTCACAATTCACATAATTGGGTCGTTTATTCTCAGCGCCATTACATTTTTTTTTACTGGGAAAGCTCATGGGCCATGTCAACATGGTGTCACGACAGCTAATTAAAGCTTTACAAAAGTGCGAAGAACTGCCACAGCGGCCTTGCATTACTATTACTTTTGTCAAAAAACTAGATACGCAGTATGCAGTGGTACCACTACTTCCACTAAGAAAGCCCATCAACCAACACTCAGGCGCTCAGTTCCAATGAAAACCTCTGGTCAACTACCATATTTAACTCAATGACAGGCATTAAGGGTGATAGACGTTCAATCCATTTGAAATGGCTTCCAATTGTACTGAAATGTGATCATTCAAAGCCAGCCTTGTAAGTGTAATTGCTTGAACGGTCACACAAATGAATTACCACCAGGACACCATGACCACAAGAATTACAGTATAATACACGTGAGGCTAAGAAAAGTTTATGACGGTTTGGTTTTTCTTCTCTGGCTTCCGTCCAAAGCATGTTTTCTCCCCACAGACCATAGCAATCCACTCTGCGTACTGTGAAATGAGTTGAACATTTAATTAAATTTATGTTGACATGTAGATTTCGCAAACATTTACATGTTAGTTTGTCAGTTCAGTTTTTCAATTTCCTTCAACCACAGCCTCATTGTGTTATGATTACGTGTCCACATTGTGTTGTCATGGCTACAGTGAACAATAATTTGTGGTGATTATGTGGGAGAAAAGAAGAGAGGAAGAAAAAAGTGATTACATTTGTGCTTGGGGGGAAATGGGCTGCACCAAACAACTTCCCTGAAAAATGTTAATCATTTTAGTAAGCAGTGGAGGATGCAAAGGGGATTCTTCTGAATTTCAGTTTACCTTTTGGTGTCACAGACCACTATTTTAATTGACTGATTTAAATTTTGAATTACTATCACGAACACTCCTTTTCTTTTCATGTTTTGAACCTTTGCTACACATCCACCTCTCCCCTTGCCCATGCTATACAAATTGCTTCCTTTGCTTCACAGTGCAGGAAATATACATTTTACATTCATGACTAAAGTCTGTTGGAAAAATCTTTCCTAGAATGGATGAAAAAGTCACAAAATACGTCGACATTATCTAAAACTTTTCATGATGAAGACACGTTACAGCTCTTGATTGCAAGCTCGAGTTTTAGTTAAATTCCTTCATGAAGTTTGTTGGTATGGAAAATAATGACCACCAAACAAAAAAAACAATTACAGTCCAACCACCTGTGGTCCTCATTTGAGATTCACACTGTTACTTATTCCACACCATTTTGTAGAGGCTGAAGAATGATGACCACACTCTTTTCTTTGTGTTAATTGAAGAGATACACAGAAGCATTAATTCCATTGTTTACCAGGAATATAGATCCTTGGCAAGGGGTTTTTACTAATTGCTGTGTCTTGGAGACAGAGCTAGGTAGTCCAGCTCTTTTGATGAGTCTGTTCTATCTGTGAGCGGAGGAGGAAGACGCGGTAATGATTATGGAATTACCATGGCAGAGATTGTGATGGCTATCCTAATGATTTCATGTTACACTAATTAGCGTTAAGGTGGGGGGTGCTGGTGGAGCAGTGGCGAGTAGAAAGTGAGGGAAGATGATAGATTAAGAGGTAGATAGCACGGAAGAGGCTTTGAGAGGAACAGACAAAGACAATTAAGAGGGAGGTTCTGCGAGTTAGTCAGAGATGTCGATTGCAGCCGACGAAGAAAAGCAACGGCGGAGGTGAACGGCAAGACAAAAGGGATGGGACGTGTGGGAGGAGGTTCATTACCTAAATTTGGATGTTTTTTTTCTTCTTTTTATGACTGTGTGCTGCGGAGGTTCCTCCTCGCTTCAATTTTTGAAAGGCTCATCTCACACTGAGAAAGAAGTCACCCTCCCCTGCCGATTGCCTGTTCCAAATTCATTAGATGATCATGAGCCCATGAACATTCTTCTCTTTCCATAAGCACATTAGCCATGATTTTTTTTCTCCCAGGCTAATTGCATACCCAAGATTTAAGACAACTGCACTGTATAGTAGAGTAAGGATTGTTAACAAGGGCGGACATTGAAACTATTATTACAGCATTTTAAGATTATTCTGCTATAGATTTTAATGGAGGAATGTCAAGTGATTTGATTTTTTTTGGTCGAGTTATGTGTATAGTTGGTAGATTTAGCATATGAATTAGTTTGAGAAAAATAGGTCAAAATTTGTTGGTGCTATTAGAGAATATAGAAGGAAGTTATATACTCAAATGAGCACATTATGTTCAAACTTTGTGATTTCTAATCACCTTACTCCTTAATGAGTGTTATTTGCATTATTTTCTCAGTTATTTAAATATGCAGTGGTTTTAAGTAAGCTCAAAATACATTAGTTTTCTGCTAATTACAGAATGAATCACAAATACACCTGAGATTGAGTTTGTGATTCTGATCTTTAGTTATGAATTGGGGGCATTGTAATCATCTGCTGTTTTATGAACATCAAATTCTTGGCAAAGTGCCTTTACTTTTTGAAACATCCACATCCGTACTTGTTTTTGTTTTTATTAACAGACTGGCAGAGCCGCAACGTATTAGCTGAATTTTTTTACTAATCACGTTGTCTTGAGTCAACATATTTGTATTGCTACAATTTTTTTCTGATTACCACAAGAGGAAAATAATCCCGCTAAGGGGTGTATATGTTTGCATATCCTGCCTTTTTAAAGGCATTTTAATTAGTTCCTCATTACTGACAGACAATGTTTTAATACAGAAGGATCCCTCTTGTGCTTATCTTATTACCCAACGGTAAATATAGTACCTGTGCAATGAATTTTATGGATAATTTCAAGGAACGTTTATTAGGATTTATACTTATACACCTGTTGGCAATAATGCAAATACAAACAATTCAAAGCCACTAGATAACAATGAAGCACCAATTTAGAAATGAGATATGCTCAGGTTTTGCTGACACAAAAGTTTTTGTCTTTATTCCAAATCTTTTTTTCCACCCACTTTCACTGTATTTCAGAAAAGTTGGCATTATATATGCTGTCATAGAGTATCTAATGTGGGTTAAGAAGATAGTCCTTGAAGTGATTTGTGCAAATAAAATTGGGGCAGGCCATAGACTATCCCTATCCAGCCATCCATATCATTTGTACCTAATTCAGGGGGCCAAGTAATCCTACCACGAGCAATGATATTCTGCAATATATGAAGAAATAGCATAATCACTGTGATTCCCCAAGAACCCCGAGACCACAGTATGTTAAACACCCTAATTCTTGTTGAGTCCCACAAAGCACTTGTCAAATCTTCCCTCCATGTTTAGGATTAACCTAATCCAGCCATATGAAACTGAAAGTTCCAATGTTCCATCTTTGCTTTGAAATAAGTTTCTCTCTCTTTATTGTTATGTCACTCTGCCCTCCAAAATGGAGACACAACTTTTTTTTTCTTTTTTATCCCCTCTGTCTCTACATTGAAGTGAGTGAAGGGGTGGATTATTCATTTAATGAAAGCGAGATGGATATATGCGCAAGGCAAGAGTTGAGGCAGCCAGTTAATCATCCTCCCTGTGTTACTGCTGCTCCGGAGACCTCTATATGTCAGTTAGCATTATACTGTAAATACCTTCTCACAAGGCGAGTGGACATTTCTGAAAATTCAACAGCTTCTGTAATGACCAGCATTCACGTTGCATTCATTATCTCATTGCGCGCGCCCGTGTGTGTATTTATCATGCACTATGTGCTGGCTACAGTTTTTAATGAACTCTGCTGACTTGAAGGGAAATGGGTTTCCTCTCATGGTGTATTTCTACAAATTTGCAGTAATTACTCAAATCTGTACGAGTCAGCTGCAGGTGTAAGATACAGCTCTTATTACACTAAATCCCCTCATATTCAACAGTTAAGATACCATTGCCGCCTCACGTACAGCCCAGACTTTCATATTAGACCTAATTTGCGCTATTTTTCACTCTTTGCTGTGTGCGCATATTTCCAAGGTAATATTTTGACATGAAACATTATATACGATTTCTACTTATTAAATTGGGATATGGGATCCTCACTCATTCAGATGGCCAGGAAACGCTGCTATTTTCTAAGATTGTTAAAGCTATTTCTTTGCTAAGTTTACATTTTGCTCTCTGCCATCGTAAGCCAACCTGCCAGACATTAGGCGCAAAGGTGCCGCTTCATTTGAAAGGATAAATGAGGTCCTCCATTCAGCATGCGCCCACTTAAGAACCATTACACTCTTGAAAGTGGTGTAGAAATAGGCTTAAAAAGGAAGTAAAAGTTCTTTTCTTCATTTTGAAGATGTAATTTTCCCTTTAGAGCTCAGGAAAATACCACCTAATTGTGTTAAATTCACATTGTCACGTCTTCTTTTATCTTATTTTAATTGGGTTGATTGGCTCGCTGCTCATTTTTAATTTCAGTTATTTATGAAAAGCACCCCAATAGTCAACAAGTCATTTAAATTAGCCTAACCTTTATGCATGTCTCCACAACTGACCAATTTATCAATGGGTTACTCAAACTAAAACTCCAATCAGGTCTTTAACACAGTTTGTGAAACTTGTTTGATGTGACTTTTTCTAACTCAAATGTGAAATTTGGTTTATTCTCATGTGCCAAACTATAATATTTGTTCTCAGTATGGTAATCTTTAATAAGAAGATTTGAGGTCATCAATAGTGGAAACAATATGCCATATATAGGCATTAATATGGCTGAACATATTCAAGTCACAGTAGATTTTGCTGGATTAACTATGGCCTGAGATCTGAACCACAGGCACATTTGGTTTATAAAAAAACAAGGTAATCCGATGTTGAACCAAGACCTTTAATCCGATTTTAAACATGTAATATGAAAAATATATTGAAAACCAACTATATTATATATAAAAATGAGTTTCTGTGTCGTAACATACAATGTATTTATTTATTTTTTTAAATAAGATTTAATATCTATTGTATCATCATTCATTTATTTGTGTGGTGGTGTCAATAACTTCCAGGACTATGCGGGCATAAGACTTGATGATTCTACGAGTGTATGTTAGGCATCATCAAACTGCGTCAAGTTCCCAACCGTGCTCCTTTGGTTCTTCACCATCATAAGTATTCAAAGCATGATCATGTTGGGATTACCACTCCCTCGGCGTGTGCGCGCCTGTGCTTATGTGTGCCCTTTTCATCAGCCCTTATTGGTAATCAAACCGCAAAGACGTCTTTGACAGCAGACGAGGAAAATACACGACTTTACTGGGCTTCAGCCCAAACTGGGCATCACGCTGAGATTTATGTGACCTTTTAGCGCACACTGACTGGCAGGAGCCATCTCGCGAATTATAGCAGGGGATTATGCCTCTGGATAATGATAGTACCAGGAGGGGGAATTGACCATGTGCTTGGCTGTGGCATGTTTCCCGTAAACCAGATTACAGAGCTCATGCGGAGGCATGCAAACAGGAGAGAAAAGCACACACAAAATTCATGTCTAAAAGCTTACATGAATATTAAACACTGCTTATAAAGTCACACATGCATTTTAGCCTAATAAAGCAAGGGGGTTGCATCTGTGCTTAGATTATGAATCTCTATTAACCTTGCCAACCCATCAACACACTCTTAATGAGGCCGAATATAGGCTAACACTCCCCCAGCCACACACAGGCATAGACACCCACAAATGGAGAGACACACATTAAAATCTACAAGGCATGGCGTTCGAATTAGACGGCAGGAAAATATTCATTAATGTTGGTTTATCTGAAATGAAAATGCCTCATGCGCAATTAGCCTACATATTTGAGGCGAGCGCCCCAACACACTGACACACTCACTTTCGTTCTGCACTCCAGTGATTTGGAGTATGAGCTCCCCTCACAAATACATTTGCTTGGGTCAATATATGGCAGAGGCGTAGCTCTGGGCTTTTATTTTACAGTATTTTCTGTTTATTTGCTCCATCGCGGTGAAAGACACAGTGACATGGCCTGTGGCAAAAGATAATCCAATATCAAAAAAAAGAAGCTGTTATTGTTTCGTTTATTTGAAATATTGCGCTCTAATACCACACATTGCATCTGCTCCCTCTAAGGGAATCATGTTTGTGCATTTCTGTCTCTATGGTCCAGTGAGAATACACATCTATTCTTTCCAATCAAAGTGATCCAGCTAGCCCTTTGGCCTCTGTGGACATCAGGCCACATTAGCCAAGATGATTGTGGGACTTTTTAAAGTGCACTTATAAAATAACACACTTAATGTTTCTTTAAAAACTGTGAAAAATTCTGAAGCATGTAATATGAATGTACCATATTTTGCCCCGGAGTATAATTTGCACCAGGAAAAAATCCCCTAATAATATGTGCATTTTTATCAGGGACTAGAACAAATATACCGTACAGTAAAAACAATAAAATTTAGAACACCAGGCAAAATAGTTCTTTATTCATCTAAGGTATATAGTTTTTCAGATGACTATAGCTTAAACAATATATAACATAACTTCTTTGTCAAACTTTCAATCTTAGCCTATCTCACTACCAAATTCATCAGTTTTCATTTTCAGGAACACTTGTAAACAACACCGCACATTTATAGAATGCCATTCTTGCAACAGTCGCTGTGAAAAAACAAAATAAAAAAAAAACATGAAAACAATAACTATATATTAGCAATACGCGGAGAAAAAAATATGGTGTAAATAGTATGTATCATGGAAATTATTACTACAACAAGGTATATGCATTAGCACCATGCTTAGCTGACGAGCAAAACAGTATATTTAAGTTAGAATATTTTGGTGTTTTTCATTGTGATCTAAAATAAAGGGATCCACAATATTGAAAAAAAAACGTTTTTTTGTTAAACATATATTTTTTTACTCGGCATTATTGATTTATTTAATGATACAATTCTTTTGTTAGGATTTTTACTAGTCCTTTAGATTTTCATTAAATTTTGTTTTATTTTCTCTTCATTTCTTTGTAATGTGATGAGAGTTTAGAGTATAATTTGTAAAGGATTTCCAAAAATTGAAGAAGTGAAAGAAATCCTTTGATTACCTAAAGGCTCATGTCTTTTGTGGCTCCCCACTGAAATCATCATCAGAGTTAGTTTGGATCTCCAAACATGGATCAAAGCAACCAGACTCTCCTCCTCTCCTTCCTCTTTTCATTTCCACTCACTCTTTGGTAGTTAAATGCTGCTTTGCCCTGCATATAAATATGGCTGTAATTAGACTTGTAGCTTGTTTGTGGCTTTTCTGTTTATTTAGATTGTGTTTGAAGCCTTGCTTAATTAAATTGAGTCCTTGGTGTTGGATTCTCCAAATATGTTGAAATCCCGCTGGTAGAGGAAAAGTGTTGCCTCCACTCATCGCATACAATATTGGTTTTGGCTAAGAAAGCAAATGAAAGGAGCATTTGTACTCTTTGGCCTCATTCAACCATGACCACAGTTTAATATGGAAGCCTTTTTTCGGTGTGATTTATTTTTGAAACAGAATATTATATTCTCCAGTGAACAGTGTTGGAAAACTTTTTGGCAGTTCCTCATTACATTCTCTAAAAATGTAGAGGAAACGGGAGGACACTCTAGTATGATAAGGAAGAAAAAGTTTCAACATAAAAGGTGACCAAAGTTATAGGCGCTCCCATTTTGGAATGAATTAACATCAGTTTTAGCCAAGCTCCTTTGTGTTGGAGTAACTTGCAGACTGCTGACCAGGATGTGTCAGAATGCCACGGACGGCTCCGGCCGTATCGGTTTTGGGCTGCAAGGCAAAATAAAATGACATATGAAGTTCCTCATTCAGATAGTTCGAGCTATGAGTCATTCTCAAGGTAACTACCCCCACGTTTTATAAGCTGGTCTGACCATAGTTAACCAGTCCACGTTGAAAGTGGCATTTATAGATGTCGGGCTCCCCTGTGACCTGCCGTTTCATTTATGGGCAAAAATTGATCGTTTTAAAGCCTGACCTGCAGCCCTTCTTCCTCGACTTGGCTCGCTTGGAGAGTGGAAGTTAAATACCGATCCTTCTGTGCGATTGGCTGGCCACCAATTCAAGGTGTCCCCCGCCTCTGGCTCGAAGTCAGCTGGGATAGGCTCCAGCACCCCCCGCGACCCTGCGAATGAGATGAGCTGAGAAATGTACCAACATTTAGGTGATAGATTGCATGTGAATTTATTGCCATTGCATTTGCGAAGGATGTTTTATGTCTTTACGCAGTTTGTACTAAACTCTGATTGGTCCATGTATGTAGAAATCAAACAGATCCCAATCTGCTACAATTCACATATTGTTATGACAGGCTCCATGCAAACACATAGGAGAATGTAGACTCAGGGGAACACAAATACAAGCATATTCAGCGACACACAGATGTCAGTGGAATAATTGGTCCTTTTAGGTGTCATTATTTAATACGTTTCACAGTAATAACTTTGTAATTTAGCATATTTCCAACAAACAGTCTCGCGTTTTAATTTCTTGGACACTTTTGGGACTCTAAAATGTGTTTATTGGTGAGGTTTGAGAACATAAAAGAAGTTACTAGGCCGCAGAGACGAAATATGATTGTTTAAAGGTTGGCGTCTGTTCAAGTGAGTGTCCTCTTCCACCTCCCCGTGTGTTTGTACAGGCAAGGATCATCTTAAAAATAAGGTTTCTATGTTTCCTCACAAGATACCACAAAGCATTTAGGATAGTACAACAATCACCCAAATGCCTCCCAGACTTCATCAATGGACTTACTTAATGGCCACTGATGTTATTATTGTTGGTGCCTTATTTGATCTAGTGATGCCACTCAAGAGGAATTAAAGGGATTACAGGGGGATAGTTTAGCAAAACAAACAACAAAGATGTGGCAGCCAAACTGAAAAAAACCCCAGACCAGATCATGCATTTTGTGCACGCAATGTTTATTTTAATTTTATTTGAGTGTGTTTGTCCAAGCTTCCTGGAGGATGCCCACAGGTGTTCATGAGCCTTAACCCTGAGTAGAAGGTGCACTATCAGCACTCCCGTGAGAAGGAGACTTCATAGCTCACTTCAGGATTACTGCAATGCTTAGTAAACAACAAAATGTAACTGAATAATACCATGAATAGTAACATAAATGCTTACATGTTTCCACCGCCTTTGATGCAAGGCTTGTTAATTATATTTTTTAAAGCGATGAGGGAACCCACATGAGAAAAGAATTCTTCAATTGGGCAGATGTCTTTGTAGGATATATACAGTTTGTCTTTGTAGAATATATATACTGTTTGTTCTGATGTGGAATTGAGAGCCAGATGTCTGTCATTCGTTTCAGTTTAAAACCCAACGGCTATGCATACAGTGTTCAGAATTATTGAACCCACACTGGAGTATAGTTTTGTCTGACATTTTTTTCGTCTCTTTCCTAATGACATAAAGTAAGGACCAAAGTATAACGTAGACACGAGCAATTGCCGAATTTTGATTAAAAAAAAAATTCTTATGAATACGAAAAAATGTTGCAATACAACATTATCCTGGTGTAGGTGTTAAATATTATACATTCATTAATTTCCCGTGTCGCTGATCCTCACGAGTGACACGGTGCGGTGTTCCTGGAAACTATTCCAGCTTACTACAATTGGTTGCCAGCCAATAAAAAGGTTAGAACACCCTTATTTACGTATTTATAATGCTTGATAGTTGTGTTTATTTTATCTTTTAAATCTATTTTGTGTCCATTGATTGTGATCCAGGTCTTGGTATTGAGGTAAAGGTTAAATCTGCAAAAAGGCTGGGTCCAAGAGTAGTATGTAAGTTTGGAGGGTTCCTGTAATGTGAAGAAGGTAAACAGCTCTTTCTTTGTGTTGTCCAGTGAGGATGTAAAGAATTCCAGTCATTGAAGGGAAGAAGGAAGGAAGTGAGGGCCCCTAAAAAGCTCAAATTGTAGACTTAAGGGAGGAAATGTGACAAACCACACTTAAAACAAAACAAAAATAAGATTTATGACTCGTTAATTTAGCCAGCTTGGACCACTTTAAGCAGTGTTGAAAATGGATTGGCTGTCTCTGAGTGTGTCCAAAGTCAGCTGGGATAGGTTCCAGCACCTCGCGACCTCGACATGGATAAGCAGTGTTGAAAGTGGATGGATGGATAAATGGATATTTTAGCAGGGATTAACTGGTACTCTGGAATCAGATTGTAAATCAGCAGGCTAAACATATTTTATTGTTCTTCTGTCTTCTCATATGTTCACACTATGTAGTCTTTGGTAGTTAATTGATTCAGATGACGAATTTAATGTTTTATTTTTTACTCAAGAATGCTCTAATAGCCCATTTTACCATATAAAGTCTCAAGCAAATGATGACCTTAATAATTTAGTTTATTTCAGAACAAATGTGTGGTGTGTCAATGAACACTTCAACATAAATCAAAGTGCATCCTTTTTCCAACAGTTTTCATTCACTCTGGCAAGAGCGAAATACTGAACTCAACCCTAATTTCACACAGTCATGGAACTCTTTGAATCATTTCGGTTGCCTTTTTCAGAGGATGTTTTGGTCTGTGACAGAGCATACTTATATTTTTTATTTCCGCAGGCCATCCCCCCCTTAAATACCCCAAATAATTCTTTTTGTTCCTTTACGTTTGTCTTTTGACTTTTGTGCTGCCATATTAGAAAAACTTTAGATATCTACAACACAACTGTTTCTTGTCCAAGATATTGAGATATATAAAAGTATTGGAAAACAACTCTGCTAGCCATCAGCCGGCTACTCGTGAGAACTTGTTACGTAACGCCACACACTGTATGACAGTTCAATTACTTTTGGTGTAAATGAGCCACATTTATGCTTCACACCTCTTCCGTCTTACATTTAATGTTGATTGTTCATCTTTTTTAACCGGAGAGTATCATTTATCGAAATGAAACGATAAGTTCAAATTATAATGTGAAATGCGACTGCATTCATCTTTCAAGTAAAGGTAGCAATACAACAAAAGCATATACCCTCAGGCCTCCTTTATATCGTTGCTGTTTTTTTCATAGTAGTCAAGGTCATTACATTGTACTACACACCAAGGTCAACATCTACATTGAGGAGAAATCCAATGTCCTTTTCACCAGGAATAAAATAAACTGTCAATTACACTGTTGATTCAATTAAAGGAGTGAGTGAGATAAAGCTAGAGTTGTTTATCATTGCTTAAAGTAACGCTCAATATCGAGCGATGTTAATTAGAGCTCTGAAGCTAAAACCGATGGCTGTGGGAAGCCGTGCTTCCGCAAATACTTTCTGCCTTCCCAGAGCCATTGATCTCAAGACAATTAGACTTTGAATTTTTATACCTCTAGTCAGGCAGCTCCTTGGTCATTCTCAGTGGTTTACCACTGAATAAAAGAAAAAGACAGGTAATAGAAAAATAAAAATAAGGAGTATAAGCTTTATGATAGCATGGGTGATCTAATTTATCATTCTCAGGCATAAGGCATCCTTGTACATGACGTGCAATAGGAATCTGTTCTTCCAGCTCCATTTTTCAGCTATGGTAGTCCAACCTTAACAAATACGACAGTTGGTATATTATGTTATATATAATTTAGATTTCCTTTATCGCTTTGTACTCAGCCTTTACTTTCACTAAAGGATAAAGACGCAACGGGACACGTTTGGAAACATTTCAAATTAACCGCTTTTCTAGCCTTCAAAAATAATCACCAGATGTTTATTCGCTGAGGAAAACCATTTTGCACAGCAGCTTCCCTACTTTGGACAAAGTAATACTATTCTATGCTGACTTTCAAAGGACAAAAGCAGCTGTTTAATGATGTCATGCCATGTAATGAAATGTACTTCAGCAACTTTGAAGCTTTAGGCTTAGCGGCCTGTGTAACAACAAAGAAAATCTCAGTATGTCCATAAAAGGAACCTGATATGAGTGCGCTATAGAAATAACATATGAACTCATACTAATGGACACTGACTAGAAGGTATACATGCCAGACCTGGAATAAAATTTAGTGGAAAAAGTGCGCTCATCAAAATTCCCAGCATTTGCAAACAAAAAAGGGCATGTAGAAGATATTTGAAAGATGAAATGCATAGCGTATGCATAGTTAATGCTGTTGTGAAATGTATAATGAAGCTGTGTTTTTCAAACTGAGCATAACTTAGGCTGTCTCCAGCTCTGCTTTAAAGCGTCTTGTCTCATCTGTATGTTTACTACCGCTCTTTCTTGTTTCTTTCTCCTCGCTCTCACTCTCATTTTACCATTTTTTTTGTCGCAGCTCACTCGAGGCCCCTTTGGGCTTTGCTGCACTTAAATATTTATCAAAACAATTTCAAGTGACATGTTGCCTCTATTTTAACCAAGAGAGGATACCCTCTGGTATGGACAGACAAATGCATTCAAATATATGTTCAGGAGAAGCTTACATCAACTGGAACTGTGTATCAGAGTGGGAGTTTAGATCTTGGATAGAATACTTAGAGACCCCGTGAAGAGAATTCAGAGATTTGTTGGCAGATAACAGCCGAAAGCGTGCTCAAGTACATATAACAACCCAGTCGTCAAATCCATTTTACTTCAGAAGGGTTGACGAAAATGATCACTCCTTCGTTCACTCGTTAACTCCGACTGACGGCGATTGACGTCCAATCCATTTGAACTGTGGAGGACCACAGGGGATCATTGTATCGCGCTCAAAATGGATTTGACGTCAATCGCTGTCAGTGGCAGTGTATATTAGGTGTGGTATATATTCCACCTATATTTAGTGTTGTGCTGGTCATAAAAATCAAGCCTCTTGAGTTTTTTTTTCCCGATTTTGGGGGACATGGCTCACATGACAGACTGTGGAGTCAAGAATGACTGATCCCTCCCCCACTAAAATTGAGCACCTTTATTTACAGAAATAGTTATCCAGCGCAAAAACATCCTGTAGGTGCTTTAGAGAGACAGTAAAATAACCAAAAAATCAGATCATCCACAGTTTGCACGTTTTACTTGTTTATAAATATTAAAATTCAGTTTACATCAATAACAAATGACTACAATTATAACCGGAGAAGCATATTTATCGTAAGGGGAAACCTTGACATGACTCACTTGCATGTAATGGTTTCATGAATAATTTATCAGCTGTGTGGTTTGGTCCTCAGAGTGCAAATCATTACCATCCAAAAGCTTATTAAAGCTGAGTTGTAGGCACACTTTTAAAATTGTTTTGCCCCTAAATAACCAATGTGTTGTACATTTGCCATCTGTTCACACACATCCATCAACACATATATAGTATAGCTCGGACCGGATGAGTAATCGGTCTTGTGTTTTTGTTTGCTGGAAAATGGATTTCGGGCGAGTGCGCTCACAACTCCCGTCCTTCTTTTGGCTCCCTTTCTAAGCACAGTTACTGAGACACATCCATCATCTCATTGCCAGACATGGCCATGGACACAGAATACTGATGTTTTTTTTCAGATCAAGGGCAGAAATATGATCCGTTGATGCTTGGCAGCCATACTTTGCCACTCTAGCCACACCATTGATTGTAGAGTCGCAGGGCTGTGTATTTAGAGGAAAAGTTGAATTTCCATGACTTTCATGTTCAATTCCAAGTCAAGTTCCTCCTATGTTAGGATGGTCTACTGTATTTACAGTCAAGACCATATTAATGTGCTCATATTATTATAATTTATTGTTATTTATTATAGTGTGTTTATGTGGTCGTACATACCACACTTGACATCTAATTCGAGCACCACTTGCTTACACAGTTAGGACATGCGGCCTTCAGGGCGCAAAAGTAGCGATGACTCGCTCGAGGGGCCCCGTTCTTAGCCACCGCACCCAGACCCTGATCATATTTGTTCCGCCACTGGAGAAGGCCGTAGTGTTGTTTGTGTATGATTCATTTTGTTGACAGATTGTATCCAATATGTCCACTTCAGCTATAATTTTTGCAGATTGATGACGGATTTTCATCACTTTTTGACCGAGTCGTGGCTGGATTGCATGTCCCTTTTTTTTTTAACACAACGCATATCCAAACTGGGCCACATGGATGGAAATCAAATTGTAATTGGGTCACCTCGAAAATCCAGTGGAATTTCAGCTTATGCAATGAACTATGAGAATAGTTCTTTGAAGTTGCCAGCAGAAGGAGGAGTTTGGGAAAATGGAAAGAAATATTAAAGCCAAATATTTGATAAGATGACAGTAGGAGTATTTATCATAATTTATATTTTCAATGTAGCTATTTTGTTACTGACTTTGAGCAGCCTTTTTAACCGAGTTTGTCTTTTTCTGCGTATCACAACATTTGTTTATTTTTACGTGCTTCTAATATTATGTCGGCGTTCTAAAAATGAAGGTGAAATTTCTCCCGGAAGATGTCTCATTACCTGCTGCGTTCCATGAGTTCTCATATCGCCTCATCGCACGGAAAAAGAAGTGGCGTCGTGACCATAAATAACAGCGCCCCTCCCTCGCACTCTGTATTTTTAACCTGGCGGGCTTAGTGTGCTTTCTGCAGCTCACCATTTCATGATTTACTGCCTTTTATATCATTTACGAATCAATTTAAATAAACTCCCCTTATGTTCAGGCAGGATAGAAAGCTTAGTGGATTTATTGCTCTTGTGCGGCAAATAGCATCTTATTCCAGTAGAAAATTGAACTTATACGTTTGTGAATGTGTATAAATATTTGCCACGGGGGCTTTTGTTAGGGCTTATTGAAAACTGACTGGGTCCAAGAAATAGTCCTAATACATATTGCCATCCATTCATTTTCCACACCACTTGTTGTCATTCGGACCCCCACTGGAGTTCTGAAATTGTGTGCCAAAAGTGAACCCATCTTTATTCAATACTTTCCAGTAGACTATGTCATAAAAATTCATGTCCTCATCGAACCACTAGCAACACCTAATTTATATAAAATATAACCCCTCGTTATGGGGAAGTGTTCGACACCGCTCAAACTACAATACTACAAATATTAAATGAATACATTAATGATAATCAAACCAAAACATTGTCTTTATTTTACTGGAACATAAACGAATGCATGGTTAAGTGTTCACTAAGGGCACATTGTTCTTCTGTTCAATCAAAACTATTGTGCCTGTAACAATTCGCCCACAGTGTTGATTGCACAACATTTTAAACACGATTCTAAAATGACGATCTTGTTTAACAGGCTGAATTTTGAACGTTGAAAATTGCGCGGCATTTTAATTCATGTGAATGCTCAATGACGTTTTAATTGGCAAGTGTTATGAGCTGATCAAGAAATAAAAGAACCTTGTAATTCAAGGCCCCTCTGTAATGGAAAGGTTTTGATAGAGCTAAAATTTAAAGCTCAAAATGACAAGCTGACTTGAATTTGGCCTTAAAACAAACATGACGTTCCAGAGACAACGCTGTCGTTATATTAAAGCTATTCATCTAGAATTTGAATTTGTCATTGTGTTCACTATTCAAGGGTTTGTGCTCAAAGTATACATGTGGTTTTATAATTTTGACATCATCGTTAGACGTATTGGAAGAGTTGACGACTATAAAAACGGAAATGGTCGGCTGGAGGGCAGTCATGGCTTACAGAGTGAGACCATCTGTGTCCTCGCTACTGAAAGGGGACATGAGGCCGGAGAAGGACTGATGAAGGAATGGAGCCAATAAAGGTCTGCACAACTGTTGGTGGTCACAGCTCAATGCGTACATCCACACCCCGTTGCCTCCAGGTCTGACCTATGTAGGGGCTCTGTCTTTCTCCGAAGATCTGAGAAAAAAAACACACGCCCATAAATACAGGCAGGTGTGCAGACTTAGTCACCAAATATGAACACAGCACTTTCACGCAAACGTGCACACGTCTACATACTATATGAGTGCGCTCCCGCCACCTGGGAATCAGACTTGACAGATGCAAATAGGGGGGTCACCATTGTCGCAGGTGTTTCTGCCTGTAAAAAAAAAAACAGTCTGTTCCCATAAAATCTTCTAACTGACAGTATGCATTCAGGCGTCAGGGTATTGGTGGAAAAAATGACATGCTTATGCTTTGTTATAGGGGTCCATCTGGGAGGGAACTGACAGAAACTGTTTAGACATTTAAGTCATGCTTGAAAGTAAAAGATAAAGATTTAGCCGCCTGCTACCAATAATGGGTTAATCTTCTGATATTTATACCTTCAACATCTGGGTAAGGGATATGAAATGTGGGTGTTTCTACGCTCTAATCATTCACTCTAAAATGAACCCAACATTTCAAAGGGAAATTCTTTACAATCCCTAGGTCAAATCATCATTCTCCATTAAAATGAATGATATAATCAAATTAAATAGAAGTACATTTCCAGTTTTCCATGTTTTGATTTATTTTTTGCTTCAATTCAATTGTGGTGCTCTTTCTAGGACTTGTGCATGTGCTATCTTGGGGTAAGGTTTACTGAATATACTGTGCATAAAAATTTAAATTAAAGTGACAGTAAATTGGAGTACTCCTGTATTATATACCTTGGATTTATGTAGAGGTGTGTGTGTTCTATTACAGTATTAATTGGCTTTGTATTTTAATTTAATGATAAAAAACAATCTAAAGGAAATCTAATCTATCTATCCATATCTCTCTTTCTGTCTCGCTATCTTTCTATAGTATCTCGCTTTCTCTATCTCTCTCTATATATGTATTTCTAAATACATGCTGTGTATTTTATCCTTATCCTACTTTCAGTTTATAAGTCTATGTCTGTGTGTTGAGACAAATATTTAATATTATCAAATTTTTGCTCACTAGAAGAATTATCCAAAGGACAGCTTGTATCTAGAATAACCTGGGCTACTTGTATTTCTAGGCACCACTGTCATTATAGTATATGAAAAACACAGCCTCTGTTATGATATGAGGAGTTAATAACTCTACATAAAGGAGAGGATCGCTTTAGCATGGTTATCTTTGCAGGGTAGTGCACAGCAGATGGCTCCACGATGTCTCACCATATGATCAATAGCTGCATGTCTCCCAGTTCAATGAAAAAAACTCAATCTTCTGCTAATGCGACTTTTGTATTACCCATATTCATCAGCGAGCAAGTTGGAGGGGTGGGATGTGGGGGAGGGGGTTGCATGGTTTGTTGTCTGGCAGTAGACGAATATGAACAACGTTAGTGACTCGCATAGGACCGGCTGTCGACAGCAAACAGGGCAACTTAGCTTTCTCTTACCGTATGCCCAGTCCAGCGTGAATATTGTAAACAGAACATATCTCTTATGAAAATTGGACAAGACTGTTGCAGCAGAAATATAATACAGCTTCTGTAAACTGTCCTCGGAAGACCCAGTATTGACAAGATTTTAGGAATGTGTCTGTGGGACTTTTTGTCCATTCTTCCAGAAGAACGTTTGTGAGGTCAAAGGTAACTCATTTTGGATTAGAAAAGACCTGCTGGCTCGCTGTGTTCTCGTTACTCCAGAAGGTGTTTGATGGAGTTGAGGTCAGGGTTCTGTGCATGTTCATTTTCATCAAAGTCATCCAGGAATGCCTTTACTGCCTTTGTGATATGCAATCGAAAAGACTCCAACTGGAACAGAAAAAAAGGCCTTCCTGAAGATTTATATTATAACTCATTCACTGCCATTGATAGCCGTAATTGCAATCGCAGGTCATTTTCGTATACAACCTCGTTAGTAATGCCCAGCCAGATATAAGCACATTATTCATTCGTTCAGATATTATTTGCTTAACTAATGACCCGTAATTTCTTCAGGAGAAAGAAATAGAGAAAATATTTTGAATGAAACCAAGAGACAGTATTATAAAAAAACACCTGTGGTTTGAGCCCCAGAAGAGACCCCAAGCTACCCCTACCAACATTTTTGCTCTCTTCCTCCCATCATTGGCTTTCTCATCCCCCATTTCACCACCACCACCGCCGCCACTCCCACAGTCTCTCCCTCCCTCTGTCCCTCCCTCCCTTTCTCCCCTGCTGCTGCATATCTTTCTGGCCTGGAGCATAATCTCCTCGCCTGACAAAAAATGAAAGGAAGAGATGCTGACATGTAATAAAGCCCGACTGATACTGTTCGGGGGCTAATGCTGGTTGCGGCTGCCGACCGAGTCTGGCTTCTTTGCTGCTTTTTTGGAGCACAATGGAAGCGAGAGATGCCCAGCATTTGCATGAAATTGTTGATGAACAGATGGCGGCAAATGAGATGTGGACAGGAAGAAGGTAAAATACAGAGCTGGAAAAACAGCCAAGGGTGGAGTGTGTTCTACTCAGAAACCTACTGTGCTCTGTCACCAGGGGAACGCATAGCTTTTAGCGCTCTAGCCTTAGGTGAAAAAGATTGCTTTCTCTCGCTCCATCTTCCCTCTTCTTCATCATCCTTGCAGTCTTTTTATCCATCTTCTTCCAAGCACTTTGTTTTGCTTTGGTAGCGCTTTGACACACCTTTTATTCGCTCTCAGGCAGGTCTGAATTGAAATAAATTTGTTCCTTTTGCTTTTTTTCACTACTGCAGATGATATAAGCCTTCTTTGCAGAACAGTCAGGGCTGTCATTGAAACATATTGCCCCTGTTTCTTTTTGCCCCTCACACAGGTGGTGTCATATTTTCAAGGCTGGGATGAAAAATGAGGAACATTTCTTGAATTGTCTCTCGCTTTCTGTTTTTTTGTTTTGTTTTGTTTTGTGTTCAGACCACAATCAGCTTATCGGGTTTGCTCTTTAAAAATGAGCTGGACAGCAAGCCAGTCGGTTTGCCAGCTGTGTTTGGTTGTGAGCAGGCAAAATGCACAGGAAGGAAATAGCTCTGAAAAACGGACTTTAGTTTGGACTGCCCTCTGCTACCTGGGCACAAAATATCAGTGGAACGAAGCTCATGATCCCCATCTAAATTGTCTCAAACGCTGCCTCCTCTTATGTCCTTTCGGTCTCAGGAAATAAGCACCTGAGTTCTGATGCCTCCCCCTCTTTTAGCAACAAACATAACCCACTCCTTGAGCTCCCTCCTGCTGCACCAGATTATAGCTCATTAGTAGGAGCGGCAAATCCAGAGCCCGCACATGGCCTCCCCTCTGATTCCCACGTAGTTTTCTGTGATTCCAGAGCAGCACAACGTGGCGTATCATCAGAAAGGGTGGAACTGGTTGTTGGGGAGAGGGCAGCTGCAAAGTGTTTATATGTTTCCTGAGAAGCAGATAGCAAGGAGTAAAAAACACGGGGATGGTAAAGAGCATCGAAATGTTGTGTGTAAGTTTCCCATATTGATAGCCATTTGGCTGACATTGGACCACACAGAATATTTTGTTGTGTACCAGTGGAGGAAAGATAGACAGTGACTTTCTTGTGCTTCTGTTTCACCTCAGACTAAAAAGAATAATGCAAAAACAAGACTGGGCTTTTCGAAAAGAAAACTAATCGGAAATAAAACGAAGATACACGCTGAGTTGCAATAGCATTGGGAAATAAGTCATAAAAAAACCTAATTTTGTCTGACATCAGCTGGTAACCACTCTCCACTGTAACGAAACACACGTCCCAAGTCAACTATGAGTATACAATTCACATTTTTTTTAAATATAAAAATTGCAACTGCATATGACAAAAACAGTCTCTGAAACTATAAAATGCTTATAAGGAGGTCACCGGGATCACAACCCTGTTCAATGCCGTCTTTTTTATATGAATAGGCAACAGTTAGTGAGCTGGCTTGGCAGTTGAGCTTTTGTACACTATTTCAGTGCCTCTGCCTCACTTTTCTTTGTGGTTGGAATAAAACGTGCTAAGAGTGCTTCTCTCAAACTGTCAGCTGCACTAGGCAATGCGTGGTAATTGCCATTGAGAGGCTTTGTGTTTTACATTCATTATCTTTTTTTCTTCCTTCCTTCCTGTTTCAGACCATGGGAATTCAAGCCCTTTGCTTATCACCCAGCTACTTACTTTTTTCCACATTGTTGGAAGAGGCAGTAGCAGATGTGATGAGCAAATTCTTCTCGGTTCTTGTTTCAAAAGAATTTAGAAAAAAATCACCAATAGCCTTGTGAAATTGTTTACAATGTAGTGAGTTTTCTAGGGAAAACTTTAAAAAAGAGCCCATGTGAGTAGTTTGTCATTTTAATTTTAATGAATACTGTCTGAACTCTTTCGTGTTCAAACATAAATGCCCCCAATTATAAAGGGTGTCTCTGGTTTGATTTCACGCAGCAGTGCAGTCAGGCATAGTAGCGCTTGAGATTCAAGATAATATGACAAAGAGATGGAATCAAACAATTTACATCCTCTACCTCAGCTTAAGGGCTCGGCACTGAGCTTGAGGATTTACATCACATCAATTCTCTGAGGCTTCGTCAGACTAAACAAGATAGCAGGATAGGAGCATTGTGGGCTGCAGGGAGCTGGAGGGGAAGAAAAAAAACAACAACAAGAAAAGTCGTCCTGTCGTCCGCCTTCCAACGTAACTTGAAGCCACGCCACCGCACAGTTGAAAGCATGGGCGCTGTCTTCGACCTTACAGTCATCTTGACGGGCCAAGCATCTGACAGCTGGTCACCTGAAGCCATTGCGTTCCCACGGATGCTGAAGCATGAAGATTACACTATCCGAGATGCTGAAAGACCCAACGTCTTCAAGTTTTCAATTTGGCAGACAGGCTGAGACTGAAAACACACAGCCTCTTTTTCTCCTCCGTGACTCACTTTCAGTATTTTTTGCTTCCTCACTTTTTCTTTTGTTCCCCTAAGCCCCTCCGGTTAAACTCAGCTGCAGAGAACTTTCGGTCAGTTTACTTCTGTCTGCGTCTTGCTTTGTTTGTATTTATTTTAGTTGAAAAAAATATGTATGTATGAACACTTCTCAATACTCATTATACAGTACAGTAGCAACCACATGGTAAGACAACAATAGAATTGTCCCTTCTGTGCTACAATAAAGGTAAAATAACATCGTTAAAAAATTGTACTTATAGTTCTTTATGTTCAAATCGGGCCTCATTTACTTATAAGTCCACTGCAGATCTTGAAATAGTATAAAAATCCATAGTAGTAAACTACCAAATCAATAAGATGGATAGAAAAGCCCAAAAGGCAAAGTTTCTAGACTTAAACCAAATTGATTTAGTTTGGAATGAACAAAACAAGAAATTGAATGTGTTGTTTTCCACTGTTCCGGTCTTTGAGCTGCCTATAGCTACTACCTTAAAAAGTAAAAGGTTTAGAATGTACAACAACTTTGTTTATAGGTTCATATTTAGGATTCTTTCTGTTACTTGAAAATTCATTTGGTTCATTCTTTTATTTCATAGTACAATGAGATATTGATTTTTACTTCCATGAAAATGTGGTGCGTGCTTTAAAACCTTTAACTAATAGAAAAGCTTTTTCCTTAATCTAATGCTGCTTCGTGGTTACAAATCACTCTAAAAAATGGCTCTGTCTTTTCAGGAATTCTGCTCTTATAGTATGTAATACTGTTTGATAATGACATGAGAATGATTTTAAATAAACTTGTTTAGCAATTTCCACAAAACATGTTAATTATGCCAATTAAAAAAAATCCAAATTATGAAGATAGGAGTCAAGTAGTAAACTATTGTCATTCAAGCACAAATTGTAGTAGAAAAACTAGTGGTTTGCCCTTGATGTCTCCCTTCACAAAGAATTCTACTGCCATTTGTCAAAGTGCTCTACCTGTCTCTTTTGCCTGCCCATGTCCAAAAACAGGGGGTCTGATGTTGAGGGGTGATGGGTGACTGTCGAAAACATTGCGTGTGTCCATTTAAAAACATTGTGCTCCGCATTCTCCTGAAAGAGATTGATTCACTCTGCATTTCAGTGCTCGCAGAGATTGAGTGACAGTCAGTCAGCAAGGCAAGAGGCAATCACACAGTGGACAGATCAATTAGTTACTTCCACAGGAGGCAAATGGAAGGAAAACACAATTTTGACCATACATAATTTGTATTCTTTGCAATTTTGGTTCTCTTGTGGTACTCGGGGCTAGCGCGTTGGTCTCAGCTCAGTTTTTGTTCTTGTGAAAGAAGGAGAAAAATCCAGTTAGGAGTGTAATGTTGCTCCTTGGATGAGCCTGTCTGGAGAATTAACTGGGAACACCAGAGCAGTGGCACAGACCTGCCAGTTCAGTGCCCACTCTCTCTCAGCTTACCAAGCCTTGTGGTACTTCTTCAACGCCAACCCACACACTCATTTATACTCTCTCAAACACTACTGACACCCACTGCCACACTCCATTGTTTCAACTTTTGTAACTTCATGAAATTGGAGATTCTTTTTGCAGATCTTGGCATGTAGCTTTAATATTGAGTCACATCTCAGCAATCACAAATGTTCTTCTGGAAGAATGAACAGAGAATTCCCACGGATAGTTTCAAATCGGGTATGTTTTTGAGAAGCCTAGATTCTGTTTCATCTACAAATCCAACATTTTATCCCTTTAAATGTTCCCCTGAAACTGACCCTCATCTTAACCTCTGTAGTTAAACCAAGTTGTCATGTACAGTGTGACATTTCTACTGCTAAATGTATTTAAATTCTCACCACAAATTACACAAGTACACAAACATATCATCATATCTCCCCTGAAAGTGGCAGATGTAACCTTTCATTGATAAAATAGTCTTGAAAGTTATCTGAATAGTCTTAGATGTACTCAAATACATGCTAAACCTGACTTTAATGTGAGTCATGAGTCACCTGCCTGCTACAACAGCTCCACTAGCGGGGCAAGATATCGGAACCTTCTAGTGGTGTCCCACGAAGGACTCCCCTGGGAGACCTTCCAATCCGTATAGACACACCCAGACTCGTGCTATGGGAGGCGCTCTTTTTTCTCTGTTTCCCTCAGTTTTGGCTCTTTTTTGGTTTATTTTTTCTCTCAGTCTGCCCAGTACTGACAGCGGCTGGGTCTCTCCTTCGGCGAACTTGCCGGCCTCCCAATAGCGACTCTAGCGGTTCTGAGAATTACCGTCAGGCGCTTTGGGTGACGGTACCTTCTCATCCAAGTGCCAACCAAAAATCTAGCCAAAACAAGCAACAAGATTTGACTGACTGCCAGCATCAATGCTGCGGACCTAAACATGCCAACTCCATTCGCTGCCAATCAAAGAGACTCCTCTGTTCCTCTTACTCCTTCCCTCCCCGTGATATTCACAACCTTGAAGCAAACCGCGCATGACCGGAGCATTATCATTCTGCTTAGCAGCTGCAGTGACGGACTACTGTATGTAAACAGGCTGAGTTGAGTTGTACTGCATGTAGGTCATGTGTGTGTTTTGTTTTTCTTCAAGCAAAACTGTAGCCTTATAGTAATAGACATTCCCCAGGGATGCATTATTGTGGCTGAGTCTCAGTAGACCCAGATTAGAACTGATTGCTCTTTCATTCGCACATTCTACACAAAACTACAGCCCACAATGCCAGCCTAGCATCTTGTATTGTACCTTGCGGTCTATTGCCGTCTTCCATCTGTTGACTAGTCCACCTAGTGCATATACAGGGAGCCAAATTTGGATTATCTCGCATGACAGTGAACCTAGAGGCTGTTTGGTCCCAATCCGCTTCAAAGCTACCAGGTGACAGTACTGTTGGTTGTCTTTGACAGAATAACACTACTTCTTGTGAGAGCTTTGGGCACATGGCGACTCAAGGTTCATGTCCTGCTTCATGTATGGTACTACATTCTAGGTGTACACCCCCTGTCAGTGTCCAAGAATGCAGCTCACTGTCACATTTAATAAACACAACAGATCTATTTTTAAATGGATGAAGAAATGAAGTTGACCCTGGGCCCGTGTAGATATATCAGTTAGCCACTTGCACAATAAGATCCAATGAGCGTGAAAGCTCACAGATTCTCACAGCATAAGTAAAGTATTTTTTCTTCTTAAAATTTCCACTTTTGTGTAATATTGTCGCTGTCAGATTCAGCGTTGAATTCGACTTTAGACTGCAACCTACTGAGAGCTTAGTTGAAGAAACAAGAATTTATATTCCGTTCTTGCTTCTCTGGCCAGTTAATCAAACTAAGTGGATAGCAACTGACGAGCAGATTTAGCCTATTCTTCAATCTGGCATGTCAGACGGACATATTTAGGAAGAATTCGTCATGTTACACTCACTTTCACGGTTGTACTTGTTCATTAATTTGCTGGGGTCGACCAACCAGTCAGTAAGATTTGTCACCTAGTCCACTAGCACTGACTCAACTGGGTCAATCATCCGGAAAAACAGCTGAGCATCAACAATTGTGGCTTTCAAAGGCAAAAAGAAAAACTAGCTTATAGTCTCTTTCCTGCATCCGAGCAATAGTAATGAAGATAGTAAACAACCTTTGTTTTGCATATATCTGCAAGATGTATTGCCATATTATTATCATTAACAATATTACATGTATTTTTTTCCAGCTTTTTTAATATAGTGCCTACTGTCAAACAATTCTGTGAAGTACCCAATTGAATTTAATCCAATTGGAATATATGGTTGTTGTTTTGCTAGAATAATGGGCAAGAGACTTTATTTTCATCAGTTCTTTCTTCTGTGGCTGCAGAAGAGCAGCCAGAAGTAAGAAACACTTTCCCCCTCGTTATCCAGGTAGAGAAGGAACCTCAGGAATTGGAGTTTAATCATATAAAGGAGTTGTGCGAGGAACAGCGGGTGCAAAAGGGGACTGGATGTGTAGTAGGGGGAAATTAATTTTCATTGTAGCTTTGCAGCTGGTGATGAATGACAGACAGGCCGCTCTCAGCTGGAGAAAAAGAGGAGGAGGGCTAATGGAATTGTACTGAGTCAGTCTTGAGATTCACGAGGAGAAAACACAAGGTTGCTATTATTCTTTTTCAATGTCGTGCTTCATTAAAGACAAGCATTCTCTCCCAGCTTCATCGGAAAAATCAGTTTAGAAACATATGTCTCAGATTATGTATTACTGAGATGACCGGTTTTGGTTTGATCAGTTCGAAGGAAGCAGTATATATGAAAATATTTTTTCCCAGCTTCAGAACTTCCTTTCCAGCCCGAGTATGCTGTCTTGGCATTTCATATACCAGTTGAGGTTTTCTATGTTCTGCCATAATGGTGTATCTCGCTGATACATCGTGGGCAGGTGAAGGGAACTCCTAAAAAGTGTTTGTGGGTGTGTACGTATGTGTTGATTGAGTTTGTGGTGCTATTCTACACTGATGATGTTCATCAGAGCATGCAGTCACCCAAGATGAGAACCTTCATCCATTACTTACTCTTGGCTGCCCTTGGTCGTAGTATCATTCATCTGGAACACAGCTCAACTTGGCTCACAGTCTCATTGATTCTCTCTTGTATTTACTGTATACCCTGCAGGAATTATGCACAGTTAAATCACACCAAACAGGCCCAGCACAATAAGTCACCTGATATAGTAGCATTGATTATTTCTATCACATTTCACATTGCTCAAGCTGCTTCTTGTTACATGTCCGAATGAGAATAGTGGCTAATAATGATGGCGAAAGACGTCCAATCCATTTGAGCATCTATCGCCGTCAATGGAGTGGAAGCATGACCATTCACTGCCCCCCCCCCTTCCAGTTCAAATGGCTTGAACGTTCATCACTGTCAGTGGCAGCCAATGAGTTAATGACGGACATTTTGTCAAGAGAAATGCCAGTAATTAGCGTATTCTACACTAAAACCACGTATTTGTTTTCCAGTAACAAATACTTAAATGCTTTAGTTTATCAAACAAACATTCTGATCAAAGTAACGTGTCCCCATCACTGTGCATTACTATTGTCGCGATGATGAGTTGCCCAAGAGGATTCCATGCAATTCAATTTGTTAAAGTAGAAAGCTTTAATGAGTTTTCAGCAAAAAGGCACACTCACAAATCACTCACTCGGTAACTCAATTAAGTAACATGACCGAGACATCGCTACACCAAACCCAACCCACAGTCAGGGTTGAATGAAAACAAACATTCAATACTAGACAAGTCAAAGAAATTGAACACAAACACATTTTAATGCAATAAAAACGGCAAGTGAAAATGAACAAGTAAATATCATCGTATAAATAAGTATGTTGGCAAATGTTAATGCACAAAATTACTGATTGCAGAACCACCAGAGGAATAAAACCCAGTTACTCATGAATCCCAAACTAAAAGGAGAATGAATGGTATCTCATCTGGCATTTTCATATAAGGGGCACAAATTATAAAGATTAACTTGAATCACCCCCCACGCTCTGCTTCAGTTTCCCTTTTCTTCACTCTGCACTTCTAACCTCATTAGAGGTTATTATAGTCCCCTGTCATCAGTACATATAAGACTCTGACACCGGAGCTGCATTTGTAGAAGTATGGCTTTACTTATAAATCCACTCAATCACAGTGACTCTGAGTCCTCCTGAAGTATAATTGGAATATAATCAGTTCTACTAATTTTACTTCAGTAAAAAAACTAAATATCAATCAAGTCAGATCACTTCCTTGATTAAAATAATAATATTAAATGGTAAATTTGGTCAAAAGTTTAATACAATGTATATGTACATATTTTTATAATCACCGTTGTGCATGTAATTCACATTTGTGCAGAAATAGTTTAGCAGAGCTTGAGGTTCAAGTGTCAGCTTCTGCCATCTGTTTTCATTTGCAGTTTTACCAAAAATACATAAAAAAGTTGATTGCCTGATTCATTTTACGCCACAATTTCTACAGACAGTATTCAGAAGTGTGTCCTCTGAAAAGACTGAAACAATAAATGCTGATAAATCTTTAACTGACAAACAAACAAAGCACAAGAACAGAAACAAGAAACTGAACCAGTCATTATCTATTTTAAAATAAATACCTTAGAGACTTGGAAAAATACAAGTGAAAGCCGTAAACGATGGTACAAAGCCAAGAACGCAAATAAAATTGCATTTATATTTTATGCAGTCACTCAAACAGATAACACAGGGCTGTGCTGTAATGTTAGATGAAAGACTATATACTTATTTTTTTCCTTGGTAAATTTTGGCATTCGCTTGTTGAGTTTGCAGGTTAATAATAAGGTGTTGATTATTTTCCTGTTTTGGCGACAAAAGTTTTATTTTCATTTTCTTTTCCCTGCATGTGCCAGGTTCCAATCGCGCATCTTTAATTGCCTTGATTTTTTTTTTTCGCTTAGCCTTTTATCGTGAATAGTGTCGTATGCACTCTCTCAAAAAGCATGTTTGTTCCCTTAGTTTTTTCCTTTCTTTCACTTTCTACTCATCCACACGCTTTAGCTCCACATGGAGCCAGATTGCCCTTCACTTGACGTTATCAAGCTACTCTGTCAAAGAAGTACGGCTACCCACACACCAGCACACTTGGCTGTAGTTGAGCAACACAACACAATTAACTCTTTCAGTTCCAACGGCAGGATAACATATTAACACCAGTCAAAACGTTGGATTCCAATGACAACATTCTCGTCAGCGACTTCGTTTTCAATCCAATTGACGAGAACACACTTAGGAGGCCTAAGAGTGATGCATCACCATCAGCCCTCTCTGTTGAAAAAGATTAGATGTCTATCGCCTTCTGCGTTTGTGAATTAGAAGAAAAAAAAGTGTCATTTTTTGCTTCATATATTTAGATCACAACTCGTGCTAAATCGACTGCAATTCATGTCCACATAGATTAATATTCATAGTGTATCATGTCTCATTTTGTTTCCATAGCCATGTTGTATTATGCAGTCTAGAATAACCTTAAGAACCCTCTCAGTTAAAAAAAAAGAACCTCTGAGAATGTTCTCTCCTTCATTGCTGCCAAGCACGGCAGCCATATGGAGCCAACTCCACGGACCAATCCTCCACCTCAGAGGCGCTTTACGGGCATAAACGACACAACGACAAAGTCCTTCTCTGGGACTTATAAGATCTCTCTCGTCATCCATTTCATATAACCGTTTTGCTCCAACTGTGCCACTTGCTTAGAAACCCTTTTTCCCCACGTCTTTTCAAGAAGTGTGCCGAGTCAAGTCACGACAATGGTAGAAAACGCATCTGCTGGTTAGCATCTTTTCTTTCAGCCCCCTAACATATTCTTCCTGACAACTAACCTGCAGTCGCCTTGTTACTGTGCATATTTTGCGGGGTCGTGATAAGAAGACATGCAGTTAGTGGGAGATGGAAGGGACAACCTTTTAGCATTTAACAGGTTTTCTCACATTTTCTCATTTGGAGCCCACGCTGATGTATGTGTGCATTTCTCACTACTCAGCAATTTTTAGCCTATGCCCATCTGTGCTGCTCTACATTCATCAGTTTCACCTCTTTCGGTGAATGTTCACTCCAAGCCCTCTCAGTTAAAGTGGATTTGACGCTTATTTATGCCAATGGTAGCGAAAGAGTTCAGTGCCGGACTATTATTTCCATGTGACTTCATAAAATGTGGAAACCATCAAATAAGAGCTTGGACTCCCTTCCATTGCGAAAGAAAAATATATTGACCAATGTATTGAAATATGTTTTACCATTGTGTAATACCGTGTATAATATAGGCTCACAAGTGCATGGAATTACATAAGTAATAAAATTCATCCTGTGAAAGCATACACTATATTCTCAACGGATCACTGTCTTTGACACAAATATTCTTGCTTTATGGTAACATCTCAAATATCAGTACCTGCATTCTACAAAACACTAATAAAGATGATTGAAATGTGCATTTGTTGGGATTCTAGTATATGGCATTTGAACAGGAAATGTGTGACTGGTTGTTTGTCAATGTCTCGATGTGCCCCTAGGTTAGCTGGTAACCAGTACAGGATGTACCCCACCTCTTACCTAATGTAATCTAGGATAGTTTGATAGATAATGAATGGATGAGTCGCTGCTTCTCAGTTTTTGGCTCCAAATCACAAGACGTTCCTACCAAAACGCACCTGGACCATTATTTTGTTGTGCAAATAAAGTCATAAATTCACAGCCAACAAAAGTCTAAATGTTTTACAATCCCTAGTTTGCATCAATTATTCATGTTTATTGGCGTAATAGGCAGAATGTGTTTTTCCTTCACATTAAAAATTTAGTCTGGCTAGTCTTTTAAAGTAACTTTTTGGAAAGTTATGACCAGAATGAGAACTTTCCAAGACTAAGAGGCGGTTAAAAAGGCCTGCTTTTAGTTGTAAAACTACAAAGATGGGCAATTTCCCCCCCAAAAAAATTGGAGCTTGAAAACACAAATGTTTCTAATGTGACAATAGAAAATGTGTGTTCAATTTTCAGTTTGTTTTGACAATACTGTCATTTGTACATGGGGGGAAAAAAAGAAGAATATGCTTAATTTTTGACTGTGAAATCACATTTCTTATCTTGTCTGCATGACGTAAAGCAAAAAGAATACTAAGATGTGTGTATTCTATGTATGTATTGTTATTTTTCTATGAATAAGCTGCACACACCTAACTGCTGCCCCTGTCCTCATGTCCCAGATACGGAGCCGCTGATCTCTTTCCCTCATAATAAGTTGGCATTCTTCCTTATGTTAGGCCAGGTTGACAGACGGACTTTTCTTATGAAGGCTGCACGTGTAGCATGACAGTGTTGCATTAGATGGAAGGAAGATGGAAACGGGACAATTGAAGCAATCAGCCATGTTCGAGATGCATATGGCTTATCTGGCTACAATTCTGCGTGTTTAGGCTTAGCTCATAGCTGAGGAGCCAAAAAATCACATTGGCAATTTTGCAATCTTCTCGATTATAAAAGTTCTTCAATCAATGTTCTTTCTGACTTTTCCCACTTTGCAGTAAGAATACTTTTGTTCCTCCAATGGGTTGCTGATGGTAATTGCCTCCATGTTGAATTCAGTGTGTTGTTCATTAGGAAACAGTGTTATAAATGGGATCTTTCATAGCGTATGTTCGCGTCAGGCTCTGCTACTCCCTCTGCCACCATGAGCGACACGCACATCGCTCATTCCCTCGAAGGACCGGGCGATGTATGACTGTACCCAATGAGAGGGAACAAAGCGGGAAGGGTGGATGTGAGTGTTACTTTCAGACATGATAATTTGGAAGATATAACAAAGTCGAGAGAATGTTTCTGGCTAGAGATGGGAGGAAATTGAGGGATAGTATGAGGCGGGAAAGAAGGGGGTGGCATCACAGGAAGAAGATGGACAGGAAAGGTTTGCAGCCATAGACCCGTCAGAGAATTCGGATGTTCTGATGTTTGGTTGGCAGTGAATGCAGACAGACAGATTGTAGCCAATTATATGTGTTGGGAATCATCTCGGAGATGGGCTAATGACAGGGGGGAGGAACAGCAGATGGCTCCCGTCAGGAATATTCGTGCAATAACACCACAGTGAGACTCTGTGAATATTAGCGGTTGAAGGGAAAAAAAGTTCATACAAAGGAATGAATGAATTAAGTCAAATGAGGGACGATTGTCCTCTGATAATCTTGTTGCCGTTGCTTTCAAAAAGTTGGCAATTCAGGGTTTCCACGTTGTAGCTAGAACTTAACTCATCTCAGATGTCTCAGATGAACGGAAAATGAAATGAAAAAGTGTTTTATGAACCAATATCATATGGTTCTTTTCTAAAGCCAAGTCGTAATTTCAAAAGATGATGTTATTCATTGTTAAGAACTTGAATAAGCATTGCACTTTCGATGTTATCTGGATGGGTTGTTTTTCAAAAAAAATTGCATCTGTGCCTTTATTGCTCGTTGAATGCATTTATGCTTTAATCTTTGTTTGATCCTTATTAGATCTGCCGTTTGTTATGTCAGTCTTTTTCATGATAGAAAATCTTAACTGACTTGGAATATGATGATGAATATGGTGTTTGGTTTTAATGTCCAAAATTTAGGATTGCGTGTGGGTGACAGGCCAAAAATGTTTTTTCTTTGTTTGGACAAAGGCTTAGTCAAAGCAATCAGACTTTGATGAGTCCGTTAGAAATTATTTTGCTGTGGCTGCGTCTGTTGATTTAATTTTGTTGACAGGTAGTACTTTTTTTGATGTCACCTTTTGTTTCTAGTTTTTCTTGCTGAACTCTTCATATATTTTGTTCTAAAAACACTTGTAGTCAAATGTACTGTGGTGTTCCCTAAGTTGAGTATGGTACTTGGTAACAATACTATCGCTGAAACCAGGAACTTGTTATCCATAGTCCAAACTGTTACAATCCCTCGATGCAAATCGCTTGTTTAAAAACATGCTGTCCAATGACAAATGTATTAGATGGCTTAAGCACGACTAAATTTTGGCTCCCATCTGTACTAGACTATTTCCCAAATAACCCTGCTTTGTACGTCCATCCCCACTCACTTCGTGGAGTCATTCACACGTGTTACTACATGGCATTTTCTGTCAAACATTTTGAGATGTATGTTATTGTCCTCGGTCCATGTGGTCTCAATATATCCCCTTGAGTAGCAGCTCGACAGATCAGAAATGACTCTTCTGGTTCCAGCTGTCTGCTCCACCAAGTTGACATGCTCAGAAGCTCGCAACTGAGCTGACTCTACTCTGTTTGTGCTGTGCTGCTCTGGTGAAGGGTTCAGATAAAGGCAGCTGTCAATATGGCAAGACCGCAATTAGACTGGCGCTTCAAAGATCACCTGGTCAGATGAGATGCATTCCCCTCATGAAAGATGATTTATGTTTTCCATTGCCATTATGTGCAGGTCTACTGTGTCTTGACAGTGTCCCCACTCTTTATTGGATTATATGGAGAGAATGTTTGCATGGTCAGACGAGATGTCTGTGGCTAACCAAGACATAGTGTGAGAAATCTGCTTTCGTCACATTCAAAATTATCCCGAGTGAGTCATTCCGAGTGTCCTTCTCAGTCAATCTCGCTAGTCAGTGTGGGTGGATGAGTCTGTGTGTAGCAGACAACTGGCAATCTTGTGTACTGTATGGCCATTGCAATTGGGACCCAATGAGGAGAAAGTACTCTCTAATGTTCAGTCGTTAGCCGGATTGGCCTTGTTATGAGATTTGAAATAACTAGCCATGGTCACTGTGAGGTTCAAGAGACATTTCTTACAGTATGACTGTCTACATAACACTACCATTGTAAGATGCATTAGGAATGCTAGGTACTGTTGTGCAACAGTCTGAAGAAGCAAATTTCACTACATAGCATTAAAATATCTAGCAATGAGTCTCATTTACCCTCCATAAATATGCAATTCAGAATGAGATAGCCTTAAAACTCAACACTCATGCGATATCCTTCTAGACAAGAAAAAATAATTCAAGTATGAAGTCACAATGCAGCCAGCAAACTTTTCTGGGAAATATAGTCATCGGATATTTGATTTGATAAGACAAATATGACCACTGTGTTCTTTAAAACGCACACCTGAACCAGACCAAGCTTCTATCTAATCTGAAGACAGCTCACCCAAATTATATTGCTGGCAGTGCACATCAATCATGTCTGAAGTCTGATTGTATTACAGTGCTTTTGTCAGTCAGTCAGTGATTAGGTTTCAGTCTGATTTACATTTATATTCACCATTGCAAACACAAGATGATTGACGTGGTATATTGGTTGTTTTGCTGGTCTTTGTATATCCAGCTTGAAATGAAAAAAAAGATGTGATAAAATCAATTTATATGCAACCCACATCACATATCTATGCACAATACCTGAGCGCCCCGCCATCCCCCACCCCAACCCCCAGCAAAACAGCCTGGGCTTGGTTGTACTCCTGGAGACAGTAAAGGTGCTGAGGGAGCAGATCTAAAATTCAAACCACACAACTATTGCAGCTTTATTTGACTCCACCTGTTTGATAATGCTCACACCATGTGGGTTATATTGTGATTTTCTCTGCTGGATGAGATTTTTTTTTCATGGTCTCCGCCGTAATCGAGACAAAATATGGATTTAATAAAAATTCATCATACAAAGTGAATAAGACAAAAGGGATGTGCATATATATATATATATATATATATATATATATATATATATATATATATATATATATATATATATATATATGCACATCCCTTTTGCCTTATTCACTTTGAATGATGAATTTTATATATATATATATATTTTTTTTTTTCCTCAGCTATGAGGTTAAGCAGGTACAGACAGTATGTATGACTGGAATTTTGTTTTAAAATGACGATTTTAGAAACATTTGGGAGTCGTAAGCAGAAAAAGCATCATAGGGACCACACTCAGTCTTGTTTCCCTCTTCCATTTTTACACAATTTTACGTCCAGTCAGTTATTTATTTCAATGACAGCAATATTAGAAAAAAATGCAATTTAGAGAGGATTCCAAATAAATAATGAGTCTAAAAAGAAATTATGCTTTGCGCAGAATTGTAGAGTCATTTGTTCAATCCCTTTACTCATTAATCTTCCGTACCGCTTATTCTCACACTGTCGTGGGGGTGCTGGAGCCTATCCCAACCAAGTGTTGGCAGTAGGCGGGGGACACCCTGAACTGGTTACCAGACAATCGTAGGTTACACTGAGAGCAACCATTCACATTCACCCTCTACCTGGTAATGCCTTGTTGGAAATTATACCATCTTGAGACTCATGTTGCAGAGAATGTCCATTAGAACCATCCCAATAATTTATGATGGCAAACCATTGACCACGGGTGATATATTTGACCACAATTTTTCTTAAGGTATGAAAGGGAACATTCTTGTAGCACGTGTCACTTTTGCTCTCCAGTTTCAGGAGTCGTAACATACCCTCAGGCTAACTCTTTGAAATACGTTGCCGCAACGGAACAATCTCCACCTCGGCCTTCACTCAAGTTGGGCGTTTTTTGTTGGGTTTTTTTTAGCTGTGGGTGAAACATCCCAGGCTGTGATTTAGTAAAGGCGAACACAGGTGCCGGTCCCTTCGCTTATTCCCAATTATGGTTTAATGAGACAGATTGAGGTCAGAGGCAAAGAGCAGCACTGAAGGAACTGGCCTTCAGAAAGAATGAATTTGCCAGCAAAAGACCAGGACGTCAGTGGTAGCAGGCACATTGGAAGTCCCAGCACGCCACCCTGAGAGAGTGGAAGGATTTTTCCCTGGGCTGCCCTCTCCCTTTCTCTTATAGAAACAGACAGAAGACGCGAGCTGAACACATGCCAGAAGCCTATAAAGGCTCCAGTGATCCTGTTTGGAGAACTTTAACCTAGCAACCAAAGAGAGAAAGTGAAACAGCCAGCTCCATTCTCTCAGGTCCACTTTAAGAGTCTGTTTCAGGAGAATATTATCCAGTATGATAACTCCTCCAGAACAATGCATGGTTCTTTTAAGTCAGCACCGAGTCAATGGTACTGCTAGAGGGGCCCCGCTTGGTACTGACAGCCTGGAGACTTGCTGAGAGAGGTGTCACTGCTGCTGTGTCTGAAAAGCTGGCTGTTGTCTCGCCTTGTTTGCTCACTTGCTTTTTTGCCCTGGCTTCCCATCGACAGTGCATTGGGCAGCCTTTTTCCTACCAGCAATCCTATTGAAACATGCGCAAGAATATTGCTTCTGAGTTACGCACACCTATGCCCTTTGATCACCGTTTGCATTTTCTATGGAACATTCATTCACTCTTTAAACAGAGCGGATTTCTCTGGTGATAATTTAATTGGGAGCAGGGGGCATTTTGGCCAAAGTTTCAGTTCAGATATATGTGAGATGTGTTGAAAAATGTTTGTACAGGAGCTTAAAAAATAAATATTTTGACCTGGCAATCATTATAAAATCATTAAACATATTGCCCATTGGAGATGTTTTACTTTTCCCTCCATCCTCACTTTGGCAAATGGAATGTGAAATGGAGAAAAAAGAAAAATGTCCACTGGCAGAAAAACGGAATATTTACAAAGGTCATAGCATTCATTCCTTCAGGATTCAACCTTTTGTGAATGCATTTGTTTTGGAGGCAAAGCGTTGTTGTGAGTGAATACGAGAACGTCCACATGAAGGTTATTCTTGGCGAACGTATGTGTCTTTAACGACTGATGCTTGTTCCTGTTTATGACAGCCCCAGAGCTAATGCAATTCAGGCGGGAGGATAAAGCTGTGCATTTTAACAGCTTGGCCAGTGGTGCGAGGCGACCAGCAGTGCACGATGGAGCGAGAGGAGCCAAGCTATACATCTGTGCCAGATAGTCTTCCAGGGCTGCTTAGCAAGACACTGCACTTGCAACCCATCCCTCTCTCTTTCTCGCTCTCTCCGAGGAGAAGTCCAGGCTGAGCGATGAGGAAACAATCTAAAAGCGAAGAGAAAATTATTCACCTGTTTATATCTTTGCAGCTCACAGCTTGCCTTCTCCTCCAATCTACTTTACCTTCCGTCCTCCTCCTCTTCCCTTGCTTGCTCTCAAGCGCACCCATCCTTCTAACTGTCAGTGGGTGTCTCCATGTGTGGGGGCGCCATGCCCATAAATCTCTTCTTTCTGAAGCAAAACAGTTTTATCCATCAGGGAGTAGAAACCATTCCACTTGATGTACGGGCTCGCAACAATGGATGTGCGTACACATGGATGAAGATGGGTCTCTAACACATGCGACCTTAGCTTATATGACAGACTGTCTGGGTAATTAATTTAGACAAAAGGATTGATATTCTCGGATTGGATATCATATTAGAGCAGCGTCAAAGGAAGAAATGCAGCATATCATGTTTGATGGACTTATTTGTGACTGATATCGTACTTTGGCACATGTCCCAGTCCAGACCTAAGACACTAAAACCCTGCATTTTAAAGGAGAATACACATGTATTCCACCATTCATTCATTTTCTGAACCGCTTATCCTCACAAGATTCACAGAGTTGCTAGATCATATCTCAGATAACTATGGACAGGAGGTAGGGTACACCCATTAACCAGTTGTAGCCAATTGAAGGGATGTTGAGAGTAATCATAGCTTTTATTCAGCATCATGGATTATTCAAATATTGTAATACTGTCTGTATCTGGAAAAAATAAATAAATGTAATATTCAGGAACCAACTAAGGCTCAAGCCTGCCAAAAACTGGAGCCTTATAGATTGCCTTCAAGCCTGATTACAATTTGTAGCTCCCTCACGGACAAGCCAAACAGCTTCTGAACAAAAGTTTTATGGTCGGACGGAACAAAGCTCGAGCTATTTATTCACAACGACAAGTGCAGTGAGTTTCAGGACAAGTCCAAATCTAAATGATTGTAGCAACTGCCAAGCATTGGAGCTGTGGTAACATGCTCTGTGGCTCCCAGTGGTGCTGATGCAGTGCACAAAATGAAATAATGGAGAAAGGAGGACTACCTCCTTTCTATTTTACCTCAATTCAACAATAGGACAGTTGAAACTTGAACGCAGTGGCTGTGGACAGCGCTGGCAAACAAGAGTAGTGCTGTTGGAGTGGATAATGCTGGCTTAAACATTTGTAGACTTTCTGAAATCATTGGGTTTGATCCAAGAAATTACCCAATTCAAACTGACTGCCATATCTGAATGGTCAAATTTCAACAATGTCAGAATGGCAGACACTTGTATTTATAATGTTGGCCCTGTGTAGAAAAGCTAAAATCCAGGAATGAAAAACCAACAAAAAATTCAAATCCTTCTTGCTACAACTGACGGAAGACATTTTGTAATCCTTTAAATTGCTGATTTACACTAATGCTGATGCCGACTAGTCGGTAAACCTTTCTTTTGACTGAATATTCGAGCAATGTGAAAACTTCTTCAGGCATAGCTTGGACCCCAGTTTTCTCAAATGCCATGCCATTTTAACGGTCGGCATTTAAATACTTGATATACTTCGGGGTAATTAGATTGAAGAAGAGATTTTTTTAAAGCTTAGATGTACTGCCCTTTTCTATCGTTCATCTGCCCGGAGCCCAATAATACACACTGTACAAACAAATGTCATGTGGCTACTACCCCGTGGCTCTTTAGTAGTATGCTGCCAATTGCTCCATAACGGAAGCGACACACTTTTAATTCTATCATGCTGGCCAGAATTGTGCTGAGTTGGGCTAAAGCCTGGGTTTGTTGCATCAGCATGGTTTGGCTGATGTTAGCAGTTACAAATAGCAAATTGATACTGTCCATGTATGCTAAAATTTTACTCTTAAAGGGAAAGACAACACTTTTATCAAGCACAGAATGTCATTTTCTTATAGTAGGCCAGGCTTTATAGGAAGCGGATAGCTGGCATGTGGACTACTAATTGGCGAGCCGTAAGGATCATCTTTACCAGAGCACGTGATGGCAGCATAATTCGTAACAATAGTGACCAAGGCTTTTTTATGACATGCTGAATCAGTTTTGCTCATCATTAATGGCATTTTAAATACTATATTCATCTATAACTACATATGGTTTAGTTTGTATTTTTTCATGGCAAGTTAGCTGGGAAGAGGGGGGGGCAGCGCCCTCCATTGAGCCCCCACCACCATATTGCATCTGTTTTATGGCACCCTTCAGGAATCTAAATGGTTCTTAGGATGTCTCTGAACTCTAAGATGAGTTAACAGGAAAAGTTATTTACAATCCTTGATAAACAGCTATACTCCGAAAAAGTGAAGCAAACAGGATGAAAGAAATTCAAGGGGAAGTAAAGAAGAATATGCAGGATAAGAACATATGCTGGGGGATAAGGATAAGAAGGCGATTATTCTCAATATCGAGGAGAAGAAAGGAGAGTAGAATATTATGCAGAAAAAAAGAAAGAGCTCAAGGTAAGCAAAGCGAGAAGGAATGGAGATGAGAGATGAACAGGGGTGTTTTCTGACTAGGATTAGCATTGCAGCAAAGAGGATTGTTGACAATGTCTTTCATCATAGATGAGGGTGGTAGCGGTGTGACAGTTCACTTCCACTCAGGTCCTGACCGCTCTTATTACTGAGCGGCTCTCAGCAGATCACAGAGCTAAATTAAGCTATTTTATGGTGCTGGATGATGCTCGGCCTGATGTACATAGCTCTAATGAAGACAAATGTGTGTGTCCCGTCTCCTATAGACACAGACATTTACGCAGACTTGGACTTGCTCTCATTTTACCCAACTGTTATACCAGATTTTTTTTCCAGACAGATACAATTAAAAAAAATGTTTGAGTATTAATTATGATGCCAGTATTCGAAATTGTGAAAAACTATTGATACTCAGTTCGACTGAAAATAATTGACGTTTTGCCATGGGATTTAATGCAGAACACTAAAAAGAATCTGAATATAATAGTGGAAAAAGAATGCAGGTCTCACAGCACCCAGTCTATATTTTAATTAGCTTTTAGAAGTAATATCTATTGCAGGTCCCTGTGTGCTTTCTATCAGTGCATGCAGTTGTAGATGTGTCCCTTGCCGAGTTAGTCTTAACACAAAGAGGGCTCAGTGAGGCTGTCAAAGCAACCTTCTGCATTGTGGTAATGTTCCCAGGTCAACTGTAGGTCATATCTGCTTGTCAGTGCTGTTATACAGTCTTTCTAGTGTGTGTGCATATACGCTGTGTGTGTGTGTGTGTGTGTGTGTGTTTTTGATGGCTTCAACTACTTAAGCCAACCAAGCTGAACTGCTTCCCATCGAAAAAGCACCAATCAGGAAATAAGACAGTTGCTGTCTAAAGAGTTGACCTAAGCCAGACCTTTTTTGTGAACAAGCATGTTTATTTTCATCCAGCAGACAAACCTGCACAAAGACTAAACATAATCGAGCACAGATTCAGCAGTTCCGCGTCGCCCCAGAGAAAATGGAATGTATCGGTTTAACTTGCTTAAGCTGAATCGCTGCGGCAAACAAACATGACATGAAGTACTGTTACGCACAAGACGTGGAGCATGACAGACTGCGTTAACAGCATTTAGTTCTAATAGCTTGATGTAAATATTAATTATCCTTCTGAGGGTGTTTTTTTTTTCTTCAATAATGAATCAACACTCTATGCTGCTGAAAAAGAGAGCGCTTGCAGTGCAAAGTGTAATCTCCCACTTACGCTTTGACATTTGCCACCCATTGAATTGTGAAGCCGGAAATGTTGTTTCTGTGATGTATGCAGTGTGATGCCTGATGATTCAAGTCTTGTTCTAAGCCAAATGAATTTCTGAAAAAATATTATTTATAAAAATGACTCATATATAATGATGATATATTATGTTATAATATATTACTTTAATATATTTTTATGGCAAATTTAGGTATTTCAAATGCAGATTACAGTCTTTCATTCATTTTCACTAGTTTATTTTCACAAGGTTCACAGGAGCCTATCCTAGCTAACTATGGGACAGAGAGGAAATGTTCATTCGTTCCAAAAAATCAAAAAGGATTAGATGTCTAATGCTGTAAACGAGTCAAAAAGAGCTGAGACAAGCTCCTAAGCCCATTAACTCACTTGTTGCCATTTTCACATCAATGAATAATTAGTTAAGTACATACTTTCTAGTTGACCAGTTGAAAAACTCGAAAATACTCTTTTTGTGCCAGTACCTTGAGTGTTTTCTTAAAGTGCAATATCATAATGTTTTTGGATTTATTGAAAAGTTAGCAGAAAAAACAGTACCAAACAATGCTTTCTTGCCTGTCTGTAGATTAATTCCCATTTGCTGGATTTACACATCATCTACAAGAAACAGCTTCAGTGCAAACAAGCTACCAATCCCACAGCCACCAACAACATTTCTATCCTGTGGGGTTAGCAGAGGAGTGTTAAGCTGTGCAGATGGATGAACAGCAGGTGTTAGGATGAGGTGGGATCGCGGTGCCCTTCGTCACACACACTCAGGTAATGGATGTATGGGACAATGTGTTTTGTCCCCATTAGAGCATCTCATATCAAATTCAAAGTCTCCTCCAACTCACACGTGTTCACACTTACTTCAAATAGTGACCAGAAAAGTCCAGACCAAGAAATGCATAATAGGTGCTTGTTTTGAATGATTGACTTCATAAATGTAATATTGAATCAGCATGAAATAGGCATAAGGGCACATTTACTTGACCGTCAATTAGTAAGACAAATGTGACTTACATGACTTATTGACTGGCATGCAATAGATTAGATAAAATCAGGAACAGAGGTAGCCAACCCCATGCATGTTCAAAACAAGTGTGAGGATTGCGGTGTGAGGATTGCGGTGGTCACATTGCGGTGTTGCTGTGAAAACGAGACATTGTTCAGGCCGGAAGGAAACTAACAGAATGGATCAAATTCTACTCTCAGTTGTACCTTGGCGATCGACTGGTCGATCGTGATTGACGTAATGAGCACCCCTGATGTGGAAAGTTGTGACACTCTCTGATCTCACCAATGGGTGGTCACGTGGTTCAACATAAACGTCATAAAGAGCATCTGATAAAATAGAGCCGTTTGAAAATTTAAAAGTAGTAACTATTTAATCAAATGATCACTAAATATACTTGACAGCCAGCCAATCAATAGAATGGCATCCTGTCCTTTGTCGAAGCCATGTTTGGAAATATTCGATGCAACCATAACCCAGAAGTACCCAGAGGTAAAATTTTATAATGGGTTCTATTGGTAGTGTCACAACTCTTTTTCTACATGGCTGTGTCTAAAATAAGATTTCAATTATCTCTTTTTCACTACCAAGCCCCTTCTTTCCCTGCCAATTACATTGGCACGTTCACATAATTGAGGCCCGGCTGTTTATATTTATAACTCATACTATTTTCATTAGCAATCGCTGAACCAAAGCGTTCGTTTCAAATGGTTGGACAATGTATTCAATATCCAATGACACCTAGCATCATTCATGGAAAATTACCATTCTAATTGAAGAATGACTCCCTGTAATTAAATTATGGTTGAAATTGTGAAGAATTTTTTTCTTCTTCTTTTGCTGCTTTTGTGTTGATAATTCATCATACATAAAGAAGATAACACATCCGTAATTATAGCGAAGGTTACACTGAGTTCTTCTGTCACTTTCTAGGCTTGAATATATTTAATGGGGTCTTTTTGCCATTGCGTTTAATTTTAAACCTTGTGCATATGTGTGTGTGGCTACTAAGAAATTATAATTAACGGTGAGTAATCACAGTGATAGACACGGTGACTGAGGCGATCATTTCTGCTCCTGACTTTTATGACAAACGAACAACTCTACACTGTGCCATTATAAACTGTAATGTTCCCTTGTTCTTCAGCTTCTTCTTTTCCTCGTCAATATATTAATCAATTTTCGCTCACAAAATGCGATGGATATAATTATTTCCTTCCTCAGTAATGACTTTGTTTGAAATCTATTTGAAACAGCCCCAAGAAGACATTTTGGAACGATTGGCAGTAGAAGAAGAAAATAAAAAGTGCGCCAGCTTTAAAATTGTTATTTTAAAACTAAGATTCACATCACATTCTATCTGAGACATACAACAAGCATTTAGATGCAACATAGTTAGACCATTAATCCTGGTTTTAACACATTTTATCAACATTATTATTATTTCAAGAATAAGGGGTATAATTGGAGTAAATATCAACATTGGGTGATTTCCCCAGGCTTCAGACTTCAGGACCCTGTTAAAAGTAAAATACCCAAATATAAGACAATATTAGTGTTGCATCAATACCATTTTTGGCTCCCAATATCAATTCCGACACCACCTGGCTTTGAATGGAGCCTACCACTGATAAACTCACTGAATTCACAGCAGTAAGATGATTACACACCACACATCCATGGACGTCCATTATCATCTTGCAAAGGACGATAAGTACTCAACCCCAACCAGCAGTTGGAAACTAGACATAAAAAACACATTTCAAAGCTCCCCGATATCAATAATGTCATCTTAGTGTCGTATTGGTATGTATATCAGTGCACCAATAGACATGATTGTATTTTAAATTGTCCCAACTCAAGAGCCACGAAACTATCAATAACAGCCGACTGCTTGAACCGCTACTATGTAGCCGTGTTTCTTTATTCCACCCATGTCATCTGTTGTCGGTTGACAATATTCTCAAACTCCACAACTGTCAAACCCATTCATCTTTTGCAACAACAAAAAAGTTTAATTAAATTAAAGGCTTTGTGGTTCGGGGTAACACCATGTATATTTGTGGACAATTGTGCTTTCTTGCCCCAAAAAATTCTATAACAATGTGCTAAAGACAAAAACAGAACTAATCTTGTCCTCTTGTATCAGAAAAAATATTCATTGTAAAAGTGCCTAACTTCGTATTTTCCAAAATTCCTTTGAATTTCAGCTTGAGAGTAAATGTGTTCCCAATGAATTAGGGTGTATAAAAATTGTCATCTAAAAAAATGATTCTTCAAAAGCCTAAAAGGAATTTTATTCATAATTGCATTGCTGAAATACATTTGTCAATCCTTGGTAGTACTTTTCACTTTTTTTTACTCTAGTAGATTAGACCACAATATGACTTCTACCCCCATCCCCATTCTCATGCCATTACATTCTTGCTCCCCGAGTGCTTATTAGAAGAACAATCGTTGCTATTTTTAACCTGATGATGAGAATATTCATGCCACTCTCCAATGAATTTGAAGGGAACGTTAATATGGCAAAGGAGGTGAAGGCTATTCATGTCTCACACATCTGAGCTTCTATAGCCTCTAATGGCTTACACTTGGGTGGGATGAGAGGAACAGGCAGTGGAATATAAAAAATGTGCATTCATTTCTACACCAGCAACTCCCACCAGTGTTAAATTTAATACATCAAAAAGCCATATGTAAATTTCACTGTTTTCAAATGGTACAAATAAATCCTAAAAGTTTAGTGATTATTTTTTTCTTTAGTAGATGTAGGACAGTAAAATGTCACGTGTCCATTTTCACCGTCTCCCCTTTTCAGCATAGCAACACTCGAGGGAGTTGCAAAGCAGAGGCCTCTTAATCAACACCCCAGCCTACTTTTGAAAAAAGAAAAAGTCAATTTTTTAGTCGTCGCCTTCTCTTATTGGAAATGTCGGTATGGTATGTTTGTGGTCCACTGAGAGCAGGTGTGAGCTTGTGGGTTTTTAAAGAGCAGGTAATCCCCCTGGGTCCTTCCCGGTTTCAAAGTCTGGAAATGAAGCTTTGGCCTTCTCGCTTATACAGTCGGCCTGGGATAAACACACTGGAAAGGCCACCTGCATTCGGACAATACACAGAGAAACAGTTTCATAGCATAGGCGAACATGTGATAGTATCAAACTGTGGATTGTAAAGCTTCTAACAGCAAATGTAACATCATCCATCATTGCGTGCAAGATCATAACTGTTCAGTCATACTGTGGAAGGAATAACTATCTGACCAAAATAACAATATTTATTTATTGTTAGGATTAGTACATAAAAGAGACATGAACTTAAAGTCTGAAACTAAATAGTTTACAACTAACTGTTTACAGCAAGAAAACAATAAATAATACCTAGGTGTCTGTCAGCTGGAAGATAAACAAAAACTACCCTTATAAACATTCCACTCCCGAAAGGTAAATTGCTTTTCTTTTCTTAATCTTTTTGTTGTCACCTTCATGATAACCTGAAGTAACCCATATGATCTTTTACATATCATTGAGAAGTGTAGTTATACTTCACTACAACAGTTGTTTTACTTTTTAACTGTGTTTTCCAACCACAATGGCATCTTTCTGGGGCTTCTGACATTAAGTGATGGAGTCAAAATCATTTTCATCTTGAAGGATCACCACATAGAATGGTAATCTATAGTATGTCATGGCCAGCCTGAGGATTAATGGCCAATCTTTTGTCCTAGCTTTTCTTTAACAAAGACAATTTTGCTTCAATTAGTTAGATTCTGCTGTGTAGAGTTCAACATCATTTTTTATTATTCTAAACAATGATAACTCGATGAAAACCAATGAAAACTGTTTATTCCTTTGTGTGGGCATGGGTAATTCCTGACATTCTGTTCCCCAGTAAGTCCCACATTTAGTTAAGGAACAAAATAATGATGATGCTCATCTTGAAGATCATTAGGTTAGCAGTGGGACAAAAATCACGTTTCCCTCGAAACAATTCTACATTTACTTATCCCTCTATGCAAGTTGACGCTCATTCTCTTTGGAACTAAAGCCCTTACGTGGCTCTATCGATCATGCTTATGGAGCAAAACAGCATTGAGTGCAAATTGTAGTAAAGGTCAACCAATGACAAAATTAATGCCCACGTGACAAGAGCAGGGTCAGTGTGACAGTGGTTTTTGATAGTCACATTGTTCGAATAGTACCTTTTTTTTCGAGTAACAAGTAAATGTATCTTTTCTTTTCTTTTTCAAAATATAACCTGCCATTTCACTTTTGTTATGCACAATAGTTATTTTAGATCAACACGAAGAATAACTAATAACAATAATGCTGCAAACTGTATTTGTTCTCTAGCGATATACCCATAGCAAATGCGCGAGACCAATTGAATTACTCATATTTGTCTCGTTCTCCTAAGGAGCAAGAGATGAGCTAAAACTAAATTTAAAAAAAAACATGAGCCATAAACCGTAAACAATGCTTAGAGTGAATTGACACAGGATTGAAACCTTGTATTCCTTGAACCGATACATCGGGGTATACAACAAATTGACTGGAGGCATGCTCTGCTTTCCTTTGAGGGAGTTTAATTTCCTCCACTTCTTCTTTATTTAAATCAAAATAATTGTCCGATGGTGTACATTTATGCACAAAGGGAGAGATATGCGAGGGACTTTTGTAAATGTACTGTGTTTAAGTTGAGCTGCTGCCATTCTGTACGCTTTCAACTTTAAACACAGGTTCCTATAAATGGATTCATTCAACAGTCTTTGTTCTAAGAAGGTAGACAGAAGAAAATGTGACGGTTGAAAGGCTGTAGTTGCTGTCAACCTGTAACATAAAGAGAGGGCGAGAATGAGAATCATCTCCTCAGAGTTTAAGAAATAGAAGAAACTAAATGTCAGGCCTGGGAATTGTGAACAGACGGTCGTGCTGAATGTGGTGGTGTGCATATTTAATTTGAATTTGGTGGGTGTGAATGCCGGGGGAAGACGCTAGATCACAAATCTATCAGGCAGATCGCTGTATAAGACATGAGATAAGGCGGAGAAACAGAAACACGTCTGCTGTTGCTTCCATACACGAGGGAGCACTATCCTACCACAGCTACATAACAGTAATTAGGATCATAAAACTTACTCGGTCTGGAACAATGACCTCCTTCTGTGATACAGATCTGTCAGCCTTTATGTATTTAAGTGTGAGTTACGATGAATTCATCTCGCTAATCTGGACTTCTAAAATTTGCATGGGTGACAAAACTGAAAAAAATATGAGCTTGTGATCTTTCACTGTGTCATTGAGTCAGCTGGATTGTGTTTATAATAAGATTAATTTTCTTTGAAATTCCTCCTTTTTGTGTAGAGTAGCGCCGGATCGAAAAAAAAGTGAGATCAAATGAGTCTGTTAAAATCACTTCCTGTTGTCATAAATGGTATAATATATTTGTTAAGCATAAAAGTTGGATGTATATTATAAATATAGCCACGCATAAATGCATGTGTACGTGTATACTTACATGCACATATACACAAAGTGCTGTAGATTTTAATTTATTATACTAACACAAATGTTTGCATCAATTAACCATTAATAGACAGCCACACTTTTAATAGGTTGAATTATTAATTCATAACATTTTGCCAATCTGTTCCCCTGACTTAATTAAAAATCGAGGTCCTAAATCACTTGATTCATTAACATTAATGACGCACTGGATTGGTTCCAGACAGGTGAGTCAAAGTTACTGTGTGTACTCTGTTTAAAAAAAATAGAAAAAAAGAAAAAAAAACAATAAAAGTCCTCATGTCTGAGGCAAGGTAATGGGCCAGATGGATTGGACAGATGGAGTTGGCAGACTTGGGAGACTAAACTGTGAGACCTCTGCAGTATTAAAGAAAATAAGGGAGACCATGAGACGTAATTGCCTCCAATGGAGGAAAAAAAAGCCCACTGAGATTCAGCAAACCTCACTACAGTAAACTGTTAAACTGCAAATGTTAAGGCTATTTAACACATTAGTCATGATTTTGCTATAAGGAGTAGGAGTACCAAAGGCTGGGGGGAAATTTGTCTGCAAAAGGCAAACCGTAGCACCACATAAATTGAATAATGTTAAACACACTTAATGGTTGCAAGTGTGATTATGAATACGTATATTTATTTTTCATTTGTTTAAATGGGCAGTGTGACAATACCATGATAAAACAGAACAATGATAAGCCAGCACTGACAAACAAGTAAACACATGTATAACATGTTCAATATGAATAATTATGAATGTTAAACTAATGTGTTTACTACAAAGATTACATAGAAAATTCAAGTCGGCGAAAGAAGCTCTGTAACAATTTTGGCACTGAATGTACTTGGTCTATTCCGTAGAGATCGTTTTGAATGTTCTGCAAGGCTATTTGTAGCTTCTTTGACCTTCTACTCACTCTGTCAGGTTTGCGGCTGTGCCAATGCAACTCCCACACAAAATCCAAGTAGGGTAAACAAACCTTTAAAGCATAATCACTGCACACTGAGGGAACCCCGAGAGACAACGATTCTTCGATCTTGCCCCAGTTCACCGAAAAGACTTAACAAATTCGAGATATAAAGCTTTGCATTGTTGGGCAATGGATAATTTCATGTTAAATATAAGATTTTCATGTAGCGTGCAGTCCTGTATCCCACAAGACTAGAGCCACTCCTGTGATCTACCCTTTTAATAAAGTCTCAGTTTTTTTCAATCTCTAAACTGGCATCAGGGAAGAGGATTTTTCCAGTATGGTTCAATAAGTATTTACATAAGGTCTAGAACTGCTAAATTGGTACTCGGATGATTCGCCTAAAGACGTTTCGCCGACGGACGTTTGACAGATGGACAGGTCGCCGAATGGACGTTCCACCGAACGGTCATTTGACCGAACGGCCATTCGGCCGAACGGAGGTTTCGCTGAAACGGGATTCGCGCGCTCGCCCCGCCTCCGGATCGTGTGTGTACAAGTTTTGCAACCTCGGCCCGTGGGCCATATACGGCCCGTTAGGATTTTTAATCCGGCCCGCCGAGTAGGTAAATCATATCCCTACGGTCATCGGAGGGGTTTCTCCCCGGGAACAGTGCTTCGTGGGCGGATTTTAATGACACATGCTGAGTTTCATTATCGAGCTCCATATATTTCCCGAGTTTGAGCACTTTAAAAATCGGGTTTATCCGAGAATAGTGCGCCGTGAGCGGACTGGGTTGGACAATGCCCCGCTGAATTTCTGCAGCTCCTGAAATTTTTCAAATTTGAGGCCCACACACATTGGACGGGTTTTTCACCGAGCACAGTGCTCTGTGGGCGGACAGGGGTGACACATGCCCCGCTGGAATCCTGAGCACCATAATTTTTTTCTAAGCGTGAGCACCACACACATCGGCAGCGTTTTTCCCCGAGCGTAACCAAGGATAGTGACACATGAGCGGATTGGGTTGGCTGATGCCCCGCTGAAATCCCGAGCTCCATAAATTTTTCAAAGTATGAGCACCACACACATCAACGGTGTGTTTCCCCAGTGCCTATCCGACATTTGATGTCGCAAATACAAATAGGGCGGGGCGAGCGCGCAAATCCCGTTTCAGCGAAACCTCCGTTCGGCCGAACCGCCATTCGGCCGAACAACCGTTCAGTGGAACGTCCATTCGGCGACCTGTCCGTCTGTCAAACGTCCGTCGGCGAAACGTCTTTAAGCGAATCATCCGGCCACGGCTAAGTTATAATTGATGTGTGCTACTTTTTAGAACAGCTCTTACCAGAGCAGCAAGTTCAAATATGTGATTGTGCTTTTGGTAAAAGAGAAATAATCAATCAGTAAGGCGATCAACAAATCCTCTTTTTCATGAACAGACCCCTAATTTAAATAAAATATTTGACATTGAGATATACTCAAATGCATAGTGATTGATTACGATTAATTGAACAATAGTTTAAGATCTAGTTTCTTTTTGCAGTAACCACTTTGTGTGACAATAGAAAGAGAGGGGCATTGAAAGTCTGCGGGAAAGCCTGACAGTGAATGGTACCCTGGGGGGTTTGAAGCTATCTTTATTCATACTAATTAGCTTCAAACTAAATTAACGACCTCCCTGTTTACATGCAGAGAAAGACATTTCTAACCCTCCCTGGTGCAGCATATACTAAAGTAAAATGATGTAAATGTGATGCTGTAAGTTTGTACAAGACAGTAGCCAGAAGGTGGTTATTAACAAAAAAACAAAGTAAAGATTAAAATGTCACCTTGAAACATGAATTACAGGGAAGGTGACACCAAGGACACACACACAGACAGGCACAAAAATGGCGGAGTACATTTTGATGGCACTAAAGAAAAACAAAACAGATGGAAACTAAGACATTGAGAGAAACCAAAAATTATTTCCCAGAGGGATTATACCATGGGTCTCAAGTGTTTTAAATCCCAGTCAGGTAGTTTCCCTGACAATTTTCTTGTGGTTATCTTGTGTTATTTGACATAGACAAAATGTTATTTTTACTAAATGCATCATTTTTTGTTCTAATTGAGATTTTTGGGGGGGACATATTTCATAATCTCCAATTAGTTATAGTATATTTGCAGTTAATTCTGGATTGTAAAACTATAAACCTACTGTCTCTTTACTTTTTGCATGTAGTGTATACTGCATGTGTATTTTTCTTTCCTCGCGCATCATTATTTTTAAACTCTGGGGCTCCCTGGTAGGCAAAAGGAAAAATCAGTATCTATCACATACTGGATACTAGACGCAAGTCCACATTTTATCTGTCAGATACGAACTGTTTAGCCTCTGGGTTCTGGGCCCTTTGAGAAATCCTGCCAATGGGCCATCAAAAAGTGCTTTTGAATAATTTTGACACCTTATGAAGCGCGTGTTTAAAGTTAAATATTTGTATGTTGCATTTTTATTATTTTTTTATACTTAACCATCAAAACTCCTCTCATTGCAGCTATTCCCTAGACTAAACCTTCATACGTACAGACACCCACAGATATTGGCTTCTGCCAATCGCCGCAGGTCACAGATGTCTGTGTGTGGTGGGCATGACACTAAGAATTAATGAGTAACTGGAGGGCTATCTTTACCAGTCTGCCTCATATTTCCTTTCACTCTGTGCCCCCCAACCTCGCAAGCCCTTCAACCTCATCTACAGGCCAACTTCACTTTTTTACATATGGCCCATATGGTAACCTTTGGTTCCCCTTGTGGTACACATTTGCTAGGAGCACACAGTTGGCTGTCAGGCTCACTGTTTTTTTGTATTTTCTTTTTTCCACTAAGTAGTCATGCAAAATGTTATTTTAGGGTTCAAATTCAATCTGTGTTAGAAAAAATAATACAGCTATATCCCCTGTTATATAATTTTCCAGAGAATAGAATTGTATATGTATTGATTTGATATTACTAAAATGATCTGTCTCATAGATATGACCCAAACCGATCATCTGCACGTGGATGTGTAGAATTTTTCTATGTTTTCTATTGTAGTTTCTATTAATTAAAATCTGAAAACAATGCATGTGCATAGGATGAAATGATCATTATCACAGCTTTAACCCATCAAAAAAGGGGCTTTACAAAATACGAGATTTTTCTGGCAACATGACTTTTCATGACCTTGATGGTTTGACCTCTCACCTGAGAACCATTTTGTATATAAAATTCCCAGGAATTAAGTTCACGTGAAGTCGTTAACGCCTTGAAAGTCTTTGAGGTCACATGATCTGTTGACCCAAGTGACCCCAGTGTAAGTCATTAGGGTCTCATGAGTCAGGTGTGACAGGTTGCTAGAAACTGCTCAGTGTTTTGCAACAGTTATTCAGCCTAGTCCTGACAACACCATAAAATAATATTCTTTGCCACATCTCGAAAGAGAAAATCGCTGGAAATAATTTAGCCCCTTGCCCTTCTTTTATAAATGTTGTACGTATGCAAGTGCTACACACTGCAATCTCTTGATCTTCATATTTATTTTAGCCATACATTTTTAGATTAACGTTTTGAAAAGTGTTCACGGACATTTTGGACTTGTGGAGTCGACAAATCTTTCATGTGTTGCAACACAAGGATGCTGGTTTCTGGTGCTGTTTTTAAGCAGAAATCCTCTGGGCCAATACAAGGCTTTTTCGCTCCCGTCGGAGTGCAATTAGGTTCTTTGGAGTGATGTGGTGCCAGAGGCCTCTGTATGAGCTATTTCGCATGGGCCCTTCGAGAAATAACAGAGCTCACCTCTCAATAACTCTTTTAGTTTACTAAACCTGCTGTTAGTCTTGAGCTTACTTTTCACATTGCATCATTTTCTTCCTCACTGTGCTCTGACAGCTCTGTTTTTATGATTAGTATAAAATGGCTGAGTTTAAAACAAATGATGGATTTGTAGGCTAATTTCTTTAAAGATTGCTATGATTTCATCCTTTACTATAGTCCAGACAAGTTATACTATTTTAATGTGTAAATGCACTCCCCCTACAGTAAATGGCAGTACCTCTCATTGCCAAAATTTGCATAGGAAGTGTTCACTTATTATGCAATAAGAATGCACACACACACAGCACAAACGGGAGATACGAAGACAAACCTTTAAGGGACAATGTGAATAATATTTAACAGGAAGGCAAATAAAAGTGGAGAAAGATGGACTTAATGAGTCAAAGGAAAGTGTCCTTAAAGCTCAGACCAGAAAATATTTTAAACCATATGTAGTATTTTATTTACTTTAGTCACTACTGCAAGGAAAGACCGCTGTTTACAATGTTAAAAAAAGAAGCCAAATAAATGAATGGCTCACTCGACGATCTTGCATCCCAATTATACTAATATAATGATAACAATTTCAGTAAAAATGCTGAATGTTTCTGGCTAACTTAGTGTTCTTGTGTCTTTTAATAAAGAATGATATTAATTAGTGAGGGAGAGTATAGGGTGCAGTTTGCCTCCTTTCTAGAGAGGCTGTAACGTAAGAGTAATTAAGGAACCTTTCTTTAAGTCATATAAATGGTGTAAATAAAAAAAATATACATCTTAGCTTATGTTAAAACCACAAAACTTGCCATTTGAACAAGTAAATAACTTTTTATGTTCACTAAATGAGGTCTGCTTTTCTTGCCTGACATATCAAGTTTATGTCAAGTTGTGCGTCTGTAATAAAACTCAACAAATGGAATATCATTTTTTTATAGATAAAAGATATTTTTCTTATTACTCTCTGTTCATTTTCTTCGCATATAAACAGCCATGTCTCCAAAGGAAGTGGTAAAATATTCTTGTGCAAAATAAATGGATTGGCATAAAAAGTTCCCTCTTTGAAGCCTTCTGTGAAAGGAAACCTATAGCTTGAAAGCCCATTATGCTCTCAGTACTTTCCTAGATGCATTGGTAATCATTTTATTTCGAGAGGTCAACATTTTTGCAAAGTTTCTGAAACACAATAGTATCCTTAAAAATAACCTCTACGCTCACTTCTAGCTACTAGAGTTGTTTGTTTCTTTTCTCCAGTATGCTCAATATGCTCAGCAGTCATAGATTATGACTTAATTACCCATTGACATTGATTTCTAACCCAGCCGCAAGGCAAGGTAAAGACTATTATTGATTCACACTTCTACCTCCTTTCTTCCTTCTCTCTGACGACATGTTGTGGAGTGAAAGAATAGCAGATGGATGGACGGGCTGATATTTGTGACAACAAAAATTGAATTTCTAAATGGAATATGAAATGCTAAACTTTGTAATGTGTTTTAAATAGTTAAAATATAGAACTGCATCTGCAGAACTTCATTTGAAGTCCTATAGTTTGATTTGAAAACTGAATATCAAAAGTTTAATTTGATTTTTTTATTTTTTATTTCATATTTATTAAAGGTATTCATTCATTTTCCGTCCCCGTACGGGTTGCTGGAGCCTATCGCAGATAACTTCGGGCGAAAGGCCGTCTAGATCCTAGACTGGTCGCCAGTCAGTCGTAGGGCACCCAGAGAGACAGGCGACCAGTCACACTCACAATCATACCGCCACCGAGTGCCAATCAATCGGGCTCGTATTTTATGTATACGTTTATCTTTCAACTATTCAACGTAAATATTTCAAATTCATGTTTAGCCATTTAGATTCAGTTGAGAAATTCAGTTTCTAATGGCACAAATATTAACCTATAAGAATATTACAAAACGGAAGTGCTCAGAATTGGCTTAATTTGGTGGGGAATATGGCCATAAGAAGATAGGAAGTTTATTCGGGGATGAAAACAACAGCATACAAGCGATGACTGTTTGTACAACTGCTCATCCATTAATGGGAAACTTATCTCTGTGCAACACACGCTGACATTCAGTAACCTTGACCAGCAGCTAATTGGGATGGGCAGTAGGCAGGTCTTGCTGTTGTTAGACTGCAGTGTGTGTTTGTTTTTGTTTGTGGGCTCCACCTGTGCTCACACCCAATGTCAATTGCATTGTGTAACTCCCCTTCACACCTCGCAATTGCTAGGGTCAAGCCTCCTCCACATTTCTCTTAACCCGTGTCTGTCATCTTCAAATTGACTTTCGAAATTGGCTCCTCCCACCTGCAGTCTGGCTTGATTCTTTTTTTCTTGCAAGTCAGTGGGATGTCGTATTGTAACATTACATTTTACAGTGCAGTTTTCCTCAACATTTTGTGATCAAAGGAAACCACAAAACAACACCAAACAACAACAAAAAAGTCAAATTTATGCAGGCTAATGTGGGCGGTAACTGGTTGGGAATCACACTGTATTTAAACTCCACTTGAATATTTAAGCAAGATGAAAAAAAATGTGTTTAAATATGTTGCCGCAGAGAAGGCAAATGGCCTGGAGCTGTCGAAACATTTGAAATCATGTTGCCGGCAGCAGTACATAACGCCGACCCAGTCAAAAGAAGAACCACGGTTCAACAACTGTAATCCTGACACAATGAATACAAAATACTATTCAAATATTAAGTTACTTATTGTTTTTCTTTTTCTCCAAATCCTGACAGATCTCTTGTTTCCTCAAGTTAGGCTGCGCTAAAGGTCTGCCTGACCTTAATTCATTTGCTGCCTTGGACAATGACAGACATCCAGTACATTTTAACTGGGAAAGCTGGCAACCAAAGGTCATGTTTCAGTGCCACTGACGTCGATAGATGTCAAACCCATTTTAAATTGGAAGGCTATCAGCGAATGACCATGTTTCAATGCCGATGTCAGCCATAGACCTCATATCTATTTTAAACTGGATGGCTTGGCAGTGAATAATCACTGCCAGTGCTACCAGTGAAATATAGATTGGAGGTCTATTAATGTCCACACCAGCAAATGAACTAACACTCCATCTGAAAGAAAGCATTACATAGCAAAGTGCATCCAAATGTATTGGATAAATTCCCCTCAATTCGTTTTAATTAATTGTTGAACTTGTTTTCCCCCTTTGATAGAGGAAATGATCAAAGTTAAGGCAGGCAAGCTCGTGGCAGATTGTGCATCTCCCTAAGCAGCATGCAACACTTCCTCGCTCAGTGAATTATTCAGTCCCACCTCGGGCCATTGTCTATTGATGTTCCTACAGACTTCCCCGGTGCACTATCATCGCTAGCCCCATCAGTAGTTGCAATTTTATCATGTAGATGCATGTGCTTTAATATTCACAGCACAGTCAAAGCGTTGCAAAGTGGAACCCGGTGCCATAATTTGGTATCCTCTCGCCCCTTGTAAAACATTGCAGCGAGGGATCGACCAATTCACGATGGAACTAAACATTATATTCATTTTATGAGCCTAATTCTATCAGTATTACAGCTCATCAAAGGGTAAGACTATCTAATAAACGCATGCTGCTACAAAAGTCAATTGCTCACGAGATAATGTTAAACATGTTTGATCCTACTTGTTCTTGCCAGAGGTGAATATTTCTTTGATACTTTCAGAAAAAGCACCCAAAGCCCAGGAAAATAACTACGGCTGCACAATGGCTATTTGCTTACAACAATTAAGCTGAAATGGACATTTCAGGATGGAAAAGACCAATCGGAAATTTCTGAGGTGGGTTTTTTCATATAAATAAATTTGAAAATATATGTTAAAGATTTTTTTGAACAAAGCATTTGGTTTGGTTTTGCTCTTATTGTTAATGCTGTCGAAAGTCAAAACGGATGAATTCTGATCTTTAACCGAAACAATATTCGCATCAAATGCTTAATGATCAATTGAAAAGATGACTATTCTCAGCACTGCAACAAGTACAATTATCTTAGACACCTTCTGTTGTCAGCATTTGCTTTATGTTCACGAAAAGGCCAGCATAGCTGAGCCATTTCATATGAAAATAACATTTAGTCTGGCACATTTAGACGCGCCTCGTCTCACTTGAGCTGAGGAGTTGCAAAGAGCGTCTGGTCTGATGAAAGCACAGGCTGTCGCAAAAAAATGTGTGAGTTAATAATACGTTTTCAGCCCGGTTTCTTCCTGAGTGAGGGTGAGCAGCTGTGTTTCAGGATGTCTCCCTGCAGGTGCAAAGCCCACAAACACGATGAACAGGAAATTACACCTCACCTGGGCCAGCACTCACCTGTGCTCCATCCTGACTGTGGGGTAGCAGCACGGCAGGAGAGAGACCTCCTACCCTTGCCATCCTTTCTCCACTCATCCTTGACTTTCTGTACATCTTTAGCACTCTTTAAACAACCTCTGCTGATCTCATCAGACATGTTTTGTTTGAATCAGCATTTATTGTTAGACTTATGCTTACAAAAACTCAAAAATACATACCTCCTAGTGTTCAGGTGGTTGTTTTATGATATTTCAATAAGCTGGGAGTTGTGTGGAGTCCTCCCCTCGCAGCAGGTGGAAACAAGCATGCCAGTTTTTCCACTCAGCTTGTACACAATTTCAACACAAGAAGAAAAAGTAATTTCCATTTTCAAGGTCGCGGATAAAACAAATCTTCCTGTGACACCGCAAGACAAATATACACGGATTTTCATGTTTTGTCCCAAAATATTTTACTTTTATTCTGTTTATAGGAGTATTTATTTGTACATATACATTTCTGTACACAATGGAGCAATGGTTTCCTCTAAGTATTCTTACTTTCAATTTCTTTCTTAAATTCGCAAACTATTTTTTGATTGGTAGCAAATTGATCAGCGCTTTTCCTGTTCATGCAGGCTTGCTTAAATTGAGAAGATTTTTTGTTTGTTTGCTTGTGATGCCACTAGAAAATATTTTTACATCACCATTTAAAAATCCACTTAAAGTTCTATTATCTCCCGCCATGACTTATACCAGACAACGAACGAGTAAGACCACACACGACAGACATTTCAGAATGATGTGCAAAGTACCCTCCCAAGCTTGGGAAAGTTGTGAGGGGTTCAAGGTCGTCTTCAGACTGTCCCACGAGTAAAAAGGCATCTCCCAGCCAACCTCAATTTCCATATGCATATTTTTCATCCACAGTGGGATTTGAATAGTTGACCCTATGGTCTAAAGTCAAGTCCTTTGTGAAGTGAGACACTACCAAAACCAATTATTTCAGCAAACCATTTTCTTGCAACCATGGATAGTTTCAGCAACTACGTCTACATTCATGAGAAAAAGTTAGGGATATGTCAGATCCAATCGTAATCGAAAATCGACCTGGATTATGTCATTTTCGTAGGATTGGAATTGGGTAAAAAGATCTGGTTTTTAAAATGGATATTTTTTCCTCAGTATCAGATTGGCTCTTTGTACCGGCAGATGCTCGGAATGAGGTTACTCGGACTCACATGCAAAAATGTGATCGGAACAAGTCGAGAAAAAATATTTGCACACAAAGATGTGGATTTCTCTTATTGACTCTACATTGAGAACATATTCAATATTCAAATGAAAAGTACTTGCCAAATGAAAAATCGTGGAGTCTCAATAATAATCGAGGTTGATAGAGGATTTATACGAACTCAGCAATTCCATTGCTGTCCACCGTGTGTATTTATCAAGTAAACTCCAGATCACATCTTAAGGCGACCAGGGATGAGCCATAGCAGTGTGTCAGCAACCTTTTTGGGCTTTTTCTATGATCAAAGCCTATACTCAGCAGCACCCGCTGCTGCAGGTCCCAACCCCTCTGTCCCGCTTACTTCATGTCAAGGAGAACAAAGGGGAGCAGGAGAAGGACATACAGAGGAGAGAGGAGAAAGTGAGAGCAGGGAAGGAAGAGAAAAGCAAAAGGCCATGCTGCAGAGGTCATGTTTGATGAGAGCTGCAGATCTCCGATGAGTAGACGGACAGAAAAGGTCGGCAAGAAAGTGGGAGTTGATGCCGAGGATGAGGGGAAGGATTAGACTTTGCCAAAATTAGAAAAGATGAACGACATCAAGTAGGACTAAATTGATGGGATCTAAAACACTACTCTACTGACACACGAAATTAAATGTCAATCTTGTTAAACTTTTGCTGTCTGTATGCAATCCTTGTGTCAATTACAGTTTTTCGTTATACCTAAACTCAAATATTGACTCCAAGTAAATGAGGCAATGTTTTTATAAATTTCTCCATCCGTCTGAATCTGTGAAACTTGGAGAAATAATCAGTTTCAAGAGTTCCTGTGTAGATTATATGTTATGTTAGTGAAGTATTAAGCAGCAAAGAAATTCAAGAATTTCCCCAAAAGGTGATCTCCCCTGCCTCTAAAATAGCTGACATTTAATATATGGATAAAAATCATCCCACTGTGCTGCTTGGACTATGAAATATTTATTGTTAGTTAAATATACCAGTCATAATCAAATTCATTAAGAAATCATATGGGAACCCGCCAGTGAGTTCCAACATGCAAATATAACGGTTTACTATTCATAGGTTAGCTGCACAAGTTTATTTGCATACAAATACGTAATGCAGAGCTCCAACAAAAATGCCTGCGTAATTGAATTAGTTGCGACAGTCCCGGTGGAAAAGTGCTGCGGAAGCAAAAAGTGTTGCGGTGCCCCGCGGTACGTGTAAACACAGTCACAATCAGTGGGTCTTATATCACAATGTTTCCTCTGAGGGGAAAAAGGAAAGAAGGCTTGGCTTCGCTTTTGTTCAATGTCCAATTGCTATTGTTCACCTCGCCATGCTACTTTGCTGCAAAAACACTCATCTTCTTTTAACACCATATTCGTCACCTTTGCCCAATCCTCGTAGGGCCTTCTACACTGTCTGTTCTTTTAGAAAGCAAACACCAGAAAGTTAAACTTTGAGGGAGACATTATTGTTGTTGAATTGACTTTTATGCAAATTGTTACTAGTTATATTGCAGGTTCCTACAAATATTTGATATATTTTGCTTTCGTTTTCTCCCTTGCTTGGAATTCATGAGACTTATGGGTTGTGACCGGTGTTGACTCGGGTCAGGGAAGAAATGCACTGGGTGGGTTTAGAAATGTTAGACAAATGATAAATGTTGAATGTTTGCTTTCTCATTATTTGAAATTTTGATGTGTTATTTATTTTGCAGTTTTAGTTCAGCGGCAAAAATTGGAGACCATGCTGCCTGTACCAAAGTCAGGCAAATGAACCACTACACCATCAGTGAGTACAATTTTAGTTCGATAAAAAGTCGCCCCAACAAAATCTTAAGTTTTTACTATGACACTGTTTGGGATGTATGATGTATAAACGTTATTTTCTGCCTTTCCACTACCTGACGTGGCCTCTGATTGCACCCTGCTCACCTCCCCACCCCGCATCATCGGCTACCCACCCACTGGACCAGCAACCCTTTCCTCCAGCAGAAGCTCTCACCTCGGGCATTGCTCTCACCTCGCTCACTCAGCCTTGTTAACCATTCACACTTGGCCTGTGAAATCACACTCTCTTCACAGGGGCCCTCGTCATGCTGCGCCATCGCTCTTTTCTGATCTCTGCTTGTGTCCCTCTAAATTCTAATTGGCCAGAGAATGAAACCATTTCTTCATTTTTTGCCTGAAGTAACAGATGGATCACTGCTACTCTTCTATTTTCATTAACTCAATATGTCAAATTTCACTACCGTGGTGGATTTTTCCATTTTATTGCCAAACTCACTGTCCCTCCACCAACTGTTGAAGCAAGGCACAAATCGCAAAACATTTTCAATGTCGCTCTTACTCTTGATTTGTCCTTTGACAGGACCAACGTTGCTATGCATTTCTCAATGCAAAAGACTTCACAAAAACCCTTCACACTGAATCATAGTATATCCTTTAATTTCAGTATTAATCCACTGAAAATTGATTGTATAAATGGCAGCTTATCAAGTTAATATTATATAAAACTTTGCTCATTTACAATACCAGATGCCATTTTGCATATATTTCAAGTGAAACTTCTGGAAGAGCATCCTGCACAATTCACGCTGCATTGGATCCATTGTGCTGTTGGCACGAATGAGGGGTTCGGGTGTACGGCATTATGCTTTACAGTGCACAGTTGTGCTGCGTTATGCTGGGAGGGATAATGATCCATGGCTGTGCAAGCCATTAGTGAGTAAGTGGTTATGTTGGTTCCCCTGAATCCTGCTGTCACTTTGATAAAACATGCAGCACTCAGACGCTATCAAATGAGATGGCGAACTGCAGCAGGCGTACAGTCGCTGTCATTTATTCTGTCTTTGAGATGAGAAGAAGTTAATTATTATTGTAAAGTAGTTATTTAACTCATTCACAGCCACGGACGGGGATAGCTTAGTGGTTGTCAATGAATTATTGTGCGAATTTGTTTACATGGAAGATGTATTCACGGTATAATTACATGTTTCACTTGGCAGTTTCAAGGATCACAAGGAAGAAGGCAGATGGTGAGAGTCTGGCGAAAAGGACATTTGAGAAAGTGAACTCCGTGTGTGTGTTTGCTTCCCGGCACGCTCAATTCTCTCCTTGACTCCTTTCGAAAGCGGATTTTTTGGGTCACCTCAGTAAACCTCGGCAGACATTGGAGGAAGACTTCCTGCAATGCTGGCTCTTCTAAGTCGGATGGTTTTCACCTCATTTCACACCATTCTGAGGCTTGTGAAAAGGCCCTATTCACGCTCCACTGAGTTGCATTTTTCCGAAAGAATAAATTAAAATGCACTCCAAAATCTCTTTATGTCAGAAGAGGATCTTACAATAACACAGTTGGCCGTACGATGCCCTGCCCTCTTTTGACATTGTTTCTTTGTGGGATCATTCAGTGAAAAGCAAACATATAGGTTGCTTCATGGAGTGTGTGTGTGTTATTAGCCAGGGTGCCTCTGCCCCAAGATGCACATTCAAAGCTACAATTCTCACACGGGGTGAAGATGCGGGAGCTTTTCGTCTGCATGAAAGATGGGAGTAGAAAGGGGGCTTTTCTTGGTCGGTATTCACGGTGAATTGGGCTTTACATCCTGCTCAACTCCTTTGCAAATGAATTAGGTGCAGCGGTGTTATACTAGCAGTTTGCAAGGGTCCAGGACACATGCATAATTGCATTTTACACCTTCTCTGCTTCAGTTCCCTTTTCGATATTTATATGTTGATGAGTTCTATTTTTGTTTTTGTGAAACAATGACAAAAGGAATGAATTGACTAGCCTGAGACACTTTCCCAATCAAAGGCTATATTCCGACTGCATGTTTCAATGCACAAATCCATTTTTTTTTCTTCATTTTCAATCTTATTGTGTGGCCATTCAGACCATTGTTTTCATTTTGGCTGCATAATGTTCTTAAAGTGACACACGTGTGATAGAGTAACAACAAAATGCATCTCACATGAATTTAAATATCTAGCATTGTATGCATCTTGTGTGTCAACCAATTAATAACATCTCAGAATTCATGTTTCAGGGTTTTCAAAAGTCAGATGCTTTTGCGTCAGCATAGACAAAAATGGAACATTTCTTTCAGGAAATGCACACACTTTATTTGTTTCCAGACAAATCGGAGAAAGTGAAATTTCCTAGAGAGAAAGTGGCCAAAAGAAGCCATCTGGAAGTTTTTCAAATGTGCCAGTAGGTTAATCTTCAGTCCAGCTAAGGGGCCCGCTAACAAGCTCTCTTCTCGGATACCTAAACCCAGCGTACTCAAGAAAAGCTTGTCTGGCTGCAAGACTTTGGCTATAATGCTACTGCTGCCACTACTGTGGCCAAGGGACTGTTCTGAGAGAGTGTAGATACCAGTTCCGGTTACAGAAGTCCGCCAAAACCATCATTTTGCCTCTGTGTGTTTGAGCATGTGAGCAGGAAAACAGGCCTCCTTTTATTTGACTAATCGTGGGATTAGGAAAAGAAGCTTTGGCACGTAACTTGGGTTCTACAATCAGCTTCAGCTTTTCAGTGAATATGATCTAGGGCTGCGCTTTCCCTTTATTGGTGAAAAATCCTGCTAAGACACAAGGGAAGAGACAAAGAGTTGCTTTTTCTGTATCAGGGATCATTTACAATTAATGTGATATGTGAAGAAGCAACAAAACCTTGGGATTTGCGCTTGGAATTATTTTTATTTTCTTATATACATAGTAATTACTTTAAAAACTCGGGTCGGCTGTACAATATTTACCACAAACATTTTAACACTGTGGGTCACTTATTGTATATGACAGCCACGAAATATAGCTACTGAATCACCAGTTGTTAACATACCCGAACAAATTCTCGCAACCGCCTCCATCTGAGCTATTAATTCTTTCAGTTGGTCTGATAATATAATTTCTTTTTTTCTTCCTTTTTCCTCAGGTATTGAATTCTTGCTTTTTTCCTCGACCTCGTCCGTATTATATTGAAGAATGTCACATTTTATTAAAAGTGAAAAAGAACAGGTTTTTATAGAATTTGGCGTATTGCTTATGAAATATGATCAACTTGTGTCTGTCAAAATCTGACTTTTGTGCTCAGCATAAAGTCATGACCTTCTTTCCAAGCATTTTTAACGTTCTCCTCTGCTAATATATTCTTCAGTCTCACATCCTTCTGTGGGGAAGAGGGAGCTATTACAGAGCGAAGAGCATCTGGTACATACTTGCAACTTCCCGTGAGATTGGTTTATGACCACAAGTGTTAGCGATTATTAAAAAAATAAAAACAAACTTGTTTCATCCAGAAACATGAATCACTTGGAATTATAAAACAGATTTACATCACAGCTTTAACAATAAGAGATGCTTTGAATTTAAATAATTGTGTGACTAGCTCCAATAACAGGCATAAATATAACATGTTTCTTTTTCAATTAAGTATCAAATGTATACACAAAGGTGTTAGATCCCCCCGAATGTCACCATGCCAGCAACTGTAGGATTTGGCAGTTTGCTTAAACCGTCAACAGTGATTGAAACATAGCCTCCAAAATCAGAGGCTTTTGATATGGCTCTCTCCATTCTCAGTTGGCTTGCGAACCGCACTTTTCACTTTAATCAGCTGTACTGCATTCCAGAACTAGAAGTCGCTGAGCCGTGCCACGAGCCAACTCACATCTTTACTTTAATCTTCCCAGACACAATATGTTCATTCAATTTGTCAACTTCAGGCTTGTTTTGTCTTGACTTTTTCCACCAATCCCTCTGCCCGCAACAATGACTGAATCACGTTAAGTCATAATTGCTTACTGTTGTCTGATCAGTGGCAGTTGCTAGAGCAAAATTCTGAATTTGACAGCTCACTAATTTCTTCCATGGATAAAATGAAAAGAACTATTTTGTGTGAGCGGCATATAAGATAATTTACCCAGTTACTAAATTGCCATCAATGGTAACGGATGAGTTAAGATTGAAAGAATTTTTACTCATCTGGGTTTTCAGCAAATCGAATGTACACAAACCAAACCTCCTCTATACGTATATCTGAGCTGTAGTTTATTCCCCCCAAAACATGACTTTACCTCTTTTTTTCCTGTAAGGAAAAAGAAAGCATGAGGTTACCACTGACTTTCATGCTGTCATGGTCCAAAGATATGTTGAAACTGTTTTGGTCTACTCCTGTGGAACAAGAAAACGGTTCGCTTGTGGAGCATTTAGGGGCAATAGTGTCAGCTCTGACATGGTAGATAACACAGAGCTGTCACCAGTACAAAAGTACAGTTTGTATTGTGAGATTGTGAGTGAGTATCTGGTTCCTTTTTTCTTGTTCGGTACTGTATTTGAGTTATGCATTTTGGAACCTATAGATGCACTGTAGTTGTGCAAATAACTACTATTAACTCAAATGGCAGTGGGTGAGTTAAGAGGGTGGTTCAAAACTATTATAGTGTTCTTCCTGACTAGATACAAGGAGAGCACAAGTTTCCACGTTGCAGACTGACAGTACATTTCAACTCAGGACACAAACCTCTCGGCTATGCATTTTGTGTGTCAAGTATGACAAGCTGTCAGTGTGTATACGTGTGATTTGGCAGAGCAGCAGTTCCAGCAGCGTCTTGAGACTTCTATGACTTGTCTGGTAAATCGAGCGAAATCAGTATCACTTTCATTCCCAGATGGCCGGCCGGCAGTGTAGGTTTCTGATCAATTAGATTTAAACCCAACAATTTAGGATTCAGGAGAATGCAAGCTGGATCTCATGTCACTCAACAAGCCCTGGGTTTACATCCAAACCTATAGCAAAGTTTAATTTGCTTTTGTCTGGCTCATTTTTTTTCTATCATCCATCGTGTAATCTGATTTTTAGTGTTATGACCTGGTAGGGTTGGGCAAAATAGCGTGGGGTATAGTTTAGAGAAGTGTTATGATTTTTATCTAAAAGCTGTATTAAAGAGAGAAGACTTTCAGGTGAAACAAGTCAAAAGTTTTTTTTTCAGTTTTGTTAATGTGGGAGTTTTAATGCATGTTATTTCAAATTCATCAATTTTGATTTCTCATAACAGCCCTTTTCATCTTTTAGTCTCTCTTGAACACATTTATCGCTCCCTGCTTAACTCTGGGTTTGCTCGAAAAGGAGGCCGAAAGGGGGCTGGGAAACAAAAAAATAGAAGAAGCAGGGAAATAAGAGGATAATTAGAGGACCCAGATGGTGCTCCCTGACTAATAGTCCAAATTAGAAGTAATGGGGAAGGTTTGTGGATCAGAGCAAGAGCGGTGAAGTCCTAGCACCAATGATACCTTTCTGTGACCACCGGGACATAGATGCTTTTGATTGGAGGGGAATTACATCTACGGCCCATCAGCCCACCATCTTTAACCAATCATGTGTCAGGGGTCAATGAAGCAAGTCATGTGATTCAAGATGAAATCATTCTAACACACGCACACACTTAACTCAAACAGTGTTAAAAAATTTAGTGTTTGGGGGGAAAATATTATAAAATCAATGGGACGCACACACTTCTCTTCAATATTGCATGTTCTGTTGTAGTCATAATTTCACTCAGCTCAGCATGGCTTTACTTTGCTGCACCTGGAAGCTTGCTCGCATTTGGTTTTGACTCAATATGCCATGCATAATTGAAAGGGTTGTATCCCTGTAATCAGAATTTGACTGTGTGCCGCTACACTCGCTACAGACTCAAACATACAGAACCCACAGCCAGATGCTCCCACAACACATGTACACGAACTGCATTATGTTTACCTTTGCGTACGTTGAAGCCATCATTGATATTAATAGGTACTACATACAACAGTCCTGGAGAGGTCAATGAATGTATTTAAACATTTGACGTATTTGGCCCTCATGGAAAATCTTTGGACAATCTTGGTCCAAACTAGCAACATGGTGACCTAGCAGATATTTTTTCGAATGGATTTACTTTCAAATAGCCTCTATTTTTTGTATGCTTTGAATGTTGCAGATCACGTTTCTTGACAAGTCATTTGACCTTTCGGCAGTTGAGATTGATATTGTGCCAGTGGTGTAGACCCCTTCTGGGAAATGCATATCCATGACCAGCTTGTCATGTAGGCTAATTGCCTGGTGTGTGATAAAGTCTTGGGTAGCTGCGTTTTAATGATGATGAAATAATCTTTGCTCCAGTAAGCTTTTCTCTACAGACCCCCTCCGTAATGCTGATTTTGCAGACCTACACCCACTGGCTTGAGGGATGTGTGTAAATGGCTTGATTTGGGGTCAGCATGTTGGCTTGGCTGTCTTGGCCAAGTTTAATTAGGCACTTTCTCATTAATTGCTGTAACTTTTTGTCAGCACTGTTTTTGTAATGATGCAATTTTCTATATAAGACATTACTATGAGGGAAAGCTGATAAGTTTTATACATGAGGTCTTTATTTAGTAAATGAAGGCAAGTTCTGAGTGAAATGGCATTGACGCTCACCATTAAAAAATGACAACTTTTTGTGTCTCCAGGCTCAGTCGCCCGTTTTGAACTCCATTCGTGAGCCCCGCTGACATGATAAGTGTATAAATGTCAGATGTAAAGTTTCAGCGGGTACATTTTATTCATCTTTATTAACCCCTTTTCCTTCCTTACTATGCTGTCACACGTTGCCCTCATGGATGTGCCTCTCCCTGATAATGTCAGTACCTGCGGGATGAGCACCTCGGTGGGATCTTCTTCCCTGCACACCTTTACCGTCTTCATTTCTCCCCTCATCTTCTCTGCACCTGGTCCTTTGATCTGCACCTTCTTCTTTTTCTTGGTAAGCCCTCTTCGGCCTACTTTCCCCTATCACTCACTGCCATATAGCGTGTGGAGATGGGAATCACTAAGCTCTCAATTATCCCGCTACGCTAAAGGTCACAGTCATAATTCTGCCATATGATGGCATGATATGTCACCGGAGCAGGAGTTTTGCTCAATGACTTCTGTTTAGTTGTCTGTGTGGAATGAAAAGGAACGGATGTGCATTCACCTCGTGTCCAGCAATTGCTCTTCGGATGCAGCTGTAGTTTTGTATGAATAATAGACCTTATGTGAAAATACATTGCAGGGAGAAAAGCGCACACTTTAGATAGGGATCAAATTTGAAGTTGTTCAACAACACACAATGATGTTATCCTTCTGTTTGCAGTAGCTTTCCATTTCATTTTCCTTTGATACTGAAAATCATCACAATATTTATCAAGACCGCCAGCTATTGCCCAGCATGCTCTTTATTTGCCAAAAGAACAGCTTGTAATACACCTGTCCATCCGCAAGGCAGGGTTACCTGGCGACAGATCCACATTGTACCCATCGACATGTTTCTCCCAGCTGGAAATGTTCCTGTCTTTTTTTTCACCTTTCCGTTCGTCGTCATTTCAAGTCATTTGAAGGTCAATCTCCTTAATCTCAAGTGACACACTCATTATCGGATTTTCCTTTGCTCATCTAATGAATATGGATACACACACGCATATACATTCCAGTTTGTGTACGTGAACACATGCACACAAACACACATTCAAACAAACAACCCCCAGCCCCCCTCATTTCTATCTGTTGGAACCACCTGCCATCCATGCGGATGCATCATGTTGTTGCTATTACCCCCGTGACTTGCAGGCCACCAAAGCAAGAAAATGTGTTCTAAGCGATACTTCCTCCGTTGGAATGTTATATTGGAGTAATAGCATTCTCAGTCAAATGTAAGGTCCTGATAGCTTTAATTTCACACATGTGTGAGCACAATGGAAATGAGCGTGGTGGCACGCACCACTGGGGAATATGAAATGTATCTGTTTTTCTCATTTTGAACAGGGCAGAGCCTTGAGAGCAATGGATCACTCATATTCTCCAGTGAGTCACTGTGGACAGCAGTTGAAATCCTCACTAAAGGCCTGGTACACACACAAGGATTTTTCAATTCTAAAAAGAATGCTTTGCTGCAAAGTGCCACAAAAACAGGCATTGAAGAGTCTTGGTCAAATTGTCTGTGGTGATTCTCAAATAATGAATATTTAGCTCCACTATGATTGATCTTGTTATATATATATATATATATATATATATATATATATATATATATATATATATATATATATATATATATATATACACACACACACACATACACAACACGTCTACAATTATGATTTTTTTACTCGTAAATTGAATCGTTATTTACATATTTGTATTTAAATCTTAACGACTCAACAATTAAAAATGATTTCATCATTTGAATCCTGATTAAATAACATCACAAGAATTTACAACTCACAGTTCTTATGTGAAGCGCGCCACTAATTTTCCAGTCCGTCAGCAACAATATATTGTTTAGTTACTCCAGGGTACCTGTACTTCAAATTGTGTGGCAGACTCCTCTGTGTTGAGGAAAGCAAACGTGGAAATGAAAATAAGATTTAGCTCTCAAAGGGCACCGTTGATTGTCACTCTGCCGCAGCGGGTAGCCTACGACAGTTCAATTAAAACACAAGCAGCATTTTATTTCGCTCAGTGTGCGGCTGGCTCTTTCCACCGTGAGTCATGCTGGTGCTTCCTGATGAGGTTTGTCTGTTTGGAAACCTCCCATTCACAGTGCAAATTATAGCAAGCTAAAATTAAACCTCTGCCTCGTCAAGCCCATTTTCAAGACATTCGGGTGATGAATAATTAAATCTGCTGCTAACGTCATAACATCTGTTATTTATGATTCCAAATCAGGGGCCTAATAGACTTCCATTGGAGATCACTTGATGTCTTACACGAAATTCCACCTGTGTCTTTAGAACAACATTGTATTTTCTAAACAGAGGAAATAATATAGAACAACAGAGTGGCACCAATAATGGCTTGGGAACCACCTTAGTAGTTGTAAAAAGAGCCTGATCTGTATATAATGGGTCGCACAGTACTGTGCATTAATATTTTAGACAGATGACGTCACTTAATGGAGGCTAAAAATGATGCACTGTACTTGCTTCCTTTGTTTGCATGTCGTAGGACATGTCATCTTGCTTGACTGGTTCCAATCAAGTTTTTACAGTTGGGCTGGTGACAAAATTCCTAACAGCTTTTTTAAAAATAAATATATTTTGATTAACAGACAGCAGCTGTCATTGCAGTCCGTTATATAACATGAGAGATGGTCGTGCTATGATAAATGGGAATCTGAGGACAGAAAATCATTCATTTTGTGATAGTTCATTTCGCAATGACTTTGCTTGATGAAAAGCCAAGCAAAGGAAACTTTTTCATAGGTTGTCCTATCTTAGGCACATTTATTTTCACTGATTCTGCAACCTAATTTTAACATGACTGATGATCTGGCTCACACACTTGACTGTTCCGCACTTTAGCGTCTGATTACTTGAGATTACTTTGCCAAGTGTGTGGCTTTCATTAGCAGAGGAGAGAAGGTCAGAGGGCAAAGGAAATCGTTTGAGAAAAGGAAGAATATAGATTTTCAGATATTATGAATAAAATACAGCAAATAATGGTTAAATGTTTGAGCGAAAAGGTAAAAGTACAGTCTTCCCTCGATTACCGCGACTTCACTTATCGCGAATTCACTTCTCCGATTTTTTTCTGCTATTAATTTTTTTTTTTAAAATTTAATCATAAAAATATGAAAATCCACACTGAAACTCGTAAGCGGAAGCCACTCTTGCTACTAGGACTGAGCGCTGAAGGGGGGAAAAAAGACCCTACTTCGCGATTTTTTTGATTATCCCAGTCATGTCTGGTCTACATTAACCACGATATTCGAGGGATTACTGTATTAGCAGTAAAAGCACACAGAAACAGTTCACACTTGCCTTATTTTACATTGGGGGGCTTTAAATCTACAATCCCAGTGAGACTTCCAGACCCTCTAAATTATTAACGTCTCAGGACCAGGACTGAACAAAGTGAAGCAGCGATTTTAAATATATTTAAACTCTTACATTTAACATGAATCTGGCCTGAAAAACTTTACTAACTGCTGCCTTAAGTATTATTTCACCATCCTCTTTTCTATTTTATGACTTCAACTTGACATTGAAGGTTTTGTCATTTTATTGATTTTTCTTGTCCTCTTTTTACATTAGAATTTTATTTTGATCTTCATATTTAAATGGAATATTATTAGTCACTTAGTGAATGGCTCTACACAAATAAGCTTGATTTACGATGAGGTGAAAAACCAAACAAACTACTGACTTCATATAAACCTTTGAAAATCACGTCATGAGTGACTCTGACTGCTCCACCGAATAATATAATTAAGAACTCTGTGATGTAACCTTGTGATTTTAGCATTAGAAATATGGCGGGTATGCAGTTATATTGGACACTTTTTTGGTTTGTTTCATCATTAGGTCATTTGGAGCTCAGTTATAATGTCACAAAACCCCCTATTACTCATGCAATTTTGATAGTTTTAATTTTGTAGGCGGCCCGGCGGCTGAGTAATTAGCACGTCGGCCTCACAGTGGGTGACTGGGGTTCAAATCCAGGTCGGGCCACTTGTGTGGAGTTTGCATGTTCTCCCCGGGCCTCCGTGGGTTTTCTCCGGGTACTCCGGTTTCCTCTCACATTCCAAAGACGTGCATGGTTGGCTGATTGGACACTCTAAATTGCCCCTAGGTATGAGTGTGAGCGTGAATGGTTGTTTGTCTCCTTGTGCCCTGTGATTGGCTGGCCAACAATTTAGGGTGTCCCCCGCCTCTGGCCCGAAGTCAGCTGGGATAGGCTCCAGCACCCCAACCGACCCTAGTGAGGATAAAACGGTTCAGAAAATGAGATGAGATATTGTAGGCGGGTGTTTATTTGATATTTTATTATAGTTGTGGCTATTTTATAACAAATCATTCAGTGTTCTCGTTTTTTAATGGTTAAATGTTTCCTTTCATGTAAATGGTTGACCTATAGCCTCAATTTTCCAATTGCAGGTCGGTGACTTTGCCTCTTGGCCATTAGGTTTAATCTCTTTGGACTGCCAACATCTTCTCTGGTTTCATGTTCTCCGTTTAAAGGGGTGAGGAGAGGTCACCAATTAGGACCAACTGGCTGGTGTTTTCAAATCACAAGGACTCAACCAACCCAACACAGGTGCGAACAATTTTCTTCAAGATTTTGTGAATCTACCTTTTGTGTTTTGAAGAAAAGATCTAGGCTAGCTTCCAAAAAAATGAAGCGTACAATGTATAATATGCAACTTTCTATGCAAAAGGCTATTATGGCTTATTTTACTCAGATTGCTCAACTGTTGAATGTTTATTGAACTCATGCATTGGTCACCACAGCTATGCATTGGGTTTATTGAAAGGACTACTATTGTTGCAACTTTAAGCTTGTCGCCACACATTTGTTGGACTAGTTTTTATATAGCTGCCCTTATGAATATAAACCGACCATTTTTATTTTCATTTCGGTCATGAGACTAGTAGTGAGTGAGTAATATAGCCCTGGCCAGGACTTTATTGGCAACAGCATATGCCAGTAAGCTTGTTTAACTCATAAGCAACCATCGACGGCAAGAGACGTGGCATTCATTTGAATTGTTCAAATGAATGTGAAGCACTGGTCTAACATGTCAAATGTCCATTACAGAATGTGTGGATACAATTTTGAAATTCCAAAGCTCTTTTCTGCGGAACTGTGTCAACATGCCTGTTATGTCTCGCTCTCTAGCTTTGAATGCTTTCTGATATAACCATGGTCATGACCCGTAGTGCTGTCACTGTCAGCATGGCATAAAATTATTGAAACAAATATTGGTGAGCATGATGTGGAAAGGGAGGGGAACAGAAATATCGTAAAAATCACCCGTTTTTAAACATAATTGTCATATTTTCAGTATTCCATCTTGGGGAAACATGTTCACTTAGAGTACGTTGGTATTTTGCATACTCAGAAATCATCTGTACTAGAGTGGTAACCAGTAGGATAACGTAGTGATAAATGGCTCAACGGCCTGAGATAGGAGAACATTGTCATTACAGATATACAGAGTTCTCACAACAAATCAATAAAGCGACCCTGTGATGATCAACAGCACCTACAAAGTACATTTTTCTGACTGATTGGCTATTTTTGTTGTTGTTATGTTTTCACAAACCTCAAGTCTTTTTGACATGTCAAGCACTGTTAAGATGACAGATGCAGTATCATGTTGAGAACCTTAACTCAAGAGAAATAGAAGCTGTCCAATGTATTGATTGGGGGACTTTGTCTGTTCTGTAGCCTGAAGTGGCGCGTATGAATACCTTTCCAGTTAGTTCTGTCATTGTGATTTCAAAGCTAAGTACTGTATGCAAAGTAATATCATAGTTTGCTTTTCTTCCCTTCAGTTCAGTCTTGTGATTTTTTTTAATTTTATCTGTGATTCTCCTTACCAACAAGTCCTTTTTTCCTCATTGAGTTTGATGGTTCATTTGCCAAGCCTGCAGTTGTAATGCTTCTGCAAATTAAAAAATTAGCTTGATGGCTGAGAAGTCTTTTATTAAAAAAGGCCTGGCAAGCACAGTATGTTCTCGAATAAATCGAACTCGCATAGAACACAAAAAGTCATGATTCTTTTTTTAAGTAACGCCACTGAAGATATATATATATATATATATATATATATATATATATATATATACATACATACATACATACATACATACATACATACATACATACATACATACATACATACATACATACATACATACATACATACATACATACATACATACATACATACATACATACATACATACATACATACATACATACATACATACATACATACATACATACATACATACATACATACATACATACATACATACATACATACATACATACATACATACATACATACATACATACATACATACATACATACATACATACATACATACATACATACATACATACATACATACATACATACATACATACATACACATATATATATATATATATATATATATATATATATATATATATATATATATATATATATATATATATATATATATATATATATGTACATACACATACACACATAGATATTCTTAAAAAAATGGACAGTGCAGGCATCAAAAGATGCTTTAAAAGAAAATTCAGTTATGGCACATCCCGGAGTATCAATAATGCATGTTTCTGCTATAAGTCTTCTTTTTGTTGTTGTTTCCTGTTTTACACACACATTTGTCACCTAAACGCATAAGCAGAACATAACTTCACAGGTCTCACTTTGCATTTGAGCAACGTTAAGAGCTTGCTGGATGAGAAATTGCACACAGGCTGCAAAAATCTTAGTTTATGACAGTGATGGAGTTGTTTCATCTCCTCCTCAGGTGAAGTGCGTGGTCAACAGGGATCCACGTTTTTTCTCCAGAAACCTTTAACTGTTGAGACAGAGCAATCCATGTTTCTTGCTAAGAAGCCTGGAAAAACATGCAACATATCGAAGAATTCCCCTGCCGTTAAATTGTTGGCGATTATGAACATTATCTTAATTTTATTAAACACATTTGAATAGTGGAGAGTTAGCCAAAATCTAGCGGAGTCACGCTGATATGGATGATCATTGTTGGGATATTATCCTCATTATCAATCATTGAACACATAATTTTCAGCTTCTCAGTGGGTCTGGGTTTGGCAGGTCTGAGCTTCTTCCTTGTGACTTTGAAGTTTGCGAACAGCTTTACACATGCCCAATCACCAAAGGATGGCAGTAATGAACAATTTTAGCTACGAAAAAAGCCCCCGTGAAAATCTACCTAGGTTCTAAAAACAAAAAGGTTGATATAACTGCTACTTACGAAAGAAAGCCCTATAATTTCATTTGGGAATTTTGGTTGAAACATAGTCATTTGGGATAAAAGCCTTCCCTGAGTCTTGAAAGAATCTTTCAAAAGGCTGTAAAATGTGCAAATTAAGGGGTTCTTTTGTGAAAACTGATTTATGTTCTACTTCTGATTAATCAAGAAGGAAAAGAGAAAAGAAGAATCAAACTTTTTTTTCATAGTAAACGCAAAATATATATATTTTCAGTTGAAAGATTTGGCCTTTACTTACATACTCATTGAAAAATATATTCTCGTGAAAGAATCCATCAAAAGCTGTAAATGGCTGGCTGCTTGACATAATAAATGATAAAAGATGGGTGACAGTAAGAAGTCAGGGCACCCTCGTCTAGCTTATCCTTTAAGCCGAGATGACAGACATGGCTTTTGGATAGTATAGAACAGAACACACCTGAGACCCATAAGAAATGTGTGTGCGTGTTCAGCTGCAGACAGAAAGACAAAGAGGGGGAGTTTAATGGGGTATCCTAGGGCAAGTCTCCGTTGTTCCCCCTCATCAAACACGCTGTAGTGCTTTAGCCCCATAATGGCTACCGTGTTGGCCCTAGCCGGTGCACGCTTCACAGATTCCTTTCCCTCATTGCTCATTTTTACCGGCCTGGTCCAGCCACATTCTATAATGGTGATAAGAAGCAGGGAAGATGCACAACCTGAAGAGACAAGAAGCAGAGGGGTGAAGGGGGGGTTCCTGTTTGGGAATTTGGGGGAGAAAGACCCAAGGACCAGGAGATAGGAGGAGGAAGAGGAGTAGCAGAGGTGAATGGCAAGGGCAGAAAGGGTTTATGAGCTGCTTATGGAAGGACGCGCCATCTAAGAAGAAACAAATGGCCCTCAAAGGGCAGTACTTTGGTGTGTAGAAGATCAAACTTTCCTCTATTCATTCTTTGGTAGAAACCATTTATGCATTGTTAACTATGACAAATGTGCAATAGGTGTAAAACCCTCTGATCAAAGTAGCAAAATACAACAAAAGGCTGAAATCAGTTGGGCTTTCTTTCTCAAGGGCTTATTGAGGAAAAACTTGATTATGAGATGATATTTTGGTGGAGGTCCCACCTCTAGTATGTCTTATTCTCTACTGCCCCCTAATGTTTTAGGACAATTTACTCTTGCATAGGACTCTCGGCATCTTATTTCAGCCAAGGCACGGATTATACTTTTATAAAGGCTCATTCTGTACCTTGGGCCTTCTATTGGAAGAGATTTTGTTTGTGCTGCTTGTCAGAATTCTGCACTGTCATAGACAAGTTAGATCATTTCAGAACATTTGCATAGTTGTGCAACCACGTGGCTGTTTTTACTTTCCATCTCAACAAGATTGATTGACATTTCAGCTGGGTTTCAGAGGTTAGATTTCAAATTAGTGGTGGATTTCTTTTTTTATGGAAGGAATTTTGATTTTGTCCATTTTTGTCAATGAACCCAGGGATTTAAATTTGGGTGTATAGACTTCATATTCACTCTGCTTATAGGAGGATTGCTGTTAAAACATATTTTAAAGGTCCTGTAAATTCATTTAATTTTTTTCTTTATAGATACATGGAATATGTTTGAAAATACATGCTCATATCAGGTGAAAAGATGAAACATTTAAACCTGAATTGCATATTGTGCCCTGCGATTGGCTTGCCACCAATTCAGGTCATCCCCTGCCTGGTGCCCATAGTTAGCTGGGATAGGCTCCAGCACCCCCGTGACCTTTGTGAGGATAAGCGATTTGGAACATGAATGAGTGAATGGCGATGTAGTCTGAGTGACTTCTTTATTGTTGTTGTTGTTTATCAGTTTTTCTACCCTTTTTACCCAGCAATTATAGTAGAAAACAGGGAGAAAAAAAGTATCTTTTTATTCTTTCCACTGTCAGGGGAAATTACTTGACCAAGTTTCAATCCCACTAATGATGAGGTGTCGTGAAAGGGACTTTACACCCATTCTAGCTTTCACTACACCTTGCGGTAAAATTTAATGCTATTACCTTTGAATTCCTTAGCCCTAAATCTCTGGACTTTGTATCTCAAAGAACAATGGCTATCTCTTTTTTTCTTTGGTCAGGGTTGGAAGGGCCTCCTTAATTCTCCAATTCTTTGACCAGTTTCTTTTATTTTATTTGTAACGACCATCTTCACTGGCTTCATTGTCTCCTCGGCTCAGATAAGAAGTCTATTATGAGCTTCCTTGAACATTTACAAGGATGCCGGCATGACCACCATTAAAGTCAAGGTCTCTTACAGTGTTATGGCTTTACAAAGTGACTCTTTCCCACCTGAATGCTCACACAAACTGAAAATGTAATCAGCCTGAGAGTGATTCTTTCATTGCACTCTGCTTAGGAACATTTTATCTGGTGTCCGATTAATGATCAGCCAAGGAACAAAAGCACACATCCATAAGCACTTGAAACAGTCTGGAAAAGAAAGAGGGGACAACACTAATTTTTACAAGGTTGCTCTGTGAAATATGATGACTGGAGTTTATGTCAAAACAAGATGAAGTAGAAATTATTCACCTAATAATAACATGATATTCATTCATGAATTCATTTAAAAAGAATGTTGTACCACGTTGGAAAAAATATTCAATCATTCCTAAATTATTTGTGTACCGAATGAACTTGAGTTAAATCGGAAGGATACGTTTAATTTTGTTGAAATGTTATTACAGTAGCATAGCGTTGTGCTTCAGTAGAAAGCACTTTAGCAAATAAATCAGCAGGGACATCTTCTGGTTAATCCTTGCCATCACACTCAATTTAATGCGCATGCTCAATTCATTCTCCATCTTTTGTTTTATTTTTCTTAATTTAAATCTCTGATGATGACTCATCATCAGAGATTTAAATTGAGAAAAATAAAGTAGGGTGGCAAGGGGTGCTGGAGCCTATCCCAGCTGACTCCAGGCCAGACACATTTTATTTGAATGTCCAAATATTCAGTGTAACAGATTTATTAGTTCCTCATCATTAATGACATTTGGACATTCAAATAAAATGTATCTGGGCTGTAGTCAGCTTTGATAGGCTCCAGCACCCCTCGCCACCCTACTGAGGATAAAGCGGTTCAGAAAATGAGATGAGATGAGATAGACCTATTACGAGCAAGCAGAATTGAACAAACAATGGAGAATGAAATAGTGGATGTGTTATAGCCTTTCACCTTTTCCCCTCGTTCCTGTACACTTTTACATTTATTTATTTTTTACTTTCATGTACATTTATATGTATGCATATAACCATGCAGCTATGTTTGTTGTCTAACTATAATTTATACTGTTTTGGCAATGCCAACCCCTCGATTTCAGATAAATTGGACACCTATAAAGGCAGCCAATGAGTTGAAAGTACTCTGAGTGTATTTTTATTAAATTGTACTTGGTATAAAAGGTTTGTTGAGTTATTTAAAAATGGAAAATCATTCCTTTGTTTTAGTCGTTCAGTTTCTTCCCATGTTAAAAAAATGAGATGCTATCTATGGTAGTTTATATTTACAATACCTAGGATTACAGAGTTATAGTTGAATGACTGACTTTTATTTTCACATGAGTCTCAGCCGATCTTCATCGGGGTGAAGAGAGGAAGGATATTGAGAAGAAGGGTAAAAAATGGTATTGATGTCAAAGTGAGAGACAGCACTCTGATAGCAGTCATCAATCTCCCGTATCTCTTTCGGCACAGAAGTCTTCGAGCGATTGTGAGCAAGACAGATTCAGGAGACTGAGCATGAACAAAATGAGATTTAAGGCGCAGTGTTCTAAGCAATTAAAACATAGCATGGCTGAAGACTAAATCTAAAATAGGAGGTCACATTAGAAGAGAGAACAAAGATCAAGCAAAGTAATTTGATTGCTGATGTTAATAAACTAATAGGATGTTGAATTAGGTGGTCTATGATGTAACTCTCCAAATCCGGGCACGACTGAATCACTCTAAAAATATTACTGAATCATCATGTCGCTCTTTGGCATTTAAAGTTCAGAATTCATTTTAGGGCCAGTCAGTTTTTAGTTTCATAAGACCCACTTTAAGTTCTCAATCCAGAAATAAGAAGGAATTGAACGTGAAAACAAATATACTACATTGCAAAACATAACATGTCCAATCAGGTTTAAATTTGTATGTGTTGTTGAAATAATAATCTCTCTTAGAACAAAATCAGCTTTGTGAGCGAAAGAAGATGAAGATTATGACAAAGATTATGGGTCAATTACAAGACCAGAGTCTTGTACATCACATCTGTTCATGAATCAGGTGAATAGATGAACACTTGATTTGCCTTCCTGCTCTGTAATTCCTCCACTTTTTTCCCTTACAATTACCTCTGGTTGGATGTCTCTTTGCATGTGAAGCATGTGCTTCTGATTTCATTCTTTCTTAACACTTTAACCTCTCAATGTGACCTTCTATATGTAATGAATGGTGCCTACATTTTGGTCATTTAAATAAGAAAAATGTATACATTTGTATCGCTTGTCATTTTTTTATCCAAAATACTTCTTATTTCTGTCTGTATTCATTTTGGGTAATATTGATTTTTTTTATGTATGGGGTAAAAACAAATATATATACTTATATATACCTGAAAGAACATTCACGTTTATCTTGATGCAACAAGGCACTAAGCATGTACTTATTTATAAATTCCACTCCACGTTGAAGTTCCATTCTTAACATTCCTGATAGAATGCCTCTCACCTCAGGCAACACTTTTGCAGCCTCCAGCTTGCAATCATCCATGAAATAAGAAAATCTATAATGCATTTAATTATGTTCTTTATATATCGCACAGGCTCATCTACAAACATCAGTCCACACCCCGAGCAACTGTAATGAAATCTATAGACATATAGTGCTATATGCTAGTTATATGCACACTGTTTGGTATTCTGTTTCACTCTGGCTCACAAAAGAAAATGTGTTTTACATTCCTTATTCACAGGTCAAGTATAATGTCGCAATCAAGAATAATGCTTGCTTTGCTGTGAACTGATGAACAAATATGGAGGAAATTGCAGCCAGTTACCCAATGTCTCAAGTATGTCCTCCATTTTTTCCCATTATATAGTCTTTTTTTAAATAAATGTGGAATAATAGTGGAGAAAGAGGCACATGATTATTCATGGTCTCGTTTTAAATTTTGCCAAATTTTAGTATTAGAACACAGGTGTCAGACCATTTTTTAAAAATATTCATTCCCTTTCATATCATCACTGATAGGAAACTGAATCCATACCACCTTCACCAAAATGAGACGAGTCGATTGAGACATGATCAGCAACACCCGCAAACATTATAAACCATTTGGATAACTAATTAGGCTTCGGCTTTGACGGCTTCTTTTACATACAGTACATGGGTGTTGCTGACGCACTTTCATCACTAAAGCCGACGCCTCAAAGAGACTCCAGTCATGTGGAAATGGGTGCATGAACCCCAGGAAGAAAAGAGTAATATTTGACTTGCTTCATTAAATCTCATCACCGAGACGAGGTAAAGCAGATAATAGAGCGATAACAGACAATAAGACACTGAACTTTAGTCACATTTGTCTCATTTACTTGTTGTCAATGTGGAAATATCCAAGCATTGTATCCCTAAATTCATTCACAACAAAAGAAAGGAGAAATAATTTGAAATTGAGAACAATCATAGGACAGTGGACACCTTATAAGGTCTGGTTCGGGCTCTGACACTATTGAGCAATACCAGTTTCGTCTCAAAAATGAAACACAAATGATAAAAGAAAATGTTTTTTTTTATTTTTTTTTAATCTGGCACATTAGATATGGACAGAAGGAGTGTAATGTTTAATGTACAAAGTAAACAATACCATATTTTGTAGTGCAAATTAAAGTAAGGCCCACATCTTAGCGGCAGAGTCAGATGTGCGGACTACATTTTTTTCCAGTTATGTGTGTAAAGTAGAGTGAAAGGATCAAACCAGGCAAGAGATTAAACATTTCTGCCTGTGTATGTGGGTTTTCAACAACTGATGATTTTAATGCAGTTGTTTATTCCCATCCATATTATTCATTTAACACTTCCCCTAAAGCTGTAGCTCGGGTTCAGACTTCCTGTGTTGGGTTTGATTGTTCTCCCTGACCCTGTGTGGGTTTCCCCCGGGTACTTCTGTTTCATTCTACACCTTCAGTGTTTATTGTGTTCATCATCTGAGTGTTTATCCATGTATAATTTTATTAATTCATGAAAAATAATGAACAAAACTCAGCCTACATGACCCAAAATGTATTGCCCATCTATGTGAACAGCAAATAGCCACTTTGCCTACAAAAGATACACATGGTTGGGGCTTTTTGAAAACCAATACGCATAATTCTCATTCATTTCCTTTCCATTTATTTTCAAGAATAAGGGAGAAGATCAACTTGTTGTCCGACTCTTTGGGATCTAGGCGCTGTGCTTCTAGGAGCGCCCAGTCGTGCCCAGCCAACGGCGTGAACGCGCATGTCAGCAAGGCTGGCTGCAGAGCCTCAGCTGCCTCCCCGCCGCTCACGATTTACCGCTGGGATGCTGTTGACAGCGCGGGGCGACGGATCGTCACTTTTATTCGCGTAAATGAATGACCCGGTCATGTGAAATTACATTCTTACGGCTGGACACCAAACCCTCTCCCCGATCCCTCCCGTCTGTGGAACAAGACGACGCTGCGAGGCCGTGGACGACGCTGACGTTTCCCGATGGAATCCCCCGTTGCCGCTAGTAGATGGAGAAACCGAAAGGGTGGACTCGATCTGAATAATTGAGAGAGAAAAGGGGCATATAATCAAGAACCAAAAAGAACAAAACAAGACCGAACGATGCATCTGCACCAGGTTCTGACGGGGGCTGTGAATCCCGGCGATTGCTGCTACTCGGTGGGCAGCGTCAATGACGTTCCCTTCACGGTGAGTTACTATTTTCGTCGTATTTGGTCTCCGATTGACGCAAAGTAGGTTCGAGCTAAGTGGGTGCTTATAGCTAGCTCGCCTCACACCAGCTGGTCGGTGTCACGCTAGCTGGCTAAAGCTAAGCTAACAGTGACTTATTCCGCTGCGCTCATTTTCAGTGTGGCTAGCTTTGACAAACGTTTTCTATCCTTTCTGTGCTGGTGCCAGCACCTATCAATCGCCGTTGTTATTTAAGCCCCGGATTTCACGCCAGTCACTCGATGACCTTTAACGGCATCTTGTCACGTTACAATTACTGCAAGGGAATCCCTTTGCGCATCCGTAAGTGGGCACGTACAGTGCACAAAAGTGATCTAAAAGGTGCCCGGCGTATAACGAGTTAGGGGATGTGCGTTGAGTTGGAGAGGCATTATAGTATTGGGTTGTACAAGTGGCTTAGCTCGGAACCATTTGGCGTTAAATCCTCCTCACGGGTCATTAGCTGACTGTCGTCCCAGCATCAGGCATGACGTAGACAGCCTTATATGGACACACGCTGGAGGCCTCGATGACTAGGAAGAATGGCATTGCCAAATGCTTAGTTGTGATGCCGGAGAATCAGTAGTCAATGTACATGCATGCACACTTTGTGTCACGTACAATCACTGGATCTGTAGAAGAAGGGTCATGAAACTCTTCGAAAGCTATTCATTCATTCATTTTCTGAACCGCTTTATCTTCACTAGGGTCGCGGCGGGTGCTGGAGCCTATCCCAGCTGAATTGATCGTAGGGCAGGAGGAGACGGGCAACCATTCACTCTAACACTCACACCTAGGGGCAATTTAGATTCTCCAATCAGCCTACCATGCACGCTTCTGGAAAATGGGAGGAAACCCGAGTACCAGGAGAAAACACACGCTGGCCCAGGGAGAACACGCAAACTCCTCACAGGTGGACCGACCTGCATTTGAACCCAGGACTCCAGAGCTGTGAGGCTGACGTGCTAACCACTTAAGCCGCCGGGCCGCCCCCTTAGAAAACTAGGAAAATACATGGGCAAATATTTCTTGTCGGTGGGCGGCTCGGCTGTAGAGTGGTTAGCGACTCGGCCTCAGTTCTGGGGTCGAGGGTTGAATCCCAGGTCGGGTCTCACTGTGTGGAGTTTGCATGTTCTCCCCCGGCCTGCTTGGGTTTTCTCCAGGTAGGCTGGTTGAACACTCTAAATTGCCCCTAGGTATGAGTGTGAGCGTGAATGGTTGTCCTTCTGTTTCCCTGCGATTGGCTGGCCAGTCATTTTTCTTCAGTATGGCAGTATGCTGAAGCTTTTGAGTTTATAAAATTGGCATTTTCTATTGTGGAAAATGGAAACCTCAGTCTTCCCATTATGTGCAGAGTTTGAACACATCAAAAGTGTGTTTTTATGCAATGGATACAAATTTGGATGACCTTTGGACTCTCAATATTCATTATCTTGATCTCTGGTACTTACACATTTTGCTCTATGTCATTCAGTGACAGCTCAAAGACAAATGTGTTGTTATTGTATGTTTTAAAGCAAAATGAATACGTACATCTTAAATTTTTACAATCGCTCTTGTGAGGGAAAATTGTGTCCACTCTTAATCCCTTCCAATTATGTTTTACATTAACCTTAAATGCACCATTTGAAATGGGACAAGTAGAAACTACTTGAAAGCAATTGGTTTGGTTCAGCTCATTTTTTAAGTAAATCATAATTCTGATGATAAGTATTGATTTTTAGATGATGCGTGACATTATCTAACCCCTGATGAGACAATACCTTTGGCCAATGAAACCGTTTTTATCTATATCTCATTTTGCTGCATTGCTTGGGTTTTTGTCAACATTTTGTATCATGACTGTGTACTGAAGGTAGTTGCAATGGAAACCATCTTTGTTATCTATTTGTTGGAATTTTTCCACTTGATATTGGCTGCTTGCTTTGGATTATTAGGGGTGTTATCGTGGACCCTGACTTATTCCTGCAAACATATTGAGGACTCGTCCTCTTCTGCCCTCATCTTGACTTCAGATGTAGACTGAATGCACAAGAGCTTTGCTCTTAGGCTCAGTCAGATATGCTTGACAATGTGGAGCAGAGCAAGCTCTGAAGCAAAATTTGTTCACGTTGCCTTTGGGCCTTAGTTTCTGTGCTTGGGTTTTCCCTCTTTGGCTGAGAGGACGTTTGAAGAACACTAGACAATCTGTCCAGTACATTTTTACTCACACTGACCCTCTGGGCTCTTGGGACAGACCACTGGAAGCACAAACATGCAAGCATAAGAGCTGTTTGAATTACTAATATTTTTGTATATAACTCCACAATGCTTCTAGCACATTGTTCCTGTGACAATTGGACTTTTCTTAATTTCAGTCTCTGCAGTGTATATAAAGAAAATAAGTTAAAGGCCATTATCTTTCAAACAATGCAGAATAATCAAAACTTAGTAATGGACATATGAATCCTCTAACACTTACAAAGCCTAAATTGCAACACTCAAAAATACAGTTTTTGATAAGACCATGGAGGACAGAGATATTTATAGCGTTTACTTTCTCCATTCTACAAAGTGACACTGCCAATTAATCATCTGGCCTGCCCATCTCAAACTACCAACATTTATCAGAGATTTGTGCTGATCTAGAACAAGGATAATTATTTTAACTATCATCGACGCGATGGCTTCTTTTCTTGAGCTAACGGTCATTTTGTACAGCACATCAACTGTTTCATCCATTTCTTGTTGCATCTGCAATGCCATCATTTTATCTGTTGTGAAGAACCTCGGGTAATATAAAATGCTGAATCGTTTATGTTTGCCTCAACTGAAAGCTTATTATGCATGTTCCCTGTTTTTTTGCTGGTGTTGTTTGGCAGGTTGGTTAAGTGTTGAATTATCCAATTCCTTTTCATTATCATAAAGTCAACTCTCTTAAAATATATTCTGTCACTTTGGCGCAGTGGAAATTTAGAGCTGTCAAATGGTAAAATGTACTGCTGTGTGATTTCAATAATGTCTACAATATGTCATAAACTTGGTTCTTGTTTGTCTTTTTGCTGTGTTGTAAAGTTAGCTCCATTGCTACAGAAGCAACCAAAAGCGGATTTGGTGCGGAAATATGACACACCATCAAACTGGCCGTTGTGACAGACTTGTGGAAGGATTACATGCGTTTCAAAAAGACTTGGTGGAAAATGCGTTCTGTTAGGATCTTAATTATTTCTTTGAAGACATCTGTCCAAGGAGTCTTTCGAAACACCTCATTATCGATTCTTCGTTAGTGAGCTCGGTGGTAAATGTCATCACTATGACAATGTGCTTTCCAGGAGTAGGGCCACATATTCCCAAGGATTGGATGACAACACTTTGAACAATAATACTTTATTCCCAGAGTTTAGTTAATGATATACTCTGTAGAAATCCATCTCCCCAGCAATAGTTACATTGTACTGGTGTTGTTTGACCATGAATGTGCACAGTAGTCTGTCATGCTGCTTAGAAAACCCTTATTGCGTGACTGTAGGTAGGTCAAAGTAGGTCAAGATTCTTTGCTATTTGCTGTCTAAATACTCAGTAAAAGGAACATAAGAGGTTTAGTTTGGGATTCAAAATATTGTCAGCTGCAGCAATTCAATGCTGCATCAAATCTTTCGCAGGAATGGTGGGAGCAGCTGCAGCAGCAGTACATGTCTGCATGATTGAGTTAGGCCTTGGGAATAAGAGGCATCAGATGAAACAAAGTCAGAAGTGATCTCTAACTCTCTTCCTCTTATCTACTCTCATTGCCACAGTGCACTACAACGTTCACACTTCTAAAAATAAAAAATATTCACGCTCTGTTACAAAAAAACCCTTTTCTATTTCCTGGGTTTTATTGTATATTCAGAACTGCTATGAAAAGGAAGAAATAAAAGATATGACCAGATTTCAAAATGGGACTGGCGTTTCTCCAGACCCAAACATCTTAACTGGAAATTGTTTAAAAAAACAACAACAACATGAAGACATTTAATTAAAAATAAAATTTTCTGTTTCCTGGTTTTATCGCTCACGAATGGGTAAATTTAATTCTATAAGCAGTTACTCTACCCCCCACCAGATGGGATGTTTTTTTTTTTTATTTCACAAACCACTGATCTACTGCGATTCTCACACACAATTTCAGAGGGTGATGTGAAAAAGAGAACATTTTCAGTCCTCCGTGGGTGTAACTGCCTTGTTGATGCCAGACTGGTTTAAGCTGGTAAAAAGGCAATATTAACTAGAATAAACAACGTATTACGACCGAGGTATGCAGACGAGCATCTCTGAACAAACAACAAGTTGGAGCTTAAGGCAGATGGGCTTGAGTAGCAAAAGTCTACACCGGATTCCATAGCTGTCACCTAAGGACACAAACCGTTGTTTACAATTCTCACAGGCTCATCATAATTGGACAAGAGATTGGCAAAATACTGCCCAGTCCATTGATGCAACGCCATATCTACCTAAGTATTGTGATGCCAATCCTCTCCGTCTACAATCAGCATTGAATTTGATACCAGCTATGATAAGTGATCTATTTTTACACTGCTTTCAACGGACAATCTTACTTGACAATTACATCTCATCTGCTTGTATATACCTTTTTGTCAGTGTTAACAATAATAGCATATATCAGCATAGTGTTTTTATAAGTGAAAACTGTACCTGTGTGTTCACCTTCTCAGCACCTTGTTTGCTATGTGTGAGACTGTAGTGTATGTACACAGTATGTGATGAAAGAGAAACAGAGCACACGTAGCAAAAGAACAAAGAGGTGATGATTACGATGGGTGTACTCATGTTTACTTGTCTGGCTCACAGCCCCGCCAGGTCTAAATTACTTGCTCTCATCGAGAGTTAAAGGGACTCTCCACAGCCTTCACAGTGGCCTTAGACATTGCGTGAATGTGACCGCGTTTTAATTCCAAGTCGTAATGTGCTGCAGCAGGGGACTAGTAAAGCACAGACTGCAGTTTTCCTTGCCTCTCACCTACAGCATGCAGGGTCATATTGCTTCGACCACCAGACCCATAACCGCTACGATTAGTTTGTTTTTGAATAGTGGCTGTGAAGCTTCCCTATTGTGTGACTCAATGGTTCCTGCCGCTTCTCCTGTTCTACTGAATAATGAAAGACACATTCTGCTATTCTGACACAGCTGGTGCTCCCAGGCTAGTTTACCTTGCCTGATGATGTTATATCTAGCTCCATCTGTTTTAAGTCTTTGTTGTTGTTGTTTTGTCTTTCTTTTATAATAAAAAAATATTAGCACTGCAATTGTCATTCTTTTAAGATGCTACTTTTTCCCCACTGGTTTGAATCCTAGGGTTTATAGTCCAGTGGGTCTTATTGGTGGATTTTTGCAGGCTAATGGCCATAATGTATTTTGGTGTAAATAATAGTTTGTCTTATAGTCCAGACATTAAAGAAATTATAACATTTTTAGTACCTATAGCTTCTTGTGTACAGTAAAAACCTGCTTTTGAAAGGGGGGGTGCATTAGTCACACTTGAGTATCAGTCGCAGGCCCAGCCAAACAATGTAAAGAGGGTTGCTTATAGTTTGAAAAATATAGTTTCTTTTTCTTTTTCCAGGCTTATGGCTCAGGTTGTGATGTAGTGATCTTGGCCAGTGACTTCGAGTGTGTGCAGATCATCCCAGGAGCTCAGAATGGGAACATTCAGGTGGGCTGTGTGGAGTGCTCCCATCAGCTTGGCAGGGTAAGTGTTGACCTCACTCACACTAAGATTCAATGCCTCCTACACTGTTTGATATATATTTTTTACCACTCTGTCTGCAGTCATGGAGTTCTGAACCTACAGCACACTTGTGTGTTACTGGTTAAAGCTCTATGCATCATTATCATTGCTGGCGACAAATTTTAAAATGTGGTCCAGTTTTAAAGCAATAGGTGGAAGCGGAGAGAAACAGAGAAGAACTGAGTGTTATCCTAGCTGTCTTAGCAAGTTTAGTATAAATGGTAATATTAAAGTGTATTCGCTTATCCATCACATTACATTCTTTTAATAGGGTTAGAATTTTCATTACAGCTTGGGATTTATCCTACAGTTTTTACTCATTCACAACAATTCCACTCTTTTTAGTGAGATCTCCTCTCTTACTATGGATTTTTGAAAATATGAGATGACAAGGTAATTTTGACTATAATTCCTAATGTCTTCAAATTATGCTCACATCTAGATTGCTGCCTCCTACGGAAACACAGTCTGTATCTTTGAACCTCTCTCTACCAACCCAAACAAGCGCCACAAGGTAGGCGTATGTAACATTGTCACAAGTACAAAGAAGTGTACAAAAATATAATGTGACGTAGCTATGTGGATAGTGGATACAATAACATTGCATGGTGTGTTTGTGTCGCTCTCCTGTCACTAACAGCAGCTTAACTATCAGTGGCAAAAGACAGGGCAGTTCTTCCTCGATGCCATCACCTACAACCTGGCCTGGGACCCGCAGGGTATGCCTATGCTTTCTGCGTGAACAAATAAACTCTGTTAATTCCCCCTCCCCCCTTAAAACAGACTAAAAGAATCCTCTCCACACAATGCTTGTACTCTTTTACCTTGTTTGGATCTTGGAAGATGTGAAATTGCGTTTCAGTTCATAAGATGCTCTGCACTCTTTGCTATTCAAACTTGGACCGTGTGAGATGTGTCACCTCGTGCCACTGTGCCCTCAGGGTACCGTATCCTAGCAGCAACCGAGCGGCTCCAGCTGTGGGCTCCACCGTTGACAGACGCTCTAATTGAAGAGGAGGACGGTCACGTGACTGAGGATAAGCCTCATCTCGTTCTGAATGACTGGAATTGCGTCTGGCAGTGCAGGTGCGTCGTGCTTTTGTGTATCTTTTTAAATGATGGGAAAGGGAGAACTTTGAATATAGTTAAAACACTTTTTAACAGCACCTTTATAGCCAAACACATTTGTGAAATGCTTCGCAGCAATCATGTGTCTTTGTGTTTGAATCTTATATAGAGTGCAAGCAGTCATTTTTATCTCATGACAAAATTGCTTTGTCAGTAAAATCACCAGAACAGAGAAGTGAAAGCTCTCCAAAAACACACAATTGCAAATTGTCAGCTGATTTGGTAGCTAGGAGTGAGTTGTCTTCTCTCTGCATAATGTTAATGTCTTTGATTACGGCCCCCCACAGGACTGCTGCTTCCGTGCATGTTGCCAAGTGGTCCCCTGATGGAGAGTACTTCGCAACAGTTGGGAAGGTGTGGCAACAATGGGACTTTGCAGAATAAAACATCAGTATATTAAAGAATTAGAACGAATATCTGTAGTATTTACAGTAGTCCACATGTGTGTGTTGATATGTTTACAGGATGACTGTTTACTCAAAGTATGGTATCCAACTACGGGCTGGCGTTCTGCAGTTGTGGTCCAGGACCCCTCAGAAAAGAAAGTCCCTGCTGTTCACTTCTCCTTTGTTTATCTGGCCCATCCCCGCTCAGTCACTGGTATGTCCTGGAGGAAGACCAGCAAGTACATGCCAAAGTAAGAAATAAACAAACATTTGAGAACAATATTCCAATATTGTAAGTGAGTCTGTAAGTACTACATCCTCTGTGTCTTTTAGGGGTTCAGTCTGCAATGTTTTGCTGACATCCTGTGACGATGGCGTGTGCCGCCTGTGGTCGGAGACCTTGCTTCCCGAGGACAGCTTGCTCGGCGGGCAAATATCTGATAACACGCACTCTTTTAGCTCCAGCTTACCAGGCTCGTCAGGCAATAAGGACAAGATTCAGCATGCTTTAGAGGTATGCAATACGGGCTTAACAGAAATCATTTTTAGAAAAAGTACTTTATCTATGCACCAGACATTGAAATCATTGCTTTTGTTTGCATAGTCTATTCACCATCTGAAGCATCTGCGTCGGGGAAGGCGACGATCATCTGCTTTGGTAGCCCACAGTGAGCTGCTCCCTTCTCAGCTTGGAACACAGGATGCACACACACACCGTCACATTGCTCATCATGCCAACGCATTGTGTCACTTCCACATCTCAGCAAGTATTAATCCCAACACAGGTAAAATTATATTCAGATTTATCTTAGATCCATTTTTAATTCTTTTTTTCATCAGGGCCGTGCATGTTAATTATCAAAACATGGGACTCGTGGATATAAACACACCACGCTGGATAGCTAGTAGCTAATTGGTGTAAATTCCTAAGTGGTTTGCTTTTAGACTTTTTTTTAACTCAGTCTTGAAGTTTCTGAAAGTGGGGCATTCTCTGATGTTGAGCAGTACAGATTTCCAATATATTACTATATCACAAAATTTAATTACAGTACATGTAGTGCTTGTATGTTCAGAGAAACATCTTTAACTAAAGCAGAAAGTTTGGTGTTAAAACACGTTGTTCTTGTCATTTCAAATTCATTGCAGTAGTAGAGCCAAAACGATCAGTGAGGAATTCTCTAACTCGTAATATATTCAATTACCTGACTGTATTGATTCCCTCAATGATCTGTTTCTGCTTCCTTTTTATTCCTATTTTCACTCTCAGACATCCCATCAATGCTGGCAGACTCTGCACTCTTCAACGCAGATGACGGCAGCGGCGCAGGAGGATTTGTTGTTCACTGGCTCAATAATAAAGACCTAAGCTTCACCTGTTCCATGGATCTTTTTATGCTACAGCTTCGCAAGTTCTCTGAGCAGCAGTTAGAACATGCAACAGAAGACCCCTTGGAACCTGAAGGATCCCCTTTGAAGTTTGATTTTGGTAGGAACAATAATACAAATTTAATGCATGTTCAGCACACAATTAATCCCCTTTTCTCTGTGATTTTAGACCTGGATGAAATGTCTGACAAAGCCTCATCTGAGCTTGGAGAAGAGGGAGAACCAGGGGAGCAAGGAAGCACAAAGGCATCATCTCCAGGATCCAGCTCCAGCTTGCCTTTGCCCTCAATGCTACTGGAGAGAAAAATGGAGATTCTGATCACAGAGTGGAATAAGAGTCCTGACATGCTGTTCACCATTCACCCAACTGATGGTTCTTTCCTTGTATGGCATGTGAAGTACTTGGATGAATTCAAGCAAGGCATCTTTAGGCAGGTTCAGGTAAGGACAGCATTAAAGATATGAAACCATTGCGTTGTTCTGTTTGATCCAACTCGGCTATAAAATTATGGCTACGTATGCATTAAAACAGTCCTCACTGTGAATGATTTTGGTTTTTGTTCTTTCCAAATTCTCCTACAGGTGTCCTTTTCCTCTCGTATCCCAGTGGCATTTCCCACAGGTGATGCCAATTCTTTGAGTAAAAACATTTTGATGTATGCCTGTACTTTGACCGAGAGTGAAAGTTCAAGAACAGGCGAGCAGGGTAGCATGGTTCCATATGTCGCTCACTCCGTGTCAGCTTCAGCTGGCCTCGGTTCACATGCCCTGGCCTCTTCTTCTAACACAAATCCTGGCGTCAGTCCTGCTGTCATGATGGTCTCCAAACATGTTGATGGATCTCTTAACCAGGTGTGTTGGTTTGTGTGGAGGCGGTGTCGTAAAGCCAGTATTTTGTTTGGTATACTGTAGCTAAATAACATAAATCTAATAATATAATATAACTCCTTTTGTTTCCAGTGGGCTGTGACATTTGCCGAGCGCTCTGCCTTCTCCAACGTATTGACTGTGTCCCACAAATTCCGCTACTGTGGTCACCGTTTCCATCTGAATGATCAAGCCTGTCACACAGTGCTACCACTGCTGCTCACTTCATCACACCACAATGCACTACTTACACCGCCCTCAGCTCCTGGTAGCATTGATGGGGAACAACCTCCCACCCTTCCCCTTCCAAAGGGACTTCCTAGGTAAGACACAAGTTAGAAGGGTATTGCACTCAAACTGCACAATAACTGGACAAAGCTGGTATAATACAAGGATCTCATGGTTTTGTTCTTCTTTCCTAAATCTTCAATCAGGAAGCAGCTTCGCAATGCAGCAACAAGGACCTTCCATGACCCCAATGCCATCTACAGTGAACTCATCTTGTGGCGAGTGGATCATATTGGACCACTCTCTTGCACTGGAGGAGTCTCGGAATTGGCTCGAATCAACTCTCTACACACCTCTGCATTCAGCAATGTTGCTTGGCTACCTTCACTTGTCCCTAGCTCTGTACTTGGTAAACAAACAATTTTTTTATTAGGGTACCATCTGAGACTAGATCAATTTTTAATGAAATAACAGTGTAGCAGCATTTTATACAGTTCCTAGAATTAGCAATGCATTTGATATTTTTGAGTGCATAATATATAGCTTCCAGATCATCAAAGTGCCTTAAATGCCAGGCGCTACTCAGCTACAAGATCAAAAATTATTCGGTATCATCTAAAAATATGTACACAACTTGACCTTTTTAAATCAATTTAAAGTTACTAAATATATAAACCTTGCTTTCTGCCCTTCAGGAACATACTGTAATAGTGCCAGTGCCTGCTTTGTGGCATCAGATGGTAAGAACCTGCGTCTCTATCAAGCTGTAGTGGATGCCAGAAAGCTACTAGATGAGCTCTCAGATCCAGAAACATCTGTGAGTGGACGAACACACACCCATAGAATCGAAATGCAATAAAATGCCAATCGTGATATGATCATCACAATATCCTTTCACCTTGTTCCTGTTTAAGATGGGAAAGTTATTTTTTTTGATTAACTGTAGGGTTTTGTCAAGTTTGAAACATAGCTAACCATAACACAAAACTGTTAATGTAACTTAGATATTTTGGTATTTTTACCAAAGTATACATTCATATAACCAATATTGATTGCACACCGGAATTTTTAACACATTTCTTATACAAATGTATTCATTTTGTATCGCCATACAGAAACTAGTTGGGGAAGTGTTCAACATTGTCAGCCAGCAGTCCACTGCCAGACCTGGCTGTATCATAGAGCTAGATGTCATTACAAACCAGGTAAGAGGTTGCACTTGCTTAATATTTTACATCTGCCTCAAGAAAAATCCCAAGAGCTTGAAGTGCTAAAATCGTGTATAACAAAACATGTCATTGAATTTTCTATTTTCATGTGATTCAGTGTGGGGCCAACACCCAGCTGCTGCATGTCTTCCAAGAGGATTTTATTCTAGGTTACAAACCTCAAAAAGAACCAGATACACATACGGCTGCTTTTCTATCTGGTGAAGGTGCGCTACATTATATGATTAATATTAAAAACACCTACAAATTTGCTAACCAGTCCAAACCCAAATGAGAAATAATAATCTAACCTTTTTGAATTCAGATTATCAACCTCCTCCATTTTCTGAGAAATTTTTCCTCGTGGTGATAGAAAAGGATCTCAACAGAAACTCTGTGCTGCAAATGTGGCACCTGCACCTCCAGTCTGTTCAGGCTTGTGTCGGTAAGAAGGATCTCTCTGATGGTTATTTTGATAAAACCATAAAATTTGTGTTTTTCTTGTGCCATTCATTACTTATTAATTGAGTTTTGCCCCACTAAATGTCATATCTAGGTCATATCTATGTAGGTCAGCTTTGATGTTGTTTCCTTGCATCCAGATGAACCGAACAAAGATTCTAGTTTCCAGAGCCAGCTCATGGTTCCCAACCAAATTGTGAATGCTGACTCATCTCCAGAGACATCCCCTGTCAGACCACTCCCGCGCTCAGCCTCCACGGTCAACTTGCAATCAGCCAGCAAACTCATCCTCAGTTCCAAATTGGTGTACAGCAAGCGACTTGACTTGCCTCACGGGGTAGAGGTTACCAGAGCAACACCGTCTGCTGGTCCGTTTTAACAATGTCCTACCACAGATAAAAGCATTATTTTGTTTTTTCACAAATGAAAACCAATATCTGCACTTTCTTGTTCTTTACCCGTCTTAGGCCATCTCAGTTCCTCCTCCATCTACCCTGTGTGCCTGGCTCCCTATCTGATTGTGACTACCTGCTCTGACTCTCGAGTGCGGTTCTGGCACTGTGCCGTAGAGGGTGATCACGGAGATAGTGACAATGACCGGGACAAGCGGATGTACCGCTGGGAGCCGTGGGCTTTAATGAATGAGGAAGAAGACAACAACAGCGCTGTGTTTGTATCAGGACGGCCCGTTGCAGTGTCCTGCTCCTATATTGGTAGGCTGGCTGTAGCGTTTAAACAGCCACGTCAAGGACAGGTAAGGAATTTAAATCTAATGTTGTGCCAACACTAAATGAACACTCCCTGTAGATGCAATTGAAATAAAAACGCAGTTGTCAGCCAGCGGTCATTGGCGCAAACCGCTGTGTTTACGTTTTTTTTCTCCAACAGATTTCTGGAAAAGAGTTTTCAATGCACGTGTCTATCTATGAGTGTGAATCAACTGGTGGTTCAGAGTGGGTTTTGGAGCAAACGCTCCACTTGGAAGAATTTAATAGACCCTCTCAAACATTGGACCCAAGAGTCAGTGTGGACTCAAACCTGTTTGTTTACAGCAGGTAAGAAAGGCGTTGTTGATTTCATGTAGGTGCTTTTCAGTTAATAGCTGTGTCAAAAACAAACTAAACTTCTCTCTGTGGCAGATCGGACCTGTACATGTGCAGAGACCGCAATTCCCCCAATATCAAGCACTACGTCCACTTGGATTGGTTATCCAAAGAAGATGGCTCTCACATTCTCACTGTGGGGGTTGGCTCCAACATTCTTATGTATGGCCGAATCTCCGGCATGGTCCATGAGCAGACAAGTAGCAAAGAGGGCGTGGCTGTCATCACACTCCCTCTAGGGGGCAGTATCAAGCAGGGGATACGCTCTCGCTGGATCCTGCTACGGGCCGTGGACTTGCTGTCCTCTGTGGATGGCACGCCTTCTCTGCCGGTTTCACTCTCCTGGGTTAGGGATGGCATCTTGGTGGTGGGCATGGACTGTGAGATGCACGTGTATGCCCAATGGCACCAGGACAAGAAGCCCGGTGAAGGAGAGGAGGGCAACATGTCATCTGTAGACATTGCAGGAGGCCAAACTCAAGCTTCTTCCTCAGTCTTTGAAGGGAGAGCCAGGTCTAAAAGTGTGTTTGAAGGAAGCGTTGCAGTGGATGAGGCCTTACGTGCACCGGCTGGACTTCAAGAGGGTGGACTTTTTGAGGCGGCTCACTCTCTGTCCCCAACATTACCCCAGTATCATCCCACGCAACTGCTTGAACTAATGGATTTGGGAAAGGTTCGTCGAGCCAAAGTGAGTCATCCTCGGCCTTTAAATTCTTTTCACAAAATAAAAGTATTACACTTAACTCTAATTTTAAGTACATATATAATCATCTTCTCTTCAGGCCATTCTTGCTCATTTGGTAAAGTGTATTGCTGGGGAGGTGGCTGTAGTCCGGGATGTGGAGGCAGGTGAAGGCGGAGCCAGGAGACATCTCTCCCGAACCATCAGTGTGACTGGCAGCACAGCAAAAGACACAATTGTGGCCGGTCGCGATGGTGGACGGGATTACACCGAAATCAACTCCATCCCCCCGCTTCCGCTCTATGCCCTCATGTTGGCTGATGAAGATACTTCCTTTAAGGGGACTGAAGAACCTGTCAAAGGACCAAAAGTAGCCAATGGTGACACCAGGCACATGTCTAGTGAGGACCAATATGCTGACCTCTTCCAGGTATATCTGTTATGTAATACAAGTAGAATGTAATTTGACATTGAATATGTAGGCTTATTTCTATGATGTCCTCACTGTTAACAGGTGCCAACAGTCACCACAGATGACTTTGTGAACTTTGCCACAGACAAACCAGAGAAGAAATCTCGTGTTATCAACCTCTCACAATATGGTCCTGCTTACTTTGGACCAGAGCATGCACAGGTATTAAGACGAAACCATAACTAGAGTGTATTTCTGTATTTACTCATTTTAAAATCAATTAAAGGTAATTCATCTAAATATTCAGCTCTAAAACAACTAAAACTGAATACAAAAATTTGGCTCTACCTACATGACCCATAAGGTGATGTCCATGCATGTGCATGGCAGGTCTTCAAGACATTAAGACAAGTTGAACTTATTTTGATTACCAGAAATAATCACCTGCTAAATGAAGAGTAAATGCCTGGAAAAAAATGTATATGTCTCTCTTTTTTTTATAACTTGCAAAAACATTTTTTTAAATGGTCAAAAAATGTCACTTGCCATATAAAGGCCTACGGTTGGAACAATGAGCTTATGTTACATTCTTTATTTTTAATAACTTGCAAAAATAGGGGAATTTACAGTAAATAGTTAGAGGAATTTTTATATTGTAATTACCCCAGCTGCAGTTATAACTTGGGTATCATCAGGACACAACTTTTGCCAACACATACGTCACTGTCCATTGTCCAGGTGTTATCCAGTCACCTTATGCACTCCAGCCTCCCTGGACTTACCCGACTTGAGCAGATGTTCTTGGTGGCCCTGGCTGACACTGTAGCAACCACTAGTGCTGAGGTCACTAGCTCCACGGACCAACAATACACAGGTCTGAAATACCTATGCTGCTATTTTTATTTGAACACCGAAGAGTACATAACCTATTAATATTTGTGGGTGCTTTATATTTAGCTTGTGCAGTGTTTTATATTGAGATGAAGTGTTTGAGTGTGTAGTGCAGTTTATTCAATCACCTCCCAGCAGTATCCAAATAGCCTTGAGATTTTATCTTAGCACGACTGACAGTACTCATTTAAGATGGTGAGAAATCCACAATAATGCAATTCATGAAACGACATACAGATATTTATAATGTATTTTTATAAAGAACTCAATACCTTAAAAAGATGTTGCTTTCTTTAGGTTAGCCAAAGGTTATGAATATCACACTTGAATCCTCTTGACAATGTGTTCCTGAACATAGGTAATCTCGAGCCATCAAGTCTTTTTGATAAACATTTTGGCTGTTGCAAGAAAATCTAAACAGGCAGCACTTTTCCTTATCTTTTTGTCTTTTTCTATCATTTATAATTCTGTTTATTTAGTCTTAGGGGAAGACATTAGCAGTTTGTTCCAGCACAAAGAGGGTAAGAAGGTTCAGGGACAACAGAAGCAAAGTGACAGGAATGCATAAACTATAGTGATACTAAAGGGTATTGTAAGTTTAAGATGGGAAGATCTCCTGGTCCAATGATTAACGATGCTGTAAGTTGACCGCTACCTGGTGTGTTTGTAGGAGGCGAGGCTCTGGATGAGTGTGGACTGAGGTACTTGCTGGCCATGCGTCTTCATACTTGCCTGCTCACCTCTCTGCCCCCACTTTACCGCATGCAGCTTCTTCACCAGGGTAATACACTTTTCTTTGGACCCAGGTGTTCTGTATGATACGTGCAAACTCCCTTGTTCATTTCACTCTGACAGTCTTTTTAATGAGACCATTGGTCATCTTTTTGCTCCATCTATCTTTGTTAGGTCTGTCAACATGCCATTTTGCCTGGGCCTTTCACTCTGAAGCAGAGGAGGAGCTGTTGAATATGATTCCGGCAATGCAGAGAGGTGACCTGCAGTGGTCTGAGCTCCGAGCGGTTGGGGTTGGTTGGTGGATACGCAACATCAACACCCTGAGGAAAATGGTGGAGAAGGTACCGAGACATCTGAATTTTAAGAAACTTGTCTCTAAAGCAAAAAGCAAAAATGTGATATTGAAAAAATTAGTCATGAAAAGGACAAATGAATAGAATATAGGTCTTGTAATATATTCATTCCACCAGTCCATTGTGAAACTTGAACCTGTTATCTGGTAATGAATGTCCTTTTTTTGTCAGTTGGGCAAAGCTGCATTCCAGAGGCACAACGACCCCTTAGATGCTGCGCTCTTCTACTTGGCAATGAAGAAAAAGGCTGTCCTTTGGGGTCTGTTCAGGTGGGAATTAACTTTTCATTCCCAAAATGTACACCAATATTTGTTCATTGCTGTTGTATTTTTTATAAATAGCTTGTCCTATTTGACTTATTTCCAGCCCTTGACAGCTTTAGATGTCCATTTTCAACTGTGAGGGTAGCTTTGAACTTTACTGTCAGCACTCCCATTTAAAATGGACTGGAGGTCTAGCCCCATGAATGGCACTGAAAGATGATCATTCGTTGTTAGCCCTCCAAGTTTAAATGAACTAGAGAGTGATCGACATCATTAGCAGCAAATATGTTAAACAACAACTCAGATATCAAATTAGTTTGTTTCTCTTAGGTCCCAGCATGATGAGAAGATGACTCAGTTCTTCAAGAATAATTTCACTGAAGACCGTTGGCGAAGGGCAGCTCTAAAAAATGCTTTCTCCCTGCTTGGAAAACAACGCTTTGAACAGTCAGCCGCTTTCTTCTTACTGGCAGGATCCCTCAAAGATGCAATCGAGGTGTGAATCATTCTCATATATAAAGCTAATACTCTTAAGTAGTTCTAGCCCATTGCATTCAGTATTTTCTTGCAGTATATTTCACACACATCAATATGCATGACTAAAAACAGATATTTCTGATTTGAGATTATTCTGCAGCTCTTAGACCAATTATCTTGATAAGCGACATTGAATCACAACATATCTTTCCTTGACCAAGGTTTGACACTTTATACAGCCAAAACATAGATAAGAAAATAGTCTTACTCAGTTTAACTTGTTGAAATAGAAACTATATTTTGAACTTGCCCTTCTCATTCCATCCATCAACTGTTTTGTGTTATGTAGGTGTTGCTGGAGAAGATGGAGGATCTCCAATTAGCCATGATAGTTGCCAGATTGTACGAGGCTGACTTTGAGAACTCATCCACCTGCCAAGGCCTCCTTTTTGAGAAGGTTCTTGGCTGTAACAAGGACGGAAGTCAGTACCACTGTTCAAGACTTCACCCTGACCCATTCTTGCGCAGCATAGCATACTGGATAATGAAGGATTACACCCAAGCTCTGGACACACTTTTAGAGCGCATCCCTAAAGATGATGATGATGATAACCCTGGTAAGTTAGTTTCAAATGTTTAGTACACTCATTAACATGTATTAGCGCAGTCATTTAAGCCATTTTCTACCATTGACAGAGCTAGACATCCAGTCAATTTCAACTAAGAGAGGCTGGCAACTTCAGAAAGTTATTGGGGGCCATAGCCTATAGTGTATTTATAGAAAAAAATCATATTCCTTGCATGAAAAGATTAAGTCTTTGGTTGTTCTTTTATGTTAGTGCATCTCCCTTACTTTTTGGCCTTCTGTCTTAGATGTGATGGTAAAATCTTGCAACCCCGTGGTGTTCAGTTTTTACAACTATCTAAGAACACACCCGCTCATCATCCGACGACACTATGCTACTTCAGAGGGCACAACAACCACTGTGGGTCTCACTGCAGAAAAGAACAGTGCAGACGAGATCAACCTAATAGAGCGCAAATTGTTCTTCACCACAGCCAATGCTCATTTTAAGGTAAGCTCACTTATTTTATGGCTTCAGCATAACTGTTTTTAACATTATACATCCTCTGATATGATGTACATTACAACTTAAACCAACAGGTGGGCTGCCCAGTTCTAGCCCTGGAGGTGCTTTCCAAAATCCCCAAAGTTACCAAGAAATCCGGGTCATCTCCACTCAGCAAGGCTTCATCCAAGGTCAACGTGAGCTTAAACCAGCCACTGGAACAGAGCACAGGACTGGACTGGGGTTCATCTGCTCCCCCTGCATGGGGAGGGAATGAAAGTTCAGGCGGGATGGATTGGGGCCAACCCGTGAGCAAGTTGGAGGATGATGACCTTAAGCTTGACTGGGGAGATGACAAAGACGATGATGAAGACGAGGAGGAGGAGGATTGTCTGACTATGAAGAAACTTGAAACTGAGACAAAAGTGGAGGGAACATTTGATTCAAAGCTGCAGAGAGACGACTCAAAGGTTGGGTTTCTGTCGCCTATTACAGTGCGCAGTTATTGCGTGAATATAACTACTTTAAATTGAGAAAGTGTATTATTTCACTGTACTTGACAATATATAATGATTTAAACTATATTGCATGACTTCATTGTAGTGGAACAAAGCTCGGACATATTCAAACAGGAACATTGATTCAAATGCCTACATTTGCAGTTAAATACCTCATCACTTAGAATCTATTACAGACAACCATTATACTTTGCAATCCTGAAAATGGTGTAAAAATTCAGATTAAAATCATTGAATAAAATAAAGCTATCCTTTAAGGTTTCGGTATGAAAAAAAATCACTTCCACAGCTATGACAAAACAGAGAGATGACCAAGAAAATGATAAATGCCCTTTCCATGTTTTAGGGTGACTCTGAGGTGGACGTGATAGCTGAACAGCTGAAGTTCCGTGCCTGTCTAAAAATTTTAATGACAGAGCTGCGCACGCTCGCTACCGGCTTCGAGGTCGATGGAGGGAAGCTTCGTTTTCAGCTCTACAGTTGGCTTGAAAAGGAGATCGCAGCAATGCACACCATCTGCAACTACAAGGTAAAGTGTTGGTTATTTTTCAAGTAACACTGGTTTACAAAATGTAGGCGTTGCCAAAATTACAAAAAACTGAAAGTTTCTCAGTTTAGCATTGACATTTTGGCCAGATACTATTCCTCAAAAACTATTCCCAATTTTGACATATTTCTTTTTAGTGACCCAATGTCAATGAAGTACTTTTATACACAAAGCATTTTGCTCATAGTAATCGGTGAAACCATTTTGAATGTGTTCTTTTACGAACATGCAGGTAGAAGGGAAGGAGCGAGAGCCAGAAGTGGAGCGCTGGGCGGAACGAGCAGTATCGGTGGATATATCAGATGACATGTTGGAGAGAACAGACGCCGATGCCTATGAGCGTCACCAAATGGAGCGGCGACGTCTCCAAGCAAAGCAGCAGCACTCGGAGAGGCGCAAGGCTTGGCTGAGGAAGAACCAGGCCTTGCTTAGAGTCTTCCTCTCTTACTGCAGCCTCCACGGAGCCAAGGGTGGCGGAGTCACCTCTGTACGCATGGAGCTCCTGTTCCTTCTGCAGGAGAGTCAGCAGGTAACCACATGTGCATTAGTGCATCCATTTTGTCGCGACCGGTTTTCTGTCTTTGTCACCCGTGAGTTTGACAACCTTAATTTAAGTGATTTGTGGATGATATGTTTTCCTTAAATGGACTCCCCATATGATGTCCCATTTTAGGAGATCACAGTGAAGCAGCTTCAATCTCCCCTGCCTCTGCCAACCACCTTGCCTCTGCTCTCGGCCTGCATCGCCACCACCAAAACGGTCATAGCCAATCCCGTGCTTCATCTCAGCAACCACATTCGCGATATCCTCCACACCATCACCCTAATGGAGGCACCGCCGCATCCAGATGTCATAGATGAGCGGGTCCGAAGCACCATTTAACAATGCACACTCGGTGTCTTTTTTGGTGACTTGATACGAATTCAGAAAAGTGAATTGTGTCTCTGCTGCAGGTAAATGCCCTGCACACACTGGCAGCGTCTCTGTCTGCTTGCATCTACCAGGCACTGTGTGACAGCCACAGTTACAGGTACTCTGTCACTTTACCTCTCGTGCATTTTAATATATACTCGTACTATATTTTATAGCCCTTTTCAATGTGTTTTTATAGTGTAGTTACAACGGAGCTTTTATGAAGACAAATACTGCTTACAGTTCTACTGGGAAATGATGTTTGGTGATTTAAAAAAAAATCTGCCAAATCAGACATTGAAAATACCATTAAAAGAAAATTATTAGGTTGATTCTCTCCGCTACATGGAGAAAATTCATAGCTTATTATTGACTTTGCAGCAGCCAGACAGAGGCCAACCAATTTACTGGAATGGTGTACCAGGGCTTGTTGCTCAGCGAAAGGAAACGACTCCGTACAGAAAGCATCGAGGAACATATCACTCCTAATTCAGCTCCTGCTCAATGGCCAGGTAATTGATACCAAATCATTTCTTGTTTGCCCTTGAAAAAATGTTAATTAATGTATTTGACATCTCTGTCTTAATACATTGGCTGCTATAGGCAGTAATAGAGTTACTTTGAAAATAAGATGATTTTACATTGAGTACATAGTTGCTTTGGCATATAACCATTTATAACACTTATGTGACTGTGCATATTTGCGTAGAACATTACAGATTTCTAGCTCATTCAGACAGACAGAAAACAAACTCATTTCGATATTTGCATGGCATGCTTGGCTTTTGTAGTATTAATGTTTTAATGTTGTTCAGAAATGAATTGGTTATATTGGTGGTGGGGGGGTCAAACATATGTGGAGAATATGAAAAGCAGAGAATGAGCAGTGCAAAGTCGGAAGTCTGTGTTTATTCAAACAGGCAGATGGTGTTCTATAACTGGAGCTCCATGGCCTCTGGGAAGGGAACAGAAAGACAGCCCCTGCTCATTATGTTCATGCTTTGTAATTTACATTATATCGTGCAGAGATTGCAGTTTTGTTCTTTGATATGATGATGATGATCTTTGGTAATGTTATGCATGTCTGTTCCGTTTCTCCAGGTGTGTCGTCCCTGATTTCTCTGTTGACGTCTGCCAAGGAGGAGGACCAGCCAAGACTCAACGTGCTTCTGTGCGAGGCAGTCATGGCTGTTTATTTAGCCTTGCTCATCCACGGCTTGGGCACCCACAACAGCAATGAACTCTTCCGCCTCGCCGCACATCCCCTCAACAATCGCATGTGGGCTGCTGTCTTTGGAGGAGGAGCCAAAGTCATAATTAAGCCAAAGAGGCCCGAGGCCCCACCAGGTATAGTTAGTTTTCTTGTCTATTCAGTATTTTCTGTCTTTACGTTTAGTCTAGAAGGGTCTTTACCTGTCTCTTATCTTAACATACCCCCTCCTTCATCTTGCTGTCACTGTCTTCACTCTTCTGTTTCTCTGATATTATGTCATTGCAAAAAAAAAAATCCTTCCACTCAGCCTTGATGTCCTCCCTAAGATGCTATTGGAGCTGTGTAGTGTCTTGTGTGAGTGTGCACTCTGCCCTGTGTCCCAGTGCCAGCTGACTTTGAGGCAGCCAGGCCCGAAGAGTCTCAGGAGTCGGGAAGACCTGAGCAGGGCAGCCTTGCCCAAACCCCCAAACCCATTCCCTATGAAACCCAATGTCCCAAACAGTGCCCTCCTCTCGTTTCAAGGGGAGGTGGGCCGGGCACTGTGACATCAGCAACTAAGACTAGCTGTGAGTAACCAGCTAGTGGATTGCAGTTCTGATTTGCAGGATTGAAGTGCATGGTAGATGTACAGGTTTGCACTGTTGCTGATGACAACACCCCCCCCCCCACACACACCTTTTCTCTTTGTTTGTGGTCGACATTGAATGTGTCTGTCCAAGTGCCATTTGTGATTTGAAGTGTTTTTTTAATAAGCCAATGACATATTTCTGTGTTGTGTGCGGTATATGTGTGGATTTGTTGTCCCGCATGCGTGTGCAATGTCTTGTGTGCTCAACTCATGCTGTCATCCCTGTTGTGCCATTGAAGCAACAGTCGGGACAAGCAAGGAAGGTACAGAAGCTCAAGCTGGCCCAGAGACTAATTTTGAAGCTAAGGCTAAACCAGGTACATCCTGTGGCGTTGTTAGAGTAACAAATTAGTGGACCCAAAACTCTTTAAATAGCCTTAAATTAGCGAGTGTTCACCATTTGATGTTAACAATTTAGGATTGGTATTGTGTGTCTGTGTGTGTGTGTGTCAGTAGTTTGAATCTTATTTCAAATAAGTATTTTGTTGTAGACTTTGTGACTGATTGCCTTACTGAGTTGCAATACTTAAAAGCAGTTAGCTGCTATTTGCACTCCTCAGTTCTCTGAATGTGTTTGGTGGAGGCGGAAGATAGTGATTGGCATTTGATCTCCAAAAGTGGGAGATAGCGGTGAGCGAAGATGAGTATTTTGAAAATACTGGCAAAATAGAGAGGTTTTTTAATATCCAAACTGTTCATAAGAATAGCTTGTAGATTCTGACTCTTGAAAACAGTAAAAAAAAAACGTTCACGAACTGTTTATGAAGGTAACACAGTTAATAACAGATTCTCATTTTGAGTGCTCACTTAGATGCCAACAGCAGATCAATAAAAGCAAATGGAACAAAAACATCCAATTTACTGTAAAAGGGTTTCGTCTTTAATCCATAAGTTTGGTGGCATTTCACTCCAGGTTTCACATTTCACATGGTTATCCTAAGAAAAACTATTCAGGCAGGCTTCCTCAACAGTCACCATTGTCTCTACGGTATTTTTGTGAGGCACTGCATCTGTTTTACTAATATAATAGTGCGTGTCATATCTGTGAGTCTAACTGCCCTGTCTACTTTGCTTTGTGTTGTCTTGTTTTGTCTGGTGCAATGACAGTGATATAGTCCTGCAGGATAATAGTGAAGGTTTGTGCATATCCCAGTGAATGTATTCTGAATGTCTGCACAGTTTATTTTTGGACAGATGTATATTGCCAGTGGGATGCGTACTCTGCTGTCTTCCCGATGTGGATGCAATTCACTTCATCCTAATGTATTTTTGGACATTTTGCCATTAAAGTGATGCAAAGTCTCAACTCCTTTGTCCTTTCCAGCATTTTGACAGATGGAGCAAAGTAATTTTTTCATAGTCTAAATGATTTCTGTGTTGTCTGCCCATCAGTGGTGCCCCCTCAGCCTCCAGCTGAGGATGGAGACCGATACAGGCGCAGGTTTAACATGAGGATGTTAGTTCCCGGACGCCCTGTGAAGGAGACACCAGCTGCCCCGCCGCCGCTGCCTGCAGAGAGACCCACTTACAGGGAGAAATTTATTCCCCCAGAGTTGAGCATGTGGGACTATTTTGTAGCCAAAGTAAGGCACTAATTTCATTTTGTTCAGTTTTTTTCCCATTGCATTCACTTGGCATTACAATGAAACAAAATTACGGAACATTCGTAAAATAGTAGAATGTCTCTACTTTTGTCCAGGGAGCATTTTGCTTGCAGCACTAACTTTTGTGATATTAGAGACTTGTGTTTTTGTGAGCCTCTCACCGCAACGGCTTTTTCTTCTCAGCCCTTCCTGCCGTTATCAGACAGCAACACTCTCTGTGACTCGGATGAAAGTGGAGCAGAGGACGATGAAGATGATGATGATGCCTTCCTTTCAGATACTCAGATAACTGAGCACTCTGACCCCAACTCATACAGGTGAAACTTGCTTACTTTTCAAACCATCATTTGGGTGAGAGCTTTTAGTTTTAACAATTCCATGTGTTGACTGTTTGTACTTTAGCTGGGCCCTGATCCGCTTGGCCATGGTGAAAATGTTTCATCACAGCATTAAAAATTTCCTCCCTATCACTGGTCTTGACTTTGCAGGTACAAACACGCACAGGTTACTCTGCCATTAACCGTACGTTATTCATTTAAATGAATTAAAACAATTTTGTTTGCTGTTTATGCCACAGACCTGCCAGTCACTTCACCTTTTACAAATGCTGTGTTGAAGACCTTGGAGAACTGGGAACATATTTTACTGGAGACGATGAATAAATTTGATGGTCCGCCCCCCAACTACATTAACACTTACCCTACTGACCTTAGCGCTGGAGGCGGTCCCGCCATCCTGCGTCACAAGGCCATGCTGGAGCCAGACAATACTCCTTTCAAGTAAGACTTACTGTACGGTAAATCAATCACATTGAACACGTGACAGAGTGCAAACATAGGCACTGGACATCGTCATTGCTGTATCCAGACTTGAGTAACGGCATGTAATCTAAAGGCCCTTTATTTGTTGTTTTCCAGAAGAAAATTAAAACAATTTTCATTTGTAAGAAAAATAACTGTAAACACTTTTTTTTTTCATTTTTGATTTGTACACGCTATAAAGATCCTAAATGCCATTCCTATCTTGCAGCAAATGGGATAATATTGCGAACATTTTGAAAAATCGTTAATTCTCATTTGAATTTTCTTGTCTTTTAAGGACAAAGAATCACCAGTCCTTTCCAGCCCGGCGGTTGTGGCATTTCTTGGTCAAACAGGAAGTTCTTCAGGAGACCTTAATCCGTTACATCTTCACCAAGAAAAGGAAGCAGAGCGAGGTCAGCTTTTTTTGTACTTGCTTTTAGTGTTATACTAGTATTGGTATCGGTACTGATACGCACCAAAAGGATGTCATTTGCATCAGAGAGTACTAAGAAAATATCTCTTTTTTTAAACATTTAGCTTCCGACCGCTGATCGTCCTACCCAAGTTCATCCATTATAACTGCTCTTATGAAGGCTCTATAATGGCTAATGGCAATACATGCTTGAGGCTTCTTGTAGGACCAACACTTTGTTACCTGATTGAGTGATCAGTTTAAGATCAACAAATTCCCTGAAGTGTTATTGGATGTTCACTCGCTCAACGGATTAGTAGTAGGATGGTTTTGAAGGATTCTTATGATGAAACATTTGGGGACACAGAATTGAATTTGATGTGATAGAATTTGAAGTGATGGTGGAAGAAAAAAAATGACATCTCTAGGTTACAAAAATATAGCCATGCTACCGATACATTTTGAGGATGCCAACAGGGGCAAAAATGTCCTGTTTTGCCAGTTTTATGTAATCCCAAATGGATGCATGTCCCCATCCTGCTTGCGGCTTGTAGATCTGCGTCCACATTTTCCAATTTGTGCCGACAGTCACACGTGCAAGCGTTTAGTAAATTAGGCCCTGAACATTTATCTGTTGATATTGTCACTATCATTGCTTTGACTTCTGAGACATCTTCAAGTACAAGACAGTTAAGTGACTTTTGCATTGTCTGGAAAGGCTCATTAAGGTGTGGTTACTAAAGTAGACAGACAGATAAACGTTCCACACTTTGCATTTACATAAGGTGGTCGCCTCACAGAATATAGTCACACTTCATTTAATATACACACAATCCTGTCAGCTTTTTTTTTTTTTAATTATCCTTTTTCATTCAATTTTTCCATGTGTGCATGTTGTGTTGTGCTGTGCTGTGTTGTGTTGTGTTTTGTGCTTTTGTGTGGTGTGTAGTCTGTAGACAACCATATGGAGCGTGTAAAGCCAAACTGCATAGCTGGAGCTAGCGCTCTCAACAAGGTAGTATTACAGGCCGCCTCTTTCTATTCCTCTGAACGTTTGTAGTAGTCCCAACTCGAGCTGAGCTTGAAAGACCTACATTTTAAATACACTGTCTACATTTAATAACAAACCACTGTATGCAGTTAATGTCCCTTCTTCAGCTTGGCTCACTAGTGACTACTCCCGCAGTTATTTAAACATACAAATCTAAATGAGACTAATCTTGACACCAACACCGGGATCTCTCTGCTTTCCACTGTCGTAACCTCACAAAAAAATAACAGATGGTTTTCAACAGCAACAACATTGAAGCTTCCTTCTAAACCAAATGGCATTCTGAATATGGTGACTAACGTGCATGCTTGCTGTCAACTGTTTGATTTAAAACAGTCAATTCTTACTGTCTTTTCCTTCTGTCACATATTTCTTCAATTAATCATATCTTGTCACCTCGACTCTCCTAATGCTTTTTTCCACATGATTTATGGTTTTAATATATACTGATGGCTGAAAGGGTGTGGGTTCTGCCATTCCACTTCAGAATTTTTGTCTGCTTTCCCGATGTTTAGGTGGAGGCAGATTTGGGCTATCCTGGAGGCAAAGCAAAAATTGTTCACAAGGAATCGGACATTATTATGGCATTTGCAATTAACAAGGTAAAATGTTCTGATAATGTGTTGATGTATGGAAATGTAGAAATTTGACATGCAACACACCTTTGGTTGTTGAATGGCTGAGTAGTAAAGCCATTCGTTCTAACAACTGAAACAGTTGTTTTTCCCCCTTCTCCTTATACCAAACCTTGAAAATGAGAAGACAACCTTACTCGTATGCATCTTTCTCTCTTACCAATGTACATTTATTGCCAGGCTAACTCTAACGAAATAGTGCTGGCCTCAACCCACGATGTCCAGGAAGTGGATGTGTCCACGTTGGTGGCTGTTCAGCCTTACGCCTGGATTGGAGAGGAGTTTGATAAGGAGTCACGCAGGTCAGATTGAGACTCGCATTTCCTCAAGACTACATACTTGTGTTTTTATCCTAATAAGAATACCTTGTTTCTGTAGCTCTGATGACGTTGACTACAAGTCATCGCATACCAACATTGCCCAGGCCAGCTCTGGTCCGTTTGCACCACCACAGATGCCCGTCTCTGCATCCATGCCGTGGCTGGGTAGTGGGCAGACCAGCATGGGAGCCAGTGTGGTACAAGCCCATTCATACAAATGCACTTCACACACTCACAATCCCATCCCTGGAAATTTAGAAAGCGTATCAATTATACTCGTACAAATATTATATTTCGGGATCATGGGAGAAAGCTGACCCAGAAGTTAAAGGGATATACAGAAGAAAGTACTGTTTGTACTAGTTGATAATATCCACCAGAAACTAAGATCACAGTTTTGTTCTTCTATCGTGACTATTATTGGTCATTAAAAAAAACATACACAGACATCACATTATAGGATATATAAGCCACACTATTAACATTTGGTATCCAAGTATGACTACATGAGCCAAAATGTGATGGTCATATATGCAGACACCAGGTCTCACTTATATAACTTTATTTACTTTATTAACTATTATTATTAATCATTATTTTAGTTTTATAAGATTGTAGTTATGCAGTGTCTTATAAAAGGTTAACTTCCAGTATTTCAAATCATCTTGTCATCAGGTTGGCCAATGCACATTTTCTGAGAAGGTTTTTATTTTCACTGTTTGTCAGTGTCATTAGCACTGCACTCAGAAGAGTCAAGCTCTTAGCCGTGAAGTTTGTATTTTCACTCTTCACCAATGTCGAGCAAACCGTGCCGCCTAAACAGCTGTCCTGCTGAGTCTGTGGAGGCTGATACAGCAAGGAAGCTTGTTTGTATGGCTAAGATGGACCCAGAAACATAGATAGCGGACGCTTTCACAGCCGTGCCTCCAAGGCGCTGCTTTGCGTCACACTTACAGGCTGCCCGGGTTCTCCCTGTTCCAGCCATGTTGATAAATGGCCGCTAAATGATGCACATTGCAAAATGAAGTTTGCGTGATGAGGGTTTCAAGCACCATCGTTATCTTTTCCAGATCATGAAGAGGAATCTTAATAACGTCAAGAGGATGACGTCTCACCCAATATATCAGTATTGTAAGTATCGTCTTTGTTTTAACATTTGAGCAGGGGTGTGAAAAAAAGAAAGTACTGAAGAATCGTTGAGCAAGTTAAATGGATGTGTTTGGGGCAGATATGACAGGGGCCCAGGATGGCAGTGTTCGCATGTTTGAATGGAACAGACCTCAGCAGCTCATCTGCTTCAGACAAGCAGGCAACGCTCGCGTCACTCGACTGTATTTTAACTCCCAGGGCAACAAGGTACAGAAAACCAGCGCGAGCGAGCGCATTGTCATTGCTTTTGTTTTGTCTATCTGATGATGTTGCTCCCATTGTTGCAGTGTGGCGTTGCTGACGGAGAGGGATTTCTCAGTCTGTGGCAAGTCAATCAGACCTCCTCAAATCCCAAACCTTACCTGGTGAGTTCGACTCGTGTTTCCCCCATTGCTTTAACCTGGTGAGTTAGGTAAGCTATGTTAGTCAGTTGGGCAAAACAACATCACCGGTTTAATTATGCAGCTGGGGTTATCGATTCGACTGTGTGTGTCTTCCCGACTGTTTGTGTGACAATAACTCGAAAAACGAATCATGGGGTCATTATTAAATTGGCAGGATACTTTTTTTAGTATGAAACCAAAGAAATGAGTGCATTTTAAGGTAATGTTGTCACAGGTAAGAAAAGGGATTTTGCAATAACAATGATAAATGAAAAGATTATTATAATATGTTATGTTTCTCATACTTGCATAATGACAATATAAGCATTCAATTCAATTCAAAATGAATTTCACGACAACGTTCAGAATTAATGGGAGTACCCACACTCTCAAATTTGCATTGTGAGGGATGGCAGTAAATAATCATGTTACGTCAATGGCACATTCATTGTTTTCTAATCTTTGCAGAGTTGGCAGTGCCACACAAAAACATGTGGAGATTTTGCATTCATCACATCTTCGAGTCTCATCGCCACGGCCGGACAATCCAATGACAACAGGTCAGCATAAAGTTTTTCTTTCAACACAATATTTTTTTTTGTTCCTTTTATATTGGTACTAGGTGATAAAAATCTTGTTTCCACAGAAATGTGTGTCTTTGGGACACCCTGATATCCCCCAGCAATACCATGGTCCATGGTAAGAAAGCCAAACATCACAGGACATCAATAATGCACTCCCCGCTTGTTACACTTTTTTTTTGGTTTAACAACATTTATATTTTGTTCTTTCCAGCGTTCCCCTGTCACGAAAACGGAGCCACAGTACTGCAGTATGCTCCTAAACAGCAACTGCTGATCACCGGAGGAAGAAAGGGCTTCGTATGCGTCTTTGACATCCGCCAGAGGCAGCTGCTCCACACATTCCAAGCCCATGACTCGGCCATCAAGGCGCTCGCATTGGATGCCTTCGAAGACTTCTTCGTCACCGGCTCCGCGGAGGGCAACATGAAGGTGACGCACTCAAATAAGAAGAACATTTTGAGCAAACCCTAAGACTTGTTTCTCTAGGTGTGGAAGCTCGCCGGCCACGGTCTCATGCACTCATTTGGCAGCGAGCACGCCAAGCAGTCCATCTTCCGCAACATTGGCGCCGGCGTCATGCAGGTGGAAACCCGTCCCGGTAACCGCATCTTCACTTGCGGGGCAGACGGCACCCTGAAGATGAGGGTCCTTCCCGACCGGTACAATATCCCCAGCGGCTTGATTGACGTCTTGTAACTTTCACTTTTGAAGGTCCATAAATAGGGACTAGAAGGAGAGAGAGAGAGGAGAAAAAAAATCACAAATGCCTACGTAAGACTCACGAGGCATTAATAGAGCGATAGACGAGCCGGTCTGGAGATTGCAGTCCTTCCGGCGTCTCCGATTGTTCCCAAGTTCACTTGCGAGTGACAAACGCAGCTGCAAATACTATGTGTTTTCCCCAAAGGCTAACGGTAAAAGTCTCAAGCATAAGGTAAACATACTTGATTTTAAAGCTAGATTTATTGTCATTTTATTGAAGAATCTCTACTCTTAGAGCGTGTCCATAGGGAAGCTATGCATGTCCTGTTCTCGTTACGCAGTGCAATCACAGGTCTCTTGATAGTGCTCTGTAAAAGTACCCTGGCAAAAACTTTTTAAAAAGTGTGTAACTGTCGTCATTTTGTGCCCACAGCTGAAATCTCTTAGCATCTACTGTAACCAGCACTGTGGTTTGTTATTAAGTCAGTGGTATCCAAAGTGTGAATCAACTTGTCGGACCGTTTTATTTGATTTTTATCTTTTCAAATATTGTCCCCACTCCTTCATCTTTTATGCCTGGCTTTTTTCAGCCCCCGTGGGAGTTTCTGCTGCATTGTCCCTCTAGTGATTAAGCCCCCCTTGCCATCACAGCCCCTCCACCGTCACAGACACTGAGTTGTCCTGTTTCGGGCCTGTGAATGTGTGTGTGTGCTGGCCCACCTGCCCTCAAATGCCTGTTTGTGCGGCAGCCTCACTGCTTGAACATTCCTGTTGGGGAGATGATGTGTTTTACTCTTGTGACTGTGCTTTCAGTGTTTCCATCCGTCTGCTCCGCCATCGATCAATCACGGCGCAAACACAAAAGGTTCCCTTCTCGTTTTTTTAAGATAATGTTGACTGATGTTTTGGGCTTTTATTCATTGAATGGAATTGTATTATTTATTTTTGCTTGTTGGTTTGACAAATCCTATGTTGAACTGTTTAACGTAATGCCTTTAATTTAGGAATGTAAGTGGTTTTACTGGTTCTGACTTGACTGGGAGACGTGCAACACAAGTCTATTGTAAGTAAGCGTGTGTGTGTTACCTTGCCAGTTGTTTTTATTGTTCATCCTTGGAGAATAGATATTTGCACTCAAATTATGGAGACACTAAAAGGATTTATTTCAAATAAGTAGATTATTAATGGAGAAACTGTTCAATACAAATGAATGTCAGGCTTTATTTGGCCAAGTAGTCAAAAGTTTCAAATATAGTTTTAATATATAAATATCACTATATATAAATAAGAAATATCCCAGCAACTTGTACAAACATAAATGCATTTCTTTATTTTTGGTTTGTATCATATCAGCAGATTAAGTTGTGACAGTTGGTAGGTTTATGTATGTAGGTAGTATTTATTTATTAAACTGATCTTGTGCCCCACCCCTAGACAGCCCATTCTCTTTCTGCCCACTATGTGTATTGTATGTGTTCTACCAGTTGCCCCATTGGTTGCTGGTCTGTGTGTGTATCAGTGTGTGTGTGCATGCACGGCAACACAAACTAGTATGATGGGCAGGTGCTCGCCGAGGCACCGTTGCCAGAAAGAAACAGGTCATGGTGTGAGATTTACCTTTGTAAAGTGAATAAATTATTTTTATTTCATCCAGTGATTTGGCACTGGTGTTATTTTCTTGATTCCTACTTAGAAAACTTGCTTTGTTTATTTCAATAACAATGTCACCACCAACTGTATTTAAAGAATATAAATACATCAGATACATTTAGACCAAATCATGCAATTACGTCAACACAGCTTTAAAAAGTTGATATAGTTTTTGTTTGATATAAATTGTGGAAAAAAAATGTTAGTGACAACAAAATTCCAAACGTTGATGGAATATGTGATAAATACAGCACTCAATTCCCATTTACATCAGAAACCACTTTAAAAAAAATTGGGTTCTCCCAAGAAAGAAGGTGTAAAGAACATAAAAATACAGTAGCTAGTAGGTCGAAGGGTTCACCAAAAACAAGGCAAAAGTTTTATTCCTATAAAGTATACTCAATATTGTTTGCCACATTATACACCATTCTGACACTAACAGTTCCTTTATGTAATTAGATTGCAAAGTAAACCGTAATTGGGAAGAACTCGAAGCCTTCTTTTGAAAAATTGTTCAGTATTTGCTAAAGAAGTGAGTCGACTTCACAGACTGTAGTTTGATATTTTAAGTACTGTAACTGGATTTTAAAAAGATCACACCACCATCCCATTAAGCACAGTATGAACGTGTGATTCTTCCCAAAGGATTTATAATTTAGATCAGCTCTGTTCTGGCCTGTGCGTCATCACTCATCAGAGATGAAGTGGACAACGTAAAGCTTGACGTAGTTGTTGTCCCACACGTAAAGATGTCTGTCCTTGGGGCTGTAAGAGAGCATTGCCAGCACCCCACCTGGAGGCCTGAGGTCAAAGGTTACATTAACTGGTTTGCCCTTCAACAGGTCGTACGCAAAGGTGACCCTGGCGTCCTTGATGTCCGTGACGTACAGTACCCCGCACGCGATGAAGGCGTTGCCGGCTTTGCTCCGTGGGTATGTGGTGTTAACGTGAGAGGTGATGGAGAAAGTCTTCTGGTCCAATTGGGCCACCACGATGCTCTCGTCGAGATCGGATGCGAAGATCAGCCACAGGCCGTTCTCGTCCGCCGCCAGCTTAAAGTAAGTCTTTGAATTTTGCAGCAGGTAAGCCAAGTTGTGATAAAGAGCATGATCGATGGTGAGCGTTTGAAGTCTCTTGGTGTCCAGATCAAATCTGTCATCAAACACAACATGTCAATTTACCCCTCCTACCAGTGTGTAAGCAGTGTGAATCATTATAGTGAGCCAGTATTGCCCCATCGTCTGCCATTGCTTACTTGGCAATGCTGGACGTGCCGGCGATCTGATAGTAGAAGGAGCCGTTGTGAACTGCGTGACCGCAGCCCTGATAGAACTTTCTCATATTGAGCATTCCACTGCTGTTGTGCTGGAAAGAGGTGACGCTCGGATACTCCCGCAAGACACGACCTGTGAGTGAAGAGATCATGTTCCACTTTCAAAGCCTATCTGGCCTGACGTGCGATCTTAACGTCCTGCCGTACCCGAAAAGTGTTCCGCCACCCATACTCGTTCGTCATTGAGCACAGCCGTGTCCTTCATCCATGTGCCAAATGTGCTCTCCATTTTTGTCACATTTCTGGGGTTGATCAGAGATTTGATCAGGCATTCTGACGAAGAGCAACATAACAGATGTTGCAAAATAAGCTCTGGGTGGGAAAACATTAGATGCTGTCAGGGAACACACCGTTCTGCTTCGCTGATTTCTCGTGCGCCTTCCCAGTTGGCCTCCCAAAGGAGGTCTCGTCATTTGGGACTGAATATAGTGGTTCTGTAAGGGAGAGTGCAGACAAGCCACAATATAAAATGAAGCAAATACCTGATAAACAACTCCTAAAACGCGTCACAAAAAGGTCAACTACGTGACTCAGCAGCAATGACATCATCCTTCTATTCGATCCGACCACAAGAAGACCGACCTAATTATATCATTCCATCTATTTTTCATCTATTTTCTTCCATCACCATGCAGCATCCAATTAACTTCATCGCAATGGGCATTAAAAGCAATCCATTGGGATTACCGCCACAAAAGGAAATATTGTTTTTTTTGCATTTTTAAACAGGTATACATGAAAGATGTTTCAGCCAGTTTGTCTGTGAAATTCAAGATTGTTAGCCACTACAATGACTGCAATTTGCCAATAGAGGGCGGAATGGCATCTCTCTGGATTTGAGATTCACACACCATTTAACCAGGACTACCTATTACTAATACTTCAGTTACCCATATAACCAATAACCTGACTATATAATAATAATCAGACTCTTTACATGCCCTCACCCATGGAGTGCGCAGCCTGTATATTGGCTCTGTGGTGCCTCGTCCTTGGGGGCCCTTGGGGTCCTGGAGGTCCAGGAGGGCCCATGGGTCCAGGTTCTCCAGGGGGGCCAGGAGGACCTTAGCCAAAAAGTTAGAAGGGCTCAGAGATTGACTACTAAAGGAACAAAATTTCTTTGCCGCTCACCCTCTACAATGATGTCATTGGATGGTTGCCGATCTTCCCCGGGGGGACCTGGTTCTCCTTGTTCACCTTTTTCACCTGGCTCACCTTTTTCACCTGCCGGTCCTGTATACAACAACCAAATCTGTCTTTGTCCAAACAACATACTACTCTGGCCTAAACCCAGAGCTATGTTTAAAAACTCTCAAAAAGCACTCCTACATGTTATTTTTTCTCAGATTTGGCTAAATTTTGGGGTGGGGCTTATAATCAGCTTTGGAATCTGGGAATTACAGTAATGGTTTTCCATCACTGATGTTGAGGGCATCTGAGAACTCCCTAAAATAAAGCTCAAACTAATTTTAAATCGTATAGCGTGGTCAAACCTCTTTTTCCTCGCTTGCCATCAGCCCCGGGGAGCCCATTGAGTCCAGGAGCGCCGTCTGTCCCGTTTGTCCCTGGCATGCCATCCGCACCAGTCAAACCTGTGGAAACGCAAGAACCAGCGTGAAGGTTTGAAAATCACAGAACATCTTGACTTGACATGAATGCCACATACCAGGTGGTCCGGGGGGACCTACAAAAGACAGTTTTGCAACGTTAGACAACACGACCTGACAATATGAAGATGAACGGAAAGCATGTATCGGACATTACCAGCAATGCAGACTCCTTTGGTGGTGTTACAAATGTCGACCAACAATTTTATCTGGGAATGAAAAGGAGGAAGCTGACTTTATTTACAATTGTTCTATCAATGAAAGAAATTCATTCATCCATCTTCTTACCGGCACCATGGAGTAAGTAAGCATCATCATCATGTCATCCTGCGTGTAATCCTTGCGGTAAATCTGGTGATGCCGGTGCTTGTGCTTTCGATTCTGCTTGGGCTTCATGTCCGTCTCAACGCCGACTTCTTGGCTGACCTCCTGCTGACTGCTTTCTGCGCCTCCCCCACTGTAAAGCTCCTTCTCCGGCACTCGCTCCGCATCCAGCTCCTGGTCCCCCGTCGCGTTTGACGCCCTCTCCTCCAGCGAGTCGCTCCTCTTGTTCCTGGAGTATTGATATTGAGGTTCTCTGGGCACCTCTCGGAGGAACTCTACCACCGAGCTCCCCTCCACTTGGTTCAGCCTAGACCCCGTCTGCTCAAGAAGGACGTGCTGTTGGTTCTGCCGGAGCAGAAGCACCAGGAGACCCAGAGAGTTCAACAAGGCCACCACGCAGGACCCGTACAGCAGCAGCCGCTGAGGGCGAGTCATGCTGGGCGTCGGAATCCACATGGTGACCACCTCACTTGTTTTTTTCTTGGAGTCAGCCATACACCTCGTCAACAGCGGAGTCAGAATCCAGGTTAGGAATAGATGCAGTGAAGTGAGATGAACTCACCCGAGAGAATCCAGTCTGTGGGGACGATGTGACAAGAGGCTGGTAGAACCCGTGTTGTGTTGTTTTCAGTGTGTCTACATGCCAAGCAGTTATGTAGGAGTGGGCATGACACAATCTTCTGGGCTTGTCCGGGAAGAAACCCCCGCCTGTTCAGTCACCTGATTTATATTCAGCAGAGTCCATTCTAGAGCATCGCCGTGGGCAGACACACACACACACACACACGCACGCTTGCTCGAACACACATTAAATAACTCGTGCATAATATACATGTAAAGAGACGAACTTGTCATTCATGTCTTTTGTTCACTGTAATAATTTATTAGTGTAGACTAACTTCAAAACCCTGTCAACTTAAAACGACATTTTTTTAAACCTTTTTCAAGCTCTTTTCCTTAAATGTCTTCATTATATTTATATAGGACAGTAGTCTCAATCCACTGGGCTAATGTTTTGCTGTCCTCATTTGACATCCAGTTGTAGTATTACTACTTTATGCAATTTTTTTGCAATGGGTAAAAATATATTTAGAAGTAAAATCAAAATAAAATGAATTTGCTGTCAGTATGTATTTTCAATATCAAATTCCTTCTTTTACTAAAAACCACAACACATACTTTGCATCCTGGGCTGACAGTGAATGAACTAAGGTAATGATTTGACAAAGCAAATGTTGTGATGTAAAGTTTGCTTTGAGAACACCTTTAAAACACAAATTTTGGAACTGGTTTGAAAGTGCAATTTAGAATGGATGAATGACACAGTGGCAATGAATGAAGCATGTAATATGCAATGAAAGACATGGATTCCAATTCCTCTGGATTTTGCTACAAGTTGGTTGTTGACAAAGCCACCCAGCATTTTCCCCCCGCAGCACTCATCCTTGTCACATCTTCGCAGCTTCCGTCCACCAACTATGACAATGACCTGTTTCCATTGCTCCCATTTGGGCCGTAAAAGTGACATTTCTGCATGAAAATGACAGGTCTGCCAAAGGCACTGAAGGCCTTGAGTGAATCCTTGACAGTGGAAGACTTCCTGTTCCATACGGGGAGTACAGACAGTAACAGTAATTATAGTCTGTCATTCTCCCATAAATTCACCGCATCATTGTACATAAATTGTACTAAATGCCTTACTAAAATAAAAGCAGACACGTACATTGAGTAAAGGTGTCACTTTCCGTTGGTTTTGTTGCAGTTACAGGTGAATTTTTGTTGATTTTGCGTCAATTTATGTCAATTACAAGCCAATTCATGTCAATTACAAGCCAATTCGAGGAACCTTTTTTGGTCAAAAAATAATTATCCATGGAGATTTTTTGCAGGTTCAAATTGAAAATCAACTTTTGTGGGAGTTGAATGTGCCACTGGAAATAGATGGGCATTGAAAATAATATCAAGAAGTTTTGGGCAAATATTTCGTACAATCGTACGGTAGCTTTTGTGCAAATTGATACTGGGAACTGTTTGACGTGTAAATTATGTGAATTAGACAAAAGCTGTAGGAAAAGTAGCATTTTCAAATTGTTACATTTTTGTTTTTTTCTGTAGTAAATGTAAGGGGATCTTTTTTTCATCAAAAAGAAAAGCATATTTTGAAATATTTGGAAAAATGTAAAATTCGTAATTGGTGCATGAAAGAGTTAAGATGCATGGTGTGCCCTTTAATAGACACGCGATCAGCGCATTATGTTTGCTCTTTTGTCTGCTTTTTCCACATTTTGCCCCCAGCCGCAACAGTCTCAGAGCACGGTGAATAAAACATAACATAGGGGGGAAGAAAAGCCCTGATGTGCTCTTAATGCACATTGTGAGCACACGTGCTGGGGGGATTCAGCTGGTCAACGACAGTCTGGTGCTGACCTACAGCTTTAGGCAAGAATACCAACCAACTCTGCTTCATGGATTCCAGGTCCTTGAAAGAACTGTAATCTCACACTTGAAGCTATTTTTATGTGTCTACAAGCACTTTAGATGAGGGAAACATTTGGATTTTATTTAGTGATTTTTAATCTTTAACATGTCACTGTGCAGATCTTCAATCAATTCAATGTTTTAATCGTGCTTAACCATACGCTTTTTAGTCAACTTCCAATTAATCCTAAATGTATACTATTTCATTTATATTGTTCTCATAACACTGACAGAATGCATTACATAAATTTGGACTATTTTTGTTGAATTTTGAACCTGATGCAAATTCTAACTACAGTTACTTTGCAGTAGGCAATGAATCTTGACAAAAGTGATTCCACAAGGATCCACAGTGAGTCCTGGTCTTGATTCCAACCGATCCAGTGCCAAAGATTGAACCAATAAGGTGTCTTCTAAAATTAGTAGCACCTGACTGCAATCAACTGGTTCCACTTGCAGAATGTATCCTCTTGTTCAGTTTGAATACTAAAACCTGCACCCATGCAGCTCTCTGAGGATCAGTTTTTCACCACTGCTGAGCAATGAAGAAATGAAGTGCCACAGTTGAATTTAGGGGAAAAGAAAACATCTTTTGTCAAGACCTGAATTCAAATTCCACAGCATTGCTTCCAAGAAAGAGCAGTCTGTACAGTAAGTTTATTCATTTCATCTAATATAAAGGACAAAAAAAGACAATTTATTTAAAGATGAGTGCCACAGGTAATCATTGCCGTTTCGCTGCAGTTAATCAATCTCCAGTATAATTGTACATATTCCTACATTGGGCTCGTCCTCCCCCTTTGCCGATGTGCAGCTGTCGGGCTTATCTCTTTCCAAATACAAGCTATGATGTCAGTTTTTTTTTCCTCCTCCATACAAGGACAAAAGTTTTTGCATTTTAACCATTTCAGTAACAGTGGTCACTCCAGTGGACAACCTTTCAAAAGTTGACACTGAAGGCATTTAAAACTTGGCAAGTGACTATTATGGTAAAAGAATGCAAAAATGTTGTAGTATTGTATTTTTATTTCAATATCATTACTGTGCATTTATAATACAATGCTCATGAAATTTCACACAAGTGCTGTAAAATCAATAGTACCACCTGTACCTGTAAAGTACCCTAAAATACTGATAGACATCCAAATTAATTTTCTGAGATGAGTGGCTATGAATGCTCATGTTTCTGTGCCTTAGACGGCACTAAATGTCCAATCCATTTTGAGACTGATTTCAAATTTGTGTAAATCCAGTGAAAATGGATCGAAAATGAGCTTGATGACCTTTGAAACAACACATTTTTAGGAGAAACCACAACACAAAGCCTCGTGACGAGGTTAGATTAACATCTGCTCATGAGGAACATTGCTTAATCATGCAAAACAATCAAGCTCTCTGACATCATACCCAACTCTGCCATCACATCATCGTCTCGGCACACACTTGGCCATTTGAACCTAGCACATTCTTGGACAAGAGTGGGCGGCGGCTGCCTGACTGATACACAAGAAAGGCACTTTTCCTCCTGACAGCAACGGCTTTGTCACTTTTAGTGCGGTTATTATTGCATCATATTGACTTGTAAGTCCAACATTGTATGTTTGTGGTACAGTATTGAAACCTCTTGTCCAAACTACGGCCACCTGCGTCCCGCTGCCCAATTTTTCTTGGCCCACAGCAAATTATGACGATATCATTAAATACGGCCCAGAAAAGTATTCTAAATACAGCCTTCATTCTCTTCCATTTCCTGCGCTTAACACTTAAAAAGTGCCTCTGTTATTTCCAATGTCTGAAACTGTATAAAACTAAAATATTTTATTGACGTTTTTTGTAGACACTGGACGTTTTCTTTTTGTTTTGAAAAGTTTGTTTCAGTAGTGCGAATCAATATACAGATCATTTTTTTGCATGATTTAAGTGCTAACGTACATTTTAAAATATCCTTTTCTGAGGCGTCGCTGTGTATGCAAGTGAGTGATGAAAAGTTTGGTACAGAAAAGACGCTATAGGTGGAGAGATATAAGGATAATAGCATTATTTTGTTGCTGGCAGGTGTTTTCTACATCAATTTCCTTCTTTTACTAAATACCACAACACACACTGACCACTTAACGACAGTGTGCGAGTAATTTTGTTCAATTGTGAGAGCAGTGTCTTCAAAAGGCCTCGTGACCTCTAGTTTTATCATCTTACGATACATTTGCAATGCAAACTCATCCAATTCCTCACGCAGGTGTTCATTTTGTGTTTTCCCAACCGAAGCGTTTGATGTTCAAAGGAGGAGCGCCTCCTTCTCCTCAGCCGAATGTCAAATAAAGCACCGTACTGTAGCCTATGCTCAAGGACAGGGGCCCGAATCCCAGCGTCAAGGTTACAAGTGTATTGTTTACCATTTCCTAAGTCGTGTTGTGACTTTTGCGTTGCCGTGACCTGGCTCGTATTCAACGTCGAGAGCCTATAAAGAGCGAGCCCCGTTTGCTCGAACTTCCCTGCCGCGTTTGTGCCCCTCGCGTCTTTCTCCCTCGGGTTTCTTATGGAGCGGATCTCTGCTTGTGAACGGACCATGGCTGTGGTGGACTTGGATTCTATCGCGTCCCGACTGAGCTCCTCATCTCAGAACGCAACCGCCTGGGCTGCGGCTGGCGTGTCTGCTCCAATGAGGACTTTGCTTTTATTCTTGTGTTTACTGCTGCTGGCTTGGGGCCATGCAGACAAGAGACGAGTACCAGGTGGGTCACATCCAAAACACACACGTGCAGATTTTGCTTCTTGCTTTTTTTTTGTTATCTGGTCATTAAATTGCTTTTCTTTTTCTTTTTTTTTAACGGCAGGTCCATATTTCTGTCTGGGACTCGGACCACTTTTGTCATACATGAGGTTTATTTGGACAGGAATAGGCACAGCCAGCAATTACTACAACGATAAATATGGTGACATTGTCCGAGTATGGATTGACGGAGAGGAAACCCTCATTCTTAGCAGGTTAGTGCTCGCCTTTAAACTGAATTCAAAAAAAAAAATACTTTCTATATTTTGGCCCCCTCTTATGGCTCTAATTGGATTGGTGTGACCGATTATAAAAACATGGTACTTTTTTTTGTTTACGCTTGTACTCCATATCCATTGTTATGACTTTCCTCCCCAAAAAATGAGATTTTTAATTTTTACATGCTACTTGGAGTTGCCTCAGTTGTGATTTTTTTTTTAGTCCCGCGGCAGATTAACGTATAAAAATTGACCCGTTTTAAAGGTTACACAATTGCAAAGATTTGAATAGCCCAGTTGTTTTGGTTTCCATTTGTGAGTTAGCATGATGTTTATATTTTACGGAAGCATATTGCGGCCTAAAAAGTAATAATAATGATAACTCCATTATCACATTTTTTCACTTGATATTATTTTGTGAAACTGATAACTTATCAGGTAAAAACGTGAAAACTTGTGTAAAAATGTGGAAAACGCTCATGCAAATATGTAATGTCTTTATATGATAGTATCATAAGAAAACATAAGGAATGTTGTTTTTTTCTTCATGCAAAAACGTGATACCTATCACATGAAAAGATTTTTGTACTGCAATATGGCTAATGAACATAAAAATGTCCTATTTTTTGCAAAGCTACTAGCACAAAATTTGGTTTTAATCAGCATCATGCTCAAATATGTTCCCTGTTGGACTACACAAATTTGTTGCCATTGACGCTGCTAAACTTTGTACATTTCTCGTTCATTCCTGTTTAATGGCCAGCAAAGACATTCACGCTTTTTGCCCGAAATATTATTCCCTTGTGAATACCAGAGCCTCGGCAGTGCACCACGTTCTCAAGCATCGACATTACAACTCAAGGTTCGGCAGCAAGTTAGGACTCAGCTGCATCGGGATGAACGAGAGGGGCATTATTTTTAACAACAACGTCGGCCAGTGGAAAAAGATCCGGACTTATTTCACCAAAGGTAAGAAGCGCTTTTCCGTTGGGACGTTGGGATGTCATAATCTAGCCCCCGGCCGATTGTTGACCTTCTGCCGCAGCCCTGATCGGCCCGGGCATTCAACAGAACTTGGAGGTGTGCATCTCGTCCACACAGAAGCGCTTGGACCACTTGAGGAAAGCCTGCAGTTTGACAAACGTGGATGTTCTCAGTCTCTTACGCTGCACCGTAGTGGACATCTCCAATCAGCTCTTTTTGGACGTCCCCTTTGACGGTAAGTGGTGTTGATTATGTGAAATGTGTCGAATGATTGCTGCCAGCTCACTCGGATTAAATGGGTAGCCAATGAGGATATTTGTCCAAAGTATTGCTATTTTAATCCAGATTTTCTTCCAAATTGATAGAAACAAACCGAAGACGTGAAGTCTGGGTTTCATCCTTTTAGGTGGTGAATAATGATTACTTTGTGTCTTTATTTTCCTTCTTTATTGTGCATTTTTTGGGCTGATGTGAATTTTACCCTGAATTTATAGTTCATAAAATGTGGTAATTAAACAGTTAAGACAAAAAAAGGATTTAAAAAAAGGAAATCAACAAAAAAATATTGTACTGGTCAAGAATACATAGATAATTCGGATTTATTTCAAATGAATTGGAAAAAAATTATAGCATTAGTGTTGCCCGGATGTATTTTTTGATTGGCAATTTGAAAAAAAATTATCAAATGAATGTATCAATTAAGGATCAATTTTAGGAAGAAAAAAATACTTAAATCCTAATAATTAACTAATAAAATACAAATTAATTCGTTCCCACCTTCTGGGAAAAAACACACCAAAAAACAGGATTTATAATGGAAAAACATTTTTATTGGTTGTAATTCAGCATCTACTAACAGAGTAACAAATAACTCGTGGTTATGATGTTTAATAATCAAATGGGTCATTATTTTATACAACGGGGAGTTAGTGGATGGGGTAGAGAGAGACTTGACGGATGCGCTCATAACGTAACAAACTTAAAAAAAATTCAAGATGATATAATCTCACTTAAGTGAATGGATGCATTGCTGTCCAGAGAAGGAGCTGATGCAAAAGATTTTAAAGTATTTCGACACGTGGCAGACGGTCCTGATCAAGCCCGACGTCTACTTTAAGTTGGACTGGATACAGCGGAAGCACAAATCTGCGGCGTGAGTCCCGTTGTTCAAAGCCAGACTGCAAAACTCTATTGTTTTTGATCCATTTGATCTGCTTTCCCAGCCAGGAACTTCAAGATGCAATTGAGGGCCTTGTGGAGCACAAAAGAAGAGAAATAGAGCGTGCGGATAAGCTGGACCGCATCAATTTTACCGCCGAGCTCATATTGGCGCAGGTGAAATGAATTAGTAAAGTAGTAATAGTAGTAGTAGTCCCCCGAATTTTGCATCCGTCGTGTCTGAGGACAAAAGTATTGACTTTTTGAATGCGTTTTTTAGAATCGTGGTGAACTTTCTGACGAGAACGTGAGGCAGTGCGTGCTGGAAATGGTGATCGCCGCACCTGACACGCTGTCTGTCAGCCTCTTCTTCATGCTGCTGCTTCTCAAAGAGAATCCAGGGCTGGAGCTTCAGCTTCTGCAAGAGATTGACAGCGTCGTAGGTGAGGATTGGATAAAAAGGTCACTTTTTCAAGACTGAAAAAAAGTGGCTTCGTTCGGGGCTTTGCTTTATCTCAGGGACACTGGTTGCTATGATTGTCAGCTGTGCTCTCTGCCAATACAATATGTTATAGTAACAATGTGGACTCCTGATTGGTTTTTCTGCTTTTAGGAGACGAGACCCTGCAAAATGAACATCTTCACAAGCTGCACGTATTGGACAGTTTTATAAAGGAGTGTTTGCGTTTCCACCCCGTGGTGGATTTCACCATGCGCCGCGCCCTGTCCGATGACATCATCGACGGCTACAGGGTCCCCAAGGGCACCAATATCATTCTTAACACTGGCCGCATGCATCGCACCCAGTTCTTCCCGAAACCCAATGAGCTGAGTCTGAAAAATTTTGAGAAGGAGGTAAGTAGGCCATTCGGGGTGGGAACCTCCATTAAGCGATGCATAATAACAAGTACAGAGCTGCCAACCTCCATCAACCCCATTTCAGGAGTGCCCTTGTCCATTTCCGGAGTGAATGTGATTCACGCAAAATCGATATGTCCAAGTCGCACAAGACGAATCATTCGTCAGAAATTAAAACCCAGATGAATCACAATGCACTCTTGTTGGCGAATTTTTCTGCTTTACAGTGCAGTTGAATTAAGTTGGCGGAAGCCGAAGCAATGGTGTGAATTTTGAGGCATTTACATTGGCAATTAATTTGGTCCTTTTCTGAAATGGTTGCTTCAAAAAAAATGAAGTGAAAATTTTTGGAGATTTCCGGAGTTCAGTGAAGTTGTCCGGAGTCCCGGAGTTTGCGTTGCATTTACGGGTAAACTCCTGAAATTCCGGAGTAGTTGGCAGCTCTCCAAGTATTATATGAATTTTTATTATTATATGAAAAACAGCGTTAGTATACATGGTCTTTTTTTAAAGAAAAAAGGGCTTACTATATGTGGTCTTTTTTAAGGAAGAGAGCCAACTATACATGGTCATTTTTAATGAAAAAAGCCTTAACATACATGGTCATTTTTAAGAAAAAAAAGCCTTACTTTACATCATTTTTTAAGATAAAAAAGCTTTACTATACATGGTCATTTTTTAAGAAAAAAAAGCATTACTATACATGGTCATTTTTTAAGAAAAAAAAGCTTTACTATACATGGTCATTTTTTAAGAAAAATAGCCTTAACCTCCATCAGCCATGACTGACGTCGGGGACTCCAGCCCGGTGCCCATTTTCTTGTGCAACAGCCACCCTTTCTATTTAAGTTCAAGTGAGTACTTTGAAATTGACTTCTTTTTTTGTCATTTTTTAAGAAAAAAAGCCTTACTATACATGGTCATTGTTTAAGAAAAAAGCCTTTATACATGGTCATTGTTTAAGAAAAAAGCCTTTATACATGGTCATTGTTTAAGAAAAAAGCCTTACTATACATGGTCGTTTTTTAAGAAAAAAAAGCCTTACTATACATGGTTGTTTTTTAAGAAAAAAAAGCCTGACCATACATAGTCGTTTTTTTAAGAAAAAAAAGCCTTACTATACATGGTCGTTTTTTAAGAAAAAAAGCCTTGCCATACATAGTTGTTTTTTTAAGAAAAAAAAGCCTTACTATACATGGTCATTTTTTATGAAAAAAAGCCTTAAAAAACGACCATGTAGAGTAAGTTTTTTTTTCTTAAAATATGACCATGTATAGTAAGGCTCTTTTTCTTTAAAAAAATGACCATGTATATTAAGGCTTGTTTTTCTTTTAAAAATGACCATGTATAGTAAGGCTTTTTTTTCTTAAAAAATGAGCATGTACAGTAAGGCTTGTTTTTCTTAAAAAATGACCATGTATAGTAAGGCTTTTTTTCTCAAAAAATGACCATGTATAGTAAGGCTTTTTTTCTTAAAAAATGATCACGTATGGTAAAGCTTGTTTTTCTTAAAAAATGACCACGTATGGTAAGGCTTGTTTTTCTTAAAAAATGACCATGTATGGTAAGGCTTGTTTTTCTTAAAAAATGACCATGTATAGTAAGGCTTTTTTCTTAAAAAAAAAAACAAAGTATAGTAAGGCTTTTTTTTTCTTAAAAAATGACCATTTATAGTAAGGCTTTTTTTCTTTAAAAATGATCACGTATGGTAAGGCTTGTTTTTCTTAAAAAATGACCATGTATAGTAAGGCTTTTTTTCTCAAAAAATGACCATGTATAGTAAGGCTTTTTTTCTTAAAAAATGATCACGTATGGTAAGGCTTGTTTTTCTTAAAAAATGAACATGTATAGTAAGGCTTTTTTCTTTAAAAAAAAAAACAAAGTATAGTAAGGCTTTTTTTTCTTAAAAAATGACCATTTATAGTAAGGCTTTTTTTCTTAAAAAATGATCACGTATGGTAAGGCTTGTGTTTCTTAAAAAATGACCATGTATAGTAAGGCTTTTTTTTCTTAAAAAATGACCATGTATAGTAAGGCTTTTTTTTCTTAAAAAATGAGCATGTATAGTAAGGCTTGTTTTTCTTAAAAAATGACCACGGACAGTAAGGCTTTTTTTCTCTTAAAAAATGACCACGGACAGTAAGGCTTTTTTTCTCTTAAAAAATGACCATGTATAGTAAGGCTTTTTTTTCTTAAAAAATGACCATGTATAGTAAGGCTTTTTTTTTCTTAAAAAATGACCATGTATAGTAAGGCTTTTTTTTCTTAAAAAATGACCATGTATAGTAAGGCTTGTTTTTTCTTAAAAAATGACCATGTATAGTAAGGCTTGTTTTTCTTAAAAAATGACCATGTATAGTAAGGCTTGTTTTTCTTAAAAATGACTATGTATAGTAAGGCTTGTTTTTCTTAAAAATGACCATGTATAGTAAGGCTTTTTTTTCTTAAAAATGACCATGTATAGTAAGGCTTTTTTCTCTTGAAAAATTACCATGTATAGTAAGGCTTTTTCTTAAAAAAGACCACGGACAGTAAGGCTTTTTTTCTCTTGCCTTACTATACATGGTCATATTTTAAGAAAAAAAGCCTTACTATACATGGTCATTTTTTAAAGAAAAAAGTCTCACTATACATGGTCAGTTTTAAGAAAAAAAGCATTACTATACATGGTCATTTTTGAAAGAAAAAAAGCCTTACTATACATGGTCATTTTTTAAGAAAAACAAGCCTTACCATACATGATCATTTTTTAAGAAAAAAAGCCTTACTATACGTGGTCATTTTTTAAACAAAAAAGTCTCACTATACATGGTCAGTTTTAAGAAAAAAAGCATTACTATACATGGTCATTTTTTAAGAAAAACAAGCCTTACTATACATGGTCATTTTTTAAGAAAAACAAGCCTTACTATACATGGACATTTTTTAAGAAAAACAAGCCTTACTATACGTGGTCATTTTTTAAGAAAAAAAGCCTTACTATACATGGTCATTTTTAAGGAAAAAAAGAGCCTTACTATACATGGTCATTTTTTGAGAAAAAAAGCCTTAACCTCCATCAGCCATGACTGACGTCGGGGACTCCAGCCCGGTGCCCATTTTCTTGTGCAACAGCCACCCTTTCTATTTAAGTTCAAGTGAGTACTTTGAAATTGACTTCTTTTTTTGTCATTTTTTAAGAAAAAAAGCCTTACTATACATGGTCATTGTTTAAGAAAAAAGCCTTTATACATGGTCATTGTTTAAGAAAAAAGCCTTTATACATGGTCATTGTTTAAGAAAAAAGCGTTACTATACATGGTCGTTTTTTAAGAAAAAAAAGCCTTACTATACATGGTTGTTTTTTAAGAAAAAAAAGCCTGACCATACAGTCGTTTTTTTAAGAAAAAAAAGCCTTACTATACATGGTCGTTTTTTAAGAAAAAAAGCCTTGCCATACATAGTTGTTTTTTTAAGAAAAAAAAGCCTTACTATACATGGTCATTTTTTATGAAAAAAAGCCTTAAAAAACGACCATGTAGAGTAAGTTTTTTTTTCTTAAAATATGACCATGTATAGTAAGGCTCTTTTTCTTTAAAAAAATGACCATGTATATTAAGGCTTGTTTTTCTTTTAAAAATGACCATGTATAGTAAGGCTTGTTTTTCTTAAAAAATGAGCATGTATAGTAAGGCTTGTTTTTCTTAAAAAATGACCATGTATAGTAAGGCTTTTTTCTTAAAAAAAAAAACAAAGTATAGTAAGGCTTTTTTTTTCTTAAAAAATGACCATTTATAGTAAGGCTTTTTTTCTTTAAAAATGATCACGTATGGTAAGGCTTGTTTTTCTTAAAAAATGACCATGTATAGTAAGGCTTTTTTTCTCAAAAAATGACCATGTATAGTAAGGCTTTTTTTCTTAAAAAATGATCACGTATGGTAAGGCTTGTTTTTCTTAAAAAATGACCATGTATAGTAAGGCTTTTTTTCTTAAAAAATGATCACGTATGGTAAGGCTTGTTTTTCTTAAAAAATGACCATGTATAGTAAGGCTTGTTTTTCTTAAAAAATGAACATGTATAGTAAGGCTTTTTTTTCTTAAAAAATGACCATTTATAGTAAGGCTTTTTTTCTTAAAAAATGATCACGTATGGTAAGGCTTGTGTTTCTTAAAAAATGACCATGTATAGTAAGGCTTTTTTTTCTTAAAAAATGACCATGTATAGTAAGGCTTGTTTTTCTTAAAAAATGAGCATGTATAGTAAGGCTTGTTTTTCTTAAAAAATGACCACGGACAGTAAGGCTTTTTTTCTCTTAAAAAATGACCACGGACAGTAAGGCTTTTTTTCTCTTAAAAAATGACCATGTATAGTAAGGCTTTTTTTTCTTAAAAAATGACCATGTATAGTAAGGCTTTTTTTTTCTTAAAAAATGACCATGTATAGTAAGGCTTTTTTTTCTTAAAAAATGACCATGTATAGTAAGGCTTTTTTTTTCTTAAAAAATGACCATGTATAGTAAGGCTTGTTTTTCTTAAAAAATGACCATGTATAGTAAGGCTTGTTTTTCTTAAAAAATGACCATGTATAGTAAGGCTTGTTTTTCTTAAAAATGACTATGTATAGTAAGGCTTTTTTTTCTTAAAAATGACCATGTATAGTAAGGCTTTTTTTTCTTGAAAAATTACCATGTATAGTAAGGCTTTTTCTTAAAAAAGACCACGGACAGTAAGGCTTTTTTTCTCTTGCCTTACTATACATGGTCATATTTTAAGAAAAAAAGCCTTACTATACATGGTCATTTTTTAAAGAAAAAAGTCTCACTATACATGGTCAGTTTTAAGAAAAAAAGCATTACTATACATGGTCATTTTTGAAAGAAAAAAAGCCTTACTATACATGGTCATTTTTTAAGAAAAACAAGCCTTACCATACATGATCATTTTTTAAGAAAAAAAGCCTTACTATACGTGGTCATTTTTTAAACAAAAAAGTCTCACTATACATGGTCAGTTTTAAGAAAAAAAGCATTACTATACATGGTCATTTTTTAAGAAAAACAAGCCTTACTATACATGGACATTTTTTAAGAAAAACAAGCCTTACTATACATGGACATTTTTTAAGAAAAACAAGCCTTACTATACGTGGTCATTTTTTAAGAAAAAAAGCCTTACTATACATGGTCATTTTTAAGGAAAAAAAGAGCCTTACTATACATGGTCATTTTTTGAGAAAAAAAGCCTTACTATACATGGTCATTTTTTAAGAAAAAAAGCCTTACTATACATGGTCATTTTTTAAGAAAAACAAGCCTTACTATACATGGTCATTTTTTTAGAAAGAAAAAAACCTTACTATACATGGTCATTTTTTTTAGAAAAAAAAGCCTTATTATACATGGTCATTTTTTAAGAAAAAAAGCCTTACTATACATGGTCATTTTTTTAGAAAAAAAAGCCTTACTATACATGGTCATTTTTTAAAGAAAAAAGTCTCACTATACATGGTCAGTTTTAAGAAAAAATGCATTACTATACATGGTCATTTTTTAAGAAAAACAAGCCTTACTATACATGGTCATTTTTTAAGAAAAACAAGCCTTACTATACGTGGTCATTTTTTAAGAAAAACAAGCCTTACTATATGTGGTCATTTTTTAAGAAAAAAAGCCTTACTATACATGGTCATTTTTAAGGAAAAAAAGAGCCTTACTATACATGGTCATTTTTTAAGAAAAACAAGCCTTACTATACATGGTCATTTTTTAAGAAAAACAAGCCTTACTATACATGGTCATTTTTTTAGAAAAAAAGCCTTACAATACATGGTCATTTTTTAAGAAAAAAAAGCCTTACTATACATGGTCATTTTTTTAAGAAAAAAAAGCCTTACTATACATGGTCATTTTTTAAGAAAAAAAGCCTTACTATACATGGTCATTTTTTAAGAAAAACAAGCCTAACTATACATGGTCATTTTTTAAGAAAAACAAGCCTTACTATACATGGTCATTTTTTAAGAAAAACAAGCCTTACTATACATGGTCATTTTTTTAGAAAAAAAAAGCCTTACTATACATGGTCATTTTTTTAGAAAAAAAAAGCCTTACTATACATGGTCATTTTTTAAGAGAAAAAAAGCCTTACTATACATGGTCATTTTTTTAGAAAAAAGCCCTACTATACATGGTCATTTTTTAAGAGAAAAAAAGCCTTACTATGCATGGTCATTTTTTAAGAAAAACAAGCCTTACTATACATGCTCATTTTTTAAGAAAAAAAAGCCTTACTATACATGGTCATTTTTTAAGAAAAAAAAGCCTTACAATACTATGTCATTTTTTAAGAAAAAAAGCCTTACTATACTATGTCGTCTTTTAAGAAAAACGCTTTACCGTACATGGTCGTTTTTTTTAAATAAAAAAGCCTTACTATACATGGTCATTTTTTAATAAAAACCCTTAATATACATGGTCATTTTTAAAGAAAAAAGCCTGACTATATATACATAGTATTTATTTTTTAAACAAATAAAAGCTTTACTTTACATAGACCACTTTTTTTTTTAAAGAAAAAGCCTTACGATGTCCAGCCATTCAAGTCATTTTGCATGCCAGCTTTACGTTTGTACCAAATCTCGGGGTATTCTTTGCTCAGTTATGAAGCACGTCTAATAAGATGAATAAATATTTGACATTATCGTCGACAAGGAAAAAGTGTCGCCAAACTTTCGTCAAAACATATACATGGTCATTTTTTAAGAAGAACAAGCCTTACTATACATGGTCATTTTTTAAGAAAAAAAGCCTTACTATACATGGTCATTTTTTAAGAAAAAAAAGCTTTACTATACAGGGTCATTTTTTAAGAAAAATAGCCTTAACCTCCATCAGCCATGACTGACGTCGGGGACTCCAGCCCGGTGCCCATTTTCTTGTGCAACAGCCACCCTTTCTATTTATGTTCAAGTGAGTACTTTGAAATTGACTTCTTTTTTGTCATTTTTTAAGAAAAAAAGCCTTTATACATGGTCATTGTTTAAGAAAAAAGCCTTACTATACATGGTCATTGTTTAAGAAAAAAGCCTTGCTATACATGGTCATTTTTTAAGAAAAAAAGCCTTACTATACATGGTCGTTTTTTAAGAAAAAAAGCCTTACTATAAATGGTTGTTTTTTAAGAAAAAAAAGCCTTACCATACATGGTCGTATTTTTAAAGAAAAAAAAAAGCCTTACTATACATAGTCGTTTTTTAAAGAAAAAAAAAGCCTTACTATACATGGTCGTTTTTTAAGAAAAAAAGCCTTACCATACATAGTTGTTTTTTTAAGAAAAAAAAAGCCTTACTATACATGGTCATTTTTTATGAAAAAAAGCCTTAAAAAACGACCATGTAGAGTAAGGTTTTTTTTCTTAAAATATGACCATGTATAGTAAGGCTCTTTTTCTTTAAAAAAATGACCATGTACAGTAAGGCTATTTTTCTTTAAAAATGACCATGTATATTAAGGCTTGTTTTTCTTAAAAAATGACCATGTATAGTAAGGCTTTTTTTTCCTGAAAAAAATGACCATGTATAGTAAGGCTTTTTTTTCTTAAAAAATGAGCATGTATAGTAAGGCTTGTTTTTCTTAAAAAATGACCACGGACAGTAAGGCTTTTTTTCTCTTAAAAAATGACCACGGACAGTAAGGCTTTTTTTCTCTTAAAAAATGACCATGTATAGTAAGGCTTTTTTTTCTTAAAAAATGACCATGTATAGTAAGGCTTTTTTTTTCTTAAAAAATGACCATGTATAGTAAGGCTTTTTTTTCTTAAAAAATGACCATGTATAGTAAGGCTTTTTTTTTCTTAAAAAATGACCATGTATAGTAAGGCTTGTTTTTCTTAAAAAATGACCATGTATAGTAAGGCTTGTTTTTCTTAAAAAATGACCATGTATAGTAAGGCTTGTTTTTCTTAAAAATGACTATGTATAGTAAGGCTTTTTTTTCTTAAAAATGACCATGTATAGTAAGGCTTTTTTTTCTTGAAAAATTACCATGTATAGTAAGGCTTTTTCTTAAAAAAGACCACGGACAGTAAGGCTTTTTTTCTCTTGCCTTACTATACATGGTCATATTTTAAGAAAAAAAGCCTTACTATACATGGTCATTTTTTAAAGAAAAAAGTCTCACTATACATGGTCAGTTTTAAGAAAAAAAGCATCACTATACATGGTCATTTTTGAAAGAAAAAAAGCCTTACTATACATGGTCATTTTTTAAGAAAAACAAGCCTTACCATACATGATCATTTTTTAAGAAAAAAAGCCTTACTATACGTGGTCATTTTTTAAACAAAAAAGTCTCACTATACATGGTCAGTTTTAAGAAAAAAAGCATTACTATACATGGTCATTTTTTAAGAAAAACAAGCCTTACTATACATGGTCATTTTTTAAGAAAAACAAGCCTTACTATACATGGACATTTTTTAAGAAAAAAAGCCTTACTATACATGGTCATTTTTAAGGAAAAAAAGAGCCTTACTATACATGGTCATTTTTTGAGAAAAAAAGCCTTACTATACATGGTCATTTTTTAAGAAAAAAAGCCTTACTATACATGGTCATTTTTTAAGAAAAACAAGCCTTACTATACATGGTCATTTTTTTAGAAAGAAAAAAACCTTACTATACATGGTCATTTTTTTAGAAAAAAAAGCCTTATTATACATGGTCATTTTTTAAGAAAAAAAGCCTTACTATACATGGTCATTTTTTTAGAAAAAAAAGCCTTACTATACATGGTCATTTTTTAAAGAAAAAAGTCTCACTATACATGGTCAGTTTTAAGAAAAAATGCATTACTATACATGGTCATTTTTTAAGAAAAACAAGCCTTACTATACATGGTCATTTTTTAAGAAAAACAAGCCTTACTATACATGGTCATTTTTTAAGAAAAACAAGCCTTACTATACGTGGTCATTTTTTAAGAAAAAAAGCCTTACTATACATGGTCATTTTTAAGGAAAAAAAGAGCCTTACTATACATGGTCATTTTTTGAGAAAAAAAGCCTTACTATACATGGTCATTTTTTAAGAAAAAAAGCCTTGCTATACATGGTCATTTTTTTAGAAAGAAAAAAACCTTACTATACATGGTCATTTTTTTAGAAAAAAAAGCCTTACTATACATGGTCATTTTTTAAGAAAAAAAGCCTTACTATACATGGTCATTTTTTTTAGAAAAAAAAGCCTTTCTATACATGGTCATTTTTTAAAGAAAAAAGTCTCACTATACATGGTCAGTTTTAAGAAAAAATGCATTACTATACATGGTCATTTTTTAAGAAAAACAAGCCTTACTATACATGGTCATTTTTTAAGAAAAACAAGCCTTACTATACATGGTCATTTTTTTAGAAAAAAAGCCTTACAATACATGGTCATTTTTTAAGAAAAAAAAGCCTTACTATACATGGTCATTTTTTTAAGAAAAAAAAGCCTTACTATACATGGTCATTTTTTAAGAAAAAAAGCCTTACTATACATGGTCATTTTTTAAGAAAAACAAGCCTAACTATACATGGTCATTTTTTAAGAAAAACAAGCCTTACTATACATGGTCATTTTTTAAGAAAAACAAGCCTTACTATACATGGTCATTTTTTTAGAAAAAAAAAGCCTTACTATACATGGTCATTTTTTTAGAAAAAAAAAGCCTTACTATACATGGTCATTTTTTAAGAGAAAAAAAGCCTTACTATACATGGTCATTTTTTTAGAAAAAAGCCCTACTATACATGGTCATTTTTTAAGAGAAAAAAAGCCTTACTATGCATGGTCATTTTTTAAGAAAAACAAGCCTTACTATACATGCTCATTTTTTAAGAAAAAAAAGCCTTACTATACATGGTCATTTTTTAAGAAAAAAAAGCCTTACAATACTATGTCATTTTTTAAGAAAAAAAGCCTTACTATACTATGTCGTCTTTTAAGAAAAACGCTTTACCGTACATGGTCGTTTTTTTAAAATAAAAAAGCCTTACTATACATGGTCATTTTTTAATAAAAACCCTTAATATACATGGTCATTTTTAAAGAAAAAAGCCTGACTATATATACATAGTATTTATTTTTTAAACAAATAAAAGCTTTACTTTACATAGACCACTTTTTTTTTTAAAGAAAAAGCCTTACGATGTCCAGCCATTCAAGTCATTTTGCATGCCAGCTTTACGTTTGTACCAAATCTCGGGGTATTCTTTGCTCAGTTATGAAGCACGTCTAATAAGATGAATAAATATTTGACATTATCGTCGACAAGGAAAAAGTGTCGCCAAACTTTCGTCAAAACATATACATGGTCATTTTTTAAGAAGAACAAGCCTTACTATACATGGTCATTTTTTAAGAAAAAAAGCCTTACTATACATGGTCATTTTTTAAGAAAAAAAAGCTTTACTATACAGGGTCATTTTTTAAGAAAAATAGCCTTAACCTCCATCAGCCATGACTGACGTCGGGGACTCCAGCCCGGTGCCCATTTTCTTGTGCAACAGCCACCCTTTCTATTTATGTTCAAGTGAGTACTTTGAAATTGACTTCTTTTTTGTCATTTTTTAAGAAAAAAAGCCTTTATACATGGTCATTGTTTAAGAAAAAAGCCTTACTATACATGGTCATTGTTTAAGAAAAAAGCCTTGCTATACATGGTCATTTTTTAAGAAAAAAAGCCTTACTATACATGGTCGTTTTTTAAGAAAAAAAGCCTTACTATAAATGGTTGTTTTTTAAGAAAAAAAAGCCTTACCATACATGGTCGTATTTTTAAAGAAAAAAAAAAGCCTTACTATACATAGTCGTTTTTTAAAGAAAAAAAAAGCCTTACTATACATGGTCGTTTTTTAAGAAAAAAAGCCTTACCATACATAGTTGTTTTTTTAAGAAAAAAAAAGCCTTACTATACATGGTCATTTTTTATGAAAAAAAGCCTTAAAAAACGACCATGTAGAGTAAGGTTTTTTTTCTTAAAATATGACCATGTATAGTAAGGCTCTTTTTCTTTAAAAAAATGACCATGTACAGTAAGGCTATTTTTCTTTAAAAATGACCATGTATATTAAGGCTTGTTGTTCTTAAAAAATGACCATGTATAGTAAGGCTTTTTTTTCCTGAAAAAAATGACCATGTATAGTAAGGCTTTTTTTTCTTAAAAAATGAGCATGTATAGTAAGGCTTGTTTTTCTTAAAAAATGACCATGTATAGTAAGGCTTTTTTTTCTTAAAAATGACCATGGACACTAAGGCTTTTTTTCGCTTAAAAAATGACCATGTATAGTAAGGCTTTTTTTTCTTTAAAAAATGACCATGTATAGTAAGGCTTTTTTTTTCTTAAAAAAATGACCATGTATAGTAAGGCTTTTTTTTCTAAAAAAATGACCATGTATAGTAAGGTTTTTTTCTTTAAAAATGACCATGTATAGTAAGGCTTTTTTCTTTAAAAAAACAACAAGGTATAGTAAGGCTTTTTTTTCTTTAAAAATGACCATTTATAGTAAGGCTTTTTTTCTTAAAAAATGATCACGTATGGTAAGGCTTTTTTTCTCAAAAAATGACCATGTATAGTAAGGCTTTTTTTCTTATAAAATGATCACGTATGGTAAGGCTTGTTTTTCTTAAAAAATGACCATGTATAGTAAGGCTTTTTTCTTTAAAAAAAACAACTAAGTATAGTAAGGCTTTTTTTTCTTAAAAAATGACCATTTATAGTAAGGGTTTTTTTCTTAAAAAATGACATAGTATTGTAAGGCTTTTTTCTTAAAAAACGACATAGTATTGTAAGGCTTTTTTTCGTAAAAAAACGACATAGTATAGTAAGGCTTTTTTTCGTAAAAAAACGACATAGTATAGTAAGGCTTTTTTCTTAAAAAACAACATAGTATAGGCTTTTTTCTTTAAAGACGACATAGTATAGTAAGGCTTATTTTCTTTAAAAACGACACAGTATAGTAAGGCTTTTTTGTCTTTAAAAACGACATAGTATAGTAAGGCTTTTTATTTACAAAAAAGACCATGTATAGTAAGGCTTTTTTCTTAAAAAATGACCATGTATAGTAAGGCTTTTTTGTTTAAAAAAGACCATGTATAGTAAGGCTTTTTTTCTTAAAAAACGACATAGTATTGTAAGGCTTTTTTTCCTAAAAAAAACGACATAGCATAGTATGGCTTTTTCCCCCTAAAAAAACGACATAGTATAGCATGGCTTTTTTTCTTGAAAAACGACATAGTAGAGGAAGGCTTTTTCCCTAAAAAACGACATAGTATAGTATGGCTTTCCCCCCTAAAAAACGACATAGTATAGTATGGCTTTTTTCCTTTAAAAAACGACATAATATAGTATGGCTTTTTTCCTTTAAAAAACGACATAGTATAGTATGGCTTTTTTTCTTAAAAAACGACATAGTATAGTAAGGCTTTTTTTCTTAAAAAACGACATAGTATAGTATGGCTTTTCCCCCCTAAAAAACGACATAGTATAGCATGGCTTTTTTTCTTGAAAAACGACATAGTCAAGGAAGGCTTTTTCCCTAAAAAACGACATAGTATAGTATGGCTTTTTTCCCTTAAAAAACGACATAGTATAGTAAGGCTTTTTTTCCTAAAAAACGACATAGTATAGCATGGCTTTTTTTCTTGAAAAATGACATAGTAGAGGAAGCCTTTTTTTCTTAAACGATATTGTATAGTAAGGCTTCTTTTCTTAAAAAACGACATAGTATAGTAAGGCTTTTTTTCTTTAAAAAATGACAGCAAGTAAGGCTAAGAGAATCGGAGAATAAATCTGACTTCTGATTCTTCACCTTCTAGTTGTTGCTGTGGTCCACTGGCAAAATCATTGGGTCAGAACATGAGGCGGGAATCAGGAGTGAGTTCAATTCCACTCGTTGCAATTCTCAAATTGTTTATTGAGGTAATGAAAAGGATAAATACAACTTCCAACTTTACAGTGGTGCAGTGGCAAAGACAATGGGTCAGAACTTCAGGTGGACTCAAGTTCAAATCAGAAGTGAGTTTGATTCCACTCTTTGCAATTCTCAAATTGTTTATTGAGGTAATGAAAAGGATAAATATAACTTCCAATCACATCATTTCAGAAGACACTGTGGTCCAGTGGCAAGAACAATGGGTTGAAATTGAAGTTGGACAGAAGTTCAAATCTGGAGTGAGTTCAAGTCCACTCTTTACAAATCTCAAATTGTTTATTGAGGTGATGAAAATGATAAATATAACTTCCAATCATCTCATTGCAGAAGTCACTGTGGTCCAGTGGCAAAGACAATGGGTCAGACAGATCTCAAGTTAGTGGATTTGACTGCCATGTGGGAGATGGGGTTCGAATCCCGCTCTCGTTTGACTAATCACTACACTAGTAGTTCAGTAAATGGGTAATCCTTTTTTCATTCAAATAAAGACTTAGTCATTTTTTTCAGCAAAACAATATTTCCGGTCAGCCTTCGGCTGACCGGAAGACAGTTGGGAGGGGGGGTTCCTGGTGGTGTTCGACAGTCGGCCTTCGGCCGACTGCCGACACCATACAGTCGTTGACTGGCGACACCGGGACGTGAACCCTCGACACCCACGTCGCAGGCAGGTGACTTACCCACTACACCACGAGGCGGCCTGCCTATACATGATTGGAAGTTATATTTATCCTTTTCATTACCTAAATAAACAATTTGAGAATTGCAAAGAGTGGAATTGAACTCACTCCTGATTTGAACTTGAGTCCACTTGAAGTTCTGACCCATTGTCTTTGCCACTGGGCCACAGTGACTTCTGAAATGATCTGATTGGAAGTTATATCTATCCTTTTCATTACCTAAATAAACAATTTGAGAATTGCAAAGAGTGGAATTGAACTCACTCCTGATTTGAGCTTGAGTCCACTTGAAGTTCTGACCCATTGTCTTTGCCACTGGACCACAGTGACTTCTGAAATGAAATGATTGGAAGTTATATTTATCATTTTCATCACCTCAATAAACAATTTGAGATTTGCAAAGAGTAGACTTGAACTCACTCCAGATTTGAACTTGAGTCCAACTTCAAATTCAACCCATTGATCTTGCCACTGGACCACAGTGTCTTCTGAAATGATGTGATTGGAAGTTATATCTATCCTTTTCATTAACTCAATAAACAATTTGAGAATTGCAAAGAGTGGAATTGAACTCACTCCTGATTTGAACTTGAGTCCACTTGAAGTTCTGACCCATTGTCTTTGCCACTGGACCACAGTGACTTCTGAAATGAAATGATTGGAAGTTATATTTATCATTTTCATCACCTCAATAAACAATTTGAGATTTGCAAAGAGTAGACTTGAACTCACTCCAGATTTGAACTTGAGTCCAACTTCAAATTCAACCCATTGATCTTGCCACTGGACCACAGTGTCTTCTGAAATGATGTGATTGGAAGTTATATCTATCCTTTTCATTAACTCAATAAACAATTTGAGAATTGCAAAGAGTGGAATTGAACTCACTCCTGATTCCCACCTCAAGTTCTGAACCAATATTTTTGCCACTGGACCACAGCAATAACATATGCTTACTATACGTGGTCATTTTTTTAAGAAAAAAAGCCTTACTATACATGGTCATTTTTTTAAGAAAAAAAGCCTTACTATACATGGTCATTTTTTAAGAAAAACAAGCCTTACTATGCATGGTCATTTTTTAAGAAAAACATGCCTTACTATACATGGTCATTTTTTAAGAAAAAAACCTTACTATACATGGTCATTTTTAAGAAAAAAAAGCCTTACTATACATGGTCATTTTTTGAGGAAAAAAAGCCTTACTATACATGGTCATTTTTTAAGAAAAAAAGCCTTACTATACATGGTCATTTTATAAGAAAGAAAGTCTTACTATACATGGTCAATTTTTAAGGAAAAAAGCCTTACTATACATGGTCATTTTTAAGAAAAAAAAGCCTTACTATACTTGGCCATTTTTTAAGAAAAAAAAGCCTCACTATACTTGGTCATTTTTTTAAGAAAAACATGCCTTACTATACATGGTCATTTTTTAAGAAAAACAAGCCTTACTATATGTGGTCATTTTTTAAGAAAAAAAAGCCTTACTATACATGGTCATTTTTAAGGAAAAAAAAGCCTTACTATACATGGTCATTTTTTAAGAAAAACAAGCCTTACTATACATGGTCATTTTTTAAGGAAAAAAGCCTTACCATACATGATCATTTTTTAAGAAAAAAGCCTTACCATACATGGTCATTTTTTAAGAAAAAAAGCCTTACTATACATGGTCATTTTTTTAAGGAAAAAAAGCCTTACTATACATGGTCATTTTTTAAGAATAAAATCTCACTATACATGTTCATTTTTTAAGAAAAAAATGTCTCACTTTACATGGTCATTTTTAAGGAAAAAAGCCTTACCATACATGATCATTTTTTAAGAAAAAAGCCTTACCATACATGGTCATTTTTTAAAGGAAAATAAGCCTTACTAAAAATGGTCATTTTTTAAGAAAAACAAGCCTTACTATACATGGTCATTTTTTAAGAAAAACAAGCCTTACTATATATACATGGTCATTTTTTAAGAAAAACAAGCCTTACTATACATGGTCATTTTTTAAGAAAAAAAAAGCCTTACTATACATGGTCATTTTTTGAGAAAAAAAGCCTTACTATACATGGTCATTTTTTGAGAAAAAAAGCCTTACTATATATGGTCATTTTTTAAGAAAAAAAATAACCTTACTATAGATGGTCATTTTTTAAGAAAAAAAGCCTTACTATACATGGTCATTTTATAAGAAAGAAAGTCTTACTATACATGGTCAATTTTTAAGGAAAAAAGCCTTACTACATTTTTTAAGGAAAAAAGCCTTACTATACATGGTTATTTTTAAGAAAAAAAAACCTTACTATACATGGCCATTTTTTAAGAAAAACAAGCCTTACTATACATGGTCATTTTTTAAGAAAAACAAGCCTTACTATACATGGTCATTTTTTAAGAAAAAAAGCCTTACTATACATGGTCATTTTTTGAGAAAAAAAGCCTTACTATACATGATCATTTTTAAGAAAAAAGCCTTACCATACATGGTCATTTTTTAAGAAAAAAAAGCCTTACTATACATGGTCATTTTTTTAAGGAAAAAAAGCCATACTATACATGGTCATTTTTTAAGAAAAACAAGCCTTACTAGACATGGTCATTTTTTTAAGAAAAACAAGCCTTACTATATATACATGGTCATTTTTTAAGAAAAACAAGCCTTACTATACATGGTCATTTTTTAAGAAAAAAAAGCCTTACCATACATGGTCATTTTTTTAAGAAAAAAAAAAAAACTTACTATAGATGGTCATTTTTTAAGAAAAAAAGCCTTACTATACATGGTCATTTTATAAGAAAGTAAGTCTTACTATACATGGTCAATTTTTAAGGAAAAAAGCCTTATTATACATGGTCATTTTTAAGAAAAAAAAAGCCTTACTATACATGGCCATTTTTTAAGAAAAAAAAGCCTCACTATACTTGGTCATTTTTTGAGAAAAAAAGCCTTACTATACATGGTCATTTTTTAAGAAAAAAAAGCCTTACTATACATGGTCATTTTTTTAGAAAAAAAAGCCTTACTATACATGGTCATTTTTTTAAGAAAAACAAGCCTCACTTTACATGGTCATCTTTTAAGAAAAAAATCTCACTATACATGTTAATTTTTTAAGAAAAAAATGTCTCACTATACATGGTCATTTTTTAAGGAAAAAAGCCTTACCATACATGGTCATTTTTTTAAAGGAAAATAAGCCTTACTAAACATGGTCATTTTTTAAGAAAAACAAGCCTTACTATACATGGTCATTTTTTAAGAAAAACAAGCCTTACTATACATGGTCATTTTTTAAGAAGAAAAGCCTTACTATACATGGTCATTTTTTAAGAAAAAAAAGCCTTACTATACATGGTCATTTTTTAAGAGAAAAAAAGCCTTACTATACATGGTCATTTTTTAAGAAAAAATGCCTTACTATACATGGTCATTTTTTAAAGAAAAAAAGCCTTACTATACATGGTCATTTTTTAAGAAAAAAAGCCTTACTATACATGGTCATTTTTTAAGAGAAAAAAAGCCTTACGATACATGGTCATTTTTTAAGGAAAAAAAAGTCTTACTATACATGGTCATTTTTTAAAGAAAAAACCCTACTATATATACATGGTCATTTTTTAAGAAAAAACCCTTACTATATATACATGGTCAGTTTTTAAGAAAAAAGCCTTACAATACATGGTCATTTTTTGAGAAACAAAGCCTTACTATACATGATCATTTTTTAAGAACAAAAGCCTTACTATACATGGTCATTTTTTAATAAGCCTTTCTATACATGGTCATTTTTTAAGAAAAAAAAAACCTTACTATGCATTGTCATTTTTTAAGAAAAAAAGCCTTACTATCCATGGTCATTTTTTGAGAAACAAAGCCTTACTATACATGATCATTTTTTAAGAACAAAAGCCTTACAATACATGGTCATTTTTTAAGAAAAATAAGCCTTACTATACATGGTCATTTTTTAAGAAAGTAAACCTTACTATACATTGTCATTTTTTAAGAAAAAAAGCCTTACTATACATGGTCATTTTTAAGAAAAAAGCCTTACTATACATGGTCATTTTTTAAGAAAAATAGCCTCACTATACATGGTCACTTTTTCACGAAAAAAAAGCCTTATACATGGTCTTTTTAGGGGGAAAAAGCCTTACTTTTTATGGTCTTTAAAAAAATTAAAAAAAAGCATTACTATATGTACATGATCATTTTTTAATTTAAAAAAACCCTTACTATAATGGTCATTTTTTAGAGAAAAAAACAATTGGTCTTTTTTATTAAAAAAAAAAACCTTACTATATACATGGTCTTTTAAGGAAAAAATCCTTACTATACATGGTCACTATTTTATGGAAGAAAAAAAGCTTTACCATATATAAAAACGCAAAAAAACGGGGGAATACTGCAAAAAAATATTTCTGCATTAGTCCCATGACTGCAAAATTTCCAAAAACTCAAAAACCGCGAAGTTTCAAAAAAACCCAAAAGATTTCACTGTACTCCGCAAAATAATTCATCATATAGAAAAGGAAATGATCTCTTATGTTGTGCAGGCTCCACGGCGGTACTTCCAGCCGTTTGGATCCGGTCCTCGAGCCTGCGTGGGCAAACACGTGGCTTTGGTCATGATGAAGTCCATCCTGGTGACCCTGCTCTCGCAGTATTCCGTGTGCCCTCACGAGGGTTTGACCCTGGATGGCCTCCCCCAAACCAACAACCTCTCTCAGCAGCCTGCGGTGCACCAGGATGGCAGCCCATGTCTCAACATGACCTTCTTACCCAGAACAAGAGGACACTGCCACTGAGAGATGTTGCTTCTTCTTCACTTCCCAAACCTTTGTATATAGTGACCATATTGGTTCCGACCTATGTATCGTTCAATTCCATTTAAAAACATGAAACTGCCAGATATGCCTTCTAATGTCAGCTACCACATTTTTTATTGCTGTGACTGTACATAGCTTATTTGCTGTTTTGTGCAAATATGGTTCCATTTGGCCATAATTGCTTAAGCCACTGATGCTTGAATTTCCAATTACATTTTTTATATAGGCAGATGAGTGGTTAATGTGTCGGCCTCACAGCTCTGGGGTCCTGGGTTTAAATACAGGTTGGCCCACCTGTGTAGAGTTTGGATTGTCTCCCCGAGCCTGTGTGGGTTTTCTCCGGGTACTCCGGTTTTCTCCCACATTCCATAGACAAGCATAGTAGGCAGATTGGACACTCTAAATTGTGCCTAGGTATGAGTGTGCGTGTGAATGGTTGTCCGTCTCCTTATGCCCTGCGATTGGCTGGCCAACGATTCAGGGTGTACCCCACCTCTAGCCCAAAGTTAGCTGGGATAGGCTCCAGCACCCCCCACGACCCTAGTGAGGATAAAGCGGTTCAGAAAATGAATGCATTTTTTTATACACAAAATAATAATAATCAAAACAAATGCAAATGGAAAAATACAACAATGACATTTATATCTAAAAAGATATTTTAAATTAAACAAAATTGAAAAATGTTGATTTATGTAAAATAAAACTTCAACAGAAATAAATAAAATGGTTTTAATCAGGCAATGATTTGAATATATATATATATATATGAAATTGTCAAAAAATATATACTTATGATATAATATATAACCATGTACTTATCATTTTATGATTCTCTTCATTTTGTATTTTTTGTATTTTTTTATTAATACTTTTTATTTACCTATATATATATATATATATATATATATATATATATATATATATATATATATATATATATATATATATATATATATTCCTCAAGTGTTCTTTGTATAATTGTTGAACTGTGTTATTTTTTTCTTTGACAATAAATTATTGCAAAGGACTTTTGCTATTTTTTGCCTCTTGTTGTGCAACATTTGAATGTCAAGCCACCATGTTGTATTTACAATTAGTGGCCAGAAGATGTCACCGTCACAAAAATCATAATGTAGAAATCGGTACAGTCAGTTGATGCAATACACCTCAGGTGTCAAAGTGGCGCCCCGGGGGCCTAATCTGGCCCGCCGCATCATTTTGTGTGGCCCGAGAAAGTAAATCATGAGTGCCAACTTTCTGTTTTAGGATCAAATTAAAATGAAGAGTATAGATTTATATTAAATTTCCTGATTTTGCCCCTTTTAATCAATAATTGTAATTTTTTCATCATTTTTTTTCTGTGTGTTTAGTTGAAAAATCATTTTGTAAAATCTAAAAATATTTTAAAAAAGCTAAAATAAACATTGTTTTAGATCTATAAAAACCGGAATATTCAGGGCTTTTAATCCAGTTCTTTTAATCCATTTTAAAAAAAGTAATCTAAATATTATATCTAAAATGGTCCGGCCCACATGAAATCGAGTTGACGTTAATGGGGCCCGCGAACCAACCCGAGTCTGACACCCTTGCAATACACCATAATTGATCTGTTCATGATGTTCCACTAAAGCAGATTTAGGCTACTATATTTGGTTTTTAAAAAAATTAACAGGTATAGTAAGGATTTTATATTTTCAAGAAAAGACCAGGTATATAATTTTTCTTTGAAAAAAAAGACCAATTATAGGTAGGATTTTTTCTTGAAAAATAAAATAAAAAGACCATGTATATTAAGACCATTTTCCGTAAAAAAAAAATGTACACCATGCATAATAAAACTTATATTTGTTTTAAAACATACCATGCATAGTATGTTTTTAAAGACCATATATAGTACGGCTTTTATTTGTTTAAAAATTATGTATAGTAAGGCTATTTTTCATATGTAAAATGACCATGTATAGTAAGGCTTTTATTTGTTAAAAAAATGAAATAAGGCTATTTTTTAGTCAAAAAGACCATGTATTGTAAGGCTTTTCCTAAAAATAAGACCATGTATAGTAAGGTTGTTGTTTTTTCTTTTAAAAAAATGCAAGCAAATGAGTTGAATAGCTGACGGATAAAGGTTAAATTATCTGGCGAATTAGGACATGAAGAGCACTAAGACATAGACCTGAAATAAGATATAAAACAGTTTTCCGGAGCATGAAAAAAGGTTTGTTTTTATAGCATTGTTGCGTTCTGCCTGTTTAGATGGGATTTTATTTTTAGTTAGTTTCCTGCATTTCTTCGTTTCTTCAAGTTTCCTGCATTTGTTACTGTCCTTTGAGGTATGTTTGTTCTTCTGTTGACTTTGCTATGAGCTTTGCTTTGAACTACTTTATGAACGACGAGGAACTTTATTCCGTTGGGTTTGGCGATGGCAGAATTTGATTGGGCGTCTGGCAAATTGCTGCACTTGCCTGGCAAAGCTCTGTGATAAATTCTCTGTGGTTTACATTTTGTTTACGCCGCTCCAATTTTCCCAAAAGACTCCCAAACCGACCGCTCGAGAGGAAGTTCTCAGCACTGGATGAGGTTATGTTGCACACTATTGCATGAACATGGTAGCCCCCAGTGGTCAACCGGCCCCATCCTAACGAGTAATTCATTGTCGAATGTAATGTAGAGGTTTAATCACAGATTACATAACAAGCAAACAATGGGGTCAGGAGATAATAAATATTTAACAGTTTTAAATTATAATCCTCACAGATATTGACGTTTAACAGCTCCGGGATAAAACGCCTTCATTATCACTTTGCTTTTTCGCATGCGGGACTGAAGCTGTCATTTCCTGTCTTCAATCAAACACACATTTCACCTTCGTAATGGCGTGGGCACTTAACATTTACTAGATTATAACATTTATTTGAGTCTTTTTGCAAAGGAATGTCAATCTAATCATTCCTTCCCAAACAAGTGTTTTTTTTGTCAAAGGTTAACCTTAGCAGATGTCAATAAACTTTCACAAGTATATTTTTAGCAATATTTTTTGGTGATTTAATACTGTCCTTGGTGTACGTTTCTCACATAGAAGTCGTGACTGTCCAGTTTTGGTGTATAGTCGACGAGCATTCTGAATATCTATGGACATTATATAGAAAAGTTGTATTTCTCCCCATTTCTGCTCACTGACTATGCTGCTTGTTTGACACACACACACACACACACACAAATGTGTGAAAATTCTCAAATGCGGGTGGCTATACTGAATGCTGATTACAACTCCCTGTTGGAATATGGTTTCAACAAAAGCTATTGTCGTCATGGAAATGGGACAGGCAAATGTAGTCAGTCATTCCACTCCATTGTTAAAAGTTTTAAAGCTTACACACTAAGATAAATTTCTGTATTTTTCAGGACTATTTTAGGTGTTTTTCATCACTGTGCTTAACCCATTGTCTGCCAATGTAATCAATAGCCGTCCAATCCATTAAAGGTGGGAGGAGTGGCAGCGAATTAACTAATGCTCTAACTTCAAATTGATTGGACATAAACTAGTACTGATAAATTCATTTGTAATCATTAAATATATATATGTATATATATATATATATATATATATATATATATATATATATATATATATATATATATATATATATATATATATATATATATATATATATATTTAATGACTCTAACTTCAAATTGATTGGACGTCAACTAGTACTGATAAATTCATTTGTAATCATTAAATATATATATATATATATACCTATATTTAAAAATTACACTGCCTTTTTTCAGTTTTTTTGTTTTTGTTTTAATATTTATTTTAATTCCTTTCAAACTGCAGTGGTTCAACATTGGTGACCTCTGACCTCCCAAATGTTTTTTTACTGGATAGACAGAACTGTTACAGATGTTTCGTGACCACAACCCTAAATTTAGAATCTTTTCAATGCACTTACCTTATTCTCCCTCCACCACGTACAAGTGTCACTCCTCCATAACGTCAACGTAGCTCATGCAGAATTTCCTCATGGGATCGGACAGGGTGAAAATATACCGCCGTCACCGCTGGTCATTATTTCCTATTAGTGTCCTGCCTTTGCTTCGTCCTACCCTGCAGAGACAAACGGGGTTTGCAGTTCAGCTCACGTCCAAATGATGTCCATTGCACAAGTTCAATGTCAATTTAATGAGGCTCGCATAACAAGCAGTGGGAAGCTCTCTGCCCTCATGAATACTCTGCCTTGCCGGTTTCTTTTCCACAAACTAATGACACTTTTTGGCTAACAGGTGACAAGCAAAACCTTACCAAGCGAACTAATGTCAAGCTAAACACAAACATAACACACACAAGGGGTGAATAAGCCAGCCCGGGGCAGTCTAAAGGCATCTGGTGGCAAATGTTCCTGCTGAGCATTCATCAGCACCTCACCTAGGGGCTGTTTTGGCCCCCCAACTGTTTTTAAGTCACCGGCTGCACACGCACCTGCCCCACACAACCACAAATGAATCTGTGCAGAAGCACCACAAATGAATATGAATCAATATTTATCATCTGGTCAACAACGAACAGTTTTTTTGTGCCTGTTGCATGTCTTAGATGAGTTTTGAGACTTCACTGCCTGTGGAATAATAAAACCATCTCATCGATTGCTCCAACAACCATTAAATCAATCAGTATCGTCGTCTTTTGCATGTCGTTTTGTCAATAGTCAAAGAATGCATGAAAGGGAAAATAATAAAACTAGCACAGGAGTATGAATTGCATTTTTCAGCAGAAACTAAAAACAAACATGATACGATAAAGCGATTGTAAAATAGGGAACAACAGACAATATAGACACCTGTTAATGTAACATATTAACAGTTTTTTGGAGGACTATAGCCTATTAAAACAAATAACCATGACCATGCATTATAAACAAACATTCGACAACAATTAAATCAATCAGTATCGTCGTCTTTTGCGTGTCGTTTTGTCAATAGTCAAAGAATGTATGAAAGAGAAAATAATATATAAAACTAGCATTTGCGTATGAATTGCATTTTTCCATTTTTTAATTGATCAGAAACTAAAAACAATCATCATACGATAAAGTGATCGTAAAATAGGCAACAACAGACAATATAGACACCTGTTAATGTTACATATTAACAGTTTTTTGGAGGACTATAGCCTATCAAACGAAATAACCATAACCATGTATTATAAACAAACATCTTCGGATACTTGTAAAATTTTCTACGGACGCATACAGTAATGATCATAGTTCACTTGAGGACAACCGAGCACGCTGGAATTGACAACACCAACAAGGCCAAAATTCAAAACTAGCATGACAAATAGATTGGTGGTGATTCCCTGACCAACTCTTTGTTTCCATAACAGTGCACAAAGTTTATTTACAAGCCCAAAGCGGACCGAAAAATTACGCGTGAGGGACATTTGCGTGCCTACGGTTAAACAGTAAGTGACCTCATGTCACGTGACTTGATAGGAGCTCTTTTTATGGGAGCCGGTAACAAGAGGTCATGGGATTTATACAACTGAGATGAATTTTAAATTGCCTTGAAGGAGCCTCTCCCACCGCTCGGCTCAAAACACAGGCAGCGCTCTCACCCACAGAGGGAGGAATAGGCTGCATACAGAAAGAGTTGGAGTGGACAGCACCGGATGGGAGGAGGAGGAGGGACGAGGGAAAAAAAGGGGGCGGACTGAGGAGGGAGGAAAGGGGGGGAGGCGGCAGAAAAGTAGATGAGAGGGAGAGGAAAGAAGGAAACTGAAGGAGCCGGGAGAAGAGACGGACGGCAAAGGGGGGGGAGAAAAGAAAAAAGACAGCTCGGCATATGATACTCCCTCAGCTGCGGTGATCAGAGGGAAGCCCACAGAGGAGAAAAGAAATTGTATTTTTCTTTTCTCTTTTTTTCGTGGGGGAGAAGAAGAATCTGCAAGATCCTCCAGTCCTACAGGGGAACATGGATTCTGACTCTGGAGAGCAGAGTGATGGGGACCTCTCACCAGGTATGAGACACTTTGTTTCAGATAACTCTGCATGTGCATTCGACATATTACACGCACTCAACAGGTGCGTGTATGATTGGCCCGAACGCGCCAGATTTTTAACATTTACATGCATTAATGGGGATTTTTTTTCCTCATTGTTTTTATTATATTCATGTAGAACAGAGGTATATAAAATTTGCAGCCAGGGAGGATAATAGTGTATTTTGCTTCGGGCAATAAAAAAAATTGAAAATAATTTTAGACCCTAATGAGGATAAAGCGGTTCAGAACACGAGATAAAATGATTTAAGAAAGTATTTAAGTAGTAATAAATAACTGAAAGTATTTTAAAAAAATAAACGCAAATTAAAAGAGGCGGTAAGAAATTTATAAATAACGCAAAATAGAATACTTAAAAAAATAAATATAAAAGACAAAATCAAATTAAAAAACAAGTGTGGTTTGGACTTTTGATTGTGTGTACTTTGATCTGGAAATGTTATTTGTTTTTTGTTTGTTTTAGAAATTTCTTGTGAACTCACATACCTTAAACTGCTATTGACAGCAATTGACATCCAATCCATTTTAACATCCCAGTTGAAATGGATTGGGCGCCTATTGCCATCAGTAGGTGTTTTCAAATTCAATGTCCCTCCTTCATAGCAGCAGATGAGTTCATTTGACATCCATTTGGATTTTTCCTCATCTAATCCTCACTTAATTTCCACAGCAAAACTGTCATTTCCTCAACTCTGTTACTCCTCCAAAATAATCACCACGCTGCCGTTAAGCGAGTCGTCAAAGCTGCTTCAGAGTTCAGTCTTTTGGTGAAAGCCGGCTCAGTCGGGGCCAGTTACCGGCCAGCTCTGACACGCGAGCGCGGCATCCCTCGGCGCTTCTCTTTTGACGCAGCTCGCGGCTTTACTTTGCCACTTTTAAGTGTCGTGTATAGCTAATGGCTGCTATCGGGCCTATATTATCCTAAATTCGGTTGAACTGTTGCGCTTTCTATGTTAATGGCACTGGGATGAACTCCACCATCTGTTTGTCCATCTGGCACATGATCCATCTGTCTTTTGATCCACTGGCAAAGGTGGTGGAACACTGACACGTGAGCCAGGTGGCAGCAGAAAGGTGGCAATGCCGCTTTCATGTGGAGACATGATCTGAGATGTTATTTTTTTAACTTCCTATATTGTCAGAGAACAAGTCAAGTCCAGAAGGAGACTGGAGAGTTAAGGAAAATGATCCTTTTTTTTTTTTTTAGAGTGACTCATACTTAAATGCATCCTGCTTTGTGGCCACACCGTACTTTTATCATTGGCTTGACTGTCGAGGGAAAGAAATCGTGGCATGGCTGCCTTTTAAAGGTCATCATTTTTGGTATATGAAATTTAATTAAATCAACCTCTACAACCAGAGGCGGTCCTGGTCAATTTTGCGCCCAGTGCAGAAAACCCTCTCGCCCACTCACTCAAACACACACACACTTTGGATGAAATGTGCTAATTTAATTGGATTTTTCTATTACTATAGCCCTCGGCCTAACTAACTGTTTAATTAGTGTACTGTGTCCGTGTTGTTTAAAAGTTCATAATTGAATGCAGTTCTGATTAAAATGTGCATGTTTTTTTTAACTACTAAAATCTTTGTGAGAAAAAAAATCACTCATAATGAAGGTATTAAAGTCCCACCGCTAGTTTTTGATAAGTGCGTGCTAAGTATAGAACTTTCTATGCAGGCTGGAGCAAAGTGTCAAAAGAATAAATATGGATGTGTTTTGTTGGAAGTGACCCATCTGGCTTGAACAGTTTATGGTTGTTATTCGTAATCATATTTTGTTATACAACTTGCCTCTAATTGAAGACCTCTGACTTGAACCAGGCTTCTTACAAAACATCCTTAGCATCCTAGTTTTTCAATACCGAAGCCTCTACTTACTCATCTGTAACTGGCTCTTGAAAATTATTAAATTAATATTAGCTCGTTGGCTGTCATCCATGGCACTATCACCTAAATATTTGTGTTGATTTTCTTTCATTATTTTTGCCACTACCAGTTTCACTTGTACCAACATTCCAACTTGGTTCTTAGATTCTTCTGGCCACTGCCATTATACTGGTGGACAGTGAGTCAACTCGCAGCCTATTTTGGCAACACAATCCTGATGATTCAGTTGGCCAGAAATCATTTTGCCATCTGCTAAAGTTATTTCCACGCATTTTCACCGACTTTGACGTAGCAGTGGAACTCAGACTTGTACCGGAGATCTTTGCGAGTGTCGTCTTCGCCAGCTGTAACATCCATAGGGGCATAAAGATGTTAGATTGTATTATAAACAAAGAGACTAGTCTTTGTTTGATGACACAACGCTAACGTAGTCCTCGTCTGTATTCACAACTGTCCTAACCCACAAAGGACGAAAAATGCAATGTTGCTATTATTCCTATGCAAAGGTTTTTAATAGTCAGCATTAACCCTTAAAAAACTATCATTGAACTCATTGGCTGCCAGTAACGTTGCTAGATGTCCAATCCAATTTGAGTTTGTCAGCAATCATTCATAACGATAATATAATTATAATTGAAGCCTGGTGTCCAAACGTGGACATACCATAATACTATGGCCTACAACGCATGTAAACGGGAATCTACTAAGAAGATAAAAAGTCTGAATGGTGATGAGAAAGTGCACATGGACCTGAAGGGTCTTTTTTTCTTTAAGAGACAGTGTGTTGGCCGTGGATCCATCCCCCACTTTTTTTAATCAGATCCACAGATGGAGCGTGCACACTACAGCCTAGCTCACGACACGCACACACATACACACTTACACACACACACCTCCCAAATCCCAGTCTCCATGAGCTGCTTCTGGAAAATTGAAACACAAACTGTAAAACAAAAAAGGGCAAAGCTGAAAGTGGAAAAGGCAACTCAGGAGATTTTTATTTCCCCTTATGGTTGCAAAGAGCAAACGCTTGGCCTCGCAGGTGTTATATGCATCGTGTGACATGTTTCATAGCAAGCCGTGGGACATTCAGAGAGGAATTTGCTTTCAGTCAGCTAGATTTAATGAAACATTGTCTTCAACCACAGAGGTATTTTGGAGCAGACCTCACAAAAGTCTGTGGTTTGATTGGTCACAAAGCAAATAGTGATTGGCTATTAGTTCAATGTTTGGCATTGGGCTCACAATAAATCATAAGTGTTGAAAGTAAAAATAACAAATAGAGCTTACGCCTAAACTCTGGCACAACACTTGTGCCCACTTTTATAATGCGTGAGTTGGAAAATATGGACCCATTACCTGAGCCAAAGCTTCATACAGCATGCCCAATGTTTCGCAACAATAGTAATAGCAAAATCCGAATCGGGAGCAATTTTTCAAACAACCAACCAAAAATGACATCACACACATGCATATACTTCATGGGTGAAGCCCTAAGGTACACATCAACTGAGAATATTTTAGTTACATTGCTCCGATGAATTGCATTTTAGGAAAACTCACACAGAATGAAGCTCTGAAAATGACCAAACTGTCCTATCACACCCGTACTTTACCTGCTCGCTCTCATCATGTTCTATTTGTTAGTATAATTGTGTTTTGCCTGACTTAACGAGACATGGTTCCTTTCCCTTCCTGTCACCTTTAAACCCTAATCAGCCCAGTTGCAGTTTCTCAATAAACACCACCGTAAAAAAAATGACGAGAGGAGTAAACTAAAACTCCCCTGTGGCTTAATAAAACTGTTCCAGCAGTTGAAAACATTCAGATTTACTATTCTGAGTGGAAAAAAATCTGGCCCAGGAAGAAAAATGAATGACTGCTATCTGAAGAGGAGTGATTTTCACTCCATATTTCTCCGTCGCACTCTGTTGGGCAGCTAAGCGGCCTAGGAAATAGACGTATAGTAAACATTGCGTTGGGCATATGGTTGTCGTGGTCGTGCTGTTTGATTAAATGCGAGGCTGCGTTGGGGAAGCTTAATGGAAGAAATACAATTTTTGCTTTGTTCGGATTTAAAGCCTTTTGATTTTTCTGTGTTTTGTCTTACTCATGGGCCAGAATATCTACCATCCCAGAATATTCGTGAATACATGAACGTCGTAGCTCTGCGTCACAACAAATTTAACTATTTTGCGTGTTATTAAGTCTGAACGTCCACCGATGTGTGGGGAGCGGGTGTCATAAAATGTTCAACTCTTCATGACATCATTTTAAGCCAAGGCAAATCATTTCAAACCAAGAAAGTGTTCTCCAAATTTCATATCATTTGCAATCCAATACAGCCTGTGGGAAACCAGAAATATATGTGTGGTTTACAATATTAAATTGGAAGAGGGAAATGGAGATTCAGATGTGACAGTTTTTCTAGTAGGCTTGAATTAGAGCAAATACACGCTGCCAGTGCAAAAGGGTTCCGTTTCCAGGAGGGATTTCTTCCCTTCTAAACGGAGACAACGCTTCAAATGCATGTTTATGAAAAGTCAACCACAGTTATTTCCTTGTCATTAGTTCGCGGTGGTGAACGGCGACCCGCCGCCAAGCCGAGAAGACGCTAGGCCCTTACACGCTATCAGATCTTCGAGGCCAAAGTTGAACTGGGTTTTAATACGTTTACGACAAAAAAAGGCATTTTCAAACAGTTTTGGATGGCAAATTGCAAAACTACAGGGACTTTGGCTACTGTATACATTATATTTTAGGAATGCAACGTCATTTAGCTCGCCCACAACGCATTTTATGAGTTTCCAATATGCTGAATAGTCCTAATTTTGCTGAATGCGCACTGGCGTTATCGTACTGGATTTGCGATCACTCAATTTATTTTTATTCCCAGTGGTTGGAATAGAGAAACACATGTGGTCCATCCAGCCTCAATGGATACCGATTCAACATGTGAGGAGAGCAGATGTGACCTAAGGCGGTGACTTAATTGTACTGCAAAACCCACAATTTGACAGAACATCAGATTTAGCCCAAGGTGGAATTTCATTGCTCATGAGACTGACAAGCTAAAAAAAAATCCTCTGTCAATTTTAATGATAGTTTTAACATCAATCTTGGCAAATTAAAACATGCAATTGATCACATGATAACATGATAGTGAATTGTTATCGTAAAAACAGCCCGAGCACCAACCTGGTGCTTTTTCAAGATTCCCACAGGCCCACTTGGACGTAAACTGAGTCCAAATGGGTGAACTAGTAAACAAGCCAGGAGGCCAGAGTTATGGGGAGAGTTGGCAAAGGCTGGATGATTGTGCATGTGAGCATTGTGTGTGGAGTGGCCGTGCGGCTCTATTTAAAAGCAACGTTACGCCACGCTGAGACTTGGCGAGGTGTAATAACAACAGCTACATACTCGAGCTGGGCCGGAAAACATTTACTTCTGCGGTGAAATGGAGTCCGAGAGGGAGAAATTGGCAAAATAAATGAGTCAGGAGATGTTTCCGGCGAGAGGGTAAGTGGATCTGACTCAAAAGGATTATGCCACTGTCATTTTCTTGCTATGAACCTCACCTTTATAGAATTTCTAAATCTGTGTCACTCTTCCGCAAATGATTTGCAGATTTTTTTTCCGCCCACACCTCTTACCTTCCCGTCTGAGTTAATAGCGTGAAATGAAAATAGACATGTATTTCAAGACTTTTTAAAGCTATATTTCCTCCCTGCCCTGCTTTCTCTCCTGAAAGCTTTTGCTTCTCCTAGATAAGGTGTTAAATTTATTTTTCTCACTTTTTTCTAAAGAAAGAAATGAATTATATCAAAGCCAGCACCAATTTTGGATGAAATCTTAGCCTGCCCAAAAGATAATAAAAGCCTCCAGGTGGACTCAGCACATGAAACATTGTTATTTGGCTTGATGACGTTGGAAGTATTGGATAAATAAAGAGCTTTTGTTATTATAGATATGAATCATTGGGCATGTTGATCATTCGGCAACAAGTGCATCAAAACTATTAATTTCCTGATGATACACAAAATCCAAAACAATCCCTTTTTGTCACCTCACTCCCTTGGTATCAAGAAATATGCAAATTAAAATTATTATTTTTTCCAATACAAGAAGTAGAAACAATAAAAGTGCCCAGTGCTAATCCTGGAGGACATATTGGACCAAAACCAATGCAATACAAACCAAATCAACACAAGTCAGCAGTAGGGCGTGTAACTATTAATTAATCTGGATTGATAGAGTTAAAAAGTTTTCATTAAAAGTTTCATTAAGCGAAAACAAAAAAAATGGTCAAAGTACTCAAAACTGCCTACATTGTAAGGAATCAGGTTACATGTTTACTGTGGCTTAAGATCTTGAGGCAATGTTTTAGGTGTTGTCTTTTTAATGTTGTTCCTAAACACAACACACCCAAAGAGGGACAGTGAGTGTGATGTTGGATTACCGGTTATTTTAGAGTCTGTTCTTTTTTTGTGGGGGTGTCAGAAAGGCAGACATCTTTGCTGTTAGCAAAAAAAGCTTTAAAAAAGCATAGCCAAATTGATGTTGTCCTTGCAGATGCAACATTATTTTTGATCACTTTTGGTCAAAAATAACTGATTTTTTTTAAATGTGTGGAGAATATTGTATTAAATTGAATCAAAGTGAATTGTGGTAGACTGTAATAATAATCATCATCATCATATAATGATAATAATAAATAAAAAACAATAACAATAATAATAACTGTAATCCCCAGACCCCAGAACTGTGACACCAAAGCACTAACCACTCGTCCGCCCGGCCACCAAGAGGAGTATTTGACACTACAAATTGATGGAAAAAAAGTATCCCACGGTGCAGGAAAGGATGCGGAAAAAAAGCATGCAGTCAATTCCCATGCCCGACTTACCAACGAAGCAAGCTGTGCGAACTAAACAAAAGCAGCCTACAGCTGCTTCAAGTATTAATGTTATAGCAGATAGAGGTCAAAGCGCAACCATCTCACAAGGACCGCTATCTGATTAGACGGGAACATCTAGAGTAGCATTTGTTATCCCACGAGAACTGGGGGGCGTGGTAGGAGTGGCTCTGATGAGAGCTGAGGTGGCGGTCACTCAGGTCACTTTCACGTGACTGTCAATCACGAAGAGGGGGTATTCATCATTCGCATCTCTTGTCACTAGCATCAAAAAAGCCATTTTGTGCTGACATGCGTAAATTGTCAAGCTGTGCACCAACAAAAACACAAAATGTTTCCATTTTACCCGAATATTTGATATAATTCATTCATTCATCTTCCATGCCACCCATCCTTGAAAGGGTTGCCGGGGTTGCTGGAGCCTAACCCAGCTGTCTTCGGGCAAAAGACTGTTCGTGATATAATAATATTCAAGTATTTCACACTCACAAGACCAGTGTGGGGCGATCGCTATGATATATGATTTTAAAGGTAAAAGATGACAAGGACAGATATTTTCATTGAAATTTTGACGATTGATGAGTTTTTAACCAAAGGCCTGATAAGACTAGTACACATGACTGCACAAGACAATCCTTTCGTCATTAAAGCATTGCACAAGAAACCTTTCTTTTATCTTATGATTAAAAACAGTGTAGGTGTTTGTTTGAATTTGCTGTTTCAAGCGACCACATTCATCGAGGGGAAACAAAAAAGTCCTGTTCGAGCAGAACGACCTGCAAAAAAGCCCAACATTCATTTGTCAAGCTCGGATTTTCTTACAAGTAAGCAGAATATCTCTGCGATGCACACTATCTCCTCATCTTGCTTGTTCCAGTTTCTGCCACAGTAAATAATACACAATTACTAAAAGGGAAAGTACTTTCAACTCAAACTGATGAAAATCATTGGATGAAAACCGAATTATTCATTAACCCCAACGCTCCGATTGCCTCTCCTCATCCTGACTAGTTATTAATGAGGAGGTGAATGACCTCCTTTGAGCCAAAACGTCTTAAGAAAGATTTTTTAAACGGCGTGGCGGTGAACAAGACCTAACACCCTCCATGGAGGATCCCACACATTTCTTTGTTATTTTTCTTCTGGATATTTTACAGTGCTTACGTGTTGGAGTCCTTTTGTGACGGTGACAGTTAAAAATAGGCTTAAGCGGAATCTGTACAGGACAGACTGAGAGTAGGAGAGCCATCAAACGGCAAAAATAAAACATTTCTGCACGGATTCTTCGAGCTGTTGCGTGCTGTTTTCAAGAACAAATGCGTCCTGCTCACCGAGACGGTTGTTAAAATGTTATTTTCCATTTTAAGCTCACATAATGTACAGTGAGGATGCAAAGATAAACCCTGAGGGGGCAGAAAACGCTAAAATGCACACTGTCAGGCAGCATTCTCATCAAGTAAATTTCTTCTGACATTTTGTTAGTATTGTTGCCAGATCGGTGCGGATGATGCCGTTTACAACTGGGACCAAGTCCAGACATTTTTCTTCACATTACGAGCAGGAATAAATGGGCAGATTGACTGGAATGCATCGCTCTGCAAACATATGCATTTGAATAGCACTGGCTAGACATTTGGTCAACTAAAAACTACTCCATCCTATGTCAATATTGCAACTCTTTTAGCTTAGACAAAAATAGCTCTACTGCGACCCTTAAGTCAGTTCAGAGATGCCATGAAATAGTACTTAATTCTTTGACCGGCGTCAATGGCACCAAAACAGCATCATTCAGTGATTAATATACAAGAAATCTTGAGATTTTAAGTAAATCCAAATCAACACTTGTTTTCTTCTTTTTTGGTGCTTTCAAAGTCTCCAGATGACTTCAAATGTTGAGTTCAAACTAATTAAAATGTTGAACTCTGCTCACTCCACATGAATTTAGTTGACTTGTTGAACTCTGCTCACTCCACATGAATTTAGTTGACTTAAAATACGGTTTTTGCCATCCCAACTGCCAAAGTGAAATAGGGAAACAGAAAAAGTTCATTTTTGCTTTGTTTTTTTTCTTTTTATTACAGCGTATTACGACAGGACCAAGTTCTTGCACTGGATCTCATTAGACTGGAAATGAAATATGTGTTTAGCATATAATATGCAAACCACAGATAAGAACAACAAGAGTTGAAATGCATATTTGACTGGCTTCCAAAGCACCAACCTCGAACATGGAAAATTCTGCTCACTGCAAGATTTCCAAAGGTTCAAAGAAGCCCTAATGGGCCATTCATGTCTACGGCGTATTGAAGGCAATGGAAAAAGGTGGATAAATAAAATATCTATTTTCAGTACACTACCGTCATCACCTGCCAGCAACACTCGTAACCTTTCACATCTCATCTCTTCAACTGTTTACATGAATAACATTTGGAGGGGGCCAAAAATGGTCCACATGCAGAGATAAACAGAATGCATGCCTTTGTGTGTGTGCACAGCACCAACACGTGACGTTGGGGTTTTAACGCCTTGTTGCAAAATAACACACGCACCTGCGGCGTGTCACCTGCTGTCACCCAATGCCTAACATCTGCCTGTTGTCACTAGCAACGCATGTTCGTTTGCGTGCTCCTGTATGTGCTCCAGATACTGGATATGGAGCAGTGGTGAAGCCCACCATAGACGGATTTTTTACAAATCCAAATACATTTCTTTTTCAGGGTATTGATATAAAATATTGTTCAAAATGCTATTAAAAGTATGATGGTCTTGCAGTCTGATTTTATAACCATTCAAATAACAAAATACATAAAATGCAGATTGATAGCAGGTCACATCTCATCTGCTGTATGTTTAAAGAAACAACATCAATTAATTCTTTCCTATATGATAACAGGATGGAATCCATTTTCTTAGGTTTGGACCTGCTGATTCAAATTATGTTTGGCTCCAGCATGCCATGTTACCAATAATTAAGTGCAAGTTTAAGGCGTGTATTTTGTTTCCTGTACATCTACTGTATTCCCTTGGCACGCTAAAAGTAAATAACTAATTCCAGATGTACTTTGTAGAGGACGCCATATTTTTCTTAGGGCAGCTTTGGCTGTTCTCCATGTTCCACTCTGTGTATATTTTGATGTAATGCACCAGAAAGTGTTGACTCAGCACTCTAAAAACATCAAGAGGAACAAAGAGAGACTGTCTAGTCACTAGCCAAAGTCGGTGGAGCGGTGGGCACCTTCCTAATCCGGACGTCAAATTTAAACTTCTAAAACGGTCTTGGATAACCACGTAGAGCAGCCATGGTCTCCTGTATGGAGCGCTTGACTTTCACAAGCACGCATGTCCGGAGCGGACACGTTGAGGGTGGGTGGCCCGTTGTCGCACCCACTAAAGTCTGTCCGCACAGACGAAAGTGACATTTTTTTTCTTTTTTTACGAGAAATGGAATGCCACAGCGGCAGGCGGCCACCTACTGACTGTTGTGACACCCCGAAGCAGACTCTGACTCTCATGTAGCTTTCTCCAACCAACACTGTGACTCACGCCTTCAAATGTCTCATCATGTCAATCCTTCGTCATCCTCGTCTGTTCACATTCTAAATCGGGCTTATAAAAAGGGGTTAAGGGGTCTACTGGCATCTATTTATTACAGGTGTAAATCACCAATTTCATGACATTTGGACGCAGATGCAATATTTGCCAATATTCCAAAGTCTGCCGAAAATGGATTTTGATTCGGTTCAGCTGCCCCGATGGATTAAATTCGATATTAAGTGAGTATTTAACATAACAGGTGACATTTCAGATAAAGCAAATTTTAAAAAAATATTGACAATTACGTGGCTGAAATATTTCCAACATTTGAAATAAAGCCACTCTTTCATAACAAAGGAGTATATCTAAAAGATGACGAATATTGATCATTGTGTTATGTTTTCATCGATGGCATTGGATCGTTTCTCAATTGATGTATCATTGTAAATCACCAATTTCATGACAGGAGAATTATTTGGACCTAATCACAAGGTCTGTGACTATTTGATTCAATACAAGAAATTCAATCAATGTATCCATCTAGATAAATGTAAATATAAACTAAAGGGCCCCAATGCAAAACAATTAAAGTTAAACGACTGATAAACCTCCTTTTCTTATACTACGCTCAAACACTCGGTAATGAGCACAAACAATAACAACATTAAAACCATGATGGCAGAGTGCAGCAAAGGAAAACAAGCTAAAGTATTTATCTAATTAAGAACACAAACACAGCATAAAAGTAACATATAGAGCAGGAAGAGATGGAAAGTCATAACCAGAACAATAAAAGTGCAAATAAACGAGAAAGCCCAAGCTTTTAATCTAATCACAAGCACAGAGTTAAGCAGATTCAGTACAGAGTGTGAGTACTTTTGCCACCGCTGGCTCGTGTTTGTTTGTTTTTCAGCTCTGCGGACAGATTTCACTCATCACTGATTCATATTTGAAGTTGACGGTGCACACATTTTTTGTGGTTGGCAGAGCTGCTGCTTCCATCCGTGCTCTTTCACAAATCAAACCAGTTTACTTTAAAAATATCGGCCGCTCGCAACAACAAAGAGGTGCTTGAGAGAAACAGGAAATGACAGTGATAAAGAGCCCATTGATGTCAAGCACAGATCTGCCCTCTATTATACATTTTTTATTTTACTGCTGGAATGTAATGACCTGACGTCGTTGATTGACGATAATTGTCTTCTTTTTGGTTGTGTGGTCTGATGCCAATTTCTATTTTTGCCAGTGTGGCCAAAAGTCATTCTGTCTTCTGCTTGAGTCAATATTCTATGGCGTGTCTTTAACAAACTTCAAACCAGTCTCTTTCTTCCCTGATATTGAGCCCCTTTAGAGATCCCACTCATGCCACACAAAAGAGGGCGCATGTCATGGTTTTTATTTTGAAATGACTGCAGCCAGACATTTGCTTTTTTTGTTGCTAAATGTCACAGGCAGCTAATTATGTGAGCAGGAAATGTCATTCTGCTTGAAAGTAACTCACAAAATGCCAGTGAGCCGCTTTGGCCCATTGTGGTGCTACTTTGAGCCTCTTACGGGTGTGCTCCCATGCAGCCTCCCACACAAACACTTTTTCAGATGCTCTACTACAATGGTTCTCAAACATTTTACACAATGGGCTGCCTAATAAAACACAAAGCCAAGTACCACTACAACGGCTAACATTAAAATACGTACTGTAGCACTCTCAAAAACGAGGCCTGACTTTCAGTCCTAAAAAAGAACGTTACATATTATCGTAAGTTGCTTGAAAATTATATACAGTTCAATTATGAACGCTCTGAAATGAATCTACACAAATAAATGTATACAAATAAAGCTTTATAACTTTCATCGCCTTTAGACAAAGCTGAACAGATGGAAAGACAGATTTGATTGAGAAAATTAATGTCTGTCGTGTATTTACATCTATAACCCTTATGAAAGATCCTATAAAATAAAATGTACTAACTTCTTACCACTCAAGCATGCTTAAATGTCTTTCTTCCTCAACTAAATTACTGCTACCATAGCAACGTGCTTCAAATCTCGTGAAACTGTCACTTCCCAAGTGTTAGGCATCTCAATATTTAAGTCACAGTGTGAGATCTGTTCCTTAATAAAATAAACTTTCATTACCCAACTCCTCACATCCGCATGTCAAACATGACAACATTGACTAAGTATAGTTTCTGTGGCGGGTTTACAGCTGTTAAGCATGTGCACGACGACTTCTGCCGAGGCGTTGCTATCACCCCGCAGCTGCCTGATGTTCTCCACAGAAGATAGTAATCATTCCTCCCTCAGACGACCAACAGCACGGCTGCCAAGTCCAAAAGAACCACCGCCCTGTTATAGAATGTGCTTGTACCACACTACTGTAGCCTACTGTACATCTGTTCAGCTCCTTGCCATGGTTTAAATCCTACTGAATCTCCAGAATTCAGTTTTACGTAGCTGTCACGTTTTCAGCTCTGTCAAACAAGGTCTTGTTCTCGTCTCAGCCAAGAGTCAAAGCGTATTCACGGGTGCCCTTTTAGGTCCGGACCAAACCTAAATGCTCTTTGGTGCGCACCTTTTGGCCTGGTGTAAATACAAACCAGCGTTCTGTACCACCGTGCTCTTATGTTCATATTTTACCGTACAGACCGCGAGAATTGCAGTGTTAAAAAGAATAGCATTAAACCACAAAAGGGCCCGACCAAAGACAGCAAAGTTTTTAATTTCCTGGTGTGAATACCAACTTAATCTCAGCTAGTGTGTGATTTTGAGCACACCAGTAGAAAATAGTCGCTCTTCACTTTGTTCGTTTTCTGACAAGACTTTCCTAAGTTTACCATTATCAAGTGCAGTAGCTGTATGGCAATCTTTTCACAAAGCCGCCTTTTGACATCTCTCTTTCCTCTCGTTCAAGCAGGTCACGAGAGCTTCAACTCGCGCTCCTTGGCTCTGCAGGCTCAGAAGAAGATCCTGAGCAAGATGGCCACCGTGGTGGTGGCCAACATGCTGACGGACGACACCAGCAGCGAGATCTTGGACGAACTCTACAAGACCAGTCGCGAGTTCACCAAGAGCAAGAAGGAGGCCCACAAGATCATCAAAGATGTGATCAAAATCGCTCTGAAGATCGGCATTCTGTACCGGAACCACCAGTTCAGCCCAGACGAGCTGGACACGGTGGAACGCTTCAAGAAGAAGATGAACCAGGCGGCTATGACGGCGGTGTCCTTCTACGAGGTGGAGTACACCTTTGACCGGAATATTTTGTCCGAGCTCCTGCTGGAGTGTCGGGACTTGCTTCACACGCTGGTCGAGCAGCACCTGACGGCTCGTTCGCACGCTCGCATCGACCACGTTTTTAACCATTTTGCCCACTGTGAGTTCCTAGCCGAGCTGTACGGGGATGGAGACGAGTACAGGTTCTCTCTAAGGAAAATCTGCAATGGCATCAACAAACTTTTGGACGAGGGCACGCTTTAACCTTTCGGCTCTCTTGCACCGCCTCGCCTCGCCTGGCCACGCCCTCTCTGCCTTCCCCGGACCGCTTGCCTCACTTCCTCCTCTTTCTCTGTCCACTTCCTGTATTCTGCATCGGGTTCTCTGGAGCTATACTTGTAACATCCTGCAGCTGTGAATCACCGAGGGTTGTTTCATTAAAATTGTCTCTCCGCTCACACACTTGGACAATGTGTCTCATGTAATGTATCCGTTCACAGAAGCCTGTTTGATCATTTATTCCATAGAAAGGATATCCATCTTAAGGATCATACACCAGGGCACCTTTTCCAATACTAGTTCCAGATTAGCGTACTGGGGTACTCAGACGTTTGGTCGCCGGACTTTTGGTCGCCGGATGTTTGGTCGCCGGATGTTTGGTCGCCGGATGTTTGGTCGCCGGATGTTTGGTCGCCCGGAAGGTTATTGATAATTACCATTTAAAATTGTTGCTCAAATTCCCTAAATACAAACTGCTAATTATTATTTAGTCATATTTAATGCCTTATTAATTATTAGGCTAAAGAAAAGCTCCAAATTTCCGTACTTTTATTGTGTTTTGTTGGAGAACTTGTTAAGACCCTGACTGACGTCCCTTCCCAAGGGGACAACTCATGTACATACAAACTCTTATACACTCACCCGTCCACTCAGTGAAACTGCTCAGGCCCATTGTTGGCTTTTATTGATGCGTAGACCGTGTTGTTTTACCTTGTTTTGTTGCCGGACTTTTGGTCGCCGGACGTTTGGTCGCCAGACGTTTGGTCGCCGGTTGTTTGGGTCCGGGCGACCAAAAGACCGGCGACCAAAAGACCGGCGACCAAAAGACCGGCGACCAAAAGTCCGGCGACCAAAAGTCCGGCGACCAAAAGTCCGGCGACCAAAAGTCCGGCGACCAAAAGTCCGGCGACCAAACGTCCGGCGACCAAACGTCCGGCGACCAAACGTCCGGCAACCAAACGGCCGGCGACCAAACGTCCGGTCACGGCGTACTGGTACCACCTTAAACTGCATATCAAGGTTTTATGGGAATCAAGGGTTGGCCGCTCCAAAACCAGCTAGCAGTGAATGAATTACAGTCTATGTACTTATAAACTTGTTTGCAATAGCCAAAAACTTGCCTTGGATTTGGATTTTCAAGATAAAAGTAATGAATCATTTATTTTTGTGTTGTGTATGCGTGGTTGTATGAGCTTGGCCGGGAATCTTATGTACATAAGATCAACGACAAGTCGTGTTTCTGTGTCAATTCTCCAGGGTTGTTTCACTTGTCTTTTATTAAAGATTTCTCGTCAACATCATCGTGTCATTTATTCTGACGATAATAGGAAGAATGCCATTGCCTCTTTTCACCGGTCATTGTCGACATTGATTGATGTTTAAGCTGCATGTGAGCAAAGAGAACAATTTCATGGTCCAATAAGCTTCCAACGTTAGCCATTCATTGGCAAAAAGACAGAGGCTTGAAAAAACTGGAGATTTTACGACGTCTTTTTGTTTCATGTGAAATCTTCTCCAAGACAAGAATTTTATGGATGGATTGGATCGGGGAAATAAACCACAAACTGCATACGAGGCCACAAGTTTCCTACTGGCTTGACAAAGACGCACGCAAGGCATGACTTTGCCGAAATACATTTTGAAATATCATCGTATAAACCATTTCTGCTTCAGTGGAGGCCCTGTGGCGCGCTACAGATATGCATCAAACATCAAGTCAGCATTATTCCTTAAACTCAAAAACAAGCACATCAATGTCTATTTAGTGGTTATTTTTTGGGAACGGGGGAAAAAACAGATTCTATTTTCATTTTTATGCGCAACACATTTTGAATTTACGGGATATCATTTTTTAAAATATGTCATACTTTAACATACACAGTGTGAATTTTTACATTGTGAAGTATTTTTTTCAACATTTTTAAAATGTACTTTTTATATATAGATTTTGCCTCCTCTAGATGAACACTAGCAACTGCGTATTAATCCAAGATGGTGGAGCCAAACATTTAAACCAAGCATATTTCTAAGTGGTAAAATTGATACAAATCATATGATAATTCAAAGTTTTTGGGAACACACTTCTCTCAGTGACTAATTGTCTCCTGTGTGATACACAAAAATTCCCCAGAAAACACACCTTTACATAGAACGTTCTTCTAAAACAGTTAAAGTAGAAAATCTGAACTCTACTTTTGACATTGACTTTGAAAATATGTAAAGCAGTGACCTCTAGCGGTGACTCAACAATATTGTACATTTTTAGGTTGGTTTATCTGCCTTCAATCTATGGGGAGCCTTTACCATCAACTGAATATAAAGTATATTGAATAAATGTCAAACCATTAAAACCATCTAAACAAAGACAAATGAAACATCATCACAACGTGGCCCACAAAGCACATTTGGAATAGTATTGCAAGTTTTCCAGTAAACTGCTCTTTAAATACCTTGTTTTGTCGCATTTGGAGGGACTTTAAAGGCCTTGAAATGTTCTGATCTGAGTCAGTGTGAAGTCTTTGAAGGCTCAGAAGTAGTTTTCCCTTCAGAGTCCTATAAAAAACAAGAAAAGTAACTAAATGTTCTTCTGTGGCTCCATCGCTGTCCACACAAAAGCATTTATCAAAAATACAAGGGGAGAAGTCTCTTAAATGGTTGGAACTTGGAAGACTCGAAAATTTTAACTCATCGGTTGGCTCTGGCGGCGATAGCCGTCCAATGCATTTCAACTGGGAGGTCTGCCTTTCCCAGTTAAGTTGTACTGGGGTGGGGGGAATCAGAGTTAAGCAGCAGGGCAAGTCAAATCTTAATATTGATTTAGTGGAAAAGGTATGGAATGTTGTTACAGTTGTTGTGATATGACATGGAAAAATGAGAAAATACATTCCAGGGAAGTCTAAATATATATATAATATATGCATACATAATCAAACACATTTGATTGACCAGCAACCGCCAGCGTTCATGATCAACTTGGAAAATCACTAACACAGTTTACGATGACTAATACACGGATCATGCATGGGTCAATTATGTTTGGATAAACGCTCATATTTACCATGTTTGCTTCCACTGGGTACTTAGAAGTGGCCGTGTAGCACGTTTTCTTTCCCACGTCGGTGTTTGGCATCCAGCCTAATTGCCACAGGGACACGTAATCACCCACCTTCAAAACAAAAGAGTGACCATTTAGTATGGCTCATTTTAAAAAATGACACCCCGCTCATTCATTTTAAGTTTATTCCTGTGCAGTTACGTGCAAAAATGCTTCCTAAATGAAAATCTCTTTTATTTTGAAACATGAAAAAATGTCTTTCAAACAAGTCCCATAAAACATGCACTTGCACCAAAAAAGCACAGGGTGTCAGTATTGAGGTTTTAAAAATCTGACGACATTAGTGAACTGATTGAAATAGACATTTGCTGGATAAGTCTTAGGTTTTACTTGTACAACATGTAGGCTACACATACATATACATATATGCATACATATATACACACACCATATAAAAAATATAATATAATTTGTGTCCATCTAAAGGGTGGCCCAGCGACTGGGTGGTTAGCCCGCCAGCCTCACAATTCTGGGGTCCTGGATTCAAATCCAGGTCGGTTCACCTGTTTGTAATTTGCATGTTATCCCTGGGCTCGCGAGGTTTTTCTCCAGGTACTCCGGTTTCCTCCCACATTCCCAAAACATGCATGGAAGGCTGATTGGACAATCGACATTGGCCACTGATTCATGGTCTCCCATGCCTGGTACCCAAAGTTAGCTGGGATAGGCTCCATCATCCTCCACGACCCTTGTGAAGATAAGCAAATCGGAAAATGAAAAAAAATCCCAATACCCCTGCCAATAAAAATGGATTGGACGTCTATCGCCGTCTTTGGTAGTGATTGCATTTACATTATATCACGGACAAAATGTTTAACACCAAAACATAGGGTGCAGTATGTGCTATGCTAGTGTGTAATGGGGAGACTTTTTACAGCGTCCATCTCTTCCTCCTCCTCTTCCCCCTCCTCCTCATTGAGGGGGCAGTACGCATCGTGTTGTGCTGAGCTGTGTTCCATCCTTTGGCCAGTGATGCTGTAGCTCACACGGGGCTTTGCTCAGCAGCCTTGCTCACTCCTCCTCCTCCTCCTCCGCCGTGTTGCCGTGTCGCCGTTGTTACGTGACCTCCTTTTCAGCACCGTCCACCGTAGACAGCTCCGCCGCCCTCCCCAGTCAAGCGGTGATCAGGCCAGCCGCTCCGCCGCCGAGCGCTTCACTCAAGCGGCTAGCAGTCTCCTCTCGTAACGTCCACGGCGACGACCGGAGCACCGGCCAACCCATTTTCCTTTTCCTTTTCATTCACCGAGGATGGCTCCGATCCATTTGTGCATGTTTTTTCAGCTTCTGCTATTCAATCGACTCAGCCAAATATCTGCCTTTCCGACGCCGACAGCATCCAGCGATGGTGAGTTGGCCTTTAAAATGACATTATAGTTCATTTCTATTCAAAACACAGTTGTCATTTAGATCTGAGTTAAGAAAGTTGGCATGAAAACACAACTGCAAAAAGGTAGAAACTTTAAACACACGTGTTCCTTGTCACAATCAAATGCCACTTACAAATAGAGCAAAATAGACCCTCATTGTGTGTTTAAAACAATCACCACAAGAGAAATGCTGACTAATTGTTGGTTGTGTGATTCTTTCTAGCTGTGTTCATCTTACTTTAGCTGTAAATGTGCTCATTAAGGGAGCACGGCAAAGTTGAGCTGCAGCTCAGCAGCGGCTGTTCCGGCCGGTGCTCTATTTTCGACTCGGTTTAATCTTTTGTTTGGTAATCCGATTAAGATCTGACCATGCATGGGAGTGGTGGGTGGAGTGGAAGGATGGCAGCCCACACATGCCCGGGAGCTAAAATAATAGTCATCTTAAAAAATGCATTCAATTATAAAATATCGAAAATTAACTTCTCGGCTTCCAATTACGGAGAGCGATGTCCAATGCCTTTGAACTGGGAGGGCTGACAGTGAAGGAACGTTCCTGTTTTGTAACAAAATAAAGGATGAAAAGAGCCACATGATTGTTTGATGCCCATTATCGCCAATGGCACTAAAATAACAGTGTTGTGATAAAGTAATTATCAATGTCACTGTCAATGTCATGAAATGGGTGAAAATAATAATTGTATGTATTTTTCATCTTGCTGCAGATAAATCTGTGTACAACCAACAGCTGACAGAGGAAAGGCCACTCCAAGAGCAGGTGAGGCTTTCTTTTTAATATTCAAAATTTGCCGAGTGGAAATTATTCACAGAACGCTTGTCATTTCCTCAGATTGCCGAGGCGGACAGCGTTAAGGTCGCACTACAGTCTGCTGGTAAGAGGAAATTGTATTGCTAATCAATTCGTGACGCATCCTGAGTTCAGGTTTCCGCGCTGCCAGTAACAAAATGCCTCATCAATGCGCTTAGAACCTAAAATTAGCCCGGTTTGGTCCAATGTAAGGGTGGAAAAATTCAAATACGCTTTTCAAGTTTGAGAATTGTGCAAATGTTATGAGAATTTAGGGTAATTTATTGGAATCTATCGCATTCAGGCATAGTCTTGCTTTCAATTTTAACTAAATCCGACCATCTTAACTGAGTCAAGGTAGCAAAGTACTTGTATGAAATTTGTTGGTTTTTGTCAGCATTATACTCAAATATATTTTCCTGAATTGTATTTAAAGGGAAAATTAAACTCCAAAATTATCATATTAATATTAGGAGGCAACCTTCAATTTGGTACATTTGTGGTCTTTTTCCAAAAATCGTGTTCTTTCGTAAAGTTAATTGTCCAACATTACTTCCAAATGTCCAACGTTTGCAACGAGGCCACAACGATCAATCATCTTTATTTGTCCTGTCCGTCAGAGAGCAAGCAGCCCGCAATCTCCAAGGAGCCGGACCGCGATGACCCAACAGCGCTTAAGTCACTGGCCCAGGGCCAGAAATCCAAAGAGGCCGGCAAAGATGAGGATGAGCGGAAGAAAGACGATTATATTCCAGACGAATCTGATTCCACCAAGAGTCGCCGCCTTGCTGAGGAATATGACTCGACCAAGAAAGAGATGGAGCACGGCAAGTACCAAAAAATGTGTTGAAGTACAGTATGAAAGCATTGACCCCCATGGGTACCACCCGAGTAAAGCCGAGGCCGATCCTGTTCGGTTCTTGTCGGCGAGTGGGTGACCTTTGAACAAGCCACGTGTGTCTGCAGGCAGACATGAAAGACAACACGTGGATGTCAGTGGGATTATCTCCCTCCCAATGCGGCATTGCCAACAACCCTAGGAAGCACCAGCTTCAAAATCTCTTTTCATAGAAATGCCTGGAAAATATGAATTCCCCAAAAGCCAATGTTGTTCTTCAAAGGAATTCTTTAGTAGCATGAGTGTTTGCTGTAATACTCAATCAGATTGTTCATAAAAGATGCCTAGTAAGCTCATCCACTGCTTTGGAGGAGAATTATATTTTTTTTATTCAGATTGATTGGGGAGTGTCTGATTATATTACTATATCACATTACTATAATACATTTCAAGATTCTAGACTACTATACCGCAATGGGTAGTAGCATGGCAATGGTCTGGTTATGAGATAAACCCAGTTTGAGATTACACAGATAGAGGTTTAAAAAATTCTACTGTGGATCACAAAAAATAGAAAAGAGAGAGTAGAATGTGTTTTTTTCCCCCTGCTGAAAGAATAGTCTACTCTTTCATTTGGTAGATATGCTCTATATACACTATGATCATACATATAACATCCCATCTCTTGGGTCATGAATTATTCTGTCCAAACTCATGGTTAGAATATTGCCGTTGGCTATTCTGTAAACGGATGGCTGTGAATGAATTACAAAATTAAAAAAGAGACATCAAAAATTTACCAACGCTACAATTGATGACTGTGTCTTAGGAGTTGAAAGTAACATGACCTAAAAAAATTTAAAGAGGAAAAAAGTGGTTTTGTCAAATTTGATCATAACCACTGTAAAATCTGGAACATCCTGCCAAATGTTAGTTGTAACAGAATGCCTAAATTTGCAACTGATAGAATCAAAAATCGGTTGCTGCATGTGTCAGCTTCTCCTCATCTTGTGTTATGTCACAATATCACAAAGCACACTTTGGATGTTTTTTGTGGCTCCTCGGAGTGAGATAACAATAGCTTGAAGATGATTCAATAAGTCAGTGCATGCTTGGCAGGCACAGGAATTATAAAATAAATAAAAAAGTCCAGATGTAAGAATAGCATCTCTCTCATAAGACATAAACAGATACACATCGTAGTCAAACTATTGGAGCACTTACCATGAAATACACCTTGAAAAAAAAGTGTATGAAAAGGCAAGCAATCTATTACTCACATAATCATCATTTCCATATTTTTCCAATCTTATCCTCCTGCATATGTGGCTATCAGGTCTTGAAGGTTCCAGGCATGTCTCTCTCTTGTCTCTCTGTGTCTGGAAAAATCCACTCATTATTGATAAATGAACTGAAGGCTTGATAGAGTATCTCAATTTTCCGAGTCTTTTCTGTCCTTTAACAGAGTGAAATGTAATTAGTTGACACAAATGTTGTCCTTTGTGGTCTCAGATGAAACCGACACGTTCCGTCAGGTGGACGGCACTCCGCTCACGGCTGAGGACATTGTGCAAAAGATTGCAAACAAGATCTACCAGGAGGACGACAGAGGCGTCTTTGACCGAATTGTGTCCAAGCTGCTCAAACTGGGTTTGGTAGGTATGGAACCAGTACAAACAAGGAGTGAGGGGAAGTAACAAAGTGCCAAAACATTGCGTGTGTTCTGGTTTTAACACATTGCCTGCCATTGACAAGGCTACACATCCAATCCATTTTGGTGAATGATCAACTACCAGTTAAAATTGAACATGTATTTTTGCCATCAATGGCAGCAACATTTTTTGGCTTTTCATTACAGTTCCAGTCAGTTATCATAGAATTAAATCTCTTTCCAGTTTTATTTCAATCATTAAAATGTTTATTATATTTTAGATTCCATTATTTCGTTTAAAGTGCAAACTCGAAGGAGCAACACAATGGCCATTGAATTGAAGTTAAAAGTGTGCAAAAATTGATTTTTATTGTTCACTTTTGGAGCTACTTATCCACACAAGTGTCAAACACATTCTAACAAATTGGTATTTCATCTTTTATATTCACGAAAAAAAGAGTACAGGAGTTGAATCGATATTTCTTTTGTACCAGTCGTTCTGTAATTCCAATTTCAGATTTTAGTACCTCTGCTTCTCTGCAGTCAGATAAGATTCGATGTGTCAGTTGGATTTTGTTCACCTCTGTTTTACTTTTATAAGTCCTCTGTTTCTCACTTGTTCTATTCTCAAATGGCTCAATCGATATTACACAAGGCAAAGATAGGTTCATCTGTCTTGCCTTCCTCTCCTTAGATAACAGAAAGCCAGGCTGAAACTCTGGAGTACCAAGTGGCCGAAGCTCTGCAGAACATCATCACCAAAAACGCCCAAAACAACGAGATTGAGGACAGCGAAGAAGAGGACGTCGGAGGCGCGCAGGACACTCAGGACGACAACTCGGTAAAATGACTGCTGTGACATTACGTCATTTGCCAGAGTCAATTTGATTTCAATAAACATAAAAATGCTGCCCACGCCCGCAGGACAAATGGGAGCCGCCCAATCGGCGTTACGATGATGACGACGAGGAAGCTGGGGATGACGACGATGTCATGGACGAGGTAGAAAGGGACGTGGAAGATGAAGACGACACCGCCTGGAACAAAGATGGCGGAGAGGGCGACAACGAAGTCAACCCGGAAGACGGCCTTCGGGATCTGCAGTACTTTCCGAACTTCTACCGTCTCCTCAAGAGCCTCAATTCAGGTGAGCAATGACATCACACATCAGCTTCCCGGGGCAACGCAAAGACGCAGATGTGCTGTCGTCTTGACGATGACATGTACGAGGACGAGTCACTCTTTTGCCCGCCTTTGTAAACTGTTGTCCAGGAACACACGAGCACAGCACTAATTATTCACAATCCCGTCCCTCATATCCCTGCAGCCCTACGACTATGGCAACCAATGACTGCCAACACAAATCAGTTGTTTTCTGTGTGGCAAAAGCAACTCAGTATTAGAAAATCATTCGAAAAATCAATGCGGAAATAAAATTAATCTGAAAAATCAACTTACGTACAGTGCTGAAATCTTTGTTTCAGAACAAGACGCTCAGGAAAGAGAGACCCTCATCACCATCATGAAAACGCTGATTGATTTTGTAAAGATGATGGTCAAGTACGGCACCATCACACCCGAAGAAGGTGTCTCCTATCTGGGTAAGTGCACTTTATCACCCGTGACCGGACGTTTCGTCGAAAGATGTTTGGTCCCCGGACGTTTGGTCGCCGGACGTTTGGTCGACCGGACGTTTGGTAGAAACGGACGTTTGGTCGCCGGGTTCGCTCGCTGTTAAATTATGACAGAGTTTACTGTTGATATTTTGATATTAGATATTTAGATATTAAACTCACTCTCTCTCTCATGATTATAATTTTGAGAGCTGGTTTCAACAGTAACAACCCGGCGACCAAACGTCCGTTCTACCAAACGTCCGGTCGACCAAACATCCGGGGACTAAACGTCCGGGGACCAAATGTCTTTCGACGAAACGTCCGAGTACCTTTATGACCTTAGCGTAGCCTAGCGGTTCAGTCACACGCGGGCTCCCTCTACCGATTGTTACGTTACGTGGGGCGTCAAGCGTGGAACGTAGAGTAGGATCCAAATGCAGGGAGGCAGTCAAGGGATGAGTGCGTGGAGTGCTCTAACAAAACTGAGGTAAGGGGGAATCAAGAAAATAACAAGGACTTAAATAGACAGACAAGGGTTGATTACCAAGTACACACACCTGATCACATGAAGGAAGGGAAACCATGAGGGACACAATAGGCGTAAAACATACAAACCAACCAAAGCCCCAATTAACCCTAATATGCAAAAGATTTTCAAACAATATTTTTTAATCTAAATTGTTGCATTTCTCTAGTTGAACTACATGAACTAGTGAATTAAACTCTTATAATTTAATGGGCAAACTGATAAAGTGTTGAAATCAATGTAGGAAACTGTAGAGAATCAGTATTTTTTTTACTGCATATATAAATTCATAGATTGTGGGAGGATTTCAAGTTGGACCTTCAAGCTTTTGATTTTTTTGTAAGCGGCCCTCGGGGAAAAAAGGTTTGGACACCCAACTGCTGTAGATGTACATATGGGTCCTTCACATGACCCTGAGTAGCAGGCAGCCATTAGTCACCACGCACAACTGAACAAAACAGCCTTTACGCATGAAAAGAGTTTCCATAGTAACCTGTGGGCCATATGGTTGTTATAGGTCGGCAGTGGGGGAAAATGGGTCCAAATTTCTCCATTGCCTAGCAACATGTTCACTGTGCAATTGCGTCAGTGAGGTGAACGTACCACTCGGCAGGCACAAAAATACATTTCCAGTCAAAATAAATAAGTTAATGACCAGAACGCTAGATGAGGAAAAGTAGGAGGAATCACAATTCTACGCGTGTGACTATTAAATACTGAGGAGGAGGCCTTGAAAAGAACATAATTTTACAGCATTACATTTGGGAGTAGGCGGTGTGGTGGGAAGAGAAAAACTTGCCAAGCGAGAAAGGAAGGCACAAATGGTAACAAAAAGCACATCTATTTATGCAAAATGGAAATAACATAAGCCTACATTGGTTGTTTTTTGAATTAAGTCATCCAGCAAGATTAATTGACTGAATTAAAGTGAAATACAATTGATGCTTATTTAACTGAGAAATTAATTCTCACAGAGAAAAAAGTGATGGTATAATCCTGTTTTTTTTGTCATTCACCTATAGAAAATCTGGATGCTATGATTGCAATGCAAACCAAGAACAAGCTTGGAAAGGCTCTCGGACCGGCAGATTTTACAGGAAATGATGGTAAAATAACCATGAGAAAGATTTTACAAATATGATCAATCTACTCCAGAGAACATTTACTGCTCTTTTTAAACCTTTTAAAGGCTATTTTGGACCACAAAGAAGCTGACAGGGTAGTAAAGTGTAATGATTAATGGACCGTTGTGTGTTTCCGGGCAGCGGGCAAGAATTTCGACGAGGACGACAACACCAAAGCCGAGGCTGCCAGAATGCAAAAGGAATATGAGAACCTAAAAGATTCCACCAAGGAAGAGCAGCCATTTACCAGTCAGTCTACAAAACAGTTGTGATGTGCAGACCCCATGTAGTTGTAGCCCTTGTTGTGATTTCCTTATCTTTTTATTTAGGTTTTTTTTTATTTATGTCTTGTGATTATTCTGTTCTACCCCTTTTTATATTGTTTGAGTCCAATTTGACAAGAATAAAAATATAAATTGCTCTTTATTGTGCAGTAAAATTTAGTCAGTTTAGCGAAACCGACCCAATCTATACTAACATTTTCAAGATTGTCGTTCTTTTGCATTCATTTTGGGATTGTTTAAACTGTAAAATGAGAGTAGATTAAAAGGACGTTTCAACAAATTTTGAGTGTAGTTTTAAAAAACAAAAATCAGATCGTTTGTTCTGTGTAGCAGAGAAAGCAGGAGATAAATAAATAAGACAGGACAGCAGAACCAATCAGAGCACTGAATCCATGTTTGGCCCAGAATTAGGCCAGTCCAATAAAAGACAAGCAAAAGCCTTATCGCAGCTGCTGTAATTTCCTTTCCATGTACGCCATACTGGACTTCCTTCATAGCAAAAAGGGATTATCGTTAGCAATATATTTTTGGTTTTAATGATTGAGAGTGAAAGAGTCCATGAAAAAAAATGCGTTTAATTTGTCAGGATGTTCTGTACTTTTTTTTTCAAGTGCAAAAGCAATACAGCTGATTAATCTTATCTCTTCATTTAAAATTTACAGACCGGCCCGGCAAGTCTGAGGCGTATCTGGAGGCCATCAGGAAGAACATTGAATGGCTGAAGAAACACAACAAGGAAGAAGGCAAGGACGGTGAGTCCAATGCATAAACTCACTCGCTCAACCCAGAGAATTAGGGTGGGTCACAAGTGGGTCAAAAGCAGAGAAGAGCCTTTAAACTCTTTATGCTGTCCCTAATTTGCATTTGAAAAGAAGGCTTGTTCTACAACCAATGAATATGGATCACTCTTCACGAGTTTGTCCTAATTACTGCTGGTTTGAATGCCCTGTTCACATATAATAGTCTCTTCAGTAACTCTTGAGCATGTCTTTCCACAATTTCAAAAGCCCTTTGACTTACTCTTCCTTTTGTTGCTGCCAAGGGGCCTTACTCTTTTGTCCGAAATAGAATACTAATTGAATTTCCTACTTGTACAAAAAAAAGAAAAAAAAGAAAATGCCTTAAATCATAGGTGTCAAACCAAAGGGTCGGGGGCCTCATCTGGCCCCCTGTATCATTTTGTGAGGTCTGCAACCTCATGTTGTGAGTATCACTTCAAAAGAAATGTTTTTGAAGCACTATAAATTGGACTTAGTAAGTTTTTCATAGTCTGGCAATTAAAAAACTGTCCCCAAAAAATGCAACTTATACTCCAGTGCCACTTATACATTTTTCCCTCTTTCATTGTCCACACTTTCGCTAGTGCGACTTATAGTCCAAAAAATACAGTAGCTTTGTTGTCAGTATCCTTAGCCTTTGCGATGACCAAAATTAAATTGGCAACGATGTATCCCAAGACAAAAATTATTTTGACACCCTGTCTCAAAAGATCCATTATTTCTGTGGTTTTGGCTCCCTTTCTTATGACTTAGGATGTGACTGGCAACCCGATTGACGCACCAAAGTCTCCCTGCTGTTGTCAAAATCAATGCCAGGCGCTATTTCATTTGGCAGCAGGAAATGAAATGTTAATGACCTCTCGCCGCGCGGGCAGAACATGATAGCCGCATGAAAATTGCATTTTCCGCTCGGCTTGCGGAGGCTTTATTGAACATTGTGTGAGCGAACAGGTGCTGTTAAACACAAAGGCAGGGTGCCTTTCAAATGAAATGCTGCATTTCCAACACGGGAGCTTTTAATTGTGGCTCATCTCGCTTGTATGTGGGACACTTGATTAGTATTCTGATGTCGGAAAGGTTGTCTAGGACAACAGCCGCCTCCCCGCCGACCTGTCGGCCTGAGAAGAAAGACGCTCCGCACAGTTAACTCCGTGCTGCCAATGATAACGAGAGATGCCCTATCCATTTTGACTGGAAAGGCTGGCAGCGGTCACTTGCTGTAAAACCTCTCACAGTCAAAATGGATTGGAAGTAAAAATGTCCCAGATCCCATTGAGTGATCAGTGACTGGTGATCCACAAAACTAGGTGACCTGAACGCAATGGTATTGTTTTCCAAAGTTTTTTGGTTAACCAGTAACAATCAAATTAGGTGGAATCATGTGTCATGTTTGTCTTTGGCAAACTGTGTCCCGGCAACTTTGTGTGGAACAGACTTGTCATTTACAGGTGTTTTCTTTGTTATAATTCGCTCCTATTATTGAGAGTGGTGAGGATGTTTGTTTTGTGCCTATGACTCATAATGCTAAGCCCGTTTCTGGATATGACTTGTTTTTCCTATTAGTAATTAAATATATTGTTATAATTGCAGTCAATTCTTTTAAAAAGGAGTTTCTAAAAATTATTAACTTGGTTTAAAATGTGTTACTTTGCTTGCGCAACAACAACAAAATATCAGTGACAGTATTTGGGCAGTAGCACTATAACAATAATTGACACATGTTCATGTTTATGCATTTTGTGTGGTGTGGATTTCAATCCAATTGTGGAATGACCCTAATAGTGTTTGACATGTAATACATGTCATTTAGGCTCCCTTATGTTTTCTTTCAATCCACACACGCTTGTATTGACCTCAATCCCTCGTAATAGCAAATGCGGGCAGAGATTATGTCTTGTTTGGGTGCCGTGATGTCTTCTCATAACACAATTTTCTGGTCTATTTGCTTGCCAGACTACGACCTGTCCAAATTGAAGGACTTCATGGACCAGCAGGTGGATTTGTACATCGAGAAGGGCATTATCGCCAGGGATGAGGGCAACACTATCAAACGGATCTACAGCAGCCTGTGACGTCATCACGTCACCACAATTTATTCCAGACACTAAGAGAACATTGGTTTCGTACTTACACTTGATCCTCACGGCATGGTAAAGCATATTTATAATACCTGCTTAGGACCCCATTAATGCTAAAATCATAACAAGGGAAAGAGCTTAATAAGGTATTAAAAAGGCACTGAAAGAATGTCAGTATTTTTTGCACGGCAAGACTGGATAGGAATTTTTGCTTTGACATTTATTCCTGTTATATTTTTAACCGCATATAAAGCATTGAAAAGAATTGGGAGATGAAAAAACATGAGCCAATTTTTGGGGAATTTGGAAGGTTTTTTTCTAATTTTACTCGTATTGTCGTACAAAAAGGAAAATCAAAGATTCTGGTTAGTTTGTCTTTTTTTCTATCAGAGCTGTATATTAAAATTACATTGTATAATTATACATTACTAAGTCACCATTTCTTTGTTTTTCTGCGTATATGTGTGATATCTTATTCTATTCTTGCTTTTCATGTGACCAAAAATATATTGATGAATTACTACACACCTTAGAGAACAGAAGTAATAACTCTGGAGCCCACAAGAGGGCGATATGTCAATCATTCCTCTCCGTGTCTGTACGGCTTAACAATTCCATCTGAGTAGACACAAAAAGCATTTTAAAATGTAAATATGTGATTTCTTTTCTTTCATAGAATGTGAAAGCAATTAAAACATTGTTTTTTTTTCTTTGCAAGTGTGCTTAATAGGCCTAACCGAGCAATTTTAGTAACACACAAACAAGTTTTAAAAACGCTGCCGGAAAAAAGAAACGCATGCATGGTCTTTGCCTTCATAAAAAAAAGTGAGATTTTTTTCAACAATGAAAGCAAAAACAAAAAAATGTTTATTCAAATTGTTTTATTCAGTGCAGCCATGTATTCTGCTCCAAACAATAAAACAAATTCCATTTCAAAGCACATAAAAACACTCCAAACATAAATAAGCACTCCAAAAATAGAAATGTCCCTTCAATGCTTTTGAGGAGTTTGTGGGGATGAGTACACAGACTCTACTAGTCTATTACCTGATGTCTTAGCGGGGTTAAATACCGATGAGCACATGGGCAACTAGGGGGGGTCGTGTCCTAACAGCAGCAGCGTATATAAATAGATGGATAGTACCTGTATACAAGATGCTCTACTTAGGCTCTCTGTCTTTTTCATTTTAACTGTACGAAAAACAATCACATCATAACACTTGCATGTGTGTGATAAAAGGCAAACATAACAAGCCAGAAGGTAAACAAACAAGATTCTGGTAAACGGTCCGTTATATTTCCTGGTATGACGTGGCAATTGCCGTCAAGTCGCTTTCGTCGCTCCTGCAAATGAGGAAAACAAACATGGCTGGTTAAGCAAGATAAAAGCATTTTAATCATCTAAAGTCACAATTTTGGACCAATCGCAAACTCTAATTAGCATTAGCGTAATAGCTTGATGTTGCCTTAGCAATTTGGAGACGTATCACCGTAAACGCACCGGATAAAAGGGCTTTTTTCAAAGAAAGTAAACATTTCACTTGGGTTTTCATCTGTTACATTGTCAAATGTCAAATACGTACCAAGCCACGGGTAAAACTTGATTGGCAAAGTGTCTCGTCCCAGTCGTAAATAAAATCAGTCCATCACTCGCGTAGGCTTTGCTGCAGAAATTACGAGGCGGAAATGCACTATAATTGGAATTCAGGGGAGCTCATCTTTAACGTTAGGATTCTGGTGAACAAGTTTTCTTGTCAGTAGTACAGAAAGATGAATGAAAATGTATGCACATGGCTTTACCAACCTAGAAGAGTTTAGGTTAAAGACTAATTCATTCATCTTCTGTACATCGTTCAAGGATTGACAAGAATTGGTCCCTAGCCAATCACAGGGCACAATGACACAAACAATTAGTAACACAAACATACCTAAGGACAGTTTGGAGTGTTCACTCGCACTTTCAAGCATGTTTTTGGCATGTGGGAGGAAACATGCGAACTCCAGGACTTAGCCCTTGACCTCAGAACCGTGAAAACGACGTGCTAGCTACTCATCCCTGTGCCACCTTCAAGTTAAAAATTAAAAAAAAGAAATTTGTATGCTGTTCGTTTAGTAGCTAGCTCAACAGATTTTCTTCAGAGCAAGCGAAACCACGCCTTGTCGACAGGCAGCTCCGAAGAGACGTGCCCAGACTCGACTCAACGGGTCAAATATTTAACACAATGTAGCCATTTTTCGCAGAAGCTCTATTCCTGTTTGTGCTCCATACGGCAGTGTGGACAAAAATTTCCAAGTCACAACATAGGTTACATTGAGCGTTACAGCACATTTTACCCTTGAATCGAGACGTTCGTAAATCAAGGTGCCAATTTTGGTAGTTTTGCTAACTTAACCTCACTCACCTTACTTCCTCTTCTTTCAGTCTGCGTGCCTCCTGTTTCGATTGTTTGATTTGTAAGTCCAGTCTGTGTAAGAAGTCTTTGGCAGAGAGCTCCTCCACTTGAGGCCGCGGGGCTGTGGATTCCTCGGGCGGCGGCGAAGATGCCGGCGAAGGCTCTACGACATCCTGCGACCCGAGGCGGGGGGTCTCAGACTGACAAGCGGCCTCGCCGTCCCCGTCGGGAGACTCCAGAGAGAGTCCGTTAAAGATGGAGCGCTTAGGTGCTGCCACGGGGATGTTGAGAATGTCCTTTAGGAAGATGCAGTCATTGCTGAACAACTTGTTTGCTCTCTTGATTTGCTCCATCTAAGTGATTTAGTTAAAAGAAAAAAAAGTGAATAAAAAGGGAGAAAAAAAAACAGTCTTTTTCTTTGACTAGAAGCACTGACACAATTGAGTACGATTTAACATTGAAAATTATACTGGCTTTTCGGCATTAAAATGTACATGCTGCGGTGACATATATTTAATAAAAAGTTGCTCACTTTACATGTTCACTATAGAAAATATTTATATAATTAAGGAAGCTAACATCAAGATCATTGAAGCCTTTTGCAACTTTTCCAAGGGTCAAATTACTTGAAAGGTGTTGTTTTGCTAATGATGCCACCCGAAAGTTCACATGGGTTACGCTCCATTTTTTTATAATTAATATTTGCACAAGTACCTTTCCACATTGTATCATTTGACGGAGACAAGGAAGTGGCATGTGAACGTACCGTTACACCGTATTTCAGGGCAATCCCCTGCAGAGTATCACTCTGTGTAACACGATGCTCGATGAATTTCTCCCCGAGAGAGACCGTGACGCTCGCCGTGCTACCGTAAGAACGGATCTTAGTCCGGGCCAGGCTTTGGGAGAGTTCGCTTTCGGACTCGGAACCGGACCTGGACCGAGGGAAGATGGGCTGCGCCAATCGCCCTCCCGCTCCTCCATCCCGCATCGGTAGCACGGGCGAGAACTCCGCCATCTTCTTTTGGGGAGAATGTGCAAGCTTGTGATCTCGGTGGACGACTACCACCAAATTGCGAGACCGGGGCTATAAAATGGCAGCATCAGGGTGGAAAAAGAGGCTCCCATTCCCGGTTGAATTGAGCCCCGCTAGCCCAAGACGAGGGACATGTTTCGGGGGTGCCACCTCAAAGTTAGCCTTCGTCATTGAGCTGTTTCGTCAACGTAATGACGCAGGTGGCACACTAGGTGATGGTGCGTGCTGCGAGTCAACGGGGATGAGCATCATCGCTCATCGGCCATTTTGCGTCGGGGCCTTTCGTTAAATGCTTTGCTGTCATTTAAATATAGCTAGAAATGTATCAATTTTCAACCCATTATCAAACGGCTTGCCTCCTCATAAACTTCAAAGATGTGGTAAATGAACTGCATTATTACGAATGATTCTTTTTTAACAAGCATATATTTTGGAAATGTGTAAATAATTCGGTGGGTTTAGAACATCTTGTCATCAAAAATCATACTTTCTTCTCCTAAAATAGTCTACGGTAGATTTTTCCCGGCGCAAGATGGCCGTCAGTTACCTGCGCCGCCGTTTAAAAATCTAGCTTCATCTATGTGTTATCTAAGGTTAGAGCATCCAAGCAGCGACCAACCTTACTTCCGATGGAGTTAAAATATAAACAGATTGATTCGGTAGGTATTTTAAAATTCTCCACCCAATTTTCTCTATTCCACTTTAAAAAAAATCGTTTCGTTTCGACCAAATTACGAACATCTCTGCATTTTGGGTACAGAATAGCGGGACTTTACTTCCGGTTGGCTTTGCTGTTAGGGGAATTACGTAATGATATGCCTAAATGAGGTCTGATGATTATTCCAATCCATTTAAAAAAGTCAACGATGAAAAATTGTTGCTGTATAGGCCTGTGTATACTGAATTGGGCTCTTGATCCAATAAATTAAATTACAAGACAGCACCTTAATCATTAGCCTCATCTCATTTTCTGAACCGCTTTATCCTCATTAGGGTCACGGGGGGTGCTGGAGCCTATCCCAGCTGACTCCGGGCCAGAGGCGGGGGACACCCTGAATCGGTGGCCAGCCAATCACAGGCCACAAGGAGACGGACAACAATGCACACTCGCACCCATACCTAGGGGCAATTTAGTGTCTAATCAGCCTACCATACATGTCTTTGGAATGTGGGAGGATACCAGAGTACCCAGAGGAAACCCACGGAGGCCCCAGGAGAACATGCAAACTCCACACAGATGGACATGACCTGGATTTGAACCCAGGAACCCACAGCTGTGAGGCTGACACGCTAGCCACTCGCTCCACCGGGCCACCCCTGAAACATTAGTCTTCATGTAAAAAATCTTATAGAAATTAAAATATATATAAATATGTGGTCATAATTGCTTAAATTATGACAAAATGACCAAGAGATAGTTTGTATCTAAAACACCTGTAAATCAGGTGGGTTATAACATATGAGAACAACATACCACTGTATTTAAATGGATTTAAATAACTTGCCTGTGAGGTTAAAATTTCCTCTTCCACTATCTAATTTGATAAGAACTGTGTACTAGGGTCATTTTCACATAATTCAGCAAATAACGGTAAAGATATGGCCCTGGACTTTCCCTTTATGTGTTACAAAGTTATAAAAATTAATTACTACTGCTTTGTTTGCCACATATTATACTACATTTGGCACCAATTTTAAGAGAAATCTATTTGAGACACAAATACATTGAGAGCCAGTTTATGTTGAATTTGTCCACTCCGTTAGATGTCCAGAATCTAGTGTCACAGTTTATAGGAATGAAAAGTCGGGTTATGATTTATTTGTTTGTCTCTATTTAGAATGTGTTGTTTAGATTTGTTTCAATAGTATTTTCACTCAAGTTGTCTTTGAGAAAAATGCAAAAGAATTGCAACTGCAAACAGTTTTACTGATGTACCTTTCATATCAGTTAGTGTGTCTTTACCGTTATCACATGAGAAATACACCAAAAAATTCACAGTAAATACACCAGGTGGCTGGTGTGGGAGAAGTACCAGGATGTTGTCAGCCATATTGTCAACGCCAGCTAAGCAGAAGCCATGAGAATGAAACTAAAACCAAGGTAAGGACCATACCTGTGAAATGTCGTAACAATTCCATGTCTTTACCGATGTCCTAAAAACTTGGTGAACATAATTACTTTGCTTTTTAATGAACTGGGCATGGTGTATGCATGCAGAACACTATCATTTACTGAGTGCCAAGAAATACCATCTACCAATGTCAAAGGCTGAGGTGGAATGTTGTGTCTTTACCGTTAATAAATTTTGTCTTTACCGTTGTATGTTTAGAAACTGTGCTGTCTGCAAGAAATACATCAAAAAGATCTACAGGGATGGAACTGATGACATAAGGCAATCAAAGGAGCAAGTGTTATACCACGAATGGGAGAAGGGAGTAGAGACCAGAATGACAAATAATGGGCCAATTGATGTTGTTGTCATCCAGAAGAAAGAAAAATCTGTCACCATTGCGAAACTCTGTGATGACCTTGAGAAAGACCTTGTGGCTCTTATGGGGCACCAATATCGTATCATTCACCAGTACAAGGAGCTCAGACTAGTAAAATCCAGGTTAAATTTTAATTAATTATGTTTTCATTAAAGTTCCAGCTAAGATATTTCCAGGCAGTGCTAGTGTTGCTAATTAGAGATAATCAGAATGCTTGAATTGCATTTTGTAAATTATTCATTTTCTGAAAGTGTCTTTACCGTTATTTGCTGAATTATGTGAAAATGACCCACTAATGAATATTTTATGATTTCCTGACATTGCTGTTGCAGCAGCAGGTCAGTTAATAATTGTAAAACTGCAGGTGAGACCCACCAATGAACGGCTGGATCAGGACTGTGAAAAGGAGATAAGAAAGACACTATTGTTTGCATGTTTTTCTTTCATTTTGGTTCATTCAAAAATGTTGCTTTGTGTACCTGGTTCTGCTTTGCCTGCTTCATGAATATTTACAACATGAGAGTATAGTTAAATTGACTTAATTGTTTCCTTTATGAATTATTTGAGCCAGAAATAAATGCAGCACAAGTGTAAAGCTACTGAAATGGACAGTGCCGATGTGTTGTTCACCTGCGGCACAAAGAGGACAGGTGCTGGTTTGGAAAACACGAAGAAATCTAATTTGTACCATGGGGAAAATGTTGGGTTACAACATTCATCGTAGGTAAATAAAATGGTGAATAATATTGCATTTGACAAGACTGTCTTTTCGGCTCTTGTGAAAATTTAAGATGACATCAAAAATACATTATGTAAGTGGGTGTGAGTGTTGTAGAACCGAGTTACAATCACGACCAGAGAACAGATTGTACTCATATCCGGAAGCACCGCCGACCATAAAAATCATGCAATGAGTTTGAAGGCGAGCAATGTTTCTATCGGCCGCCCACTTAAATGAAAAAGGAAAAGCACCGTGAGTCATAGTTACCACGGTGCCATGACGACAATCTCCCGGGAACATCCTGATCTGGTTGCATGAATGGAGGTTGAAGGCTAAGATAATATATGTTGTGTTACTATCATAGATTTTTGGATGAACCCTATTTTTCATATTTCTGGACAGATGTGAGGGATACGTTTCTCTATTTTTTCTTCTCTTTTTTAAATTTATTTATTTTGTCCCGTATCAATGGATAGCAGACTTGTTACATGTAGGCTCCAAGTTTGCCAGTTGAAGGTATGCACGTTCTTCAGGTGTGCTTATCATCTGGGCTGATGATAGCCTACTTTTAGGGAGCCGGGAGGACAATTTAGACTAGAGAGTTCAACCAACCTGTCATGCATATTTTTGGAATTTGGAATAGAACTGGAGTACCCAGAGAAAACCCACACAGGCCCAGGAGAAGAAACTTTTTTTCTAAGCAACCATGCTGTTTTAATTTTTTTCATATTATTTTATTTTTTAATGCAATTTTAGTGAATTTTCTCTAAATAACTTTTGACTGGCACTTCCTGGCATTTCAATTGAGCAGATCAATACCAAACCTCCCACTCAAAATGGACTGGACATTCAGCTCTGAAAATGGCATCGACATAAATAAATGTACATATAGTAGTGCTCATCTAGTCCAATAATGCTCTCCTCTGCCCCCCAGTGGCACACTGAAGGGGCTATATTTCAGATAAATGTCACATAATTTCAAGCTCTAGATGGCGCATTTCATCTATTATTATATAGTAATACACTATGAACATTTCACTGTATTTGAGCTTTGGTGAGAAAAGTCATTCTGTTGGTTATATTTTGGTGAACATATTTCCAATTAAATGACTGTTGAAGAGAGTTACATTGATTTGATGTCTTACCATGCAATGCTTGTTTTGGATGGCTGTTTGACTGTTTTCATTGTTCTTAATATATATTCAGACTGCACTAAAGTGATAAGGCAAAAGGAGTTAAGGGAAATAAAGAATTGATCATATTTTTAGAAATGTATGAGGGGTGGATGTTAAGGAAGTTCAGATTAAAATGTTCCACTCTAGAAAGGGATTACCCTGATATATTTTCCACAGTTGGAAAAAAATAGTCGAGCACCATGGGACTGAGTGAAGACTATTTCAAGTCTGTCGGGAAGTGACAGTGGAATTAACTTTGTAAAATCTTATTTGGCTTCCTGTGCACAAAACACACATTTAGCTTGTTTTGCATTCTTTCAAACTGCCTTTTCCTTTGCAACAAAATATTCAACTCTAATTCAATAGGAAATAATTCTAATCACATCAAACACGATTTGATGACTACTTTTTCCCTCCAATTAATTTAGGAAACAAGTCATTAACCTCCATTTTTACAACAACTGGGCACACATTGTACTCAAGTATTACATAAAGATGACATCATCTCCCCGGCATGTGCAAGCAATAAGCAAGAAAGTCTGTGGATCTCCCCAACCAAAAGATATGCACCCAAAAAAGATAATAAAATATGATTTCAAGTGTCAACTAGCATAGAATACCAACTCGATTGAGTGTAAAAACATTTATTGTTGAAAGTATATATTCAGCAGTGCTTTTCACCAGTTTTTGTGTTTTTGTCTTAACGTTGAGTCGGCACCTGTTATTTTAACATAATGTACAAAAAGAAAATTGCCACAGTAGTTGTGCAGACTTGTGTTGTACACACATTGTAGCGTGCATAAAGATTGCAATTGAGATGCCATTCAACAATTTATACACAAGAGTCACGAGTCAACAAATCTCAACGAAGAAGCTGCACATTAGCTGTCCATCGGTGTATTTAAGCGACAAAAACAAAAGGTTATAAGCATGGATGAAGCGTGCATGCAAAGATTCTAACACGCACTGCCCAGATATCCATCATTTTTTAAAGGAATGTGATGTTTAAATTGGAAATGTACCTTGAGATCTCCAGCTTGAGGCACACAGAATGTTAACAGAATGATGTTGTGCTCATTGTTCTCATGTCCCTTATCAGTTAACGCAAAGTGTCATTGTTTTCACATAATTATGTAATTAAAAGTCAATTTGAGAAAATTTCCTTTTTTAGAAGTGTGTTCCTAGCACTCCTTTGAATTACAGTATTCAGTTTCAAATTGGTTGGTGATATAAGTTTAGAAACTAGTGGAGGAACATAAGGAAACAGAGGCAATGTTGCAACAACAACAAAAAGAAATTTTACTCGGAGATGAAGCGTCTATTTAAGCCAATGCATGTTAAATAAAAAAACATCTGGTCTAAAACAAGACGATTAAGCGACGACGCATGGGTTGGTCTTTGGCATGGTTTAACATATATGAGTAGAAACTTATGGCTATTTCTGTTAAACCGCTTTACTACATAATGACATCATATCCTGCCTATTAAATTTCCGCTCAACGTTTACTCAGTGGTGACAATTCCCATTGGTCACGGGATGACACAAAAAATGAATAAGTTAAAATATAACAGCTGGGGGAATGTAAAACATTTTGAGTGAATACGATAACTGCCAATGACGGCGATGGAGGTCTAAAACCATCTTGACCTGAAGGGCTGACAGCGATCATTCGCTTGCAAGTCTCTCCCAAACAAAAGGGTTTGGACGTCATTCGCCGTCAATGGCATTGAAACTGATCAACACTGACGTATAGGAAGCTATGATGGAGAGCAGCGTGGCTTTTTTTAAGAGCTGTTGAAGTATTTTTTTTTCTTTTCTTTTTTTAGGCAGGCGGTCCTGCTGTGAGAGCTGCTGATGTGACCCTGGTGTTCCATGAGGTGGTCCTGAATGTTAAGGATTGTTTTTAATTGGCTACACAACATTATGAATCGATATTCTATCGGTATAAAAGGAAAGTAAAAAGATGGATGGGTTAGTTTTCAAGGCTTAAACCAGGGAGCAGCTGAAATGGAAAGACTAAATAAAAACTAATTGGATGTACACCTTCAATGACAACATAAGAAGAAAAATAAATGGAAATATAGGAGGAGAAGAGGGGGGCATCTCATTCCAGTTATTTCTCGTCCTCTCGGATGTACGATTTTGTTGAGTGCGCCTTGCCCCACACTTTGGCACAAGACTTGTTCCGAACGGTGAGATGAGATCAGGGCATGGGTGGAAATGACTCCACATGGCGAGATGAAGCGACACGATTGGCCGAGAGACGGACGGGACTCCGCCTCTACTGGTCCCCTTCCACTCGCCTTCTGCGAACTGGAAAGAGCGGGACACATTCTGTTAATTACAGATAATCGCTAGAGGCCCTTGGATCCGAGTGAGTTGCAAGTCATATGGGCCGATTCTCAAGCAAGACTAGAGGTTTTCCTGTTGTGGAAGACTCAAGTCGAGTCGTTAGAGATGCGTGCCTTGTGGGTAGTGAGTTAAGGTGTTGCGCACGCCTTGTATTTGGCCTTTTATGAGTTTTTATGGAAGTTTTTCTAAAAAGCAAAGTGGACTCCTCTAAGCCCTGTCCTGTCAAGACTGTCCTTAAGTAGCAGCAACATCAGACGGGAACCGCTACACACCACAGTATGTCGGCTTCATGTTCCCTGATCCAGCTTGTCTCAATCTTCTTGAGTCTCGGGCCTTCCACGTCGAGTCGGACCCTCGCAAATTAAACGAGTCAAGTCCGAGTCAGCGTTGCAAGAGATCAAATAATTGTGTGGTTATTCACCCCGCAAAGGCGACATCGTGGAAGCAAAAGTGAAAGATTACATGCTCAACGATAACTCGTTAGTATTTTTGAGCACTTGTGAGTCGGTACATGGTCAAATTCCACACCTGTTTAAAGAGCGTGCATCAGTGAAGGCAGGAAAAAACTGAAACGGCACCACTCTTATTATGCACACGAACACAAAAACACTGTGAAAGTAGTCAGTGTTATCTCGCACACTCATGCATCACACCTGCGCGACTGCGGCTCTGACAGGAGGAGGAACTAAAAGAAAGCAGACCAATGGCGCCTCTAAGTCAAGATCATAAAAAATAATATCCGGGAAACGAAGGGAGGTACAGTTGATGTCAAACAGGAATGTAAATAGAATAAATGCATATAGAATAGAATAGAAATAAATGAATGTTTTTTCACAACAACAAAGAAATCCCACTTCGTTGCACACTAATATGGACCTATGAATTAAAAACGCAAATTCTTGTTGGCAACAGATCAAGGCACATGATTGAAACAATTTTAACATTTTCTGAGCAAGTTAAATCAAATTATTAAAAATGTATTTTAATTTTTTTATGTGCAATAAGGTTATATGCAGTATTTAGCATTTTTTTTCCTAAAAATAAAAAAATAAAACATAAAGTGGCATGATTGCGATGCTTATCAATAAAGCAGTTTTTTTCCTTTCTTCAAAGCTTTTTGTCACCCTGATTTTGGTTGGTACAAAGTATACAGACATCCTTACTCCTTTACCACCATAGTCACACTGAAGACACACTACCTTTGTTTCATTGTATTTCCTCATCTCAGTTTTTGCGCACTTTCCATCGTCTCACTATTTCTCTCCATCTTTCTTTAACCCTTGGTCAATATTTTTGATGTTGTTTCTTAAACTCCTTACAAAAAACGACACAAACCCTGATAATGAATGTGCCACTGCCATCGGAGTATGAAATTCCACTTTGTTACTCAATGTCCCAAACAAACGCTGACAGTGACATCGCACCGCCTCCCCTTATTTGGAAGGACTGACATAAAGCCAGATGTTACCGCATATTACTCCACACTCATTCTTTATGACTAACCCACCCCGAGAGTGACGTAACGCGCTTGTTCCGCCTAGGTTACCACAGGTGTTGTTTAATGAGCGTGTGCGTTACATACCGAGGTCGTTGTTCTTGGTAATGGCGGTGGCGGCTCGAGAGCGAGGCCCCTGCTTGGTAAAGTGGTAACCGAACTTCACGATACTGTTATTGTCCTCCAACATTTTGGCGATCTCCATCTCGACATTCGTACCCAGCTGTTGCCGCTGAAATAGAAAGCCAATTCAGGAGCTTAAAATAAAGCCAGTAAGTCAGAAAGATGGAACCCGCTCTCCACGTGCGTTTACCTGGTTGTCAATCTTGATCTCCGTGAGGGTGTCGTTGTCTCGCAGTGCGTCAATCAGCGACTGCATCCCAGCCGCGGTGATGAAATTGGACTCTAAATTCAAACTTCGGAGCGTCTTGTTCTCCCGCAGCGTTTCACTGAAAGCCTGGAGAAGGGACAGAAAATTGAAGACAGAGGTCCCCTGCGCAGTAGAAAGCAAAAATTCCAGCTTTCCTCACCACTGCGATGGGGTCGTTACTCCGTGTGGCCGCCATGCTAAACTTGGTGACGTATTTGTTCTTCTCCATGGCTTTGGCAAATTCTTTAAGAGTGGGAACGGGGATGTTCTGCGTGAAAAAAAAGGCCTGGTTAAAGGTTGACCAAGTGGATGATTAACAGACCTTAAAAGCTTGTTGCCTCTGCACCTTAATGTTGTTGAGGTTGACCTCGGTTAGGGAGGCATCGTTGTTTCTGATCCTGTTTAGCGTTTCTTCTACATTTGTGGGATTGGGTGGCTCGTCAAACACAGGGTTCATTTTCTCCCCTTTGACCACATCTTGGGAAAATCAAAAAGACAGAGGGTTTATAACCCATAAAATAAGGATTAATAATAATAAAAAATAGTAGTATACTTCTATATATATGGAAATCACATTTTGGGTCAAGGAGGTCACACTTGTATACCAAATGTTAATATTATGGCCTACATGATCCAAAATGTGAGGAGTTATAAAATTTTCAATCACTTTTTTTTCATTACATTTGTAGGAATAATGGTATCTCTTTGACTGAGGTAATTTTTGGGAAAAAGAAGGGTTGCATTTTTAAAAAAAAAATTAACTGTACATACTGTTGTAACCATCTCCAGTTCCGTCATACGTCTGATTGCTGGTTACAAGCGTGTGAACACCCAGGATTGCTGTAAAAAAGGAGGCATATGAGCATTCACATGAGCAGTGTGAGTGACCTCAGAAAAAAAGGAATATCAGAAGGACATTTGGGGACTAAGTTAGGCTTAGGAGATGTGCGTGAGAGCAAAAGGAGATTCTGTTGGTTCCTTTTACCTGCAAGATCACAAAGTTCAGTATCTGTGGCACTGGACAGGGCTTCCTCTAATTCTGGGTCAAGCGTTGTGACATTCTCCTGTCGTGCTTCCATTGGTTTCTGCTTAGGAGTAAATACTTTGCCTGGGGTGACAAAATAAAAGGGTTGACAAGAAGGAGATTCATGAAAAATGAGCAAAAAAACAATTTGCTTTGCGGAATAAAGTGGAACTATTACACGCTAAATATATATATATATTTTTTTACATTTTCTACATTGAAAACCTCAACACCAGTGGATCTTATTTTCCGATAGGTTTATTAAATTACCCTCACGAGGTGAATAAAATAGGAATAAAAAAACAATCTCAATTATTGGCTGCCAGAAACGTTTTAGATCTTATTTAAACCACTATTTTGGGCAAATGCTTCCTGGTTCTATCATTTGGTACAGTTTTTGGGGTTATCTGTAAAATGTGAACTAAAAAGATGTTTTCCTGCTCCAACATTCCACACCACAATACTCACTTGATACCAAACTAAAGCTAAGAGTCAGGCGAGCATGGTGGTACCATGGAAACCAGAGGGAAGAAGGAGGAAGAGGGAAGGAAGTCATGAACAATAAGTGAACTGTAATCTTGACTGCGCTGCTGGGATGTCACAGACCAGTAATGCCAGCCCCACATGCCCTTCAAGAACAGGCGCCATACGTGTTTCTCCGTTAAAAGCCAGTCGAGCCAATCAAATTGCTCAGACTGGTCCCCGGTGGGGGTTCTGGCACTTCCTGAAGCCAAAAAACTGTAAATACAGGCATCAGAGTCTATTCTGTTCCTGTTCATTTGAAGCAAATACCTAGAAAGCAATAATGCCAGTTTAATTTACATTGTGGATTCAATTATGAAAATGCAAAAGCAATGATTAACTCCTCAAGGAATCCTGATGAAATCGGGTAGGTCTTCTAGTGAATGACGCAGGTTATTAACATGATAAGAGTTAAAATATCCTGTTTTCTGCAAAAAAAATCTCAAAGCTCTGTGGTTGAAATGGGAGGGGGGGTGATTTCTGAGTTGAAATTGAGAATGGAAAAACTCCAGAACAAAAAGCACAACAGGAAAACAAAATGGAAAAAGTAATAAGAAGGGCTTTGCAGCAGTTTTCAAGGCACTTAAGGAGGTTGTTTGTTTTCATTTATCAGCAGGGGGTGAAGAGAAGAAGGGGAAGGTAATCTGCAACATTCCACATAATCACCGCAATGATTCAACTTTTCCATGTCGTCATAAGACTTGCAAACACACGCATATGGGATGCATTACGGCTAATAGGCAGTGCGGGTTCAGGGTAGATGTCAAGATGTCAGCTTCAAATTTCCTCTCAATTAGCTGGGAGAATATTGAATCTTCATAGATCCCGACAAGAAAGAACAGTGGAATTGCGCTCTGCTAGTCACTCGTTGACTGAGGTCGGAACGATAAATGTAACACTGCTACATAGTTTGCTGCCACTCCCTCTTCTGCTATCCTGCTTTCAACACTATGGTGTCCTGTAAAACCCTTCAAAAATATGTGTATGAGCAGTAGTTTCTTTTAGAAGGCCTGGATAATGTCCTTTCCTTCAGCTTCACGCACCTTTCCTTTCTCCAGTGAAGGGTACAATGTCATCCCTGTCCTTGTACTCCAAGGCTTCCTTTTCCAGGTATTTGAGGAGACGCTCTCTGTCAAATGTTCCTGTGGCTTCTTTTGTCGTTTGGTTCTTCTGGCGCAAACCCGCTGGAAGTAGAGCATTCTGAGAAGAGGGGAAAAAGACAGAAATTAAAAATAAAAGCATGTAGGCTTTAAGAAACTCCTCCCACCTCGGGGTCCATCTCCTCAAGGGCCGTCTCCAGCTGTTTGAGCTCATCCGCTGACAGATTGTTAAGGAGTTCATCTTCGTCTAGATCCTTGTACTTGTCCAGGTCTTTCATGAATGGCAACGCCATGATCGCTGTCCCACGCAAGACCGCAGCCCAACTTCAGACGTCTCGACCTTGTCGCTCCACAGCAGAGACGCGGCAACCTGAAGAAAAACCAATAGCCCTTTCATCAAATCTTCCAATAAATCATGGTCTACTTTAGTTGTCAATGCCGTGCAGAACTTTGCCAGTTGAAGATTAGTTGTACTAATTGGATGCATCAACCTATCATTTAAAAATGCCGGCAAATTGAATCAATTCTTTTAGTGGAGGAGGCCAACGTTGATCTCATCCTTGTGAAACAATTGTTGATCACAGCTGTGCAACGGCGCAATACACAGCTGGAACAGAGAAGCAACTTTCTCACACACCCGACTGACCACTCATATTTAGCCTATTTATCTGTCCTCCGCTAAACCTAAAGGGCTACTCCATTCCACTCTAGACATAGTATATTTGAGCCTAATCTTGAATCCATATGCTACATTACAGGGTAATTTTAATTGTGACGGTAGGCATGTAAATGATTAATGACACAGTAAGAACGTGTCCTGTGGAATTGTTTGATGAGACCTCGGTTTTTAGTCCACTCTCCCACGCCACAAGCGGAACACTGCATGACCTCATCATTTCCAGATTCCCCAGCAAAAGTCCACATCTAAAGTGAATGGCGACATTTAACCCTGCATCTCCTTAATGGTTTTCTTGGCCGATTTTTACGGACAAGAAAGTGAACATAAAGCACGCCTCGACTGTCTCTGCATTACATAAAACAGCTCCCTCCACCTAAATAATCTGCATTGTAAACACTGAGACAGAGAGGGATGGAGGGAGTTACAGTGAGGTTTAGCAAAAAGATTCTTTGACCATTTTTCTGGCAGTTTGCCCAAAGTTGTCCGTGTCAGTAATTTCTCCACTTCGAAGGACTTTTCCTGAGCAGCCCGCTCCACCGCTCTGACGTTATTTAGTTCCTCGCCTCCACAATTCAACCTCTGTCCTTCTCTAACTCTTCCCCTAGCCTGCTCCATTAAACCACCACAACAACCACAACAAACACATGAGAGGGCAAATAGCAAGAGTGACAGAAGGGGCATTTACAAGATAAAGTTGAACTCAAATGTCAATGCTGATGGCTTTAATCAAGAGTATTAATACCACTCAGATAATTCAAATAATCACTATTTTAACCCTATATAGAACCAGTGACGATTTGGAGTCATTTAAACCTAGCATTCATATACCTAGACATCACATTGTGGGTCATCAAGCCCACAATTTTAAAATTTGACCCAATTGCGAGGCAAAAAAGTGATGTCCACAGTTGGCGACGCCAGGTCCTAATTACAACCATTTATATATTTTTATTTGCAATCATTATTTTCATATATTAGTGAAAGTGTAAATAATTAAGAATGGATAAAATGTTAATAAACCCCCAATTAAGGGCCAACTCAAATGACATTGACGGTGCTGGACGTCCTATCCATTTAAACTGGGAGTGTTAGTAGTGATCATTCAATCAAATTGGTTGGATGTTTATTCCTGTCAAAAGAAAAGGGGGGGGGGGGTGTCTGGGCGTAGAATGTGATGATATTTCTGGCAAGGATTTGGAGAAAGCAACCAGGATGAACATAAATCAGACACATATAATGCTCTTATGACAAGATGAGCCCAAAATAACATAGTTTATCATATGATCCTCTTTTCTCAAACTCAACACATTTCAAACAGCAGCCAGTTAGAGCCAGTAGAATGTTTCATACGGATGATGAAGGGTGAAGAAAGCGCACCTAGAGGATCCATTAGTCCAGGCTGATTAATCCCATTCTCTTCATCACTGCTAATCCTTCAACACAAACAATGACGGTAAGCCAATAATGCTGCAAACCTGTCTACACAACTAACCTTGTCACCTTGCAAATCCTGACATTGACCGTCCGTATTATTCAGAGAATGATAACAGAGCCACATCTGTTATACTACTATTTAAGTATAACCAAAGCGTAGACGAAAAAAAAGCCCTGCAGTCTTATTCCATCATTATAGTAGACCGCCCCAACATCAGACTATAGTTAGAATTACCTTCCTTCCTCAACCCACACACGTTGCTCTATTTTATCCCACAATGTCGCCGGCTTGTTCGTCTTCTGCTACGGAACACAGATGATGGCAGATAGTGTGCCAGTTCATGAATAAAATATCTGCTAAAAACAAGGTGAATTGACATTTGGATTCTGCACATGCTAAGAAACAAGACAAATTAAAACGACAAATAGCACCGTTCTTCTGAAGACTTTGCTCGGCAATGACAAGGCAGGAAATGGGGTGTTCCTCAAAATAACACACAAGATTGCATACCCAAGCACACTCGAGACACACACACCACTGTTACTGTACGGTGTATAAGAGAAGCTTTTAAGGGAGCTTCCGGTGTTTCAGCTTGGCCAAGATTAAAAATGGAAAGCATAAGAATAATACATGTTCAACATGAGAGCCAGCTTTTAAATGAACTAAATTAACCATAAATTTGGACAACCTAAAGGTAAACCAAAACCAGTGCGACCTAAACCACATGTGCTGATGTCATCTTGTGTCTAATTATGTGATTCCAGAGTTGAAAATATACAGGTTGAATGAGCACTCTTTTTTTCTTTTTAGATTATTGCATTTAAATTTATTTCAAACATGAGTTTGGCTATGAGACAAATTAAATGTATGGGTCAAGATGCGCCCGGGCAATATTGTTTTGAAATCTAAATTAAATATGTGGTCCGCCGGCAACCTCTAACAGCTTTCACAAATGCTTCTCAAACTTTTAACGCCAAGTATGCTTTGTAAAAGAAATACAAATTTAAAAAATACAAACAGGATCTTTGAACCGCAAGAAGTTTGAATCTGTCATTGATTTTGAACCGCAAAAAGTTTGAATCTGTCATTGATTTGAATGTTGTCATTTTTGGGGCGTGTTCAATTCACTGGTTTTCTCGTACACATGAATAAAATGTTGAAAAGTGGATATAATTTCTGTGGTTTAAACATCTCGTTTGATCCGATTGTCAAAGTTTGAAGTCCTGCCCACCAGCAGCTTGCTTTCTCTTCACATTCTCTGCAGAGCCTGTTTAACTGCAATACAACACTGCAGCAGGAAGGTGTGGCAGGCACTAGGTTTCACCACGACTAATGTCATGTCAGCATACATACTCCAAGCAGGCATAAAAATCTATATTCCATCATGCAAAATCTGATCTGAACGCTCACTTTACCTGAGCAAGCATGCACCAAAACACACGGACCACGCCCTACATTCAGCATGACCACCAGACAAGCAAGCACCAGACTACCCCCTCAAGTCAACTCCTATTTAGAACGTAAACAGAAACGTCTTCATTAATTCCAACTAAATGCGGTTCTTTTGTCACGTACCAGAATAACTGGATGTGATTGTTTACCTAACAACAACACGCCCCGTGACTGTCAGTGACGCGTCAATTGTATTCCGTGGGAAAGTAAATGCAATCGTTGGAAAAAAGTGGAAACTTTCATTCATCCTCGTCATGCACCTCGTCGGTCATGGCAAGTTTATGACAAACCCATCGACAGTTTGCATCCGTCATCACTTCATTATCCTTAAATAATACAATCGGTCGTTAAATGAAGACTATTGTGCAGATATGAAATTTGTCATCTCGTGGGAAATAGCACTGTAGGTGCCAGCTAGCAGGCTATCATTCGCTCATAGTGCTAATGGATGACGCTAGCTCATCCAGCTCGAGAGAACACGTATAAGTGGCGATCGAAGTAGAACTCGAATTGTTTTGTTCCCTTTGATTTTACGCGTTTTATGAACTCATTGGCCTCGCACGTCTTACCTGAAGGACGACAAATCGAAGCGGACTTCCTTGTGTGGACCCTGGCTCGGGCGCTTGACTTCTATCTCAGCTTCTGTTGTAACACGACGGGAAGAGAGCCGTAGATTCCCTGACTGACGTGTGATTGAACCAATAGACGTCTCAGTCACACGAATTTAACCAATGAGGAGAGAGAACCCGCCCAGAATGGAAAAAAAGCAACTGAGAGGGAAATGAAGGGAATAAAATACTGTACAACAGAATATAACGACTGTATAAAAGTAAAAATAAAAACCCATAATTTAAAAAGATTGTATAAACAATAAATTTTACGCAGCGCCCTGGTGAAATGGTCATATGTAATCTCTACTGAGTTTAATAATCTGGGGGTACAGATTTGTAATGTGTAAAATACTCTACAGTAATACGGGGTGTGCAACGCAAATCGTAAAAACAAAACTACATACGAGCTGATTAATCATTGCATTTTTTATCAAATACTGCTGGCTTTCAATATCAAGAACATTGACTCTGCTTTTAGCCCCCTCTAGTGTTTATATAAAATCAGATGTCGTCGCCGGTGTAATACCGGAAGTTTAATTTGTCTCCCCCCAAATACTTCCTGTATGTCACATCGCAAAAATGGCTGATATGGATGAGTTGTTTGGGAGTGATGGAGACAGCGACAATGAGCAACGAGGTATGGTGAACATTTTCAACTATTTATTTGATGATGCTATGGAGGATGTATTTGAAGTCAATTGAGTCAAACAACGCGTTTTAGCCCTGATCCTAACAAGACAGTGTCTGTTAGCACCCGTGCTAACTAGATCACAACAGGAACTTGGGCTGAAATGAATTGCGTTCAAAAATATTATTTCGTGTTCTCAGCGATCGGTCCCCCATTTAGTCAGATTATTTATTCAGCACACTAACACAGTTTTTGGGGGATTTTTTTGAAGTTGTTACAATAAGATTGCAAAGGTCATGTTCAATTGACTCTTTGAACACTCTTTGAACACTCTTTGAACACTCTTTGAACTAATACTATAGTACATGTAATTGGATTGTGGGTAAGGAGTGGTATATTTCTTTTTATAAATAACCTATGTTGTTCCATTTAAAAAATTTTTTTTAAATATAAATGGATACTAATGTACTAGTTCTAAACATAACAGTTTTGTGCTTTTTCGATGTAAATGTGCAAATAGTTTTAAAGAGATAAACATGTAGCTGTCTCCTATTACAGTTAAAAGGCAGAATTGTAGAGCCAGCTCTTGTATCGAATATTAATCTACTAGCATGATCTTCCACAGAGTCTGGTTCAGCCTCTGGTTCAGAGTCGGAACAAGAGCGGCCGCGTTCTGCCAGCATCGCTTCAGGCAGCGGCAGCGAGAGTGAGAGAGAACGAGATGATGATGAGGAGGAAGGCCCCGAGGGAGGAAAACCCAGCATAAATAAGGTATGTGGCAATATTTCACAGCCATCTGAAAGGGAGACTCTAATGCATTTATCCACAGGAACTGTTCGGGGACGACAGCGAAGAAGAAGGACGGAGTCAACACAGTGACAGCGGACGCAGTGACAACCTATCTGAGCGCTCGGGCAATCAGTCGGACGCCAGTGTGCACTCGGAACAGGCTGAGGACGACCATTCCGACGTGGAGCATCACAGCGGCTCAGAGCGCGGCCGTCGAGATGATGACGAGGAGGACGAGGAAGACGGAGGCCGCCATTCGGACGGCGGAAGCCCGGCAGGCAGTGGGATGTCTGGAGGGGGAAGTCCTCAGTCAGAGAGAGGCAGCGTCCGCTCAGCTAGAAGGTCAAGACCAATAAAATGTGAATTTCCCACTCCAATTGACAGGAAAGGTTTCATCCCCATTTTGTTTTGTAGCGCTCACAGCAACCTCGGCACCCCTCAGTCAGGCGCGGGCACCCCTCACTCTGACGGAGAAGGCTCAGGGCGGGACAATCGTTCGGATGACGACAAGTGGGAAGGCGGGGCTAAAAGTGATCAATCGGAGGACGAAGAGGAGAAACGGCAATACTCAGATGAAGAAAGGGAAAACTCCGACAACGGAGAGCACAGAAACCAAAAGTCGGGTAGGTACTCAAGCATCTCACAGTTGATGAAAGCAATTATCGTAGTTCCATTTCACATGATAAACATCCTGCAAGGTTAAAACGAATCCCTTAATTTGTCCTTACGTTATCTTGAATAAAAAAACATACAAACAGACACATGGAACCGAATACAAAATCCTCCCCTTTTCTAGGTTTCACTTACTGGAAGCGGTTTAAATAAGACATGTAACAACTCTAAAAACTCATCATGAGTCAACCTGGTTCACAAACATACACCTAATAACGATACACATAGATATAGAATCAAGAATAACACACCAAAAATGTGTCGATTGTTGAATAGGTTGTCTACCATTTAATTTTGTACTATTTTTCAGAGTCGGCAAAGGGAAGTGATAGTGAAGATGATTTTCTCCATAGAAGAAGCAAAGCAAAAGCTGCATCAGTTTCTGATTCTGACAGTGATGCTGGTGGAAATGAGAGTAAGAGACAATTAGTGTTGCCACTTTATAGCTCTTTTTTCTGTCAGAGTTTAAAAGGTTGTGTCTTGTGCACCACCACACAGACAAGAAATCGGCAGCAGATGACCTATTCGGTGAGGCTGACGACATCTCTTCTGACAGTGACGCTGAAAAGCCGCCAACCCCCGGACAGCCCATGGTATGAACTCTTGAATTTCTCTCTCCTTGATTTTAATGTCAATTGTCTAGTCACCTATTTTGTCATGATTGACGAAAGATAGCAAAGTTTGACTCACTGTTACTTTTCAGGATGCAGAAGATGGCCTAGAAGAGGAGCAGGCAGAGGAGGAGCATGTGCCAGAGACTCGTATTGAAGTCGAAATCCCCAAAGTCAGCACCGACCTTGGCTCTGACCTTTACTTCGTTAAGCTGCCCAACTTCCTCTCCGTGGAGCCCAGGTCAGAGCGAATGAAACTTTATCAATACAAAGTTCCAGTCACAATGACTCTATATATGTTTTTGTAATTGTTTAACGGCTGGATAATTCATCTGAGTTTAATTGACTGTACCCTCTGTAGGCCTTTTGACCCTCAGTACTATGAGGATGAATTTGAGGATGAGGAAATGCTGGATGAAGAAGGACGTACCAGGCTCAAATTAAAGGTGCACATCCTTCACTTTTTGTGTGCTACATACCTGAACATTTTGGAATGTTCCCCATTCCACAAATTTCAAAGTCAACCAACTTTATTTGTTTATTATTATTATTATTATTTGTTATTAAAGTATGTGTTTTTAAGTCCGATCGAGTTTGACCCTTGACACTGTTAAAGCTAATTTGCCGCCATTGGCTGTTCCAGGTGGAGAACACAATCCGGTGGCGAGTCAAGCGAGATGAGGAGGGGAACGAAACTCGTGAAAGCAACGCACGCGTCGTCAAATGGTCCGACGGGAGGTACGTCCTGACCGTCAACCTATTTCCCGCTGTCATTCGTCACTCCGAAGTCCCTTAACGCCACTTTTCGCCGCAGCATGTCCCTCCACCTGGGGAATGAAGTTTTCGACGTTTACAAAGCTCCCCTCCAAGGAGACCACAACCACTTGTTCATCCGGCAGGGTACCGGTTTGCAGGGCCAGGCTGTGTTCAAAACCAAGCTCACGTTCAGGTATTCACAAAGTCTTTTAACATAGACCTTATTAGAAGCAGAAAGCTTCACCCAAAGTATGAAACGTCGAATCGTCTGCTGAGAATTGCTGTAATAAGCTCCGAGTTGAGTCTTATTCCAAGCAACAATACTAGCCTTTATTCACACTTCACTGAGGAATGTGCTCCAAGTCTTTCAATTAGTTTGTGCAAGCTGCCCAGGTTTGTGTAATCCTCTTAGCTGCCGTTTGTCCACCTGGACATTTTGTTTTTTCAAACGGCATGGGACTAGGAGAACGAGTCATCAGTAAAAATGAGTTGGACATCTATATAAAGTCGAAGCATGATATATCAATTCTGTCATCATTCAATATTTACAGTTAATTTGTCTTCCCAGGCCTCACTCCACTGACAGCGCCACACACAGAAAGATGACCTTGTCCCTAGCCGACCGTTGTTCCAAGACGCAGAAAATCCGAATCCTCCCGATGGCCGGGCGAGACCCAGAGTCGCATCGTACTGAAATGATAAAGGTGCGTCCTGTTTGTTTTGACAACTTTCTTATCACCACCAGAGAAAGACATCCAAATGGCCAGTTGTGTCGAGTACACAGACAAATACACGTCACAGCTGCTTACATAAAGACACGTCGCGACACGCTTGCATAATCAAGTCGGCCACACTGGGATTGTCACCGGGACCCTTGAGGCCACTTATGTCTTTAGCAAAACCAAACAAAGGCTCTATTATATACAGATCCCCAAATACTTTAGTTGGTTCTTCTGAATATGGACTTTCTTTTCCCTAGGCAAAAAGAAGGCACCATAGAACATTTAGGAAATCCAATAAGAAAAGGGTTGGTTGTCACGATACTTTCTTGAATATCCACATATCTCTATTTGTTAAATGAGAACTTAATATCTTGAATTGGATTTGAAATCATTCTTATCTTTTTTTAAATTGTCGCAATTCAATACTGATTTTGTGCAACAGCACTCTTTAAATTACAGCAATTGTGACAACCAACCCTGTTCTCCCCTACAAAGAGTCACTCAGTGAACTATATTAAGTATGATAACCCTCCATTGGATGGGATCGTATTAGTATAATGTATATCACAAGAATCCTCACTTGAATTTCTAATTTGTGTCCATTAATCAAGAAAGAGGAGGAGCGCCTGCGAGCATCTATTCGCAGGGAGTCGCAGCAGAGGAGGATGAGGGAGAAACAGCACCAGAGGGGCCTGAGCAGTAGCTACTTGGAGCCCGATCGCTATGACGACGAAGAAGAAGGGGAAGAGTCTATTAGCTTAGCGGCCATCAAGGGCAAATACAAAGGAGGAAGTGGCTTGAGAGGTAAGCACAAATTCCTGGTAGGAACTGATCACTGGCAGCGAATCAGATAAAGAACCTTCATTTTTATGACAACTTTGTACATTTGGTGTTGTGCTCTATTTCACATAATCCAGAGGAACGAGCCAGGATCTATTCGTCAGACAGCGACGAAGGCTCGGACGACGACAAGGCCCAGAGGTTGGTTAAGGCCAAAAAGCTGGACAGTGACGAGGTGAGTGTCATACGCCGCTCTGCTTGTAGGGGGCAGTGTGGCGCAGATCAGCAATAGGGCTGAAACTGCAGCTTTGTCATACCACGCCTGCAGGAGCGTCAAAACAAAAGAGAGCAAAAGTGCTGACTCGTGTTTGCAAATGTGCATTAAGCCTTTGAACAGTTGTCCAGAGGGGGGGTACTTTATTTTCACATTGGAATTTATTCTTTTCTTTTACTCAGGAGGGCGAGGGCTCGGGCAAACGAAAGGCAGAGGATGATGAGGAATTGGCCACCAAAAAGGCCAAGAAATATGTAATCAGTGATGAAGAAGAAGAAGAAGAGGAGGAGGAGGAGGAGGAAGAAGAAGAGGAGGCAGAAGAATTGGGAGAGGAAGATGATGAATAAAATTGTTGTTTTGGATTTTCTTCTTTTTTTTAACTCTTTCAATGGACATTAGGTGCCCTGCCCACATGGTTGCTAAACAGCCAAAACTTGTCTTGTAAAAATAACATTTAAATGGAGAACTCTGTGTAGGTGTGTACAATTGCTTCTTTTTGTCATGTATAGCTAAGGTGGAAAAATAAAGAAACTGCTGTATTATGTAAGCCAGTGTTCCCAGGGCCTTTTCAAAATTGTTTTTAAAAATATGATTCAAATGTATGAGTCACCCTGTCGTGAGGTTATGAAAATTAATTACATTTTTTTTTTTTTTTAAATAAAATGATTTTTTTTATATATGAGTATCATGCTATAACGTGCATTTCTTTCACTGCATGTCTGAGAAACAACAAGATCCCTTAAAATTTTGTAAATGCTTATTGATGAAACAACTAATGTATTTATTGTTTCATGCATTAAGAGATTATTCAGATGCATTGTTATGATGAATGAGTCATTGGGATGAGGGCAAAAAAGATACTATTGCTTTATGTTGATGCATGTCCAAGATATTGCAAAAACTAGGCTAGGTATGGTATGGTAAACCGTCATTTACTAATAAGCCATAATTATCTTTAAATGAAGCTTTTGGGTGGCATTATTGTTCATCCTGCATGACAGTAAAAGGTGACATGAGGTTAACGCTTTCCCCATTGAACCGCACTGTATGACAGGAATGTTTCAGTGTGACATAAGTAGTGGTTATTGATTCCGGTTCATCTACCGTAATGACACACTGTCACATGCTAAAAATAAATCATTTCATTCAACACATATGCAGTACACGCCTTGGCTAAATTATTGGTTGGTTGCTTGTTTGAAAGAAAGATCCAACATTACAGAAAACTCATTATTTTAGGCATGACATTATTTGTGGTCGGACTAGCCTGAACATTGATGGTTATGTATTGTTTTTTTTCCCACAATTTGACCCCACCTCTCAGTAAAAGTCAGCTGAGATTGACTCTAGTAATAACAACAAGCACCTTGACTACCAAAACTGGTAAAGCACTAACTATGCCATTAAGTAAGAGTTGCACAATAAAACGACTGCATTCTCTTTCCTGACAACCTGGTCTCTGCGCTACACACACACACACACACAGAGTCCCCCATGTACATCTTCGGTCTGGCGGTGTGTAGGACACCTGAGTATCTACAAAGAAGCTTGCTGGGTTTTCAGAAAAAGAGCAATTTTTAATGAAGATGCAAGGATTATCTATAAAATAGATAATAGCTCATGGAAGACTGTTCCCATGACTTAAAATTGAACTTCCTTTAAGGCCTACGCAAATCTATACTATGCATCTGACTCCTATTACTATCTCATGGCTGCCATTGATGGCAATAGACGTCGATTCCACACGTCTCAAACTCGCGGCCTGAAATGTTATTTCCAAAATATCCGTCAAAGTAAATCACATGCCTTGGCTTTGAGCTTCACAAATATTGAATTTAAATACAGGAATATTTCATTGAGGACTACATAAATCAGACAATATTCACTTTGTACCCTTGTAAAAAATATAATAAATAATAAACAAAATAAATTATTAAGACTTATTACGATTGTTAATAAATTATTTTTATAATTAAGAAAATAAATACACTTTTTTGTTATTTAAAAAAGGAAAATATTTACAATTTTCTAAAATGTATATTGATTTTAAAAAAGAATAAAAATAGTATATAATTTTCAGTGCACTATGGCTGAGTGGCGACCCATCTACGGTTCAGATACGCGGTATGGAAGATTCAATGATGGCGTTTTCTACTATTAAAATTGTGGGAGGGCTAGCAGTAATCATTCGCTGCCCACCCACTTTTATTACCATTAATGGCAGCCAAGGAGTTAAAGCCCATGGACCTGACTACCACTATCTAGAATACAAAATAATGCCTTCAATACACAAAAGTTGCAAGGCTTATGCCTTTCTTAGCAAACCTATTGTCAAGAGTGACGTGCTGCACTACCTCAGACTGCAGTGGGTTATGTAAACCCCGTTCCACTGAGTGTGGGGAAGGGTGGTAGACGGTAAGGAGGGTGAGGAGGGTAAAGACAGGGCTCCACTGCCAGTACAGAAGGTGGTTGAGGCAGAGGGGAGGGCTGCAGCATTTTACCCATGCTCTTTTCCCCCCTCCATTTGTCTCTCCGTATCACTAAGTCTATCTCCAAACAGGACTGTGAAAGCCCCGCTCGCCGTGTTACATCATCTTTTCCGCAAAGCGAGACAAAGTGTTTTCTATACTGTCCATCCTGGCAGGTACAATAAGCCCTTGAGGATACAGGTTGACTCACAGTGACACCAAGCGATCCTTCTATGTCTGAAAATACCCTTTTGTCAACAATTCTCACTGGTCTTTTACACTGTCTTGTTCACAGCCTGTATACTTACACCGAAGAAATGACAATCTTATGGTCATTTTAGAGATGGAGGACATTTTGGCTTCAAAATCCTTGAAACGTATGCCTTTATGTCTCCATTTTCTGACCCTTGTGAGGATATTTGATTCAGAAAGATTGGTTTCCCAATACTACTTTTGTACAACTACTTTATTTGCTGTTTTAATTTTTTTCTATAAAACAAAAAAAAAACATTTTTGGTTGAAATATATACGTTACCTTGGAGATGTTATTCAACAGTTTAATGTCTTTTTGTGGTCCATTTTCTTGAGCGCTGTCATGTTGATGACCTTTTGGACAAGAAAAAGACAGAAAATAATGTAATCAGTGTCTTCTCTCTAACAGCTTAATATTATATGCTCCTGATGGTTTTCCATAGTAATTGAACGGTCCTGTGCACTCTGACATCTTGGTGGCCTTTGCCCCTCCCTCAAAAGCTCTTTTCTTCCTGCAGATGCTTATGTAAGAGGCTAATGGGCAAAATAGTAACACAATACTGAAGCCGAAATGATCACAAATGACACAGATCAACAAGCGGACCCGTTATGAAAACATTTCCCATTACGTACAAGAGGGTCATAATAAACATGCGCACACAATTCTAACAACTGCGTCTCATCTGCTTCCTCAAATTGGGTCAACTTGTACAGCTCAAAATGGAGAGCTTAATCGGTAAACAGTTGCTCACAACCAGCGAGGAGCTGCTTTGAGCGCCGATTACGCCACAAAAACAAGCCAGGGGCCCTAATGCGGGTAGCCAGGAATTAAGGAGCAAAGTGTTCTAAATCGATGTTTACCACATGCGGGGCCGTACTTTACGCCACAGGTGTTCGACACATCTGCCTTTCGATGTTATTCTTCATGGCCTGTAAACCCTGGCCACAATTTTTCGTTGTCTAACACCATACCTGTCAACCTCTGCCGATAACTGCCCTTATAAATGATTATGATTCCCCTTACAAACCCCCCAAAAACCTTACAAACACCGTACGACTCGTACGGTGTTTGTAAGGTTTTTTGGGGGTTTGTAAGGGGAATCATAATCATTTATAAGGGCAGTTATCGGCAGAGGTTGCCAGGTATGTAACACAGACGTTAACGTAAGTTCTTCTGTTATGTTTCCTTTAAATGTCATTGAATTGATGAAGAAACCTCCATGACGGAAAATATAAGCGCATGTCCTTCATGCATTTTCTCTCGCTACTCTCCCAAAAACAAGATGAACCGGAATTTGAAATGAGCTTACGGTCGAAAAGAAAAGGTATAGATTGTTGGAGTAAGATCAAGAACGACATGATGAACACATCCTTTCTCTCCAGGCTTCAGTATTTCAGCACCCGTTGAGACAGTCAACAGTACTTCTAACCTCATTATAAGATCTGTGATCCAACCAGCCTGTCAACACCAAGCTCAACTATCTCGCATCAAGAGTTCTCGCTCTCTCTAGCATTATCTTATGTCCACTCCATGGCTAAGTCAACCGTATCTCATTACCCTGCTCTTTTTACGCAATCCCCACACTAGCAAACATTTATTTAAAAAAAAAAGAAGAAAACTAAATATTTTATGTCAGCGTGTACTATACTTCTGATCCCAATAACGATTGTGTGGTCTTGCTGAAGGCCGGAGAAAGTTTCATTGTAGATATATCTTGCGACAGTGGAACGTTTCACATCACGATCTCTTTGGAGTCCCAAGTTGGATATTTGTGTATTCCAATTAGTGTTTGAGAGAAAACTCATTTCTTAGTAGATGTTACATGTGTAAACAGCTTTGGGAACAGCAAACGCTGTTTGGACACGCTTACGTAACACGGGAGCTTTACATGTTGCTATTGTAAAACAATGTGGCTCCTTGTGCTGAAGTCGAGGGGTCTTACTCTGCTCCAGAGCCAATAATTCCGTAGCTCTATTTATTTTCAATGAGGTTATGTGTGGTGTACCCACCAACCCACCCACTCAATCCTTTAGTTGTGTTCCAGTGGTTAAATAAACCGGCAGGCCTTGCAAGTGCAGCTCACACCTATGTGTGCCAAACTGAGGCATCCACTTTTTTTGTTTGCCCACCTCTATTCTGTGACCGCACATCATTATCACCATGGATACTTCCATAAATAGTACATTACAAGATGACACGTAAGAGAGAAAGCACACTTACACAAATGCCATACCTGGGGTGAAGGGACAATGCGGTGTGGGCCTCTCTCATGCTTAGTCTGATCCACTTCCAGGAAACTTTACTCTCACTGGTGCTGGGCTACATTAAAAAAAAAAGTACAATCACAAAATGGGCCAAATCGTATTTTGGTCACAAAAAGAAACAATTTTGGATATTTTTTACATATTTAATGAAAAAGGGTCGAGTAAAATAGTAGGAGGAACGTTTAAAAATGTTGGATATTTTTACTTATTTAATGAAAAAGTGTCAAGTAAAATAGTAGGAGGAGCATTTAAAAACTTAGGATATTTTTTACTTATTTAATGTAAAAGCGTCAAGTAAAATAGTAGGAGGAGCGTTTAAAAACTGAATATTTTTTACTTATTTAATGAAAAAAGGGTCAAGTAAAATAGTAGGAGGAGTGTTAAAAAACTTTGGGTATTTTTACTTATTTAATGAGAAAGGGTCAAGTAAAATAGTAGGCGGAGCATTTCAAAACTTTGGATATTTTTACTTATTTAATGAAAAAGGGTCAAGTAAAATAGTAGGAGGAGCGTTTAAAAACTTTGGATATTTTTACTTATTTAATGAAAAAGGATCAAGTAAAATAGTAGGAGGAGCATTTAAAAACTTTGGATATTTTTACTTATTTAATGTAAAAGGGTCAAGTAAAATAGTAGGAGGAGCGTAGTTGATTTTAGGCAATGACAATGAAACGTGATCATTCACTGCTAACCTGGATTAAATGTCTATCACAAAATAATGCCAATGAGAATACATGTTTATCTATGGACCATAGGTTTGTGTTATGTGGTGATTTATAAAACCACTGGATTTCATACATATCGTCATTTGCCTAGCGGTAACACTCACTGTGCAAAAAGAAAGAAAATCAAATCCAAGTTGGATTGGCCAAACAAACAATCAGATGAATTAAAGTCATCCCTCAAAGCAGACTTAATAAATCCTCGCACTCCTTTTAAACACTCACACTCGCACCCGAAAAATACCACCTGCGTCCAGCGAATCTAAAGGCTGCAATTGTCAGAATATGCTGAGCGCAATTTGTTGCATAACAGCAGGCAGCTGACCAGCGGGATGGAGTGCAACCCCTGGTGAGGCTTTAATCACTTTAAGAGGATTGATATGTGAAATTGCATACCTTTCTACTTTTACCTTTCAACATTTAATGAGCTCAAACATTAGTTTGTCTTGGTGGCTGTTAAAGCAATAAAACCTATGGCTTCCATATTCCTTGTGCTCATTCTCCATCTTTTCAGTCCCACTTTACCCCTGACTTAGTGTCTTAAGCACCAACCTTTCCGACAGCCCTGCGGTATAGCTGGTAAATTTATGCGCTCGAATAACTCTTTTCCGTCTCCTCGTTCTCAGAGTATACCAAAAGATTGAGGCGATGCTGCAGTAGACGTGGCCGGATAGGACGTTGGGGAGGAGGCCAGAATAGTATACGTTACTGGAGCTGCAGCATGGGCACAGCGGAAATTTTGCTGGTTCAGCAGCGGGGCATGTGGGAACATTTTTTGGCTTAACTCCTGCAGGGCGGGCAATAAACATTGTGTAGTTAGTTTGGGTGTGATTGACATCGTGCCAGCTGTGTTCCACCATACTGCCTGAAAAGATCATAAAGAAGGGATAAACAAATGAGGTTTGAGTTCTTCATAAGTCTACTAATTTGGGTGAAAATTGATCAAGCACATGACCAGAATTGTCATCGCTGCGTTCATCACGGGGGGTGAATTCTTTCGCTGCCATTGTTGGCAATAGACGTCCTGGGAAGAATGCATGCACATAGTTAAGATCCAAACTTTAAAGTGGCGCCTAATTGTTAACTCATTGATACAGTGTTCAGTGCTGATTAGCTCGGACATATTGTACCAAAATGCATAGCAGTTGACCTTTGTTCTAATGTCCGCTGATGTAACTATGAATAATTACATACTGGGAAACGCAATGCCTTCTTGTTTTGGGGTTAAGGGTTTGATCCCAGGTGGGTTCGATCCCAGATGTGTCCTCACCGTGTGGAGTTGGCGCATGTTCTCCCTAGGCTTGCATGGGTTTTTCCCGGGTACTCTGGTTTCCTCACACATTCCAAAAACATGCATGTTAGGCTAGTAGAACACTAAATTGTGATCATGAATGGTTGTGTGTCTCCTGGCCAACTCAAGGTGTCCCCTTTCTGGTGCCCATAGTTAGCTGGGATAGGCTCCAGCACCCCCCGCAACTCCTGTGCACACAAGTGGGATGAAAAATGAATGAATGTTGCCCAATGATTTTACGTCATGTGGTCACAAACTCTTAATTGTCTTGTCATATTTTACAGATTAGCAAAGAGTTATTTCTGTGTGAACTACTCACTTTGTAGGACTGATTATGTGCCCTCTGATTGTCTGGTATCAGTAGAGGGTAACTACTGTAATATAATAATGCTTATTTAGACGTACATTTGAGACCCCTCCTTTTTCATATTCATTAGTTTGTCCTTGGCAATAACAATGAGGCATTGTGCTCAAGATGAGAAGAGAAAGCGTTTATTTGGAGTTGTTTACATTATGTAACTGCTGAAGCCTTTTGTGCAGCTTCAAATCATCACTCCACTTTTGTCTGCTTTGCATGAAGAGGCACAATGTGTACCTACTCTGTAGTTAACAATGGTAACTGAATTTTCTTTTCTATTTTTACAATGCCATTAGGGATCTCAAAAACCTGGCGTGGGTGTGTAAACAATTCACATCAGCTGTACGTACATTTTAAGAGCCAGAGAGGATGTTTTTAGGCTGCAAATGTGCTCCGTTGCCCGGGAAGACCTTAGATGCAGGTAATATTTGCTCCAGTTCGGTCGGTGAGAAAAGTACACACGGCTATGAGACATTTGCAGTCCGAGCAGAGACAATCTTAAGTCTATTTGTTTTTATTTGCATTTTTAGGCTCTAACGGGCGCTGACAAAAGGTATATTTGGCTTAATTCTAATATTTCTTAGACTAAAGGGTACAACTTAAGGCTCAATTGTTATGGTTTTCTGTCGTTCCCGTGCATGTTTGTACAAGCGATCTTCTCCCTTGGCCAGAATGTTTCTTTATTTGTACTGTGGGAATCAAGCTGAGCTTTCTCTGCATGAAATTCTCCTCTGCAGATACAGCCTACATAGTCAGGTTGCTCATGCATGACTAAGGTGAGTTATGCAATTTAAAAAAACGTCAACAAAGTAGAATGATTGATTTACAGTGTCGTTATACGCAGTAATTTATTATCTTGGATCAGGTAATATCATGATGTAACATAATTACTGTTTACTAGGAGTTTGTTTTGCTGTTAGATAATGGAATTAATTAGTTAGGTTTCATATATGAATCATGCATGTATCGATGTGATTATGTTAACAGGAATTAGTGCACAGATGTGGGATCAAGTCTTATATTGCAGACTGAGGGAAGAATAAATTTAGTGAATAATGACAGTATTTGTATGCTCATTCATTCACAAATGGATATAAATAGAACAAGTTCATACACATGTATGTGTACTGGCGCATTAGGAGTACAAGTTGTATTGAACTAGAGCATTAGAAAATCACCAAAACTTGACCATTGGCAAAAGTGCAGTCTTTTTTTTCCATTTTATACTGTGAAGGTTACTCTTGACCGTAACCTCATTTTAGGCCAGTCATTGAGCATCTAGCTGCCAATGACGACAGTATATGTCCCACCGGTAAGGTTTCTACTTATTTAAATAAAATGTTTGTTTGACTTTGTTTCCTTTTTTTGACATTATCTTTAAATTAAAACCAAAGAAGGGGCAAAAACAGTAATTATTCGCCTATTAATTTTCTTTCATTTTTTTATTTGATCATATTTAATAGCTAAAATGTTTATTATTCACTAATTGTATTTACAAAACTAACTATAATAATGTATTGCATACTATACCAAACGATAATCATGAGGCTTGGAGAACTATAAAAGGTTAAAGTACTTTTTGAAATACTTACATTTTTCCCCACGTTTGACCCACCCCATTAAAAAACAAAAAAGCAGAGTAATATGTTTTCATTTTAAAAGAATGCTTTTGATGTCTCCTACAATCTCTGTTTGTGTGCAATAGGACAAATAAAGAAAGATACAGGTGATCTGCAATGACCCACTGCTGAAAAACGAAGCTGGGGTCTATCAGTCTTCGTGGGGTGTACAGCTGGAAAAACACACATAACCTGGCCTCTGAGCACAATACACACAAGACCCACAAGTCTCCGATCTCTTGCAAAGAACATACACGTCACGCTGTTCAAGGGACGTGGAAATCGGAGGTGGAAGATTACATGTTGCAATCCAAACCTTGTTATATTGTCCTTTGATAATACGTATAGTGCTGCAGTTCAGCCAACACCAGCGACGTTTTTTTCCACTTCCTTTACTGTGGCACTGTGTTATAGTAACACAAGTTAATGATTGACTCTTCACACAGCATAATCAATAGCTTTCCACTGACCAACTTTTCGTGTGAATGGAAAATTTCGCTGTAGCGGGTGTTATAGTAAATGGACTCAAAGCATATAGACATTGAAAAACGTATTCAACATTCACAAAAATGAGTCAGGCTACCCAAAGTTAAAATCAGTTATGTCTAATGTAGTTAAAAAACTGAATTATTTCTTAAAATAATTGCATCTTGTTTTAGCCCGTGTAGGCCCTCATAAGTGTAAACACATTTGCCTTTTCAATTTGAAAATCAAATAGCCCAACCCTGTCGTTACAGATTGCACGGGTGTGGCTACAAATAATCAGGCAATTCCCAAGAAATAACTAATCTTCATGAATAGAAACTGAGTAATCTGGTAATAAGTCTTTTCGGTAGAGGGCAAGAAAGGCAACATTGTTTTGTAATGAAAACCTTTTAAACATCTGCTAGTCTTTACAAAAATATTTAATTGTTATTCAAATCTTTCTTAGTGTACCAAATTATTTACATTTGATTTAACCCACAAAGGGAACTCATTCAACTCTGGTTGCTTTTGATCGTATAATGAAATTAACGCATTCAATTCAATTCAATTCAATATCTATCGTCCTTGTTTTAGCAAGAGTTTGCCTGTGAAGTCAGCTGGTAGATGAGATGAGCTACCTGAGGAACTCTTTGAAATCATTTCATCTAATCATTAGGATGAGGTTTTTTTGGCTGCAAGCAGCAGCAGTGACAACTTGGCAAGGTCATACCCACCCACACTGGCCAGAAAGGCACCCCATTAAAAATAGCCACTGATCGACCGCAAGTGACAGAGGCAGAAAAGCTGAAAGAAGTGGAGAGGTAAGAGGCCTGATTCAGGGTCATTGACTGCCTGCTGTCACATGTACATCATTCAAGACAACCTAAGAATAATACCCTTTGTGTCACGTGTAACAGAAAAATCCCCCGTGGCGTGTATTAACAACAACTAACAAGAGGTTTGTGAAATACACTCAGACAGCAGAATGCTGATGTTTTCCAAAAGGCATCCTTATTTTAATCCAAAATATTATGAGTAACACAACCTTGCGGGTTATAAAAAAAGAGAAAGATTACAGAAGGTGCTGCGCTCCCATGCAATTAACCGGAAGACATAATGTCATTCAATAAAGGCATCGTTTGTTTACCTGATACTGTGAACTCGTTGTAATTTTATAGACAATGTGTTCTTGTTATTCCTATCGGTGATTTGCATTTATGATTCTTGCACAATTTATGAGAGAGAATATTCCATTGGGACACGCCAATGAGGAGGAAACTACCGTCGTTATTTGGATCAGAGGAATGTTGTATTCTTTCCTATGAGCTTTAACAGTAGTTATAGATCAACTGTATCAAAGTTACTATTACTTACTGTATCCTGCATAGTCAGGTATTTGAACAGAGCAGTTACCGTATCTTCCGCACTATAAGGTGCACCTTCAAAGAATGGCTATTAAAATGTGTTTTGTATATAAGGCGCACTAGATTATAAAGTGCAGTAGTAGGTAGTAGTGGTGGTAGTAGTAGGGGATTGTGTTATGAATCCACCAGATGGACCTGTATTAGTAGTAAGGGGTTGTGTTAAATATATCTACTAGATGGACCTGTAATAGTAGTAATGGTTAGGAGTTGTGTTATATACATCAAATAGATGTAGCTGTACTAGAAGTAATTTCATACAAAGATGAACCCATATTGATCCACATATAAGGTGGATCAGTTTATAAGGCGCACTGACAGCTTTTGAGAAAATTGAAGTCTTTTAGTTGTTGTTGTTGTAAGTAATGGAATAAATACAAATACTTTACTACTTTCCACAACTCGTGCTGAGTTTAGGAGATTTCTATAAAATCTTTACTTGTGCCTAGTTGTCAAAACGCAATGCAAGTAATTGACAATATAAATTCCTTCTCTCTTTTGTACAGTACTGTACAGTGTGTCCTCTCACAACTAAAAAACAACAACATGTCCTACAAGTGGGCTTCTTTCACAACACTGTGAAATACCGGGCTTGTGTGGTTGATGTCTGACAAGGCCTGAGTGCGCACGCATTGATATTGAGAGTATACTGAGGCCCTCTCTTGCCATTCTGCACCTTGGCTCTTTTTCCACCAAGAAGAGATGTTGCATAATAGCCAACCCCTGTATAGTAAAATAACATCGTAGATCACTGCGCCTCATCCTGACTGATGATTGGTTACGTAATGTTGTCACTGCTCTCAGTTGGGTGAATAATGATCATAATGATCCTCACAAGGGTCGCGGGGGTTGCTGGAGCCTATCCCAGCTAACCACGGGCACCAGACAGGGGACACCCTGAATCCGTGGCTAGCCATTCGCAGGACACAATAAGACAGACAACTCACGGAGAACATGCAAACTCCACACAGTGAGCACCGACCTGGGATCGAACCCACGACCCCAGAACTGTGAAGCCGTCGCGCTAACCACTCGGTCTCCGGCTGCCCTGTGCAAATAATTATACTATTTGGCCACTGATCTACAACATGCTTGACGCCCCTGCTAAATATTGTATGTAGTGACAAAACTTAAATTTATATTTGTTCATGAAATATGGTGCTAAAATGTAAGGCCTCTTGGATGTCCCTAAGGGCCCAAAATGCGACCCATCAATGGAAAGACCCAAAATAAAAACAAACCTAGTGTGTGCTTGTTGAGCTATTATGAAAATACTCATCTGATGGCCAGTCAACAGCAGTCTAGTTTAATAATATAACACCAAAATGCTGTCACCACAGTTTCAGTAGAAATGAAGTGCGAATGGTACAAAAATGTGAAATGAGGTTAATATGTGCAACATCTTCTAATCAAGGGAGAGTTTAACGCTGAAATTCTGGAGCCGTGATAGATGTCTTGCATATTACTGACTAAACTCACGGTTGCACACGGAGAACTACAGCAGCAGTGGACACAAATGGTAGTAGGTCTGACACACTGACAGGCCAGACCATACACAGAGCAGTCTCCTCCCCTCTCTGGCCTGGCCTATATTAAGTCACCATTGAGCTCCACCTCACAAACAGAGCCACATGGAGTGGGATAACACATCATCAGCACACTGACAGCACCTTCATACATTCTGTGGATATAGAGTTGGAAGCACTGCACCTGTCTAACTGCCTAATGACAATGTCGGATCTATTATTTTAAGAGGACGCTTCACTGGGACACCATGTTACTGCGTCAGTCACATCGGGTGAGCGCCAACCACGGTGAGTGGCAACAACTGAAACGGGATGTAATATTGGTTTGTGCAATTATTAAAGTGAATGAGTGTCAGTATAAAAAAGGACTCGGCAGGGACTGATGGACAGTAAGGTGCTCTTTGAGTATTTGAAATGATGTAGGAGAGATTGTCAATCAATGATGAAGCTCTGCGGGTCAGCAGTGTCACACAAAAGGTCAACTTTTAACATTTCTCCATGTGTATGATATCAACACATTTGCAGGCAGAAACAGGGGTGCACATCTATTGTAATTAAAATTTAAATGCCACTCATTTGTACTGAAGAATGTACATTCTGAGTCCAAACCCCATACAACATCAGTGACTGAGGTAAACACAATTTTTACCTATGTAAATGTAAAAAAAAAAGTCCTAAATGCAAATATATGTACTCAAAAGTTAACTAAATTTAACTAATTTAAAATAAACAAATACATTCAAAAAAGTTGAAACAGCAGTCACATTGTACAAAGTTTGAACATTTGCGCAATATTGACACTTTAATCCGGTAGACATCAACTCCAATTTTATTCTAATAACTATTCATTCATTCATTTTCTGTACCGCGTATCCTCACAAGGGTTGTGGGGGTGCTGGAGCCTATCTCAGCCAACTATGGGGCACTCCAATAACTACTATATCCAATCCTAACAGTGAAAAATAGCATAGATTTGTCGCTAATCACATATTATATCGAAACAGACAACCTTTTACACTAATAATCGCACTGCCACTGATTCAGAAAGAAAGTTGGGTACATATCCACCACCAAATAAATAGAGGGAAGGTTGGTGAGCCAACTAAACAGTTGACAGAGGTAGAGCTCTACAGTACAATCTGTGTATAGGAAGATATAAGGGTTGTACAGCATGAATGTGGATGCAAGTCGCGTAATGTGAGCCGCATGACGTTACTCTTTCACATGTCACTTAAACCTAGAGTTGCATGCCAGCAGCCTGCGTGCAACTATATTACATAACAATGCACTCAAGTGAACATAAGGCGTCATGAGGGTGAACAGCAAAGTATTATACTGCGTCAACGTCGTCTTTGCGTACCAATCAGACAGGATTACATTCGTTCATTCGCTGCCAGACTCTGAGTTCAAATGGATTGGAAGTTTATTGCCATCAGTGGTAGTCAATGACTTAAGTGGGATGGATGATGGCTACTGCGCACCCCTGTGTGTTTTTGCTGCGGCACCCCCCCACAGCCTCCTCCCGCCTGTGCATGTGTCTAAGTTCTGTTTATTCTGATGCATATGTGCTGGTGTGTTTTTCTAATAATAAGAGCAGAGTTGGGAGTTTTTTTTTCTTTCTTGCACTCTTTTGTTTTCCCTTTTCTAATCTGAGGAATCAGAGACCAGTCATTTGTCTCTTCCGTGTCCTCGCTGTCTTTTCGACATTTCTTAGGTGGGTTGAAACTTAGGAATGAATACCTTATTTGTTTCCAAT